>NC_135662.1:74355791-74980731 GCF_964188315.1 Podarcis muralis | reverse complement strand
CCAACCATCTCGTCTTCTGTCGTCCCCTTCTCCTTGCTTTCCCAACATCAGGGTCTTTTCCAGGGAGTCTTCTCTTCTCATGAGGTGGCCAAAGTATTGGAGCCTCAGCTTCAGGATCCTTACCACTGGCTTATGTTAATTGAATGTACACCATTAAAAAAAACCCCTCACCCAACATTATCCTGCACCATTATTAGTGATGGTCATTTTTCAGTGCAACTTGTCCACCACTGCTGATTGTTTCATTGAAGAACCAGTGAAGCTTTGAAAGAAGCTGAGTATTCCCTACAATAGGGTTTAAAAACCACTGGAGCTGAGGTCAACCTCTATCCAGTGTTTCATAGGGTGAGATCTGCAGCTCTGTGGCAACACAATGCTTTGCATGGAAAATATTCCAGATTAAATTTCTGCCATCTCAAGTTAAAAAAGAATATGGAAAATGAGTGAGGTCCCAACTAAAGAATGGAATATGCTTGCACTTTGTGGACCTAATATATAGAATAAGAGAACAAGAACACAAGTTTAAAGAAGAATGGAAAATGTTTATTGAAAATATGGGGGGAAATTGTGTACACTTGAAAATGTTGGCAGCATTAAGATACAGTGGTGCCCCACAAGACGAATGCCTCGCAAGACGAAAAACTCGCTAGACGAAAGGGTTTTCCGTTTTTTGAGTCGTTCCGCAAGACGAATTTCCCTATGGGTTTGCTTCGCAATATGAAATGTCTTGCGAGTTCTTGCAAGTTTGTTTCCTTTTTCTTAAAGCCGCTAAGCCGTTAATAGCCGCTAAGCTGCTAAGCCGCTAATAGCCGTGCTTCGCAAGATGAAAAAACCGCAAGACGAAGAGACTCGCGGAACGGATTAGTTTCGTCTTGCGAGGCACCACTGTAAATTCAACAGTGTAAATAGATTTGGATGGATGTAACAATGGAATACTGAATGGTTTACTTTATGTAAAATTATGTGAAATGAACCATGGAAAGAGAAGAAGGGAAGTCACTGATATTTTAAGGTTGTTTTAATGAAGATTCTAAATTGTAAAACACAAAATTTAATTAAAAAATATAAAGGAGAGGAGGAAAAGGAAAAGGAAAAGGAAAAAAGCTGATCGCTGGCATCAATTGGAGAACTGCTGGCATCATTGGAGAACTGCTTCCAGTCACAGTAGATAATGCTAGGCTAGAAGGACAAAGAGTCTGCCCTGGTATAAGACAGCTGAACATTGGTACAGGCACATTCCCTCATTTGTGGACACTTCACGTTATCATTTTTTAAGCTCAAATTATTGTTCTTGGGTGCAAAATACATGCAACATAGTATCAATTGCAAAACAAACACAACCCACTGTTCTGCTGCTTTGCAGAAAATGTTGAATCCTAAAGAGGTCAGTGGTGGACACAAGGAACAAGAAGGCAGCCGTTCGTATGGTTTATGACAAGCTGTAAAAAAAAAAAAAAAGTGAAGGATGCTAGATAGCCTTGACGTGAAATGGGATGTCTGGATTTAAAATCTGTCATGGAGAAGGTTAAGGCTAATAGTTAATGGGATGTGAAAGCAATGTGTCCTGACAAGTACGTGCATAAGAGGCCTGACCGTTTCCTGGATCCTTGTGTTTTGCAAAATGAATTCTGAACACATTGCGCAACGTTCTCTCCTTGTGTGCTAAATCCAATAATATGCATGACTCCCCATCCCCGCCGTGACACTGTTGAGCTATTAGAGGTCTTTTATCCATCATTTGAAGGACTTCAATACCCTGATCCATCTTTACAACAATCCCTGAGAGGTCAGTCGTTGCTGATGTCCTTGTGTTATAGTGGAGCAGCTGGGGCTGAGATAGGTATGGCTTGCTCATGACAACCAAATGAGTTTATTTAACTGGGACCAAATTCTCCTGTACTGAGGTCTCCTGTACCACAATATTAGATTTCATTGAAGATACATCACTGGCTGCTGCTGGCAGCGCAAAGAAATGTGGGAAATTACTTATGTTGGTCTGACTGGATGTTGGGAGAGCAGACCTTAATATGGGACTACCAGATTTAGTGTCACATTTAGTTCTGGTTTCAGGAACAAACAGCAGAAAAGTCAAGATAAAAAAATCTATAGATAAAAAAATGCTTTCCACCTTTGCCTAATGGCTATAGTATCCCAAAGAATGCATTTGCTATGTTAATACAAACTTGTGATAAGAGTAGAATTTGACCTCTTCATAAACACAAAAAATAAAAAAGAAGGATACAAAAAAATCTTAAAATGTAGAAGGTATAAGCTAGAACAGAATCTTTTGATTCAAAATCTGCAGATGGCTGAACCCATGGACTGTAATATTGTGATAATGGTCATATAACAGCAACATGTATAAAATCATGAAACCCAAACACATTTTGGCTTGGATAGCTTCCCTCAATGGTACTATACAGTGGTACTTTGGTCGTCAAACGTAATCTGTTCTGGAAGACCGTTCGACTTCTGAAATGTTTGAAAACCAAGGCGCAAAGGGCAGTCTCCAAAGTCAATGGAGAAAACTGAAAAACATGCAGCAGAAGCTGTTTGACTTCTGAGGCGTGTTCGAAACTGGAAGCAATTACTTCCGAGTTTTCAGTGTTCGAAAACCAAAATGTTTGGCTTCTGAGGCACTAAGAAACCGAACTACCACTGTACTTGTACAGAAATTCCTTATGCATGGGTTTAAGGTCCCAAAACACTACTCTTGCAGATAACAAGTTGAATAGTAGTAATTGTTGTTACTATTTTCTTCAGTCTTCAATCAATATGCAAATGTGGGATCCAATAATAATATGTGGTTCATGTCATAGTATAGCCTTCATTTATAGCTTTTGTATTTCTGGTGTACAGTCCGGGATATTTTCTCTTCATTCTGGTTTGTTCTGCTTTCAGGGCCAGATTCATGCTGTCACTGGGCCCCATTGTTGGTTAAGACAATGGGGGTTCAGGGCCATATCCTCCTCCCCCATCAGAGGTCCTCTGTGGTACATGTGAGGTAACATGGGGCCCAAAGCATGTGCATGTGCATTTGTCAGTGGTGGTATTTCATAGATCCAGTCTCAATACTGGAACAATAGCATACTGGGAACTTGTATATACAGTGGTACCTTGGTTTAAGAAGAGCTTAGTTTATGAACAACTTGGATTAAGAATGCTGCAAACCTGGAAATAGGTGTTTTGGTTTGTGAACTTTGCCTCGGAAGCAGAACATGTCCCGCTTCCTGTTGAGTGTGTTCCATTTGTAAATTGAATCCCCCACTGCTATGGGAAAGCACGTCTTGGTTTAAGAACGCTTTGGTTTAAGAACGGACTTCTGGAACTGATTAAGTTCGTAAACGAAGGTACCACTTGTGGCATTCGTATGGAGCCCCCAGTCGTCTCGTGGACTATTGACCCGTACACCACTAATCCGCTGCCACCAACCAGGTCCTCCCTGGTAAAACACTTAGTCTCAGTCAGGTTCTTAAGTTAACAAAGAAGAGTACTGCAGACACAAATAAACTTCAACTGCATTCAAAACGTTGTTACTCTTTACCTTCTTAGTCTTATTTTTATCCTGTCTCTAACTCTTCTTCATCCCATCACTCATGAACGAACTGCATTAACTGTCTCTCTAATTCCAACTGTCTGCCAACTGCTTTCCCAGCTGCCTTTTCCCAACCAACCAACTCAAACCAACCAACTCAAACCTTGGGCTAAACCCTTTTATAAACAGGTAGGCTCTGCCTCTGACTTTTCTATTGGTCTAACTATTAACTCTTTTTCTTGCCCCCTGTACAGACATTTTCAAAAGAACGGGCAAACGCCACACCACTCTACTTGACAAGCAGTGGTCTGTAAACCATTTATTTATAGACACATACATACATACATACATACATACATACATACCGCCCTGTACCTGGAGGTCTCAGGGCAGCTCACAGAGAAACCATAGAGACGTAACAAAACATGCCTTACTATTCTGCCCTGCGTGTGTTTCATGAAGCTCCCTTTCCGTTGCACCTCAGCTCATCTTCCATGAAAAAAGACGTGGAATGTTGTTTGTGGAATGAAAGCAACCACCAATCACATTCACTGGATTGATTTCTGTTCTGGACATTGGGGGGGGGGGGAGGGGAATGAGCAAACACTGACAATTTCTGCTCCTGTTTCTGTTTTTGTAACTATTCTCATACATCCCTAGTGGACATAAGGGATCCTTCTAAATTAACACAAATAGCTCTAAAACAAAACAATGTTGAATTAAAAATGTAGATGTGCTTGGGCTTGCATGGTATAAAATGTAACACATGGGCATGCAATTAGAATATCAAAGAATTTATAACTCATATTTAGAAGGAGGGGATGTAGAGAGCCATCTGGGATGTATTTGATGCCGTCTGCATTCAAAAATAAATTATAAAATTCAGGCTTGCATTAAGCAGTTTTTACCAGTTGGATAGGGAAAGGCATTTCATCCTTCAAAACAATAAAGCCTTCTCATTAATATTCATTAAGATAATGAAGCATGGATACCTTGCAATGCTCTAGTTGTCTGCTTGGGTAATTGCATTTGTTCACAAATGATGGGACTTAAAATGAACATAGTAGCTTTCATTACTCTCTTGTATTCCGAGTTTTGATAGGTATATACATCTATAGAAAGACATCTGAAATGCTCTGTGAGTAAGCATTCAGAAATGTTCAGTTGAAGGAGGCTGAGTCAATATTTGATGTTATTACAAAAGCAGACTGTGTGAGATTAGCCAGCTGGACAAGGGATGCATCATCTGATAAGTCTTGTTTTACCTAAGGCAAACTTAAGCCAACTGTTTTTCGAGTGGATACTTAAAAAATCATATCCATTTAATCTCTGGTATTAACTTATCAAAAAGAGAGACACCGTAACATTTTAGTTAATCTCCCTCAGTGTTTTCCCCATTGTTCCTGCAGATCAGTTCACCCCTCTCTTGACTCTCAATGCACCATCACATCCACCTCATTTAAAGCACCATCGCAGCACATTGTCACTAAGAATCATGGGAACTGTAGTCTGTGAAGGGTGCTGAGATTTCTAGCTCTGTGAGGTCAGCATCCTTAACAAACCACAGCTCCCAGGATTCTCCATGACTGTTAAAGAAAACTGCCTGACGTAGTTCTTTCTTTTCTCAAGGGATGGGAAATGTTTCTGTGCTCTCTGTAGGATAAGCTGGAGCCAGTGAGGGTTACAACATTTTTGAAAGTCAGTTGTATATTATAGCTGATTCTGTACTATTATAGTTATGTCCATTATCCCATTTAATGGAGAGAACTTCTGAAAAAGCAATTTGTAACCAAATTCCAGGTTCCTTTTTTGTTGCTAGAAGCAAAAATAATCTGAGAAAATGCAAGATTTCTAAATTAGCAATGCAGAATGGAGCTTGTTTCCTATTGGTTCTTTCCCAGGTGGTGTAATAAAGAAACAGCAACACACATTCTCAGTATTAAGAGATTTTGAATCAATGATCTAACTGTCATTGGCTTAATTTGGAATTGGCTCAGTAGCCACGATCTTTCTCTTCAATTGCTTAGAAATAAGCTTGTCCGTTCAATCCTGGTTCATGATATCGGTGCAGGAACACTGACAGTGTCAGTACAGCACATAAGAACTATATAACATTCAAGTTTCAAAAGAACTTTCAGTTTGAAATGGAGGCGTAATATAATCTTCCCGCAAATAACACCCTTCCTTTGTTGTTTCTGCTGCCACCATTGACTCCATAGTCCTTGTGACAGTCATAGCGGCACTCTTGGGTCTTTTGCCAGCTGCTATATCCCCCCCCCCATCAAATTGAGGGCAATGCTTTTCGCTACTGAGACAAAATAAAACATGGTTACCAGCAGTAAGAATAGTGGAAAGCCCCCGTATTTTAGTTCCTTTTCGTGTCCCTTGAAAAAGCCCCCACTGCCTCCTATTACTTTGCACCCTGTGTAATGGGGTGGTGGCAATGAGATTATGGATTTCAGCCCAACCTTATCCTCCAAGGAATTACTAGCCATGGTACTCAGCCACTTGGAAATTCAATGCTCCAGGCATTCCGCCAAAGAAAAAAAGTCCACCCTCTATGAATAAAAGCTTTAGATTTTCACAGTGGACAAGTAGTCCTGATTGCTTACTGAAGCAAAAGCTGCTTAGTTGGGTGGTGTGGTCATATAATTCGCAAGTTATATATGTGTGTGTGTGTGTGTGTGCATATAGTTTCATAGTGATCGATATGAGTATCATCTATAATAAGAGGCAACCATTAAATAACTTCTGTTCATGTGCCTACAACATACTCTGGTCAGCCTGAACATTGACCGCCCATGTACAGAGTGTTGTTTTACAACATATTACAATGGGAAATGATGCTCAGTTCATAACATAGCTGAGCAATTGCATTCTAAAAGGTAAAGGACCCCTGACAGTTAAGTCCAGTCGCGAATGACTCTGGGGTTGCGGCGCTCATCTCGCTTTACAGGCCGAGAAAGCCGGTGTTTGTCCACAGACAGTTTTTCTGGGTCATGTGGCCAGTATGACTAAGCCGCTTCTGGCAAAACCAGAGCAGCGCACAGAAATGCCGTTTACCTTACCACTGGAGCAGTACCTATTTATCTACTTGCGCTGGCATGCTTTCAAACTGCTAGGTTGGCAGGAGCTGGGACTGAGCAACGGGAGCTCACCCTGTTGCGGGGATTCGAACCACCGACCTTCCGATCAGCCAAGCCCAAGAGGCTCAGTGGTTTAGACCACAGCGCCACCCACGTCCCAATTGCATTCTAAATAATGAATGTGAGCAACATCTTTAATTATATTGGAGGAACAGGAGAACAGTTTGATCCCAGTGGTGAAGCTAGAAGGGAAATCTTGGCCAACTGGTGAGATCCTAGTTTGTGCTGGGTGCTCGCAATGAATTTGGGAAGAGATTGAACTTTTTGTGATCCAGCAAAGCACTGTTCCTTTTGCATCTCTCCATGGGGAACTAAACTGTTTCCACTGTTTTTTAACTGTTGGATCATTTCAGGACACAAGGCTTCTACAGACAACTGGAGCATTATCCTATCTCACACATAATATTTTGAGGTCACTCAGACAAAAGTGTGACACAAATTTAAAGTCATATGAAACGATTGTGGCAATTTTGGAAAGAAACCTGGAGTGATTTGATGTGCAAACTCTGTACTCACCTTTGCGAAAGCAACTATAGGCACAAAATATTGCAGGCAAAAACATATTTGACAGGGGGGCTTATTTTTTATTATATTGTGAAGCAAATCCAATTCCAAACTATGATTTTTCTTGATTAATACCCTAATGTGTTTACTAGCACCTTGTATTGCTCGCCTGGCATTGTATATCTTATTTGTCCCTTTCTACTGTTTCCACTCTTGCTATGTTTATTGTTCTTTAGTGTACTTAAATTGCTTTTTCCTTCTATAGCTCAGCTGTTATATTTGTTCTGTCACTACAGTAATTGTTTATTTCTTTTTCGGGCTTACTTTTAAATTTTTTAATAAAAAGTTTTAACACATACCAAACATTAGAGAAAGAAGCAAAGTATACAGTTTGCTAGAAGTTTGAGTTACTTATAAAGCTCAAAGAGATTAATACAACCTTTGCATCTAAATGCTGCAATGCTCAAGCATTCTTGTAGTTGGTATTTTCTATTTTAATAAAAATACCATTCTGATATTTTGAAGTTGGTTTAAGACCCTGGCTTAGTCTGGAATAATGGTAACCATAGATTCTCAGATACAAACTACATATTACATTAATGAAGTGTTTCCCAAACTTAGGCCTCTAACTTGGGTCTCCAGTCCAAAAACAGCTGGAGACCCAAGTTTGTGAAACCCCGGTGTAGGTGATTGAGACACAGCGAATGAGAGGGGAGGTTTAAGCTTTCATTCCCAGCTGTGAACTGGGTACCAAAGGTAAAAAAGTAAAGGTAAAGGACCCCTGGACAGTTAAGTCCAGTCAAAGGCGACTATGGGGTTGCGGCGCTCATTTTGCTTCAGGCCGAGGGAGCCAGTGTTTGTCCACAGACAGCTTTCTGGGTCATGTGGCCAGCAGGACTAAACTGCTTCTTGCACAACAGAACACCATGATGGAAACCAGAACGCACGGAAAGGCCGTTTACCTTCCTGCCACAGCAGTACCTGTTTATCTACTTGCACTGGTGTGCTTTCAAACTGCTAGGTTGGCTACCAAGTGTTCCATCCGCATGTAGCAATTAGAAAGAACAACAATAGCTACAACCTAGTATCATTTTTGGAGTTTTAACACTCCTGCTAATTGTTATGCAGGGGAGTGATTCTCACCCAGATCACAGCCGGGGAGAGAAGTCTTAAACCACCCCCTCCCCATGTACTTGCAGTGCCAAACAAAACTGGGCAGGCTGGCCCAGCATCTGGTATTAATTAAAACAAAACTACATCATAATTGCTCGTCATGTTGTTAATGCAATCCCAATTCTAATTGGGATGTACTGGGAAACTATAGTTAACTGACAATTTTCAGAATTAATCAAGATGCACTGAGAAAGGGCAGGAAAAAGGGCACACAGGCTCACCAAGTGGATATTTCAATTTATTAAGCCAAGATAAAAATTTCTAAAAAACACCACAAAACATTTAACCAAGGACATGTTGGACACAGTTAGGACAATGATTTATTTTTATTTATTTATGGGGGGAAATAACACATAATAGCTGATTCTATCCTCAGTTATGCATAGCCTCAATCCTGTTGACACCAGCAGGAATTGAGTAAAAGGCATTGGCTACAAAATTTCAGGTTCTCATTGGCCTAGCCGGTCCTCCTCCTTGCCCTTTATAGAAGTTATTTTTTTTCTGTATGTGCATAACTTGTATCTAATGGAGAGGGATTGGCTAGGAAGGAATATGGGAGGCACTCATACACTTGCAAATCTGCCTTTTGTCAGGGGGCAAAAAGAGGTTTCTGTTGAGTCCTATGGGAATTTCCTGCATATGGAAACAGCAGAGGAAGTAGATGCAGTATGTAGAATTACATAAATAAGTCTAAAGAGAAAGTTGTATTTCTATATCGTTATAAGAAAAATACTGCTCCTTTTGCCTTATGGCAGGCATCCCTGAACTCGGCCCTCCAGGTGTTTTGGGACTACAACTCCCATCATCCCTAGCTAACAGGACCAGTGGTCAGGGATGATGGGAATTGTAGTCCCAGAACACCTGGAGGGCTGAGTTTGGGGATGCCTGCCTTATGGGGTATCTCAGAGCCCATACAGAATTCTTAAGTAGGTTCTCTATCAGTAGGAGAAAATAACAGAGGCCAACCAGAGAATATTTAGAAGCAAGGCAGCTAGTAAGCCTGATCTTTATTAAACTCTTGCAACAGGGTGCTCACAGGAAGGAGGAAGGAAGGACCCAGAACAATGGAGTGCAAGCTCTTGTATAGACATTTGAAATTGCCTTCCCTGTAGCTCAAGACCACCCCCCAAAACATCATACATACATCACTGAAGGGGTGGTCTACAGCAGAAAACCTGTCTGTCAGGATACCTAATAATGGTCACTGATTGCTTTTACCTCGGCTTCCTGGCCATTCCTTTGAGATGGTAAATAGTTTAGTTCCTGAATCTCTTACATATATTGATAGTTTGCTCAGCTTAACAGATACTTGCCAGACTGTATTTGCAAAGGGAAGTGTAAGCCCCTGCAGTCCGAAGACAGCTAGAAAGCTTTTCCCATTTCCTTCCTCCTTGCAAGGAAATATTTGAGGTCAATGTGGGAGAGTCAAAATGGCTTCAGGATTGCTCTCCTGTACTGTTTCAGACACTATACTTATGCATGTGTGTTTGCCTTGTCCATTTATGAACATATGATTTATAGATATGAGACCTTAGAATTCCTATAACATATATTATCCACCCTTTTGTTCCAGTAAGTAACATGCACTTTGTTCGAAAGCAACCATTTCTGTGATAGCCCTCAAATATTCCAGATTGGGGAAAGTTTTTTAGAAATGTGTCCCTTCTATCATGTAAAAGGTGACCATTTTTGTAACTCTTCCTCTTTCTGGAATTGTTTGTTCTCTTAAGTGGTTGTTAAAGAGTAACTAGATAGAGAAACCTTGTAGCAGGCTTCTGGAATTCTGCTCTTTAAAAGAGGGCGTGGAAGACAAACCATCAAGGCCACTCAAAATAGTAGCTTCCATGCTTTGTTCAGGATCAAGTTGTTAAAAGACATGGTGAGGAATATTAAGTGGGATGCACAATTGCTTAATAACAAAGCTAGGGATGGATGGACAATTTTGGTTCTCTCTGTCTCTCATTTTTCCAATCTTAAATTCAGTTCTCCACACTTTTGCAGTAATTTGCAAAAAAATAAAATAAAATAAAATAAAATGCTCATAATATCTGTCAACATTTTAGTGTACATTTTTCTAATACACACATTTGTCTATGCTATTTGCCTAATATACACTTTTTTTGCAAAGCAGTTCTTCCTAATGTAATGCAGCTTGTGTGCTATTTTCGCCAGTGTATGTATTTTTGTGCATACTTTCCTCTAATATATGCATTTTTATGCATGGTACTGGGCCGAGAATTGCATTGCAAAATTTGGATCTCTGTTTTCTGGTTCGCATATCACTTTGCAAAGTGTAAACTTGGTACATTCACCTTTAAGGGCAAACATAGTTGAATCTCTCTCCCATCCCTCACACAGAACTTGAGCTTTGCACACAAAGGACTCCCAATTCAACCCCTGGCTTCTCTTGTAAAATAAGGTCCAGGTAACAGGTGATGTGAAATATCTCTACCTGAGTTCTTGAAGAGATGTTGCCAAGAGAGTAAACAATACCAGGCTAGATGGAAAGTCTGACCTGATATGACACAGTTTCCTATGTTTGCTGTTCCTTCCTTAGTTTATATCTGGGTGATAATAACAATTTAATAATAATTTATTATTTATACCCCACCCATCTGGCTGGGTTTCCCAGATGCAGATGCTGGGTCTTTGCTTTGTCATCCTTCAGAGCAACACGCGAAAACCTGCTTTGGGGTGACATCTGACCCCTTGAGCTTTTGGAGAGGTAGGGTAAAATGTTTTAATTAAGTATATTGGATTAAATTAATGAATAGCAGAGGCCAGCTCCCTATTTTCAAATCTTCACTTTGATGGAATGCAGATGTAGCTGTCACAAATCGTTCGTCTGATGGGAAAAGCCAAACGCTTCCTATAATGATGGCTTATTAAAGCCTAAAGATATTCAGATCGCCAGGTTTGGAAAATGAACATTGCAGACTTGATAATTGGAGGATGCTATGTTGTTACAAAGCGTCTTTTCCGAGCTTAGTGGCTGCTCCAATGCAAATTATCTGTGAAGTCCGGAGCAGGGAGATAAATTGTCCCAGCTACTCCCGACACTGCCAGTCTATTAGTATTTGTAAGCACAGCCACTCATTTGAGAGTATAATTGGAAAGAAAATGATGACAAATTAGTTTGAATTGGACTGTACATAATGATTAAACAATGCCTTGCTTATATTTGGAACTTAAAATTAAGGGGGTTTAAAGATTATTTATTTATTTTGCATGTTCAAATGAAAAGCCAGATGAATAAGGATTGGTCATTATAAATCTTTCTGGAAAGCAGAACAGATGGGAGAAGGAGTTAAGTTATGCTGAGCCAGAAAAGGACAATAATGGATAAAGCAGAAATTAACTATCCAAACCCCTTTCCCCCTTCATAAATCTTATCCAAGATTTGTTTCGGTTTGTCCTGGTGAAGATCGAAGTTTGGTTTGCAAATGGAAATAAGTTAGCAAACATGAATGTTCTGCAGCATCAGCAGAAGGGCGTAGTCAGTTTTCTGTTTTGAGCTCCTCTGGAATTGTTGGAGAATATTTTGTCATTGTTGAAGAAAGCAAAAAGCTTGGCATCTACATTTTCCACTGCTCCTTAGTCGACCACTTTCTTCACCAATATGACTTTAAAATGGACTTCCATTCAATATTAAGTGAGTCGAAAGAAGAGAATTTATGAGAAAAGTTTAACAAATGTGAAAACGACAACACCTGCCCAAAGAATAATCCAGAAAATGCCCCCTTCATGTTACCACCCACAAATAGCTTGGACAATTTTGACAGAGCTTTTTTCCTCATATCCCTAGTTTATATAAATGTGAACAGTTAAAGATCAGAAAAGAAAAAGTAAAAATTCCCTACTGACTCTCCATCTTCTCAAAATGAGACGCTTTTCTAGGGCTCACACATTCAGCTCCAAGACACTAAATGATCAAGCAATGAAAAATCAAGTAGTGTGAGTATGTATGTGAAGCAAGCTGATGTCACTTGGTTACAGAGAGAGAAATGGGTGGGATAGCTTAATCCACCCCAGGGCCAAAGCTCTAGCCAAGGCAGGCATCCCTAAACTCGGCCCTTTGGGGACTACAGTTCCCATCATCCCTGACCACAAGTCCTGTTAGCTAGGGATGATGGGAGTTGTAGTCCCAAAACATCTGGATTGGATGCTAATATTCATTGATATATTTAGTGTGAGCAGGGTGACTGCTTATCACCCTGAGGCACTCTTGGCTGAAGGGCATTTCTCCAACAACCTTCCATTGTTGACAGATTTGGGAGTTGGTTTCGTGCTCCTAGGAGTCCACCTCTCCCAGGGCTCACTCCCCTTGTGGAGCCTACAGTCATTAAAAGGCCAAACTTTGTGCCTGGACACAGGTACTTCTTCTATGGTTTCCCACCTGTTGTTCTCCTAGCACTATTTGACCAGCGAAGTCAGTTGGAAAGCACTGTGTTCCTTGGGCTCAGTTGGGTACTCCTGCTAAAGCAATGCATCTGAACAATTTTAAAAGAAACTGCTTTAAAAAAATTAAGACAAGCAACATTTATCACAGGACACATTCCTAGGGTACCCTTGAATTTTACCTAATGGGAAGCTCAAGACAAATGTGGAAGTTCCTGTTCTTTGAAAACTTTGAGGCAGGCTAAAGGAGTTTCGACGAGACAAGCAAAATCTCTACTTAGGAGCAACCAACCTATTCACTCCATGACCAGCCATTTGAATTTTATATTTATTTTGCAGAATCCCAAAGCCTTAAGTTTAATTTCAGATAAGATTTTTCACTCTTTCGGGGGGGGGGGGATTTTTGTCATGTAATTCAACACTTTTACAAGATACAGTCGAAGCCTGCAGACACAGCTGGAGTGGCTGTTGAGCACAAGATCGTAAATGCAATCTGGAATTAAACAGAACATATTGGACTTGTGTACTCTTATTCAGAAATCACCCACCGGACCATGTGTGTGCTATGCACCAACAGCGTGGGCGGTCGAGAGGCAATCTGAAACACATTATTTGGCAACCTCTTGGTATTAGAGAATTGTGCTCAAGTGCCATAAACATTATAGGATCCGAGCCAGAACTATATTTGCTACATGATGTTTCAGCAGTACATGGAATTAAAATGTCTGTCAGGGAACAGATTGCAACAGAGCCTTGTTATTGCTAAGAAATTGATCTTTAGAAAGCTTAGGAAAACAATCTTTTTGTGATCTAGTTTTTACTGACTGGTGCTCTGTCGGGAAAGAAATTGTGTCAGACATTTTGTTTATATAAGCTTCATGACAACGTTGATGAATTGTGTAGTGTGGGTAAAATCATGTTGGACATATTCTTGGTTTAATTCTCTGCTCAGACATGATATTTACCAGGTGGCGTTGGGCAGCGCATTACTCCCTAACCTATCCACCTTTGCAAGTCTGTTTTGAGGATGAAATGGGACAATCCTTAAGAATGCTACTGCAACTTCCTTAGAGGAGGGACATGGCATTATGATATCCTTGGAGGAAATGTGGTATCCAGTTAGTAATTAAAATAATGTTCTCTTAAATGCCGGCAAATGAAACCCAAAGGTGCTTTACAGTACGTATAGTTGCCAAGAATGAAATGCTGATTGAAACTTGTGAAGATGCTAGCACTGAAGACATATTAGATAATAATAATAATAATAATAATAATAATAATAATAATAATAATAATAATAATAATAATTTATTTATACCCCGCCCATCTGGCTGAGTTTCCCCAGCCACTCTGGGCGGCTCCCAATCAAGTGTTAAAAACAATACAGCGTTAAATATTAAAAAGATAGGATAGCTGCTTATTTCATTCACATCTGAAGGGTGGGTGCCACTACCAAGAAGGCCCTCTGTCTGGTGTATATTCTTATATTCTTAGATGTATATGCTTATATTCTTAGATGTATATTCTTATATATTTTAATTGAAAGAAAATTGTAAACATTTGAAAACATTTGTAGGTTTGAATTGAACTGCTTTGTAATGTGAAAATAAGGAACTGATTTACATATAAGAAGGTGGTTTTTTAATTTAAAGAAGATATAAGGCAAAAAAGTGACTACAGAAATGCGAGAATTTATTAAAAGATGTTTGGAAGTCAGAAAGAGGGAGGGAAGGAAGTTGATGCTCTGTGTGAGCAATGCTTTTATGTTATAAATCTGTGTAATGAAATGTAATTAAATATGGAAAACTCAATGAAAATCATTTTTTTTTAAAAAAAGATGTATATTCTTATCTATAGCCCCTTTCATGCATTACTAATCTGAAGAGTTTCCACATACATACATAATAGGAATGTGGCTGTGACGGAGTCTCTGGGCCTTCAATGTCCATGTGTTTGCGTGGATGCCAGTTCCTGAGCCGGTGCATAGGTGCTGCACATTTGCACCACCGATTGTGTAACAGCCTTGATCACAGTTGTCACAGTCTGTACCTTTTGCATTTCCTTCCCTTCTGACATGGTTTCTTACCCTCCGCCTCAACCACGTGCCTCCACACTTGCTAAAGACAATACTTCATCCATCTGATAAAGTGGGATCTAGTTGATCTAGCTTATGCCAAAATACATTGATGAGACTCAAAGGAGTCATAATAACCTTGGTTGTTTTTGATGCAGCAAATAACTATCCCTCTGGAAATCATTCCTTCCTGTTACTTTTCCTCAGCACAGTTATTAAACAATGTTTGTTCACCTGCTCACAAACTGCACGATGAGCACTTGTCTTCCTTATTTCTTTCTTCATTTCCCCCTGTTCCATTGACAATTAGCAAATAACAAAGGGGCATCTAAAGCAGACAACCGATGGATGTAAGATCAGCCGTGAGATGGTTCAGATGTGATAGCCAATAGTTTGCTCATATAAATAATGGTGTGTTCATGGTGTGATGCGGCAGTATAATAGACAAAATAAGAATAATCTGGTTTGCCCCTGTTGTTACACTAGATGGTTGAAAAAGAAGGTAAAGGACCCCTGGACGGTTAAGTCCAGTCAAAGGCAACTATGGGGTTGTGGCACTCACCTCGCTTTCAGGCCGAGGGAGCTGGCATTTGTTCACAGACAGGTTTCCGGGTCCTGTAGCCAGCATGACTAAACTGCTTCTGGCACAATGGAACACTGTGACAGAAGCCAGAGTGCACAGAAATGCTGTTTAGCTTTCTGCCACAGTGGTACCTATTTATCTGCTTGCCGTGGTGTGCTTTCAAACTGCTAGGTTGGCAGGAGCTGAGACAGAGCAACGGGAGCTCACTCCATTGTGGGGATTCGAACCACCAACCTTCTGATCAGCAAGCCCTAGGCTCTGTGGTGTAACCCACAGCGCCACCTGCGTCCACATATGCTATTATCCTGTGTCAAATGTCAGTATCTTACAGAGCTTTGTAACTCCCAGGGCAGGTGCCAGAATTTTTGGACAGTGGTTGCTTCAGAGGAAGCGATAGCTGTGTTTTTCCCTTTCTATGGTTTGAATGATTGTTTGTTTTGAGAACTGCTGTATTTTCACATTCCCAGGAGCCGCATTCTGTTCTAATGGATGTGTGCTTTTTCATAAACCAACAGACAATCCTGGGATTGTGGAATTTATAGTTAATGAGTTAGACAGGAGAGTAGTTAAGCACATCATCCTTGGTTGTACACACACATAACAACTTCTCCCCCCCCCAAAAAAAATATTAACCTTTCCCTAGCTGCCATCAGCACATTATCAATAGACCTTAAGACTGCAGCTGCATTCACATTACTCTGGGTGCAGCCTGCTTCCGCCGCTGGTGTTCGAAGCCAAGTGTACACAGTATTAGTCCCAATCCATATGTATCCTGCAGCTTCTTGGGAAATACTCCTGTTTGGTGCATTTTCCCTTAACCCAGCTTCCATCCAATTGAAAAACGGAAGCCATGATGTCTGTCCATTTTAGATAACTGTTGCACATGCACAGATGACAACTTGGAGTTAATTGGAGTTAGGCATGGGAAAACAAATCAGGATATTGGCACTGGGTGACGACCTCCCCACCCCTTGTGCATGGCAGCCTCAGAATGTGACTTGAAAGGAAGCAAAGGGAAATGACCTTGTCGCATTTCAATCTAGCGATCTGTACATAGCTTACATCTCGTTTTCTGGACACTGCTGTGACCTCTACCAGCAGCCATGTGTAGTCACTAGCACATGCCCTCTTTCTGTCATGTGCAGGGAGGGTTGGTGACTCTTTGTGGACTGATGCAGCTCTCAGCAGTGAGGGGTGTGTGTGTCTGGTGCAAAAAAACAAACAAAAACAGAATAGACTTTTTTTTGCAAAGGAGACACAGACAGGAAACAAACAGATTCACCCATGCCTAATTACAGGAAACACTCCATGAACTCAAGCCATGCCTACAGCTACCTTGTAGAACAGAAATATTTTAATTGAAATAATAATAATAATAATAATAATAATAATAATAATAATAATAATAATTTATTATTTGTACCCCGCCCATCTGACTGGGTTTCCCCAGCCACTCTGGGCGGCTTCCATAGAAACCAAAAAAACACTAAAATATCATACATTAAAAACTTCCCTGAACAGGGCTGCCTTAAGATGTCTTCTGAATGTCAGGTAGTTGTTTATCGTTTTGACATCTGATGGGAGGGCGTTCCACAGGGCGGGCGCCACTACCAAAAAGGCCCTCTGCCTGGTTCCCTGTAGCTTTGCTTCTCGCAATGAGGGAACCGCCAGAAGGCCCTCGGCGCTGGACCTCAGCGTCCAGGCAGAACGATGGGGGTGGAGACGCTCCTTCAGGTATACTGGGCCGAGGCCGTTTAGGGCTTTAAAGGTCAACACCAGCACTTTGAATTGTGCTCGGAAACGTACTGGGAGCCAATGTAGGTCTTTCAAGACTGGTGTTATGTGGTCTCGGCGGCTGCCCCCAGTCACCAGTCTAGCTGCCGCATTCTGGATTAGCTGTAGTTTCCGAGTCACCTTCAAAGGTAGCCCCACGTAGAGTGCATTGCAGTAGTCCAAGCGGGAGATAACCAGAGCATGTACCACTCTGGCGAGACAGTCCGCGGGCAGGTAGGGTCTCAGCCTGCGTACCAGGTGGAGTTGGTAGACAGCTGCCCTGGATACAGAATTGACCTGCGCCTCCATGGACAGCTGTGAGTCCAAAATGACTCCCAGGCTACGCACCTGGTCCTTCAGGGGCACAGTTACCCTATTCAGGACCAGGGAGTCCTCCACACCAGCCCGCCCCCTGTCCCCCAAAAACAGTACTTCTGTCTTGTCAGGATTCAGCTTCAATTCATTAGCCGCCATCCATCCTCCAACCGCCTCCAGGCACTCACACAGGACCTTCACCGCCTTCACTGGTTCTGATTTGAAAGAGAGGTAGAGCTGGGTATCATCTGCATATTGATGGACACCCAGCCCAAACCCCCTGATGATCTCTCCCAGCGGCTTCATATAGAAATAAGCATGGTTTCCCTTAACATATTATTATACCGTATCAGCCCACAAATGTATTTAAGTTTTTAAATCCACTACTTTGGGATGACTACTATGTCATTATTTATTTTAAATATTTACAATCTGCCCTTCATTCACATGCAGAGAGAGGCAGGCAGCCCAGAGAATCTGATTTTGGACTACCAAATGGTTAATCATGTCAGTTTATTGTTGTATCTTTTTTTACCACCATGAGAGCCACCATTTAAATTTTCTTTCCTGGGATGCCAAAATGTATGGGGCTGTTGTCTCCTTTTCTATAGACTTCTGATAAAATCAAGCTTGAATTCTTTCTGAAACACCCACATTTTCTACAATTATTTAGTGACGAATAATGAACAAGAGACTTTTTAATGGTAGCATGTGTGTGTGTGTGTGTGTGTGTGAGAGAGAGAGAGAGAGAGAGAGAGAGAGAGAGAGAATTTGTATGTATGTGTGCATATATATCTATATATCTATATCTGTATCTATATCCATACCTATATCTATCTATACAGTTGTACCTTGGAAGTCGAACAGAATCTGTTCTGGGAGTCTGTCCGACTTCCAAAACGTTCGGAAACCAAAGTGCGGCTTCTGATTGGCTGCAGGAAGCTCCTGTAGCCAATTGGAAGCCACTGAAGCCCTGCTAGAAGTTTGGCTTCCAAAAATAGTTCACAAACCAGAACAGTCACTTCTGGGTTTGCGGCATTCGGGAACCAAAACATTCAACTTAATAATAATAATAATAATACATTTTATTTATATCCTGCCCTCCCCAGCCGAAGCCGGGCCCAGAGCAGCTAACATCAAATATATAACACATTAACATAAAATCAGACAATCAATTAAAATACACCCTCAAATCAGATCAGGATCAGAATAAAATCCAATCAGATGGCAACCCACAGATTTGGGTTGGGGTTGCAAGGCGTTTGGGATCCAAGGTACGACTGTATACCTACGCAGTAATTTTAGTTTCTAAACTTAATCTTTAGAATTCAGATGAATTAGCATCTAAACAAATAGGTAAGCAATAAATATATAAATTGCCATAGTTAAATATAATTTTTCACTGTAGCCTTTGTGAAAGGGATGTTGGATAACATGAATTTTAAATGAGGATGGAGAAAGATCACCTTTCATTAATGCTTATTAAAGGGCTTTACTTTCCAGTATCTCTGAAGTGTTTTATTCTATGGCATCCTTACCACTCACCACTTAATATGACCCACCCATCTTATCATTGTCCTACAAAGCTTATTATTGTGCATTTGAATGTTTACATTTAGCTGTGGTTACTGGATTTTGACAGCAGATGGAGCAAATAGCCTGCCATTTCTATGCATATATTTTGGAGAGTGTTTCTGTCTGCTCATTTCAGTCTCTTGCAATATTGTAATTCATTTTAATGTCACCACACCGTCTCGTAGCTCTGTGTGGGGATGAGAATCAACATACATTGTTACTGAAGCAGCATTTGGCATTTCCCACCTCTGAAAACAATTTCCTATCATATAAGGTATAATGACCATAGTAATAAATGTGGGAGTAGTTGTAATTGTAATAGCAGTGATGGTTGTACTTGCAACAGCAGTAGTAAAGTGCCATACAGAAACCGATAGTAAGTAAATAGTCAAGCTCAGTGTGGCAGCCATACCAGAGTCAAAAGCTTCAAAGGACAAGGAGGATCCTTGGGTCAACTGATTCCTCTTGACTTGGCGGTTACTTTTCTACTCTTTGTAGCCCTTTGTAGTCTTTAACAGCAAGCCACTGTGTTGGAAAAATGAAGTCACTCTGGTCAAGAGAAATGAGCTAAGGCAGAAATATCTCTGAACATTGAAGAGGAGAAGAGGAGGTTAAGGGGTGATATGATAGCCATGTTCAAATATATAAAAGGATGTCATATAGAGGAGGGAGAAAGGTTGTTTTCTGCTGCTCCAGAGAAGCAGACACGGAGCAATGGATCCAAACTACAAGAAAGAAGATTCCACCTAAACATTAGGAAGAACTTCCTGATAGTAAGAGCTGTTCGACAGTGGAATTTGCTGCCAAGGAGTGTGGTGGAGTCTCCTTCTTTGGAGGTCTTTAAGCAGAGGCTTGACAACCATATGTCAGGAGTGCTCTGATGGTGTTTCCTGGCTGGCAGGGGGTTGGACTCGATGGCCCTTGTGGTCTATTCCAACTCTATGATTCTATGATTCTATTTTGTTCCTGACAACAACAGGAAACTCTTTCAACCACAAAGTAACAGATGAAGCTTGTTGTTAAGCCAAGGTGTCAAAAGCTGAAGCTTGAAAAGTGAAGGGTCAGCAGAAAAAAATTAGATTATGGTCACTACAGACCATACAGTAAAGGAATCAGAAAGGGCTAAGCAGAGACAGTGAAGTGCAGTTATCGGAGCCAACTCCTAGGGGCTGAGCTCCCTTTGCCCGCCTGCTCCCAATAAATTATTTGAGGGGCCAAGACAGACAGATGCCAACAATGTGATGAAATTTCACTTATTATCTCACTTATTTATTTCCAATGTTTATTTTATTTAACATATTTATGTACCAACTTTCAACCAATGGTTACAGAAACAACACAAGTGGGTTCCATGTTTTTTTCACCACTGTTGTAAAAACAGCTTTTCTTCCCTGGATAAAATACAGAGTATATTTGGACACCACCAGTACATGTGTTCCATATAGTGCAAATTGAATGTAGAATACACCCACCCACAAAAAAATGCCAGTGATTGTGCATTTTCATATTCAGCTTTGGCGCATGTGCACGATGAACAGGGCATTTTGTCCATTGCCCAGTCAATTTTGCATCAGTCCCCCATGTGACTTTGGATGACATGCAGACTGAAGGAGACAATGTCAGCTGGATAATTACAGTGGTACCTCTGGTTACGAACTAAATTAGTTCCGGAGGCCTGTCCTTAACCTGAAACTGTCCTTAATCTGAGGTACCACTTTAGCTAATGGGGCCTCCTGCTGCCGCCGTGCTGCCAGCATGTGATTTCTGTTCTCATCCTGAGGTAAAGTTCTTAACCCAAGGTACTACTTCCAGGTTAGCGGAGTCTGTAACCCAAAGTGTTTGTAACCTGAGGTGTTTGTAACCCGAGGTACTACTGTATATACATTGGTCAGTCTCTGTATTCAGTTTCTGGACAAGCTTATTGGCCAGGCAGCATACAAAACTGACATTAGGATCATGTGTGCTAGGCAATATATGAACAATTTCCTAACATCTCCTGGTGACTATCCATATCTGGCCATGTATGAAAATCTTGGTGCAGTGAATGTGTGCACATTCTCTATTCCACTCACATCACCTCAAACATATTCACTTTATTGCCACAACAGATGACTTTAGAAATCAAAACCCAAAAAAACAAATGGGTTGCCTGATTTTGTATTATATGATTTCTATTCATAAAGGTTCTCTATTAAGCACCTGATTTCTCTCTCTGTTTTCGAGAGATAATTCCAGCTTCTTGCAGTTCCTTAAAATATTTTTTGTAAAAAACAAAAAAAACCCCACGGCATCAAATTAGGAGCTTCATAACCATTTTCTTCTCCTTTTCTTAAGCAATTCTGTTTCTTTGTTGCCAGTGAGAGCTGTGTTCAAAAGCAAGATGCCTCACACTAGCAGCTGATCTCGCTGCAGGAATATAGAGATGTTCCCATACCAAAAACTCATTACCTGCCGGCAGACACTATTAAACCTCAGGAGGAGAAAGGTAACAACATTGTTGTAGCCAATTTAAAAATAATAACAGTGTTACCTAGAGTGGCTTTTTTTAAAACAACAACAACATCTACGAAAAATGTAGTGATTTTACGTACTATATATTAGTGCAGAATTTCGCCATAGGTATCAATGGTAAAAAAGCAACCCTGTATATTATTCATTTGAAAACAGCAAGAAATAAAATATAAGTCCTCCTTTTATACTACACAAACACTAGACTACACACACAGCCCAAAGTCTCTTCTAGTCACAAATACACTGAGTGTGGCTCTCTAGGTACTTTACAACATTTACAGATCTCTTGCCTCTAAAATATTCTTATCAACCTTAATCCTATGGAAATTAGAAACATTTTAATGCTTTTTATGTAAAAAATAGAAATAATAGAAATACCTGTTTCCTCCAGCCTTCACCAGCACCTAGAAATAACTACTGTGGAGAGCAAATAGGATTTTACCACATACAAACCTAATAGATCATAAATTCCTCCTTGTTGCTTGGCATGCTGTTACACATGTTGTATATGCCAACTTGGTACTTTCCAGATGTTTTTGGATGATATCTCCCATCAGTCCCATCCACTACAACATGGTGAGAGTTGCAGTACAAAATATCTGAAACAGACCAGGTTGGGAAAGGCTGAGTTATACATTTGTGAGCCCAAACAAGGCACGAAGAACAAACACAAGTCAAGTTACGGGTGAGAAATGGCTGCAACTTTGTTTGGCTACATAGAAGTAAGTTTGGCTTGACATGGCATGGGCATGGATCCATTCATCAGGCTGCAAGTCTGATGGTCACTATTCTCCTGCCAGACTGTTTCCCAGGTCCTCCAATGGCTGGGAATGACCTGATCTGTTTTGGGGTTCATGTGCTGATTCTGGTGGTCCTCCTTTTGTCAGGAAATTATGGCTTGTCAGCCAAGCTAGATTTTGGACAGTAATGACACCATTTCAAGATCCCTTAAAGGGATAATCTGTGGATGAATCAGGGAGCCCCTTCCCTACTTATCCCATCCCAGTACATTTCCGAGCACAATTCAAAGTGTTGGTGCTGACCTTTAAAGCCCTAAATGGCCTTGGCCTAGCATACCTGAAGGAGCATCTCCACCCCCATCGTTCAGCCTGGACACCAAGGTCCAGCTCCCAGGGCCTTCTGGTGATTCCTTCACTGCGAGAAGTGAGGTTACAGGGAACCAGGCAGAGGGCCTTCTTGGTAGTGGCGCCTGCCCTGTGGAATGCCCTCCCACCAGATGTCAAGGGAATAAAAAGCTATCTGGCTTTTAGAGGATATCTGAAGGCAACACTGGGGAAGTTTTTAATGTTTGATGTTTTATCGCATGTTTAACATTCTGTTGGGATCCACCCAGAGTGGCTGGGGAAGCCCAGCCAGATGGGTGGGGTATAAATATTATCATCATCATCATCCCAATACCTTTCCCACCAGAATAAGTTGTGATAAAACTAAATGTACCTTGTAAACATCCTCTGCTATGAGGGAGGTGGAAACCCCACAGAACTGAGATCCACAGTAATTTTGTATATCGAAATCCCTGAGACAAGAACAACTTTCAACCTTCAACTAACAACAGATGAGAGTAGGTGGGGAAGATGGAAGTCACAAAGAAACTGAAGTGAGGCGACCTGGCTGGTTCTCCTTTTATGCTCTAGGAGTGAACCACAGCTGGTCTGCCTCTTGACCCCACTGCCGGGGAGCCCAGGAAGCCTTCCTGTTTTCTCCAGTGATTCAAATCTGCTCCAAAAGTCTTTGTGTGGCCAGCCAGAAGGTATAGCTGGCATCACTGTGGCCAAATGGGAAAACGGCTTGGCTCCCCTCTTCCAACCTGTATGGGACCACAGAGAGGCATCTCCAGTTAGTTGGGGATAAAAGGATTTGCAGTGTAAGCTCCTCCTTTTGAAAGGAATATACCTTGGGAATTGGGTCTCTGTTATGTTTGGGCATCTGTGTGGAGAACCCACCTCCCATATTATGTTGTGTGTGTTGTGGAGAGGAACATGCCTTTAACATATGAAGCGGAATACCTCCTTGATAAATATCAACCGGCAAACTTACATGCATACTGCAGTAAATTATGGCTTGGTAAATTTTCATTTGTACAAACCCAATGTATAATCTGACTATGCGGCGAAATATTTTTTTGCCAAACATCAAGTGCAGATGTGAGGTAAAATGTGTCTCTCTTTAACCCTTTAGTGGCTGTATAAATATGGCTTTGGGATAAAATAAGCCCAATAAAGCCATACAAATAAAATATATGGAGGGCAATATTAAGCATTTGCGAGTAAAAATGCCATCAGATAATAAACATAATGTTTACATGTTACTAACAAGATCTCAGACTGAGATAAAATACAGCGGGTTTCAGGTTAGTGAGTTTGGGCATGATCTCTTCAATTGAAGCAAGACTACTGGAAGAAGTATTGATATAAATTTTATTACCTATGTAGTACACACATTTTTGAAACAAAAGGCCGTATAACTTGGAAAGTTGCTTTTGTGTGGTTTCATGATATCAAAGAGATATAAATGAGTATCAGAAATTGAGAGAGAGTACACAAATATTTACTTCAGCTTTGTTTTCTGATATGTCCTCCAAATAAAGGTCAGTCAGGTTTACTTATAATACCCGAAGTGTATAACTATGCTACTTTGCCTGACACATTAAGTTCAGGATTTCATAAAATAAAATAAAATAAAATAAAAGATACTACTAATAATCATTTATTATCTTGCGCAGCAGCATTCGAGGAGGGTGGGAAAGATAAAACTGACATCTTATGAAATCCTGAGAAGCAGCTCGGGAGAAACATGAAGTAAATATAGTGCATTAGAAGTGATATCAAAATGAGGAAGACAAGGGGAGGCTATAGGTCTACGAGTCTGACCTTTCTGCGAGGGAAAACATTTCTTCAGTCTTTGATTAAGCTCAGCGAGAGAAGGAACACTTGAGCAGGTTATGAACTCCTCCAAGGTGGCAGCCGGCGTAAGAAGGGGAGGCCATGCTGAACAAATTTGATTAACTTCTTTGAGAACCTGATGGTGAAAGCTGACAGTACTGAAACAAGAGACAATTGATTCTGAAAGCTTCTTAAAAAGCCAATAAGAGGGGGAAACAATTAGTATGGGATTTAACACCAGAGTGCACTGGCAAATGAATAGAGGAGCTGCGTTACCACACAAATGGTAATAGAACGTAAACAGGTCCACTTTGGTTTCTGCTATTTGAGTACGAAACTGGAAGAAAAAAATGTATACAGAGAAGCACACCTAGCCTGTGTGAAGTCAGTGGACTATCTACACAAATACCTGAAAGCAATATATTTGGGCGTATTATAGATGTGTTATAGGAATTCAAATATAGAATAAATCTCAAATATAGAATAAATGTTGATAATTGCACAAGATAAACACACATACATAAGTATATAAAACACACGCCTAAAATAGTACAGGAGAGCAATCCAAAAGCCATTTTGTCTCTCCTAAAGACTCTAAATATTTCTTCTGCCTCCTTAATCCCCTTTGCCTGAGGTAAGTAGGCAGACAGCAATCAGGGGAAATTCCTGAAGGGATTCCTCTCCTATATCTATGAACCTATTTTGTTTTAATTGTCATTGTTTGCTCAGATACTCTGCACTGAGGGATGTCTGAGGGCATCCTGATTGTCTTATCAAATGCCAACCTTTTGGAACTATGTAAAACTTGCTAAATTCTCAGGAATGTCACACCTTGGCCTGCCTGAGCCACAGTAACCCCACCTTGTGTGTGATGCAATTTCTGTTTGTAGAGGGAATGTCCTTCTTCTCCACACCAAAATGCAAACCCTTAAAAGAGACGTTTCTTCTTGGTTCTGGGTCTCTCTTGCCTCCTTGCAAGGAGGGGAGGGAACTCTGTTGCAACAGAAAAATAAAGACCTGCCTTGCTTTCACTGCCTCCTGCCTCCATCTCTTCCCACTCATGGACTTAGGGGACTCAGTCCCTTTTGGGAGTTGGGCGGCAAAAGACAACCACCCCTATTTTTTCTATATCAGATGCGAAATTCATGAGAGGCTCACATATCCTATTTCCAACTATTTGGAGTCAGGCAAAATGTCTTTATTTTTAAATTTTCCAGGCCCTTCTATCTTAGCTCTAAACTGTTTCATATTTTTTTTTACTCTTGGCTACTTGTATTTTTATGCTAGATTATGTTTTTATTGTTGATTTTACTGCATTTTTAAACAAATTCTTTTTGTGAGCTGCCTTAAGAACTTAAGTTATTAGGGAAACCCTAATAGTTATTAGGGAAACGCTATTAATAAATAAATACAATAACCACCATTAAAAGCAATGGATTGTTTCCCCTTGACTACATACCCAGGGTGATGTGGAGTGTATTTAAAAGAAATGAATGAGTGCATGCAGTTTTATGAAGACTTCTCTATCACAATGGGCACTATGAATAGGTAGGGGAAATGTCCTGGACTGCACATGTAGCAGAATTAGGTAGAAGAAATGTGAAGCAATAAAACCAAGGAAGTGAGGCTGGCAGGTAATGGAGGTAGTCAGTGAAGCTACCTGCCTTCCTTTTCTGCTCAAGAGCAGGAAAGTGTGTGTGTGTGTGTGTGTGTGTGTGTGTGTGTTCTGGTTTGCTCCTGCTGCATGACCAAGGCACTTCTGGGGTGGATCTACACACAAGGGAAGAAACACTATAAATAAGTCAGAAATTAAATGTTTATAACAAAAGGGGGGGGGGGAACCGCTGTGTAAAATTGCAAAAAAAAAAAATTCCCTCTCCAATGCCACCTGGTGTTGGATGTTTATAACACATTCAAAGTGCTTCCATCCCTACTTTTCTTTTTTTACTAATGTAGCTGAGTCCCTAGATGCCTTGGCTGCAGTGGCGGAGGAAGGGGGGTGCGCGGTAGGTGCGGACTGCCCTGGGTGTCACCACTGAAGGGGGGGTGACAAAATGCCGTGCGACACTCACCACAGGGTCTGCAGCGTGCCCGAGCCATGCATCTCTTTTTTTTTAAAAAAAAAGATATTTATTAAAATTTTCAAAATATTACAAAATGAAAAAATACAAAATAAAAATACAAAATAAAAATAGTTAAAAAGCAATTCCATCTTTCCATCACTTGTCTTTCATTTGCTTGTTTCCCGGACCTCCTCACACCTCCCTTTTTGTATTCCAATTCAATTTATTAGTTCAGCAAATCCTTTCCCTCTTTGTTTATCCTAGTCTTTAATCTTAAAATATTGTACCATTAAGTTTTTACCTGTTAATAATCCATTTTTTCATATTCCTTATAGTGTTATAGCTAAAAACCACTTAACTTTTTATCCAACATCATTCTAACATTCATTAATTTTGCAATATTTCTGTAAATAGTCTTTAAATTTCTTCCAATCTTCTTCCACCGACTCTTCTCCCTGGTCTCGGATTCTGCTGGTCATTTCTGCCAATTCCATATAGTCCATCACCTTCATCTGCCATTCTTCCAGAGTGGGTAGATCTTGTGTCATCTCTCCTGGGAGAGACATGGTGGCTTGGGCGTGTGCAGGCTCTGCACTGCCCAAACCACGCCTGCTGCCTCCCCCCAGCTGCAGGGCGGCTGAGTGGGAGGAGGCAGGCTGACTCCGAAGGCCCCGTAGTGAACCCTGCCCCTATGGGTGGATCGCCCCACCCCTATGTGTGGATCGCCCTGCCCCTGGGCGCCGCCCCAGGCACCCAAACGGCTTCCTCTGCCGCTGCTTGGCTGAGCCACTTTCATTTCTCTCTCTCTTTCCTCTTACCGTTTGAGATGTTTAGTAGACTTTAGATTCCAAACCAAAGCCTCCTTCGAACATTTAATGCCTCCCCTCCCCAGATCAACTGCTAACAGAGCAGCTTGAGAGGGCTGAGCCTAACTCTTCAGGGCTTGGTGGGTTAAAAAACTAGCAGTTTGCACTGTGCCTGGAAAGGCAGTACAGATGTTGGAGCACTGGTTTAGTGTGTAAACAAGCTCTGTCTATATAAGTCCTCTGGGAAATGCGAGTTAAACTGCAAGATATTGAGCGAGCATTATGGTATATTAGAGAGGTTACTCTGGGTTAGGTATGCTGCTGAGAGTTAGAGAGCAGACAAGACAACCTTAACTTTATGCAATGACTTCCTGATCACTGCATGTCTGCTTGAATAAACACCACTTTCCGTTCCCCCAGAGACTTCTGTTTTCTGGAGGAAAAGAATTCCAGAGTAATGGGCTATCAGGATACCTTTCTGTGCCTTCTTTGTAGAAAAATGGGGATGCGATTCTGTGGTATCAGCTAGCAAGAAATAAATATCTAGGCTTTTGCATTAAAACTAGTAGCTAAGCTGGACCATAAAGAAGGCTGATCGCCGAAGAATTGATGCTTTTGAATTATGCTGCTAGAGGAGACTCTTGAGAGTCCCATGGACTGCAAGAAGATCAGACCTATCCATTCTTAAGGACATCAGCCCTGAGTGCTCACTGGAAGGACAGATCCTGAAGCTGAGGCTCCAAAACTTTGGCCACCTCATGAGAAGAGAAGACTCCCTGGAAAAGACCCTGATGTTGGGAAAGATGGAGGGCACAAGAAGAAGGGGACAACAGAGGACAAGATGGCTGGATAGTGTTCTCGAAGCTACCAGCATGAGTTTGACCAAACTGCGGGAGGCAGTGGAAGACAGGAGTGCCTGGCGTGCTCTGGTCCATGGGGTCACGAAGAGTCGGACACGACTAAACAACTAAACAACAATAACAAAATAAATAAATAAATAAATCCTTAGAAGATCCAAGTTGTGGATGAACAGAACTCTTATCTAGTCTAGCATCTTGCTTTCCAATGGTCAACCAAATAGCTCTGAGAAACCCACAAGCAAGACATGAAGCCAATAGCCCTCTTCACTGCTGCCCCTCAACATCTGGTATTTAGAAGATCGTATTCTTCTGTTCCTGGAACAACCATTATAAGCTCCTCTGTGTTAAAAACTTTTAAATTTTATCATCAGATTTCTGTTTCCTTTGGGTTCTTGGTGCTTTTACCAAGGCCTGTTTACTTTTCCAACACTCTGCATCGAACCATGTTTTTATATAAGGTTCTATCTTTTGGTGTCCAGTTTTTACCTGGAAAGGTCTTATATTTTCTATCAGGATCTGATACTAGTTGGGGATACTGCCCATCTTGCCTACAATTTCCCCTCTTAATTTCATTGTAATCTGATTCCCTAAGATTTGTTGTGCTTCATCTGCCACTGTTGGTGTCCATCTTATACACTTATTCCCAATACGCACTCCCTGCATTGGGTGGGTGGTAATGAAATCTTAGTTACACTTTAGGTGGCCTATTATGACTAGTAGCCATTGTTAGACTTTCCCACCATGGTAAAGGTAAAAAGTAAGAGACCCCTGGATGGTTAAGTCCAGTCAAAGGAAATTATGGGGTTACGGTGCTCATCTAGCTTTCAGGCTGAGGGAGCCAGCGTTTGCCCACAGACAGCTTTCCAGGTCATGTGGCCAGCATGACTAAACCATTTCTGGCACAACAGAACACCATGACGGAAACCGGAGCTCACGGAAACGTCGTTTACCTTCCTGCCACAGTGATACCTATTTATCTACTTGCCCTGGCATGCTTTCGAACTGCTAGGTTGGCAGGAGCTGGGACACAGCAATGGGAGCTCACTCCGTCGCAGGGATTCGAACCACCAACCTTCTGATCGGCAAGCCCAAGAGGCGCAGTGGTTTAGACCACAAGTTTTGCTCCATGAAACCATCCTTAATGACTATGCACCCCCTATACCTGGTGCTGGTGTTTGGGAGACTGCCTACTCATTGGAAGCTTAGTTTCTATGACAAAGTGCTCTCTGGGTGATTCACTTGCTTTTGAGTTCACTGTACCTGATTCATTTCTGAGGTATAAAATAATAACTACAACAAATACATACATACATAATTTTGTTTGCTGCATTCCCACAGTTCAAACCATGCACAAGACAGCTTACAGCATGAAAATATATGTAACTGCAACATAACTAAAGTAGTCATAAACAATAAATAAAACATTAAAAAATACACAACCAAACCAAACAGTTTCCACCTACATCTAAAACAAAGAGACAATAAACAGTGACAGCAGCACCCCACAAACCCCCAATCCAAGAGTCTTACAAATGCTCTTACACTACAGTGGTACCTCAGGTTACAAACACTTTGGGTTACAGACTCCGCTAACCCGGAAGTAGTACCTCAGGTTAAGAACTTTACCTCAGGATGAGAACAGAAATCACGTGGCGGCAGCGGGAGGCCCCGTTAGCTAAATTGGTACCTCAGGTTAAGAACGGTTTCAGGTTAAGAATGGACCTCCGGAATGAATTAAGTTCATAACCAGAGGTACCACTGTATTTTGTTTCTTTCAATTTTATATTGGATATATAGGTTACGCTGGCTTTTCAGTCTTTTCGAGAATCTTTCCTCCCAGCAGAAATCTCCCTCCTTTCTTCCGCCCCCACTGCTCACCCACCTCCACCTACTGAATCCTGAAATGATACCCTCATTTTTCTCAGCCCTTCATGAAGGCTGAACTGGCCAACTTTCTGTCTTTCACACAGCTATTAAAGGCATGGGAGCCCTTTCCTTTTTTTCTTTTTTTTTGCAATTGATCCTCCTGACACAGTGGCAGCTTTTACTGCTCGAACATTGTTAGGCAGAATTGTTCAAAATGACCTCTTTTATGATACAAAAAGAAGTCGCTATCAGCCAGATTACACCATTTATATATGTTGTTGAAGTGGATAAAACATTATGCATTTGCCCAATTCAATGTGCAAAAGATCTCGTTCTCTCTTTCTATGTTTCTCTCTGTTTCCCTCTCCCTCTCTCCATGTTACCTGGGTAGCAGCAGGTCCTTTGGCCTGCAACAGTGTACATTTCTACATTACACGTAGCATTTTTGTCATGAACTTTGACATCCATTTCCTTTAAGTGACTCAAAGAGCCAAAGGATCAAAGTGTATAAGACAAAAACAATGACAAGATAAAATGATGGTTTATGGGTGCTGTTCAGAGCTACAAAAATGATAGATGCCACATGCTATCATAGCGTTGAGATTTAGATCACCCCAGTGGAAGGACTGGCACTTTCAGCTGACAGAACTGCTTTCCTTTCTTGAAGGAGTCTGGTGCAATTTTCTATCTTCCCTGATCCCCCTTGTTAAAGCATGCTCTGTAGACAATGGGACGCTGGTGGCGCCATGGTCTAAACCACCAAGCCTCTTGGGCTTGCTGATAGTAAGATTGGCAGTTCAAATCCATGCGACAGGGTGAGCTCCTGTTGCTTTGTCCCAGCTCCTGCCAACCTAGCATTTCGTAAGCATGCCAGTGCAAGTAGATAAATAGGTACTGCTGCAGCAGGAAGGTAAATGGTGTTTCCATGCATTTTGGTATTCATCACAGTGTCCCGTTGCACCAGAAGTGGTTTCGTCTCCCTCAGCCTGAAAGCGGAGATGAGCGCGGCACCCCATAGTCAAATTTGACTAGACTTACTAACCATCCAGGGTTTACCTTTACCTGTAGACAACATAGTGTTTGTTTGTTTGTTTGTTTGTTTGTTTGTTTGTTTTGGAGGGTGTTCAAGATCTTGGTTTTGAACTGCTGTTTGGCCTTATATTTGGATTAGAAGTTTTAGATTGCAGAATACACAGGAAGTAGATGTTTGTTTGCTTTTGCCAAATCATTTCCAGGTTGGGTTTTTTTGGTTTTTGGTTTTGGTTACCTTTTCACAAAACAACCAGTCAATGGTGTACAGGCAGGCCATGGGTTTCATAAGTTTCATAAGTTGGTACTTCCCTTCTCCTTAGACTACTAAAAGATAGTTACTCTTTGAATCCAATGAAGAACCTTCAGCTGGTACTTGGACCAGGAAAAGTTTAGAGTGAGGGGAGGGGAAACACTATCTCACTTTTCTGCGTCATTTAGCAACTTTTCACAAGCCTACCCTGATTTTTTGAGGGGGGAAAAATAAAACTGCAAAAATCTTGAATCAGAAAAGCTAGAAAAAAAACAGAGGCACGATAACAGCAAACTATGTGTGAATGCAACTTTGACAAGTTTTTGAAATGAAAAACACCTTCAGGGGGCTGCAATTTTGATCAGAGAGGTACTTAATCCTTTCCCTGATAGCTGTTTTTCGGCTCAAACTCAACCTTTCCAAGCTGCATTTGCTCCTGGGATTCTAAATGTAACATTACCTTTGAAAACTTGCATCTCAAACCCCGGATTTGGGGGGGGGGGGAGTAGACAAAAAAAAACCAGACACCTGAGACAGGGTAAGACACCTTCTCCCTTGTAGAACCCTCAAATGCAGAATTGAAGGGCTCCTTTTCTTTAAACCAATCACAAAACCATTAGGACTTCATTCTGCATTATATGTGCACAACATGTAGCTTGCCAGGATAGAAAGGAATCATTGGAAAAGAAAAAGGAAAGAAGAAGTAGTAAGTTTATATATATATATAGGTAAAGGTACCCCTGCCCGTACGGGCCAGTCTTGACAGACTCTAGGGTTGTGCACCCATCTCACTTAAGAGGCCGGGGGCCAGCGCTGTCCAGAGACACTTCCAGGTCACGTGGCCACGTGGGCTGAGGTGGGGTTTGTGATAGTCGTCTGTGCTTGGCTGAGGTGGGGTTTGTGATGGTGCTTTGTGAGAGGGCTCAGGCGGGGTTTGTGACTCAAACCCTTAGGATGAGTCCCCAGTAGCATTTCGTCTTTCAGCCTTGTAGATGTTAGCAGTTATGGAAGTGGACAACAGCCCTTTAAAGAACACAGCCCGCTCCTCTGCAAAGGCAGGGCTAATTGCAGGGCAGGGTTTGCCAACCTCAACCTCTTTGCTGAGACAACATCCACCCATTAACCACAATCAAGAGAAAACTGCAGCCACTGGAGGTTACAGGACCTGTCCATGGTCCTGATAGGGCTTGCCTAAATCTGGGTGTATATTTATTTTTATTTATTTCACAAGATCTATACACCACTTGATTGCAAGAAAACCTCAAAGCAGTTTACAAAAAGAGTAAAACCATAAAATCATCTAAAAAAAGGAAACAACTATTGAAAACATCAAAAAAATAAATAAGATCAACAATGGGCAGGGAGCAAATTAAAATTTATGTCAAGATTCTACATTTATGGATGTTTTTAGCAGGCTCCAAAAAGTGTAGAGTGAAGGTACCTGCTTGGGAGTTCCATCTGAAAATATCTATTTCTTACAAATGCGGATCAAGTATTACATGGCACTTGTAACAGTGCCAGTTCCACAGATCCAAGCAGTTGCATGGGCATATATAGGATAAGGAAATCTCACAAGTAAACTAGGGACAAGCTGTTAAAGGCTTTATATACTAACCTGTATATTTGACCTTGGCCCTGAACTTGAAACTGCTAAATTGGATCTTTGCATTAAAGCAACAAAATCGCCAAACCAAGCCACAAACGCTTCTGGTCTTGCAGGCTTTGCATTTAAGTGTGCTAGGAGATTAAAATGTTTGTGGCCACTGCTGTCATTCCCCCCCCCCCTGCACCCCCGCCTGTCTTTCTTTTTCACCCCACACTCGTGACCAGTAATAAAACCAGAAGCTCTTTTCTTCAGGATCGCCTAAGCAAGAACAATCGCACAGTTTTATAACCCAGAATGGTTTTAAAATTAAAAATTGGCAGGCGTCCACTTTACATCTTGTCCACCCTCTGCTAAGAGAAGATTGGGGGGGGGGTGATTTAAAAGGAAAGAAAGGGGGGGTAGCACTTGTGTCAACAGAGTCTGCCCCAAGTAAGAAACCTTTTTCTTGCAGATGCCTTGAAAGCACAACTTAGGTGCTCCTTTATTACTTCAGAGAATTCTACAAGGCAGAAATGCAGAGTCCTGTTCTTTGATCTCTGTGAAAGCTGAATTGTTTCTTGTGTGGTATTTGTGGAAACATCATTGTAAGAGGTCTGAGTTATTCTTCCCCAGAATGTGTAGTTTCATTCATTCTCACCGGGGGCAAACCGTCAGCTTCTCTCAGTTGTTCATGTTTGGGTGCCACCACATTTGCGACACGGCCGTGCTCTTCAAGGGCCCTGATCCCTTCTTTCACGCTGTCCATAGCCAGCTTGACTGGTATTGGTAGTTCCAGTATGGGTTTGAAAAAGGAGATATTTGGCAGGTTCAGGGCAAGGGGAGCCGAAACGGGAGGCTCCAGGGCTGGCATTGCCTCGGCAAGGTCTCCCTCGCACTCCTCCTGTAATCATATCAAATATACCACATAGTCAGGATGAACAGTCCAGTGAAACAATAACTTTCCAAGAACCACCCTTTCCTTTCTTTTTCCAGGTGCTGCCACTGGATGTGCCTTGATTGGAATTGATTGAGGGCCCTCTTGGTGGCAGTTCCCCACCTGTCAAATGCACTCCCTGCTGCAATGGGAACATGGTCACCCAGTGAGTTTTAGAACTCAGTGTGGATTGGAACCCTGGTCTCCCCTGGCCTAACACTCAACTGCATCACACTCACTCACTTGTGACCCCACAAAAGGAGGGCATTTTTAGCCCAATATTTAACTCTGGGGTAAATAGCAACCCTGGGGAGGCAGCTGTCAACGTTTCCCTTTTTTGAGGGACATTCCCTTGTTTTGAATAGGATTCTTTGCAAGAAAAGGGAAAAGTTGACAGCTATGGGCGGATCAGAAGTGGGGGGGGGGGCAAGGGGTTGAAACCCCTCTAAGTAACATCATGTGTGAACATCCCCTCTTAATTGTGGCTCTTTAGTTAAAAAGCAACTGTGGAAGGGCACATCATGTGCTGACAGTGCAGCCCTGTGTGTGCCTCTTCTTGGGTTCAATGGGGCTTACTCTCAGGTAAGTTGGCATAGTAGAGAATGGGGAGGGAGCACCAGGCAGCACAGCACAATTACCTGAATACCCTGGGCAATGGCGGCCGCTTCATTGGCTTCCTTTTCATCTGCACCCCCTAGCTGCTCCTTGGCATCAGAAACCTCAGTGGTTACTTTTTCTAAGAGAACCACCATTTTCTCCGTTTCTGCGGAGGTCTGAATCCAGGTCGGCTGAAGAGCTGTCAGGGGCGCCTTGGTGACCTGGTCAAACTCCTCCAAGTAGTATTCCACTTGAAATCCATTGAGTAAAAACTTGAAATTGCTTGAGTACTCAATAAAGTTCTCTCTCAGTCTCTGTTCATAATACTGAGCTTGCAACAGATATGGCAGATAATGAAAACAGATGCAAATTTCCATAAAATCTACCTGTTTCAACATAACCAGAGACATGGGCTCCTTGGTGACATGGTCAGACTCCTCCAAGTAGTATTCCACTTGAAATCCATTGAGTAAAAACTTGAAATTGCTTGAGTACTCAAGAACGTTCTCTCTCTGTCTCACCTCATAATACAGAGCTTGCAACAGATATGGCCGATAATGAAAACAGATACAAATTTCCATAAAATCAACCTGTTTCAACATAACCGGAGACATGGGCTCCTTGGTGACATGGTCAGACTCCTCCAAGTAGTATTCCACTTGAAATCCATTGAGTAAAAACTTGAAATTGCTTGAGTACTCAGTAACGTTCTCTCTCAGTCTCCTGTACTCTATACCTTGCTGTTTGAAAGTTGCCATTAGCAGCACTGGCTCTGAGATGGCACCCAACTCTTCCTCGCCCATATTTTCAAGCAAGACTAGGGTTCCAAACTGGATGGCATTCTCCAAAGTCCTTACGTAAGTGGAGTCAGACACCTTGATAATGGAAAGATTATAGCTTGCTGCTTCCGTGCCCCAATCCTCCTTTCCTCCCAAGCTCATCTTTTCCGCCCTTTCCAGCTTCTGAGAGCCTTCCTCAATGTTGTTTTCAAGCTCTTTCTTCCGCTTATTAAGTGATTCAAGTTCATCGTTCAGGTTCCGGAGGCGGTCAATTACTTTCTTTAGTTCGTCTCTGTCCGTATTGAGCTTCTGCATCAGTAGAGTGAGCAACCCTTCCTCTTTCCTGAGTTCTTGATGTTTTGGGGCCACCACCTTTGCCACCCGATCGTACGCTTCCATGGATCCAACTCCTTGGCACAAGCCTTTGCAGGCAGATGATACAGCTGGCTCTATGAAAGATGGTTGAAAGTCCACATTGCTGAAATTCCACAACTTCTCTCTACTTCTCTTCATTACAGCTGGGAGGAAATTCTCTTTGTCAGAAGTCTTCAAGGAGTCGAGGTATTTCAGGTGCCTTACAACCATTTTGGAACTACCTGAAATTTCAAATAAATACATATATATTAAAATGTTTTCAAAATATGAATATCTCATTTTAAAAATCTGGAAGATTTTCAACCTTGCGGTTCTTTCCCCTGTAATAGTTTTTGGAGCATCCAGGTGATTCTTAAGCCAAAGGAAATGGATAAGGTCATAAAATGACACTTGCATCTATGGTTCATTTTATTGCATTGAATGCAGGGGGAGGGGCTGATGCCCATTGGACTTGTAGGGCAGAATACGGGAGAGTCAACAGTAGTGGGGAATTAGAGCCAATGACAGGCAGAGTGAACTAATTCTGGCTTTGTCCTCACCCTCCTTTCTGCTGATTTCCATAACAGCAACACTGGGTCTAAGGAGGAGCAGGAGCAGATGGGGGCTGGCTAACAGAGGCTTAGCTTTTTAGGGCAGTCCCCCACTTGCCCTAATGGACTAAAGTCTACTGGTTGAATGTCTGAATATATAATATAAAGTGATACGATGAAAATGCTCAGTATCAACAAAGAAACACATGACAACCCCTCCCAATAGAGGATTAAAAAAATAAATTACCACTTCCAGTTGAATCAGGTTTTCTTTCTGGCCTTTTTTTCACATTTTCCATGCCCAACTTGGCAGGTCCTGGTGGATCGTTTATGCAGTTGACAAATGAAGTGTTTGTCAGCTGCAGGGTATGGAGAGCTGAAAACGGACCTTCCAGGGTGGGCATTCGCTCCACCAGGTCGCTCTCGCACTCCTCCTGTAATGACATCAAATATATTCTCAGTAGGGATTTGATAGCCCTGGTCTCCCCCGGCCTAACACGCTAACTGCATCACACTCACTCTCTTGTGACCCCACCCACAAAAGGGGCAATGCTGGAGCTTCGTGCTCTGTACCGGGTGGCAGAGAGCAGGTGGGTCAGGGCGGGGCGTCCTGGGGGGCAGGAAGCGCTGCCTGAGGGGGCGGGGTGCCCAGCGCGGGGTCAGCTGCAATGACACCCTGCCAAGATCATGCTGCTGGGGTGGTGTGCTCCCCCTGCATTCCTCTTCCTCTGCCAGTGAAAGGGGGGGGGGATTTTTAGACATTTTTAGCAATAAATGCAAATGTTTTACCTTTAAAGGTAAAGGGTTAAGGGACGCCTGACTGTTAGGTCCAGTCGCGGATGACTCTGGGGTTGTGGCGCTCAACTCCCTTTACTGGTTGAGGGAGCTGGCGTCCAGCTTCTGGGCACGTGGCCAGCATGATTAAGCCGCTTCTGGCAAACCAGAGCAGAATACAGAAACGCCGTTTACCCTCCCACCAGAGCGGTACCTATTTATCTACTTGCACTTAGACATGCTTTTGAACTGCTAGGTTGGCAGGAGCAGGCACCGAGCAACGGGAGCTCACCCCGTCACGGGGATTCAAACTGCAGACTTTCGTATCAGCAAGCCCTACCCTAGTCACATTTTTTTCTTACCTCAGCATGCTTGGTGCCAGAAATTGACACCAAGAGAATTATCCAGAAAATCGACATCGTAATCTATGAAAAAAGAAAAGCAGATGAATATTTTTTTTAGACAGCTTTTAAATCCCAGAACACTTTCCTGCTCAGGCTGTTCACCTAACAACTTACCTATTTGCAGCTCATTTGCTGAAATGTCCTCTGTGCCCCAGATAACCCCAATATAAACTTAACATTGGATTGTGATGTAAGCTGGCACCCCTGTCTTGAATTATTATGCCAAGATGGGAAAAGTTAAAATTGTCATTGCTAGGCAAAATTTCAGTGATAAAAATTGGAAAACACAAGAACTACCAACAGTGGAAGATTGGCAGATGAAGATGATGGGCTTTTTGGAGCTAGCTGACCTGACTGGAAGAATCCGCGACCAGAAAGAAGAGGAGCTTCAAGAGGACTGGAGGAAATTCAAGGACTATTTGAACAAATATTGTAATATAAAAAATTAGAAATTACTTGAAAGAAACAAATAGGCCTAGGACAAATTAAGTTATAATTAAATAAATGGCATTCAGAATGTCAAGAAAAGTGAATAAGATGGCTATAATTGGAAATTGTTTTAGTTTAATAATGATATTGGAAAGCTGTTACTTTTAAATTACCAGGAAACTCAAAAGGGAGGGATTTGAGGAAGTCAATCAAGATGTTTAAAAAGTTGGATTTGTGAAGAATTAAGTTTGTTATTATTGTCTATTTGTTTATTGTTCCCCCCTTTTCCCCCTCCCATTTTTTCTTTCTCTCTCTCTCTCTTTTTTTTCTCTCTCTCTCTTCTCTTTTTCCTTTTCTGTTTTTGTGTATTAATCTGCTTTGTGGTTTGTGTTATTATGGTGGAAAAATCTAATAAAAATTTATTTTAACAAAATTTCAGTGATAAAAATGAATGTTTTGCCTAGAATGATATTTTTATTTCAAATAATACCTCTTGCGACTGATTCACTATTTAAAGAATGGCAAAAGGGGTTTATCTAAGTGTTATGGCAATGAAAAAAAAACCACAAGTTAAAATGAAAGTACTGCAAGATGTAAAGCAAAGGGGAGGATTGGCACTGCCTGATTAGAAATTGTATTTTGCCACCTATTGCTTAGCGTGGATGAAGGAGTGATTGATCCTAAGAAATAGGGGGATTTTGGAATTAGAGGGTCATGATTTAAGGTTTGGGTGACATGGATATCTGTGGTATGACAAGGTCAAAGTGAATATGGACTTTCAAAAACATTTTGTTAGATGCACTATATTGAGAATCTGGAGTAGAGATAAACCTAGGTTGTAGGTGAAGATACCCCTATGGAGTTCAGTGCAAGACGCATTTCATATGGAAACAGGTGACAGGTAAAGAGAAATGGTTAGCCTAGGGAGGCCAGATGACTTCACCTATTACAACTTTCCATTTTATAGGTTTATTAGATTTGTGCATTGCTTCCCACTAAGAAAGTGCCAATGCTATGTACAGCTGTTCTTCTGGTTTGTGCCAGAGCATTCCTACAACCCACTCTTCCTGAATTCTGGGTGAACTAGAATAATTCCAGAACAAAAATTCCAGAACAGCAGCACATGTGCTTCACTACAGTTTTAAGTTTCCCCAGTTCATTCCTTTGCATACACATACCAGTGTGCTCTGCACTTTAAGCTGGACACAGCTCAACATGGGCTTCCTCCATGACATTTCCATATCTTTCTAGGGCACAAATGAGATGGGAGAACTAACGCAGTTGCTCCCTCAGTCTTAGGGCGCAACAAGGTGGAGGTGGGCGTGCGGGAAGATGAAGCTTACAGGATCCTTATCAAGCAAAGCAATATACAGTGTCATCATGGAAAGAGTGAGATGGATGGGGGATGTCTTAGCCATGACCCTGCAATGATGGCGAAGAAATTCCAAACAAGGCTGAACTGGCCCCATGAATAAGTCGTCAGCCTGAAAGTTGGAAAAGAGTAAATGGCTTTCAAATGCAGCAAAAGTTGCATTATTACCAATAAGAACAGTTTGCTATCAGTCAATATGCAGAGCCAGACCAATACATTTTGCTGACTGAAGCAAAAAGCAAAAACAAAACGGTGCCTCTTCAATCCCATTCCATGTACAGCAGCCAATTGAGCTGGCAGCTGAGTCTTACAATGGGGCAGACAAACTCCAAACAAAGCATGGGATAACCCACCTAAGGTTATCAGGACAGTGGTGTCTTGGGCTGCCATAGGAATAACACAGGTCAGCCTGAGCTGTTTCATTTGAATAGGGTGATGTGGGGAACAGCAGCTTATGAACACTTCTCCAATTGTTTTGTGCTCTTGGTAGCACTTGTGTCAACAGGGTCTGGCTCAAGTAAGAAACCTTTTTCTTGCAGATGTCTTGAAAGCGCAACTTAGGTGCTCCTTTATCCCTTCAGAGAATTCCACAAGGCAGAAATGCAGAGTCCTGTTCTTTGATCTGTTAAGGCCGAATTGTTTCTTGTGTGGTATTTGTGGAAACATCATTGTAAGATGCCTGAGTTACTTTCCCCCGGAATGTCAGTCATTGCACACATCCTCTAAAATGTGTCCAGCCCATTCACTGCATGAGATATATGTTGTTCCCCTTTGAATTTCCATCTTTTGAGTTCTGGCCTTAAAGGAACTAAAAGACTAAATTTGTTGTTGTTTAGTCGTTTAGTCGGGTCCGACTCTTCGTGACCCCATGGACCAGAGCACGCCAGGCTTGAATACTGCAAAGCATATCCATAAGGCAAGTGAGCTGGTGCAGTGAGGTATTGTGTGGCCTAATTAGCCAAGCCAATATTACTATCTGGTTACAGCAAAAGAAGAAGAAGAAGAAGAAGAAGAAGAAGAAGAAGAAGAAGAAGAAGAAAAAGAAGAAGAGTTTGGATTTGATATCCCGCCTTTCACTCCCTTTAAGGAGTCTCAAAGCATCTAACATTCTCCTTACCCTTCCTCCCCCACAACACACACTCTGTGAGGTGAGTGGGGCTGAGAGACTTCAAAGAAGTGTGACTGGCCCAAGGTCACCCATCAGCTGTATGTGGAGGAGCGGAGACAGAAACTCGGTTCCCCAGATTACGAGACTACCGCTCTTAACCACTACACCACACTGGCTCTCCAAGAGCTCAGGGGTGGAACAATTATTCAATCCATGTTTCATATTTGACTCATCCTCTTCTTTCTTCTATATCCAATCCAGTCATTTCTTTATGTCCAACTGATTATAACAATATCTTTCCCCTTTGAAGTTGTGCCTTGCCTATCCTACTGCTTTCTATGCTGCTGTGGCTGTCTGTCCCATAGAAAATAAACAAAAGAGTGTGTGCATCTGTGTGTGTGTGTGTGTGTCCTGACTGATCAAACAGCAACATAAAACAAAATAGGGGGGAAAATAAAATAAAAGTAGCAGACTCAAATAAACTTTGTGATCAGTCAATATACGCCCAAAATCTAATAGCTGTGTTCCCCTCACAGAGCTCAAGCTCCAGAGTTCCCTAGGAAGAGGAACTAACCTCTCAGCACCCTTAATAAACTCCAGTTCCCAATATTTTAGAGGGGGAATTCATGATTGTGTAAATAGGTATGATATTGCTTTAAATGTATGGTGCAGATGGGGCCTAAAACCACCAGAAGATTAATATCTGAGGTAGAGAGTGGAAGGCAGAGGGCAAGGAAGACCTTACACAGGAATGGACGAAGTCACAGAATCAAAGAATCATAGAGCTAGAATGGAAGAGAGGGTCATCTAGTTCAACATCCTGCAGTGCAGGGGCTCAAAGCCATGACCCTGACCTGAAAATGAAAGCCAAGGTAGGAACTGGGGAAAGCCAGAAGCGAAGTTGAATGAAATGACAAAGCAAAGAGTTGGGCTCAACCCAAGAAAGAAAACTGGGAGCAAAGTAAAGAGGACTTCCAGACCAGCGTTAGTCTTGGGTGGGATTCAGCCACATCCCAGCAAATCCCAGTTGTGCAGTCCAAAGTTTTTGGGAGGCCTTGAACAACAAACCCACTCCTCCCAAAAGAATGGACTTTTTACAAAATATTCCCACTCTGGGGAAAGCTGATAGTTTTCCAGGACTTCTGCAGCTTTACAAAATGCAATTGGAAAGAACAGAGAGCTGGAGAAGCCGGTCCTTGTCGTCCAGTAATCTCCTACCATAGTTAGATTCGCCTTCGAACAGAAACAACGAATTGGAATGAAAAAGGTAAGATGTTTATGGAGAATGCAGAGATACCTTCTGATTAAAACAGAAGACTAAAGAAGACTCTGCTCACAAGGTGACCGGAGCCCTAATACAGTGGGCTCAGGGGGGAACTGGAACCTACAGTGGGACACTTTTAATAAGCAGCCATATGTTAGCTGGCCTTGCATTACTAGGGATGATGGAGTTTTGTCACAAATCCCAATATACTATGGGGTTTGTGAGGGCGTTTTGTGACAGGGCTGAGGTAAGTTTGTGATGGCCCTTTGTGAGTGGGCTCAGGTTGTGTTTGTGATGGTCCTTTGTGAGTGGGCTCAGGTGGGGTTTGTGATGGCCCTATGTGAGTGGGCTGAGGTGGGGTTTGTGATGGCCCTATGTGAGTGGGCTGAGGTAGGGTTTGTGATGGCCCTTTTGAGTGGGCTCAGGTGGGGTTTGTGACTCAAACCCTTAGGATGAGTCCCCAGTAGCATTTCATCTTTCAGCCTTGTAGATGTTAGCAGTTATGGAACTGGGCAACAGCCCTTTAAAGAACACAGTCAGCTCCTCTGCAAAGGCAGGGCTAATTGCAGGGCAGTGTTTGCCAAACTCAACCTCTTTGCTGAGACAACATCCACCCATTAACCACAATCAAGAGAAAACTGCAGCCACTGGAGGTTACAGGACCTGTCCATGGTTCTGATAGGGTTTGCCTAAATCTGGGTGTATATTTATTTTTATTTATTTCACAAGATCTATACACCACTTGATTGCAAGAAAACCTCAAAGCAGTTTACAAAAAGAGTAAAACCATAAAATCATCTTTAAAAAAAGGAAACAACTATTGAAAACATCGAAAAATAAATAAGATCAACAATGGGCAGGGAGTAAATTAAAATGTATGTCAAGATTCTACATTTATGGATGTTTTTAGCAGGCTTCAAAAAGTGTAGAGTGAAGGTACCTGCTTGGGAGTTCCATCTGAAAATATCTATTTCTTACAAATGCGGATCAAGTATTATGTGGCACTTGTAACAGTGCCAGTTCCACAGATCCAAGCAGTTGCATGGGCATATATAGGATAAGGAAATCTCACAAGTAAACTAGGGACAAGCTGTTAAAGGCTTTATATACTAACCTGTATATTTGACCTTGGCCCTGAACTTGAAACTGCTAAATTGGATCTTTGCATTAAAGCAACAAAATCGCCAAACCAAGCCACAAACGCTTCTGATCTTGCAGGCTTTGCATTTAAGCGTGGTGGGAGATTAAAATGTTTGCGGCCACTGCTGTCTTCCCCCCGCCACACCCCCGCCTGTCTTTCTTTTTCACCCCACACTCGTGACCAGTAATAAAACCAGAAGCTCTTTTCTTCAGGATCGCCTAAGCAAGAACAATCACACAGTTTTACACCCCAGGACAGTTTTAAAATAAAAAATTGGCAGGCGTCCACTTTACATCTCGCCCGCCTTCTGCTAAGAGAAGAAAGAAAGGGGGGATAGCACTTGTGTCAACAGAGTCTGCCCCAAGTAAGAAACCTTTTTCTTGCAGATGCCTTGAAAGCACAACTTAGGTGCTCCTTTATTACGTCAGAGAATTCTACAAGGCAGAAATGCAGAGTCCTGTTCTTTTATCTCTGTTAAAGCTGAATTGTTTCTTGTGTGGTATTTGTGGAAACATCATTGTAAGAGGTCTGAGTTATTCTTCCCCAGAATGTGTAGTTTCATTCATTCTCACCGGGGGCAAACCGTCAGCTTCTCTCAGTTGTTCATGTTTGGGTGCCACCACATTTGCGGCACGGTCGTGCTCTTCAACGGCCCTGACCCCTTCTTTCACGCTCTCCATGGCCAGCGTGACAGGTCCATTCAGATCTGGCATGGGTTTGAAAAAGGAGGTATTTGCCAGGTTCAGGGTGTGGAGAGCCGGAAGGGGAGAGTCCAGGGCTGGCATTGCCTCGGCAAGGTCTCCCTCACACTCCTCCTGTAATCATATCAAATATACCACATAGTCAGGATGTACAGTCCAGTGAAACAATAACTTTCCAAGAACCACCCTTTCCTTTCTTATTCCAGGTGCTGCCACTGGATGTGCCTTGATTGGAATTGATTGAGGGCCCTCTCGGTGGCAGTTCCCCACCTGTCAAATGCACTCCCTGCTGCAATGGGAACAGGGTCACCCAGTGAGTTTTAGAACTCACTGTGGATTGGAACCCTGGTCTCCCCTGGCCTAACACTCAACTGCATCGCACTCACTCACTTGTGACCCCACAAAAGGAGGGCATTTTTAGCCCAATATTACTTTTAACTCTGGGGTAAATAGCAACCCTGGGGAGGCAGCTGTCAACGTTTCCCTTTTTTTGAGGGATATTCCCTTATTCCGAATAGGATTCTTTGCAAGAAAAGGGAAAAGTTGACAGCTATGGGCGGATCAGAAGTGGGGGGGGGGGCAAGGGGTTGAAACCCCTCTAAGTAACATCATGTGTGAACATCCCCTCTTAATTGCGGATCTTTAGTTAAAAAGCAACTGTGGAAGGGCACATCATGTGCTGACAGTGCAGCCCTGTGTGTGCCTCTTTTTTCAGTCTTCTTGGGTTCAAGGGGGCTTACTCTCAGGTAAGTTGGCATAGTAGAGAATGGGGAGGGAGCACCAGGCTGCACAGCACAATTACCTGAATACCCTGGGCAATAGCGGCCGCTTCATTGGCTTCCTTTTCATCTGCACCCACTAGCTGTTCCTTGGCATCAGAAACCTCAGTGGTTACTTTTTCTAAGAGAACCACCATTTTCTCCGTTTCTGCGGAGGTCTGAATCCAGGTCGGCTGAAGAGCTGTCAGGGGCGCCTTGGTGACCTGATCAAACTCCTCCAAGTAGTATTCCACTTGAAATCCATTGAGTAAAAACTTGAAATTGCTTGAGTACTCAATATTCTCTCTCAGTCTCTGTTCATAATACTGAGCTTGCAACAGATATGGCAGATAATGAAAACAGATGCAAATTTCCATAAAATCTACCTGTTTCAACATAACCAGAGACATGGGCTCCTTGGTGACCTGATCAAACTCCTCCAAGTAGTATTCCACTTGAAATCCATTGAGTAAAAACTTGAAATTGCTTGAGTACTCAAGAACGTTCTCTCTCAGTCTCTGTTCATAATACTGAGCTTGCAACAGATATGGCCGATAATAAAAACAGATACAAATTTCCATAAAATCTACCTGTTTCAACATAACCGGAGACATGGGCTCCTTGGTGACATGGTCAGACTCCTCCAAGTAGTATTCCACTTGAAATCCATTGAGTAAAAACTTGAAATTGCTTGAGTACTCAGTAATGTTCTCTCTCAGTCTCCTGTACTCTATACCTTGCTGTTTGAAAGTTGCCATTAGCAGCACTGGCTCTGAGAGGGCACCCAACTCTTCCTCGCCCATATTTTCAAGCAAGACTAGGGTTCCAAACTGGATGGCGTTCTCCAAAGTCCTTACGTAAGTGGAGTCAGACACCTTGATAATGGAAAGATTATAGCTTGCTGCTTCCGTGCCCCAATCCTCCTTTCCTCCCAAGCTCATCTTTTCCGCCCTTTCCAGCTTCTGAGAGCCTTCCTCAATGTTGTTTTCAAGCTCTTTCTTCCGCTTATTAAGTGATTCAAGTTCATCGTTCAGGTCCCGGAGGCGGTCAATTACTTTCTTTAGTTCGTCTCTGGCCGTATTGAGCTTTTGCATCAGTAGAGTGAGCAGCCCTTCCTCTTTCCTGAGTTCTTGATGTTTTGGGGCCACCACCTTTGCCACCCGGTCATACGCTTCCATGGATCCAACTCCTTGGCACAAGCCTTTGCAGGCAGATGATACAGCTGGCTCTATGAAAGATGGTTGAAAGTCCACATTGCTGAAATTCCACAACTTCTCTCTACTTCTCTTCATTACAGCTGGGAGGAAATTCTCTTTGTCAGAAGTCTTCAAGGAGTCGAGGAATTTCAGGTGCCTTACAACCATTTTGGAACTACCTGAAATTTCAAATAAATACATATATATTAAAATGTTTTCAAAATATAAATATCTCATTTTAAAAGTGTGGAAGATTTTCAACCTTGCTATTCTTTCCCCTGTAATAGTTTTTGGAGCATCCAGGTGATTCTTAAGCCAAAGGAAATGGATAAGGTTATAAAATGACACTTGCATCTATGGTTCATTTTATTGCATTGAATGCAGGGGGAGGGGCTGATGCCCATTGGACTTGTAGGGCAGAATACGGGAGAGTCAACAGTAGTGGGGAATTAGAGCCAATGACAGGCAGAGTGAACTAATTCTGGCTTTGTCCTCACCCTCCTTTCTGCTGATTTCCATAACAGCAACACTGGGTCTAAGGAGGAGCAGGAGCAGATGGGGGCTGGCTAACAGAGGCTTAGCTTTTTAGGGCACTTCCCCACTTGCCCTAATGGACTAAAGTCTACTGGTTGAATGTCTGAATATATAATATAAAGTGATACGATGAAAATGCTCAGTATCAACAAAGAAACACATGACAACCCCTCCCAATAGAGGATTAAAAAAATAAATTACCGCTTCCAGTTGAATCAGGTTTTCTTTCTGGCCTTTTTTTCACATTTTCTATGCCCAACTTGGCAGGTCCTGGTGGATCGTTTATGCAGTTGACAAATGAGGTGTTTGTCAGCTGCAGGGTATGGAGAGCTGAAAACGGACCTTCCAGGGCGGGCATTCGCTCCACCAGGTCGCTCTCGCACTCCTCCTGTAATGACATCAAATATATTCTCAGTAGGGATTTGATAGTACTGGTCTCCCCCGGCCTAACACGCTAACTGCATCACACTCACTCTCTTGTGACCCCACCCACAAAAGGGGCAATGGTGGAGCTTCATGCTCTGTACCGGGGGACAGAGAGAAGGCGGGGCGGGGCGTGCGTCCTGGGGGCGGGAAGCGCTGCCTGTGGGGGCGGGGTGCCCAGCGCGGGGGCAGCTGCAATGGCACCCTGCCAGGATCATGTTGCTGGGGGTGGTGTGCTCCCCCTGCACTCCTCTTCCTCTGCCAGTGAAAGGGGGGGCATTTTTAGACATTTTTAGCAATAAATGCAAATGTTTTACCGTTAAAGATAAAGGGTTAAGGGACCCCTGACTGTTAGGTCCAGTCGCGGACGACTCTGGGGTTGCGGCGCTCAACTCGCTTTACTGGTTGAGGGAGCCGGTGTCCAGCTTCCGGGCACGTGGCCAGCATGATTAAGCTGCTTCTGGCAAACCAGAGCAGCATACAGAAACATCGTTTACCCTCCCACCTATTTATCTACTTGCACTTAGACATGCTTTTGAACTGCTAGGTTGGCAGGAGCAGGGACCGAGCAACGGGAGCTCACCCCGTCACGGGGATTCAAACTGCCGACCTTCGTATCGGCAAGCCCTACCCTAGTCACATTTTTTTCTTACCTCAGCATGCTTGGTGCCAGAAATTGACACCAAGAGAATTATCCAGAAAATCGACATCGTAATCTATGAAAAAAGAAAAGCAGATGAATATTGTTTTTAGACAGCTTTTAAATCCCAGAACACTTTCCCGCCCAGGCTGTTCACCTAACAACTTACCTATTTGCAGCTCATTTGCTGAAATGTCCTCTGTGCACCAGATAACCCCAATATAAACTTAACATTGGATTGTGATGTAATCTGGCACCCCTGTCTTGAATTATTATGCCAAGATGGGAAAAGTTAAAATTGTCATTGCTAGGCAAAATTTCAGTGATAAAAATGAATGTTTTGCCTAGAATGATATTTTTATTTCAAATAATACCTCTTGCGACTGATTCACTATTTTAAGAATGGCAAAAGGGGTTTATCTAAGTGTTATGGCAATGGAAAAAACCACAAGTTAAAATGAAAGTACTGCAAGATGTAAAGCAAAGGGGAGGATTGGAACTGCCTGATTAGAAATTGTATTTTGCCACATATTGCTTAGCGTGGATGAAGGAGTGAGTGATCCTAAGAAATAGGGGGATTTTGGAATTAGAGGGTCATGATTTAAGGTTTGGGTGACATGGATATCTGTGGTATGACAAGGTCAAAGGGAATGTGGACTTTCAAAAACATTTTGTTAGATGCACTATATTGAGAATCTGGAGTAGAGATAAACCTAGGTTGTAGGTGAAGATACCCCTATAGAATTCAGTGCAAGACGCATTTCATATGGAAACAGGTGACAGGTAAAGAGAAATGGTTAGCCTAGGGAGGCCAGATGACTTCACCTATTACAACTTTCCATTTTATAGGTTTGTTAGATTTGTGCATTGCTTCCCACTAAGAAAGTGCCAATGCTATGTACAGCTGTTCTTCTGGTTTGTGCCAGAGCATTCCTACATCCCACTCTTCCTGAATAGGGTGATGCGGGGAACAGCAGCTTATGAACACTTCTCCAAGTGTTTTGTGCTCTTGGTAGTACTTGTGTCAACAGGGTCTGGCTCAAGTAAGAAACATTTTTCTTGCAGATGTTGAAAGCACAACTTAGGTGCTCCTTTATCCCTTCAGAAAATTCTATAAGGCAGAATTGCAGAGTCCTGTTCTTTGATCTCTGCTAAGGCTGAATTGTTTCTTGTGTGGTATTTGTGGAAACATCATTGTAAGAGGCCTAAGTTATTCTTCTCCAGAATGTGTAGCTTCAGTCATGGCACATGCCCTCTAAAATGTGTCCAGCCCATTCACTGCATGAGATAGATGTTGTCCCCCTTTGAATCTCCATCTTTTGAGTTCTGGCCTTAAAGGAACTAAAAGCTTGAATACTGCAAAGCATATCCATAAGGCAAGTGAGCTGGAGCAATAAGGTATTGTGTGGCCTAATTAAACGAGCCAATATTACTATCTGGTTCTGGCAAAAGGTCAGGGGTGGATGCAATTATTTAGACATGCAGTCCATGTTTCATATTTGATGCATCCTCTTTTCTTCCTGTCCAACTGACTACAGTAATAGCCTTCTCCTTTGAAGTTGTTCCTTATCTATCCTACTGCTTTCTATACTGCTGTGGCTGTCTGTCCCATACAAAATAAAGAAAAATGGATGTGTGTGTGTGTGTATCCTGACAAATAAACAGCAACTTACAACAAAAAAGGGAAAAATTAAAATAAAACTGAAGGTAGCAGACTTTTGTAATCAGTCAATATATGCCTAAAATCTAATAACTGTTTTCCCCTCACAGAGCTGCAAGCTCCAGAGTTCCCTAGGAAGAGGAACTAACCTCTCAGCACCCTTAATAAACTCCAGTTCCCAATATTTTAGAGGGGGAATTCATGACTGTGTAAATAGGTATGATATTGCTTTAAATATATGGTGCAGATGAGGCCTAAAACCAGAAGAAGATTAACATCTGGGGCAGAGAGTGGAAGGCAGAGGGCAAGGAAGATCTTACAGAGGAATGGACGGATTATGAAGTCATAGAATCAAATAATCATAGAGTTAGAATGGAAGAGAGGGTCATCTAGTTCAACATCCTGCAATGCAGGGGCTCAAAGCCATGACCCTGACCTGAAAATGAAAGCTATGGTAGGAACTGGGGAAAGCCAGAAGCGAAGTTGAATGAAATGCCAAGGCAAAGAGTTGGGCGAGAGATGTGGCAGTGGTGCCTTTGGCTTCCTCTTTCTGGGAAAACCCTCCCAAGTCACCCTGAGAGCAAACAGGTTGCTGTGAGTGTGGCTGTTAGAACAGGGGAAAAGAAGGGCCCCCTTCTTAATCCTCAATACAAAATGGCTCGACCCAAGAAGAAAGCAAACCGGGAGCAAAGCAAAGAGTGTTGGTGTCAGGGTTGCTTCAAGATCCTAGCTCACAGAGGATCACGCTAGCCAACGGTCATTAAGTAAAAGTCTTTATTGAGTTACAGTTTCCATTCTCAAGCTGCTGCGTGCAACTCTACGTCTAGTAGCTAGACCGGCGAAGCTCCGTCTGAATCTCCGCCCCTCGTACACCAACTTAATATCCTAGCCCTGCTCCACCTTTTCCGCCTGACTGTTCTTCTCTGGGTCCCTCTGCCCCCCTGGGTCTCTTCCTTCCGGGATTCTTCTGACGCTGACCCCCCGGACCCTCCTGTCTCCTTGCGCCGGGCTTTAGGACCCGGCTCCCTTTCCGGGCTGCCTACTGCGCCGCCTTCCTGTGCATTTGAACTTGGCGCGCGCACCCAACCTTCCACCTTCCGTCTAACCGTCTTTTCGCTCCCAGATGGAGGTGTGGCCACTCCTGACTCGTGCCCTCCCTCCTGTTGTGAGCTGCCAGCGCTTGCCCCCTGGCTCCCTTCCTCTTCCCTGTTCTCTGGCGGTGACGCTGGTCCCGATCTCCAACTGCTCTCCTCTGAGTCCCCTCTGGCTCTATCTTCCTGGGGTGCCCCCCTAAACTCCCCCCTTGCCCTGGCCACTGGTGCTCCTTTCTGTGAATCCTCCGATTCACTGGAAAGGCTCGGAGATCTCGGGTCGTCGTCATCGCTCATCTTTTCTTCTGCCTCCTCCCCTTCGCTCTCTGTTTCCTCCCTTGCCCTTGCCTCTGCTCCTGAACCCCTGACATCCATCCCCCCCTCGAAGCCCCCCACTCCCCCTTCCCCTCCTTCCGGTGCTGGAGTTGGGTGCTGTTGTGTCAAGGGGACGAATGTCGGGTACCGTTCGCTTCCCGTAGCGGGCCTCCTTCCGAAGTCTTCCGGTTCTTCCTCCCTGCTCTCGTCGACGACGGTCACCTCTGCTTCCATCTCTGTGCCGCCGTGCTCGAAACCAGGGTCGTCCCCGAAAACGTCCATGTCCGTCTCTCCCTCACTTCCTCCTGGCGGCGTTGCTCGTCCTGGACCTTCTTGCCACTTCCTGCGCCACTGCTCCTCTGGTCTGTCGTCCCACCAATACGAGGGTTCTGAGGCAGATCCCGAGGGTGACCCCTCCGGGGAACGGACGTCTCGTGTCGGGTCCTCGTCCGAGTCGAACCCCCGGAACGTGCTGGCCGAAAGCGTGGGCGTGAAAAGCCAGTCGTCGAAAAAGTCTGCTGGCATTGGTCTATGTGGGAAGAGGGCATGAAACTCGTCTTTGAGCAGAGGTTCGTCCAAGGCGTAGCCCGGCACCCAGCTGTTCGCACTGGCCGGGGTGCCCTCCTTGGCGAGAAAGTATTCTACCCCTTCTTCCCCCCATCTGGAATCCAAAATCTCTGTGACTTCGTTGATGCGCTCCTTCTGTGCCCCTCCTGCGCGCCCTGTTCTGTCTCTGACCGGACTCGGCGCCGTTCCGGGTTCCTGAAACCTGTGCGGTGCCTTGTAGGGAGTGAGCACCGATCTGTGGAACACCGGATGCATTCTGGAACCCTCCGGAAGCGCCAGCCTGAAGGCCACCGGGTTGATCTGCTCTTCGACTTGATAGGGCCCCAGTTGCTTATGCCCTAGTTTCTTCTTGGCCAACGACCTGGCCGGCACTGCGTGGGCTGCTAACCAGACCCAGTCTCCCACGTGGAGCTCTTCGCCAACCCTTCTACTTTTGTCCGCTTGTACCTTGTATGCGTGCTTGGCCAGCTCCAGGTGGCGCCTCAGCTGATCGTGGACTTCCTGCAGCTCCGACGCGAACGCATCTGCCGTCTGCGGCTCCCCCTCCCCCAGCCTTTCCAGTCCCGGAAAAGTTCTGGGGTGCCTCCCGTTGTTGGCGAAGAACGGCGTGATCCCCGTGGACACGTGTTTCGTGTTGTTGTAGGCGAACTCGGCGAGCGGCAGGTAATCCACCCACGTCGCAGGCTGTTGATTTGCATAACACCTCAAGTACTGCTGCATGATGGCATTGACCCGCTCCGCTTGCCCGTTGGTCTGCGGGTGTCTCGCCGACGCCAGGTTGATCTTGACGTTCAGGAAGCCCATCAGCTTCTGCCAGAAATTCGAGATGAACTGCCGCCCCCGGTCGGACAGAATAGACCGTGGCAGACCGTGAACCTTGAACACGTGGTCTATGAACAGTTTGGCGGTTTGCTCCGCCGTGGTCACCTTCGCACACGGAATGAAATGTGCCATCTTGGAAAACAGGTCCACCACCACCAGCACTGCCGTCTTGCCCCTCGAGCTGGGCAGATCCGTGACAAAGTCCAGGGCCACTCTCTCCCAAGGTTCGACCGGAGTTTGCAGCGGTTCCAACAGTCCGGCCGGCGGCCTATGCACTGGCTTCGCCCTCTGGCAGGTGTCACACCTCGCCACGTAGTCCGCGACCTCCCCTCTCATTCCAGGCCACCAGAAATCCCTGGCGACTAATTCCACCGTCTTCTCCTTGTCGAAGTGCCCAGCCGTGGGCGCGTCGTGCAGCTGCTGCAGCACCTTGGCGCGAAGTTCGTCTCCCGGCACGTAGATGGCCCCTTTACGGATGAGCAATCCATCTCTTAGCTGGAAACCGTCGGCCGCTGCCTTGCCCCTTTGCACCTCTGCCATCTTTGCTTGTGCGAAGGAGTCCCCCTGCAACGCTCGTCGCACCGCCTCCAGGTCCACGGTTGCCGCGGCGCACGCCCACACTGTTGGTGCGAAGATGTGCATGGCGGCCGCTGGCGTTGCGTCCTCCAGATACTGTGGCTTACGAGAGAGAGCGTCCGCCATGATGTTGGTGTCCCCCGGGACATACTCTATTCGGAAGTCGAAGTTCGCAAAGAACTCAGCCCAACGTATCTGCCTCTGGTTTAGGAACTGTGCCGTGCGCCAGTGCTCTAGGTTCTTGTGGTCCGTGCAAACCTGCACCGTGTGCTTGGCGCCGATCAGAAAGTGCCTCCACGCCTTGAACGCTGCATGAATGGCCAGCAACTCCCTGTCCCATATGGTGTAGTTCTGCTCGGACTTGCTGAGCTTCCTGGAGTAAAACGCTCCCGGTCGCCACACCCCTTGCGGGTCTTTCTGCAGCAGGACCGCCCCCACGGCTCTGTCCGAGGCGTCTGTCTCCACCCTCATCGGCTTGCTGGGGTTGACGTGAAGCAGCTGCTCTTCCGACGCGAAGAGACGCTTGAGTGCCTGAAAGGACTGTTCCGCCTGCTCTGTCCAAATGAACTTCTTTTTCTTGGAGCTAAGCGTGTCAGTGATGGCCGCCGTCTGCATAGCGAAGCCCTTGATAAACTTGCGATAGAAGTACGCAAAGCCGACAAACCGTTGGACCTCCTTCCGGTTGCGCGGGCTCTTCCAATCCAACACCGCTTGAACCTTGGCGCTGTCCATGGCGAGCCCCTTGTCAGACAGCTTGTAGCCCAGAAAATCCACCTCCGTCACGTCAAATTGGCACTTCTCCAGCTTGGCGTAGAGCCTATGTTGCTTTAGCCTGTTCAGCACTTCCTTGACGTGTTTGTCATGCTCCTGTTGCGACTCCGAAAAGATCAGGATGTCATCTAAGAAACAGACGCACGTCTTGTAGAGAAGTCCCGCCAACACGTGATGCATGAATGCTTGAAAAACGTGGGCGCCATTTTGCAATCCAAACGGCATAACTCTATATTCGTAGGTCCCCAGTGGCGTGAACATGGCTGTTTTCCACTCATCTCCCTCCCGCATGCGAATGAGGTTGTACGCCCCTCGCAGGTCCAACTTGGTGAACACTCTGCCCTTCCGCACCTTTGCGAGGAGGTCGTCAATTCGGGGCATGGGGAAGTCCGATGGCTTAGTCACACTGTTCAAGATCCTGTAATCCACTACAAGTCTCTTTTGGGGCGTATCCCGCTTCTTAACGAAGAACACCGGACTGCCTCCCGCTGCCTTGGACTCTCGGATGAAACCGCGCTCCAAATTATGATCTATGAACTCCTTGAGTTCTTGCAGTTCGTCCTCTGACATGGAATACAGTCTCCCCTTAGGCAGCGCCGCCCCTGGCAGCAGGTCAATCTTGCAGTCATATGGCCTGTGAGGTGGTAGCCGGTCTGCCTCCTTCTCGCAGAAAACTTCCAAAAATTCTGCGTACTTGTGGGGAATTGCTTGCAGCGTGCCTAGCAGCAGCTGTGACTCCTCTTCCTCTCCTTCCTGCCTGGGCACGATGCAGTGTTCAGCACAAAAGGAAGAGCCGAAGGTCAGCTGCCTCTGGTACCAAGCCAGCGTTGGGCTGTGCTTGTCCAGCCAACTCATGCCCAACACAATGGGTGTGTCCGATAATTGAGTGACGTTGAAGCTGATGACTTCTTTGTGATTCCCAAGTCGCATCACCATTGGTGGCGTTTGTTGCACCACTTGCCCCCCTAGCAGCTCCCTGCCGTCCACCGTGACAACCTGCAGGGGCAGTGTGGCCGGCAGCAACTGTATAGCATGCTTGTTGACAAAGTCCTGCCCTATAAAGTCCGCATTGCTGCCTGAGTCAATGGTGATTGGCACGTCCATGGTGATGCCATTGGGCAGCTGGAGAGATGCGGTGAGCCTCACCACTGGTTTGGGCGGGAGGGGGTTCACGGGCTGTAAAATCTCTGGGGACTGCATCATTAATACGTCTGGCTGGGCCCCAGTGCCTCTTCCTCCAGCCAGACTGCGTCGTTTCCCTGCTGTGGTCCTCCTTGCTGCGTTGCTGCAGTCACCATTGCTGAGGCTGCAGTGAGCTTGTTGAGCCTCTGGGGACACTCTTTCGCCATATGCCCTGGCTCCTCACAGACGTAACACTTCCTGTTCCCTCTAGGAGGCTTCGCTTTCACTGCTGCTGGTGCTAGGGCTCTGGTTGCTGACTGAGCCCTGGCACCTCCAACCTCCATAGGTTCAGCTCCTCCTCCTGGCGGAGGCGTGGATTGTGTACGCGCTGCTTCTCTGGGAAAGAAGGAGGAGCCCCTGGCTGTTTCGCGCCCTCCACGCCCTTCGTCCCTGCTCCATGGACGTCCTTCCAGCCGCACCCCCACTGCCAGCGCCCTCTGCACGACCTCCTGGGTGGTTCGGGGTCTCTCCCCCCTCGCAATTTCATCTTTCACAGAGCTGTGTAATCCCTCCCAGAACAGGTCTCTTACAGGAGTCGAATCTCTGTCCCATTCTAGGGCACTGGCCAAGGCGAAAAAGCGGGCATGGTACTGCCGTACGCTGGCCCTTCCCTGTTTCAGTCCATGAATCTGTTGCCTAGCAAGATCCACGTCAATGCTTGATAAAAAACACGCATCCATCGCTTTAATAAAGGCATTCGCATTTTGGAGCGCCGGATCGTTATCCCTCCACAAATTGCGCAGCCATGCTCTGGCATCCCCATGCAAATAGGACATGATGAATCCCACTTTCTCTTGCTCATCTCTAAAATCTTTACTCAGCAGTTGCAGTGCACACAGTACGTCTGCTCTAAAATTGGGATACTGTTGCAGGTTCCCATCGAAGTGAGAGACCAGACCGCCTGTGCGTCTCCCCAACCCAATCCCCTCTGGTTTGGGTGTCTGTTGCCCTTGCTTCGTAAGCACTTCCAACCTGACCTGGAGATCCCTGTAGGCGGCAGCTGCGTCCTCCTCTCTCTTCCTGGATGCGAGAGCCTCGGCATTCAGCTGTGACACTGCTTCTCTGAGTTCCGCTATCTGCTGTTCAGCTGTCATGTCGGCTGCCGTTCGTGAGCTCGCTAGTAGGCACCTGCTTCTCTCCTCTCCTCGAGGCTGTAGATGCCCACAATTCTGGAGACGGAGCTTACTGTCAGGGTTGCTTCAAGATCCTAGCTCACAGAGGATCACGCTAGCCAACGGTCATTAAGTAAAAGTCTTTATTGAGTTACAGTTTCCATTCTCAAGCTGCTGCGTGCAACTCTACGTCTAGTAGCTAGACCGGCGAAGCTCCGTCTGAATCTCCGCCCCTCGTACACCAACTTAATATCCTAGCCCTGCTCCACCTTTTCCGCCTGACTGTTCTTCTCTGGGTCCCTCTGCCCCCCTGGGTCTCTTCCTTCCGGGATTCTTCTGACGCTGACCCCCCGGACCCTCCTGTCTCCTTGCGCCGGGCTTTAGGACCCGGCTCCCTTTCCGGGCTGCCTACTGCGCCGCCTTCCTGTGCATTTGAACTTGGCGCGCGCGCCCAACCTTCCACCTTCCGTCTAACCGTCTTTTCGCTCCCAGATGGAGGTGTGGCCACTCCTGACTCGTGCCCTCCCTCCTGTTGTGAGCTGCCAGCGCTTGCCCCCTGGCTCCCTTCCTCTTCCCTGTTCTCTGGCGGTGACGCTGGTCCCGATCTCCAACTGCTCTCCTCTGAGTCCCCTCTGGCTCTATCTTCCTGGGGTGCCCCCCTAAACTCCCCCCTTGCCCTGGCCACTGGTGCTCCTTTCTGTGAATCCTCCGATTCACTGGAAAGGCTCGGAGATCTCGGGTCGTCGTCATCGCTCATCTTTTCTTCTGCCTCCTCCCCTTCGCTCTCTGTTTCCTCCCTTGCCCTTGCCTCTGCTCCTGAACCCCTGACAGTTGGTTTCTGTTTGCCACTGAGCAGAGCAGGACTCTCTTTACATTCCACACATTCCATACTGTTGGAAGTCTCACGGGAGACGGATGGGACCGCTAGTGGTTTCCTGTTCCTTTGTTCCTTTGTTCAGTTGCTCTCTCTGCTTTCATAGAGAGAGGATGTATTTTTCTTTGCTGTCTGCTTAGCGAGAAATATAACTCTTTAGTCATGTAGCCATAAATCTCATCACTTCCCTGTGCAGAATGCAAAGAAAGAAATATTTCAATAAAAAGAAATATACAATGTAATGCTAAGTGTATTTTAAGAACCCATCACTTGTAAGCAGGTTTGCTAGATATTGTGATTCCCAGCAACTGGTTTTCAGAGGCATTTACTGTCCCTGATAGCGGAGGGAGAAAATGGCCATTGTGACTAGCAGCCATTGATAGCCTTGTTTTCCATGAATTTGCCTAATCCACTGTTAAAGCCATCCAGGTTGATGGCCATCATTATTTCTTGGGGGAGAGAATCCCAACGTTTTACTAGGCACTGTGTGAAAAAGTACTTTATCCACACCTTTGCTCTCTTACGTGGTACGTGCCAAAGGATTCTACAAAACATTGCCACTCTGGGGCTTCGAAATATATCTTCCCCATGTTCTCTGTGATGAAGAGTTGGGTGGCCGGGATGATTTTATCTGGTCTCAGGCATTGGAGGATGACCAATGGTGAATGGAACCTGGTCTCAGGCATTGGAGGTCATGACCTGTGACCAGATTCCATTCACCATTGTCAATCGAAAAAGAATCAATGGGCAGTCCGGCAATCAGCCAGGCACAGATCTTGACTGGTTCCCCATAAGTGTTACTCAGGCTGAAATCAGTAGAGAATGGGGCTTTCTCCTCCTAGCACAAAACCCACCGTTTCTTCTGACATTCTGTACGGTCACAACGGTAAAGGCTCCCAGATTAGCCACCGTCCCTGAAGATAACAAGACACCCCTGGTGAGGTCAGTGTGCTGAATTCTTGGCAAGTGTGCTGCTTCCGTCCTTCCTAGCTTTCTTTCCTCCCAAGCCGCTGTTCAGCTTTTCAGCCCTGTCTGGCTTCTCAGAGCAGACGTCAGTGTTGTTCCCGAGTTCTTTCTTCCGGGTATTCATTTCTTCATCCTTCAGGTCCTGGAAGTGGTCAATCACCTTCTTGAGTTCTGCTTGCTTTGTATTGAGCTTCTGCATTTGTACAGGGAGCAAACCTTCAGCTTCTCTGTGTCGTTCGCGTTTTGGGGCCATCACCTTTGCAACAAGGTCCTGCTCTTCCATGGCCCTCACCCCTTTGCACAAGCCTTCATAGGCGGATGATACATTCTCTATGACAGCTGGCTGAAAGTCCAAGTGGCTGTTGAACTTCTTTCTAATTATTTTTGTTACAGCTGGTGGAATATTATCTTCATCATAAGTCTTCAAGCCTTTGAGGAATTTCAGATCCCTTAGAACCCTTTTGGAGCTACCTGGAATTTTACACAAATATATTATATATATATATGTTTTCAAAATACAAATGATATTTGCCAATGATAGGCAAAGTCAACTAATTCTGGCTTTGTCCTCACCCTCCTTCCTGCTGAGTTCTATAACAGCAACACTGGGTCACAGAGTGGGCATGGTCATCAATTAAAAAAGAAGAGCACATGAAGATTGTTCTAAGGCAGAAGGCATAGTCATCTGTGTAGACCTGTGCCTTGAGGAGGACCCATGAATCCTAGGCTCGACTCTATCATGTGCCCTCCACCAGCCCTCCAATGCCTAAGCCAAATCCAACCTACCTCTGGAATCAAGAGTTGGTGAGGCCAACCATGGTCCGCACCACAGCGAATAGGAAAAGACCAAGGAGCCACAGAATGGACATGGTCATCTATTTAAAAAAGAAGAACAGATAAAGATTGTTCTTAGACAGAAGGCATAGTCAACAACTTGAGTAGGGATCAGTGAGCTCAGCCTGACAAACCACTTATTGGGCATTCATCTTGATTTGCTTGCTTATGCAGAAGTTAGATTATATCTGGACTTTAAGGAACAAGCTGGATGACAGAGCACTTTAATCCACTTTAACTGCACCAACCTAAATCTCCAGTGTACACTTGAATCCCTCCCACAAAATACTAACAAGGAGGTGGCCAGAGAGAATGGCAGCTTACACAGACATGGGCTGGGCAGCTGTTGTGGCCCATCGTGGCAGGCTCTGATCCCCAGGAAGCAACACTGCGACAAGGTGGCTGGCAGCTGGGGAATTCCTATGTCGGCTGCTTGGATTGGCAGGCTTTTCCACCATCCATTTGTTTGAATTCTGGCAAATACAGCCAGGCTAAGTGGACGGGGCTTCACTCCGGTCTTGAATCCCTCCCACAGGCTGGCTGTTCCCAATCCCAGTTGGCTGAAAAACACCCCTCCTTTCCCACCTTATTCAGTAATGCCGTGGGTTTTGTATATTAATCTTTTGCTTCCTAGGATACTGGTGGTTTTATAATGGTTGCTGTTTTCGGAACCAGGAAGCCATTTGCCTGTAAACAGATTGGCCCCATTTTTGCCTAAGCCAAATCTAACCGACACCTGGAATCAATAATGTTGTGGCCCAATTTTAAATCCCAGAATACTGTCCTGCCCAGTTTGTTCACCTAACAACTTACGTTTTTGCAGGGTCACTGCATCAACTGAAATGCCCTCTGTGCACCAGATAAGCTTAATATTGGATTTGCCTTCCCCATAGCAATATCCACAGCTTTGGCAGAGAAGGCATTGCATGAAATCCTTTAAGTCCAACATCAGACTTATTTCGTCTATTAAAAAGAAAAGGAGCAGATGAAGAATGTCCTCAGACAGACTCTATCATGTGCCTGCCCTCCACCAGCCCTCTAATGCCTAAGCCAAATCCAATGTACACCTGGAATCAATAATGTTGTGGCCTAATTTTAAATCCCTGAACATTGCCCTGTCCAGTTTGTGCACCTAACAACTTCTGTTTTTGCAATGGTTTACCTTCACCTGGAGGTGCTGGAGGAGACACTTGAGAGTCCCATGGACTGCAAGAAGATCAAACCTATCCATTCTTAAGGAAATCAGCCCTGAGTGCTCACTGGAAGGACAGATCCTGAAGCTAAGACTCCAATACTTTGGCCACCTCATGAGAAGAGAAGACTCCCTGGAAAAGACCCTGATGTTGGGAAAGATGGAGGGCACAAGGAGAAGGGGATGACAGAGGGCGAGATGGTTGGATAGTGCTCTCGAAGCTACCAGCATGAGTTTGACCAAACTGCGGGAGGCAGTGGAAGACAGGAGTGCCTGGCGAGCTCTGGTCCATGGGGTCACGAAGAGTCGGACACGACTAAATGACTAAACAACAACAACCTTCACCTTTACCCAGAAGTGCAAGCTGGATTTCGAAGGGGCAGAGGAACCAGAGACCAAATTGCAAACATGCGCTGGATAATGGAGAAAGCTAGAGAGTTCCAGAAAGACATCTACTTCTGCTTCACTGACTATGCAAAAGCCTTTGACTGTGTCAACCACAGCAAACTATGGCAAGTTCTTAAAGAAATGGGAGTGCCTGATCACCTCATCTGTCTCCTGAGAAATCTCTATGTGGGACAAGAAGCTACAGTTAGAACTGGGTATGGAACAACTGATTGGTTCAAAATTGGGAAAGGAGTACGACAAGGCTGTATATTGTCTCCCTGCTTATTTAACTTATATTCAGAATTCATCTGGCGAAAGGCTGAAAAGAACGGGATTTCTAAATAAACATGCATAGGACTGGACTTTATAGCATCTCTCCTATGCAAGACACTTATGCATACTTACTTTGTAGTACGTTCCACTGGACTCAATGGAACTTACTTCCATTTAATCATTCAGACAATAAGAGTTCAAAGGTTCATATGCTACAGATAATTTTTTAATAATATATTTACTTTGGATATTAATCTAGTTAAGTCACTATTTTAAATATCTGTGTTTATGTGGCACATATGGCAATGTGCAAATAGTAATTTTAAAGGATTAGCATCCAACAAATATTGCAACAGAGACATGGAAATGTGATATCAATTAACACATTCAGTGTGATTCCATGACAGATTTATGACTGAAATACAAGGGTAGTCTCAGGAGCAAAAGCAAGATGGAAACAGCAGTGTGTCTGTTTTCTGAAGTCTAGGAAAAAATAAATCCCACATGGAAAGTTTATTCTAAATATAATAAAAGTTTCAAGTCAACACAAACCTTATGTCAACTTTTCTTCAACTGAAAATCAAGATTGGGAAAATGCAGTTTGGATGAATTGAAGATGGTTGCATCAATCATTTTTGTTTAGTGGATATAGTGGGTCCAGTGTGCAGTGTCCAGAATTATTTGCAATGTGTATTTTAGGTATGGCTCAGCTGAATTTTTGTGAGTTTTAGTCACATGGTGTAGTCAATCATATGATCAGCTGACCCACTCAGGAACTTGATGGGTTTGGTCATTAATATCAGTGGAAATGTCTGCTTTGGACCAGAGTGGAATTCTATTTTTGCTAGACTTAACATGCCAAGTAAGCTAGGAAGGAAAGATCAGTGTGGTAGCTTGGTTCCTGATACAGTGGTGCCCCGCAAGACGAATGCCTCGCAAGACAGAAAACCCGCTAGACGAAAGGGTTTTCCGTTTTGGAGGTGCTTCACAAAACGAATTTCCTATGGGCTTGCTTCGCAAGACGAAAATGTCTTGCGAGTTCCTGCAGGTTTTTTTTCCTCCCCCCCCCCCTTTTCCCCAAGCCACTAAGCGGCTTAACAGCTGATCCGCTAAGCCGCTAAGCCGCTTAACAGCTGATCCGCTAAGCCGCTAAACAGCTGATCTGCTAAGCCGGTAAGCCGCTTAACAGCTGATCCGCTAAGCCGCTTATCAGCTGATCCGCTAAGCCTGCTAAGCCGCTAATAGCGCTAAGCCGCTAATGGGCTTGCTTCGCAAGACGAAAAAACCGCAAGACAAAGAGACTCACAGAACGGATTCTTTTCGTCTTGCGAGGCACCACTGTACTGACGCGCAGCGTAAATTAATAAGGCAGAGTTTTAAAGAATAAAAGCTTTACTTAGTTAAAATAAACTTCTTCATAAACAACATGGTTCCAAACAGTTTGACTGAGATCACATACTGACTCTGTTCACAACTGAGGCAGACAGACTCTCACTGACATCTTACAGAGAACACAAAAAGAAACTGGCTACTAAGTCACATGTTAGAATGACTCAACAGTTAGTAGTTAGGCCTGAATAACTTTAGTAGGCTCAAATGACTGTGCAGTCCCAGCACTTCCCAGCCTGCTTTGCTGCTTCTGCTCTCATGTGTCTTTGTCACATGACAGATACTGCCTAAGAAGTGAGAACTGTAAGCAATATTGGGCAAGCGACACAGGTGTTGAGTTCTATGTATTTTAAAGTGGAGAAGCTATAACCAAATGGATACTGAAAACTTTTTCACAGTTATATTAGGAAGTTTCCCAAATGGACCTCAGACTAGATAGGGACAACCATAATTAAATAAAGTTATAATAATAATTGGAAGCAGGTGGCACTGTGGTCGGAACCACGGAGCCTCTTGGGCTTGCCGATCAGAAGGTCAGCAGTTCGAATCCCCACAGCAGAGTGAGCTCCTGTTGCTCTGTCCCAGCTCCTGCCAACCTAGCAGTTCGAAAGCATGCCAGCGCAAGGAGATAAATAGGTACTGCAGGAAGGTAAATGGTGTTTCTGTGCGCTCTGGTTTCCGTCACTGTGCCCCGCTGTGCCAGAAGCGGTTTGGTCATGCTGGCCACATGACCCAGAAAGCTGTCAGTGGACAAACACCAGCTCCCTTGGCCTGAAAGCGAGATGAGCGCCGCAACCCCATAGTCACCTTTCACTGGACTTAACAGTCCAGGGTTCTTTTACCTTTTATTTACCTATAATAATAATATTATTAATTTATTTATTATACCCCACCCACATGACTGGGTTACTCCAGCCACTGGGCAGCTTCCAACAAAACATAAAGGAACAAAACAAAACATTCAATACTTAAGGCATCTTGAAAAAGGGCTGACTTCAGATGTCTACAAAAAGTTTAACTTTTTGACATCTAACGGGAGGGAGGCCAACAGGGCAGGCACGACTACTGAGAAGATTCTCTGCCTAGTTCCCTGTAACTTCACTTCTCTCACTGAGGGAACCACCAGAAGGCCCTCGGAGCTGGACCTCAGTGTCTGGGGTGAATGATGAGGATGGAGATGCTCCTTTAGGTATACAGGGCCAAAGCCATTTAGGACTTTAAACACTTTGAAATGTGTTTGGAAATGTACTGCATAAGCCCCTCCTCCTCAAGGAGGGGAGGAGAAGAAGAAGAAGAAGAAGAAGAAGAAGAAGAAGAAGAAGAAGAAGAAGAAGAAGAAGAAGAAGAAGAGGAGGAGGAGGAGTTTGGATTTGATATCCCGCTTTATCACTACCCGAAGGAGTCTCAAAGCAGCTAACATTCTCCTTTCCCTTCCTCCCCCACAACAAACACTCTGTGAGGTGAGTGGGGCTGAGAGACTTCAGAGAAGTGTGAGTAGCCCAAGATCACCCAGCAGCTGCGTGTGGAGGAGCGGAGACGTGAACTCGGTTCCCCAGATTACAAGTCTACCACTCTTAACCACTACACCACACTGGAGTTTTGAGCGGGAGCCGTTTCCCGTGTTGGGATGGGGTATTGCGCCCCCTGTCCAGCTGTTCCGGCTGCTGCGCCACACCCCCAGGTGGCCAGCCCATCGGCTGGAGGCTTGGGGGCCGGGTTTAGCCACTCAAACATGACCTTGGCAGTGTTTCTCAGCCATTGTGCTGCTGCTTCTCGTTGGATCAAGACGTCAGCTTAAGACTTCCAGGAAGGACCTCCTTGACCACCTGCCTGCTGAGCAAGCGTTGAGGATCTTTAGCAGCTAGTTTGCTTTAGGCTAACTGGTCTGCAGAAGATCACCCCATCAGTGCCAGTTGAGCCAGCAGGCTCCCGCTGCCTTGCGCCACCAGCTCTGAACGCAGCAACTGTTACTGAGAGGCTCAGGCGACAGCGTTGTGCGAAGCAGTGTGCGAGGCTTGGAGGCGGGGGTGTGGGGTTGGCTGGCTGTATCCCCCCCTTTCTAGTTTTTTTGGGCTTTGATCCTCCCCCCGGTCCTTTTAAAGTTTTAAAGGATCCCCCCCCTGGTCCTTTTAAAAGCTCATTGTTGTGCCTGCACTGAGGATAGGCCCAAAAAAGGGGTTGCGTTCATTTTAAAACCCGCGGCTTTTGGCTCATGGCTTTGCCCCTCCATTATTAGAAGGTCTATCAGTGTTTGATACTGAGCAGGGATTGTATGTGGAGAAGCAGTGTGTGCGCTGCCTCTTTCTTGCCCCCCTTTGCCTTGTTTCAGGACATTACATCCCCCCCCCCAACACCACCTTTGCCTGCTGTGGGGTTTGTGTCATTAGCTGGGTTTGTTCCTTACCCAGTCCCTGTAGCACCTGGCTTTAAAATTCAAATTGCCCCTTGCCGTTTTCCCAACTGCCTTTAGTGGCTGGGGTTGCTAGGGCGACGAGTGGCCGCCATTCTAAGGCGCCACGTGCTCAGTGCTGATCTTATCCTCTGGCAGTATTAGGTTCTCTTTTTCAACCTTTCCCTTTGTGTTTCGGTTGCCTTGGGGACCGTACGGGCTGCTATAATTTCCCCCTGACTCCTGAGTTAGACTGGGGGCAGCCCCGCTTGGCAGCGGCTCTGCTGGGCGCAAAAAACGGTTGAACTAAGGCTGTACATCTTTGGTCAGTATCCACTCCAAATTGGCACCGGCCACTTTGTTTTTCGCCTACCTGGTAGCAAATCATCACAACTTTTGGGTATTGGCGGTCAGGCATTGGAATATGGTTGTGTGTTGGAGGGCAGGGTGTGGCCATCACCTACCCCTCCATTTTATGGGTATTCCGGTAAAGGAATCCGGCGGTCGTGGATCCTGTCCGATGCCCTTACTGGTGGCTAGGGCCATGGCACGACCCCCGGTGACATCAGGGGGAGCTTTCAGTTGTATTTGCATCAACAGGCTCCTCCCACTGGTGGTTAAGCCTTGATAGACTCACCCCTCCCTGAAGGGGTGGAGTCATGCTCTGTTGTTTTATCCAATGCCTAAGCCAATGCCTCTCACATGCTGTAATCAATAAAGTTGTGGCCTTTTTTAGCCCATTAACCTAATATACCATGTCCATGTTCTTTCTTTTCCTCAAGCGGGTGGCGGGTCCTAGAATCACAATATGAATTTATGTAGCCTTATGAGGCTTTACCCTCGGGTGGAAAAAAATATTGCGCCCGGGAAAGGGAGTGGGAGTCAACCAGACACTCAAGGAATAGTTTCGGAGAAAAAGCTTTATTTCTACCATCTATGAACTGGTAGAAGGAGCAAGTGTGATAGTTCACAAAACAAGCACAAGTTCACAGCCATTTGCACAGAGTATATATTCCCCTTCCAGTTCCCTCCCCTTTCTCCTCCTCTTCAGGAGTCCTGCCCCATGTTGAGTTCCCCTGAGCATGAACAGAAAGCTTCTGTCTTGGGACTATTGGAACTCTTGCATGTCCAAAGATGTTGCAGGCTTGCTTTGAACAGAGCCTATTCATTAGCTTTTTGAAGCCTTCTTGTGCTGATAAAAGTAACGGTTTGCCCTTGCACAGCATCTTGTGAGAAAACAGAGGAAAACTTTAGCTGTACTTTAGCTGTGGATTTTTAGAAGACGAAAGGACTTTGGGACAGTTTTGAGGCCTAGGTTGGAGGGGGGTGACTTCGGGCCTAGGTGGGGTCACCTGTCCTCACCTCCTTCAGTTATAGCTACAGAACATCTCAGTTTAGGGTTTGATTTGGTTTCTTTTTTTCTTCTTCTCCCACACAGGTCCAAAATTACAAAGAAGTAGCCCAATATCTTGTATTGAATGTGCAGGTATCTGCACATTTCCTAAGTTGCTAAAAAAGTTTTGAACTTGCCTTAGGATCTTTAGGGTGAAGTACTTATTTGTGCATTCAACCTGCAGCCGGCACAGTCATTAAAATGCTAGTGAATGACAACTTTAAATGCAGTGGTTAGCTTAAACAAGGTGACACTGAAGTCTTTTATTTTTATACATTATAATTTTGTCTGCCAAGACAACTTTTAGCTTTTTAACCTGTGTCATCTTCAGGCTCCAGATGACATCCCCAGTGAAAAATCAAGTGCAGGTTGTGAAATGTCTTTTTCTTTGACTCACGGTGCCTATTCTTTGGGTAAGTTTACATGTTAATATCAAGCCTAGGCCATTGTTGGATACCTAAGTGGTAAAGTGAATTATTTTGAAACAGAAGGTTCCCAGGTAAGTCCCTAGCTTCCCAGGTTAATCAAGCAGCAGGTGTTGTGAATAGGGATAGGCAAATTTGTCAATTTGGGGTTCTCATTTTTTCATTTTTTTTCTAATCTTAAATTTAGGTCCACACATTTCTGCAAAAAAATGTAATTAAATAACAATCTTTGTGAAATTTTGTCAGAATTTTGCTGTGGATTTCTCTTAGTAAACACATTTTAATATGCACAATTTTGCAAGCTATTTTCACTAATATATGCCTTTTGATACATGTTTCCCTTAATAGAGGCATTAGAAATGCAGACCCCCCAATTGTCCATATTTTCCAGGAACATCCCTATTTTAGAGAAGCTGATTTGACCCCGGAATGTCCTACTTTTCCTTAGGATGTCCCTATTTTCATTGGAGAAATGTTGGAGGGTATGGAATTATCCGACCCCCAAAGCCATCTGAAGGCAATCCTGTGTAGGGAAGATTTTTTAAAATGTTTAATGCTTTATTATGTTTTTATATATGTTGGAAGCTGCCCAGAGTGGCTGAGCAAACCCAATCAGGTGTGTGGGTATAAGTAATAAAATTATTATGAAATGGGATTTCCCTATTTTCACCCGAGAAATGTTGGAGGGTATGGAAATGCTAATGATTAAGCAGTATAAAAAGGTAAAGGTACCCCTGCCCATACGGGCCAGTCTTGCCAGACTCTAGGGTTGTGCGCTCATCTCACTCTAGAGGCCGAGAGCCAGTGCTGTCCGCAGACACTTCCGGGTCACGTGGCCAGCGTGACAAGCTGCATCTGGCGAGCCAGAGCCGCACACGGAAACACCGTTTACCTTCCCGCTAGTAAGCGGTCCCTATTTATCTACTTGCACCTGAAGGTGCTTTCGAACTGCTAGGTTGGCAGGCGCTGGGACCGAACGACAGGAGCGCACCCCGCCGCAGGGATTCGAACCGCCGACCTTTCGATCGGCAAGTCCTAGGTGCTGAGGCTTTAACCCACAGCGCCACCTGCGTCCCTGATTAAGCAGTATACAAGTGTCTTAAACAAAATAATTTTGTACATCTTGTTTGGTTGGAAGACTGCACCACCAGAGAAGTGTGAATTTTAAAGGATAGCTCTGTTTCAGTTTGTATGTTGTTTCAGGAAGTCCACAAGAGATACTTGTCTTTAAATGTGAAGTCAATCAAATTTTCCCTTCCTTCCCCTCCCTAGTTGTGAAAGACATTTCCCCGAGACTCTGGTGATCTACTGCCTGTTAGAATAGAGAACACAGGACTAGACAGACAAATAGTCAGTATAAGGCAGCTTTTATGTTCTTTCGGTGCAAATGTCCTGCAAAGTTGAGCTTCTATTGATTATTAGGTCAGCTGCCTGAAGCATGCTGCTTGCAAAGCAACCAATGAAATTAGCAAATATTTGTAGTCATTCTAGTTAGTCTTGGCCGGTATTGGTGCCCACCCTGTGGAATGCCCTCCCATCAGATGTCAAGGAGATGAGTAACTATATAACCTTTAGAAGACATCTGAAGGCAGCCCTGTAGAGGGAAGCTTTTTAATTTTTAATGCTTTATTATGTTTTTATATATGTTGGCTGGGACAACCCAGTCAGGTGGGTGGGGTACAAATAACTACTACTTCTTCTTCTTCTTCTTCTTCTTCTTCTTCTTCTTCTTCTTCTTCTTCTGGGGAAGACATACCAGATCTTAAATATAGATGCACTATACAGTGGTGCCCCGCAAGACGAACGCCTCACAAGACGGAAAACCCACTAGACGAAAGGGTTTTCCGTTTTGGAGGTGCTTCACAAAACGAATTTCCTATGGGCTTGCTTCGCAAGACGAAAATGTCTTGCAAGTTCCTGCAGGGTTTTTTTCCTCCCCCCCCTTTTCCCCAAGCCACTAAGCCTCTTATCAGCTGATCCGCTAAGCCGCTAAGCCGCTTAACAGCTGATCCGCTAAGCCGCTTAAGAGCTGATCCGCTAAGCCGCTTAAGAGCTGATCGCTAAGCCGCTTAACAGCTGATCCGCTAAGCCGCTTAACAGCTGATCGCTAAGCCGCTTAACAGCTGATCCGCTAAGCCGCTTAACAGCTGATCCGCTAAGCCGCTTATCAGCTGATCTGCTAAGCCGCTTATCAGCTGATCCGCTAAGCCGCTTATCAGCTGATCCGCTAATCCGCTAATAGCGCTAATCCGCTAAGCCGCTAATGGGCTTGCTTTGCAAGACGAAAAAACCGCAAGACAAAGAGACTCGTGGAACGGATTCTTTTCGTCTTGCGAGGCACCACTGTATATATCTCCTTCCATTTCATCTTATATTTTTATGGTCTCTCTCTCTCTCTGACACACACACTGTTTTTGCAGGTTTAGGTGCATATTGACAACAGCAAAAGTTTGTCTGGTTTCTAGTCAGGTTCCTATAGGAGGTGAAAAAATAGGCTTGGCAGATTATTGTTTGTTCAAATTTTAATGAAAATGCTAATGCTGCTGCCAGACCTAATTGTTTAGCTGGAAAGGGCAAACATGATTTACATTAATTTGAACACCTTAATAACTAATTAAAATTATAGCCTCGTAGCCTTGCTCTCAGACATCCTTGCACTTTTACATAGCAACAAAGTATTGCTAATCACTCTCTCATGTGAAATTTTGGTTTGATTTATTGACACTTTAAGGCCATCTTGCAATTTGAACCTAATCAAACTTAACTGCAGATTTTGCACTCCGTGTGGCTCAGGGCTTTTATTCAACAGCTTACCTCTAAATATTGCTTGTCAAGCAGGATTTTCTCTACTGGTTTGCTCTGAGCAGTTTATCTTGTGCCAATTTTGCCTAGTGCATCGGTCAAGGATTTTACAGATTTAATTCTCATCTGTTAAAGATAAGGGGGAAACCCTTGAAGAAGAAACAAAAAACCATTATGACTGAATAATGCTCTGTTGTGCAAAATGAGTAATTTTATAATTTACCTGCCCCTTCCCCTTAGCAGATAGTTTTAATCTAAATATCAGAAAATTAAAAAGCAAGAAATTTCAGGGCTAGCCTTCCACAGGGTTAATTCTCCTGTGAACACTGGAGACACTTAGTGGGATTTTTTCTGTCATATGATTACTTACAAATATATGAACTGAGCACTGGTGAGCAGGCAAACATCCAGGCACACTGCAGACTTTAAAAACAGCTCCAGTTATCCAAAAACAACTGGCATGCCCTTCGAGCCTCGTAGGGCTTCTCCTTGCCAGCTATCTACAAAACTCCAACTCTTTGCTCCTTTACTAGCTACATTTTAATTTTCCCACACGCTGCTTCTTGAGCATCTGTCCAAGAAGCAAGTGAGATGTTTACATCAAACAGGAGCTATGCAACAAGTGCATTTAGCCAACAAAGTATACAAGAGCTTCGGGATGTTGAAAATCCAAAAAGGATGCCTGTAGCAGGACCTTTGGAAACAAACTAAAATAGGCCAATGTGGTAAAAAAAAAGAGCACTAATCATCCTGCAAAAGGCTGGGCTGGATGAATCCCAAGCCAGAATTAAGATTGCGGGAAGAAATATCAACAACCTCAGATATGCAGATGACACAACCTTATGGCAGAAAGTGAGGAGGAATGAAAGAACCTTTTAATGAGGGTGAAAGAAGAGAGCGCAAAATATGGTCTGAAGCTCAACATCAAAAAAAAAATGAAGATCATGGCCACTCACATCCAGGCAAATAGAAGGAGAAGAAATGGAGGCAGTGAGAGATTTTACTTTCTTGGGCTCCATGATCACTACAGATGGTGACAGCAGTCATGAAATTAAAAGATGCCTGCTTCTTGGGAGAAAAGCAATGACAAACCTAGATAGCATCTTAAAAAGCAGAGACATCACCTTGCTGACAATGGTCCATATAGTTCAAGCTATGGTTTTCCCAGTAGTGATGTATGGAAGTGAGAGCTGGACCATAAAGAAGGCTGATCGCTGAAGAATTGATGCTTTTGAATTATGGTGCTGGAGGAGACTCTTGAGAGTCCCATGGACTGCAAGAAGATCAAACCTATCCATTCTGAAGGAAATCAGCCCGAGTGCTCACTGGAAGGACGGATCCTGAAGCTGAGGCGCCAATACTTTGGCCACCTCATGAGAAGAGAAGACTCCCTGGAAAAGACCCTGATGTTGGGAAAGATGGAGGGCACAAGGAGAAGGGGACGACAGTGGACGAGATGGTCGGACAGTGTTCTCAAAGCTACGAACCTGAGTTTGACCAAGCTGTGGGAGGCAGTGGAAGACAGGAGTGCCTGGCATGCTCTGGTCCATGGGGTCACGAAGAGCTGGACATGACCAAACGACTAAACAACAACAGTGTCAGCACTGACATAGGATAATGTCAAGCATGGTGGGGTTTCTGCATAAGAAGTCCTTGCTTTCGGGGACAGGCCTGGACAATTTGTAGCCCCATTCCCAGCCAAACACATGCCACCTCACGAACCATGGTTTTGGAAACTCAGAGTATTTAACCCCCCTTTTTTTGCTGTCCCAGCCAGGCAACATAAAGTGGAGTCTGAATTCACCCCTTAATACATCCAAATGAGCTGTGTTCACTTTAATGCAGACCTGGTTTAAGAATGGTGTGCAACTGAAGATCTTACCCATTATGCTTGCATGCGCATATACTTCTCCATGGGTGCATGCAATTTGAAGACATGACCCCATGTGTCAGGGAGGAGGAAAGGTGGGAGCCCCTCCCCCTTTTCTGAACCTTCCCAAGGGCAGGAAGACAGTGTTGATTTAGAACAATGGTTTGCAGAGGGGCATAGTCCAGAGGGGAAAAGCTGGGAAATCCTGGGTGAGGAACAGCTAGAAGAGGGCACACCAGGAGAGAGACAGCTGGCAGATTCAGTGTCCTTGGACAGCATTCCTGACCCCCCTTTGCCTGAGACTAGATGGGCTTGGAAAGGGATAGAACAGAAAGTGTTACGGCAACAAGCTCAGATTACCTGATGTAGGAGTGACGTAGATTAATGGGGATGGAGGAAGTGAACCTTTACTGGGAGCAACACCATTTTTTAAAGAGAGAAATGCATTCCTTTGTCTCTGGCTGTGATTATTAAAGAACTTATCTGGTAAGAAGGCTCCTTTCATTTGATCTGCTTAATTACTGCCACCCCGAAGCCTGGCACCATGTATACATACATGCATTGCAATGTACATATTCTACCATCAAGTACAATGACTTGTACACAGGTTTTGTTCTATTTTCTTAAGATCAAAGCCAGCCCAAATTAAAATATCCCCTGTAGTTACTGAAATGTGTTCAGCCTCAAGATCTGCCAAACCTCAAGGTAAGGTTGTCTGTCCATGGTTTGCTTTCATTTATCTCAGTTGCCTGAGATAGAGCAGTAACACCCTTCACCACCCCCAAATCAGGGTACAATATTGCAGGCTGACAACATTATTTTGGCGCATGTGGCAGAAAACCTCACAAGCACTTGTGTCCGGAAGTGAATACAGTACAAAAAAGGTGATAGCAAATTGCTGCCCTGTCGTGATGACAACCAAAGTCAGCTGTCTGCTGATTATATGTTACTGCGAACCTTTATTATTCCTTTTTTAAAAAAAAATAATTTTTATTAAGTTTTCCTTTTAAGAATCCAATCATATCACATTAATTATTCTAAATTATACCAATACATATTATGCAATCCAAATACTTTGCCAAATTTTAAATTTTGTTGTGGGTTCGCATGTTTCGAGCTCAGTGAGGGTCCAGTCATCTCATATTTCTGCTGCTTTTGATGTTCACAAATCCCATCTTCCAGTCTTCTTGTTGTTATCATTTTTCTTCTTAATAACCTCTGAGTTGTTTCCGCAGGCGAGTTAAACCAAACATTGTTATTTTTCTGTGTGAACTTTGTAAGGCTCTCCTTAAATCACAACACACTGATCCAACAGTCCTGCTCGAGCGGAAGGCGCCATTTTAGTCTGTTCTGATGTAATAAAGTCTAAGCGTCTGCTCATTAATTTTCCCAGACCAGTTGCACCATAAATCAGTCTTTCCAGGGGAGGGTTTGCCAACTCAAACACACAATCCAAACATGATAACAAAGCAATGGCTCACCTCCCCCTCTGACTATCAATCTCGCAACTTAGTCTGTCTCATAATTGCGGATCCCTATTGAGAACTGCATCACTTTATTATTCATTCTTGACTCCTAGAGGATAAAGGGTAATTCCTGAGGACAGTGATAGGACATAGGGAGAAAAAGATGGGCCTGTATAAGGAGAGCCTTATAAAGCTGAAATCTTGGCAGGTGGTTCTGTAAACTGGGTGGAGAATGTAATGGAGATTATAATATTTAGGGGTGGGACTCCTTTGCACAATAATTATCCCAGCATTTCCCCCCCAGTTTAGCACTGAAGCAGCAAATATAGAGTATATGGCTATCCCTGTGCATTTTGCCTATTGAATAAGGGGAAGTGCTATTAACTCCTTCTCCTTGAGCAAGGAATAATAATATAATAATAATTTATTATTTATACCTCGCCCATCTGGCTGGGTTTCCCCAGCCACTCTGGGCGGGTTCCAACAAAATATTAAAATACAGTAGTCCATCAAACATTAAAAGCTTCCCTAAACAGGGCTGCCTTCAGATGTCTTCTAAAAGTCTGGTCGTTGTTCTTCTCTTTGACATCTGGTTGGAGGGCGTTCCACAGGGCGGGTGCCACTACCGAAAAGGCTCTCTGCCTGGTTCCCTAAAGCTTGGAACCCTTTGTTTTCCAAGCACCTGTAGAGAAGCAGGGATCCTAAACCTCCAATGTGCTTAAAAGGAAATCTTCTAAGTTCCTAGCTAGGGCCAGGGATATCTTGCCCCCAGATCCTTCCTATAGGGCTTGCCTCCAGATCTTGCAGAACACAATATTTTCTGGTGCTACATTTGAGTAGATTTTTTTTTTAAAGGAATATGAAACTATGCAAGGCGAAAAATACAAAGTGTGCAGCCATGCAGATTTACATGTTTCTTGCTCCCCTCCCTTTCCCAGTACAGTTGGAATTGGGTAATCGTTCATGAATGACAGAGGCTATATTGCTTTCTGGAGTATATGCAGCAAGTAATTAACATGCCTTTCCACTGTATGTTTGAGGGTATTTTGTTTCAATGAATGGAAAGTAAAGGCTGCTTGCTCTCAGGAGAGGGATTTGAAAATAGCAGCTCCACCGTTTGGATGTTGGGGACAGAATTAAAGGCGGGGAAGAGTGCAGCCACTTCTCACCTCAGCCACAGATCCAACAGGGGTTTCAAATAGCTCTATGCCTCAGCCCATCACTTCAATCTGCAATACAGCCATAATAATAGGGTCTCCTTCACAGGGCTGTTGCAAGGTAATACTATACATAAAGGACTCTCCTTGAAATGCACAATAAAAGCTAATTATCATCATAGGTTTTATACTTTGGTGAAGAGAAGATCACAAAATTTACACCAAGGTGTTCACAAAGGAGTCCATGAATGACTTCCATGTTTCTCTCTGCTGCTCTGAGTCCAGAAGAAGTTAAGTATTGCTGGAAATAGGATTAATATACAGTGGTACCTTGGGTTAAGTACTTAATTCGTTGTGGAGGTCCGTTCTTAACCTGAAACTGTTCTTAACCTGAAGCACCACTTTAGCTAATGGGGCCTCCTGCTGCCGCCGCGCCGCTGGAGGACATTTTCTGTTCTCATCCTGAAGCAAACTTCTTAACCCGAGGTACTATTTCTGGGTTGGCGGAGTCTGCAACCTGAAGCGTATGTAACCCGAGGTACCATTGTAGAAGTATGACAATGGAACTGAGAAAGACAAGGATAGAGGTGGCTGTGCAGTTGGCAATAATAGTTTCAGTTTCCAGTGGCTACAGTCAACTGGAGACTTTGCCTCATAGGTATCTGTAGACCCCTTCTCCTGAAAAAACTGAGCAACCTGAATTTGCTGATGGGAGATTAAATTCTACCTACAAAGTAGCAATGGTTGGAAGCAGCCTAATTAGCACGACAACAAAAGATGGGTACTCTAGTAACCTCCTGGTTGAATTACGGTAATATGTTGTTCATGTGGTGGCCCTTGAACACAACATTTGGGTTATGACTGCTTGAATATTGGCTGGTATGCCTAGGTTTCAGCAAATCACACTATTTTTTTTTTTTTAAATCTAAGTGTGATTTTGATTGTTCCCTGGCAAGTGGGGCTTGCATTTGGTACCTTTTAAAGTTGGTACCAAATGCAAGAAGCCCTACTGGGATTGGTTCTGCTCGGGAGCTCCAAATCAGAGCTCTGAAATGGATTCAGCTCTTGCCAAATGCAGGAGTTGCATTGCAGAATACAGGGATCTTCCTTTACAGTTTGGCTTGAGTTCAAGCTGAGCTGCGAAGGAAGAAAGGAAAGGATTGGATGATTGTTGAAGTTGGGTCAGCCAGGGCTTTTTTTTGCAGGTGGAATTCACTGGAGCTGAGTTCCTGGCACCTCTCAGTTGAGCATAGTTGCCAGTATAAGAGAACAAGGTTTATGGTGAATTCCAGCATCTATTTTTCTAGAAAAATAGTACTGGGGTCAGCTGGTGTCAATGTGGTGCCTGAGGACCAGGCCCACCAGACTATTATCCCCCTTTGCCATTGGACATAAATTTCCCTGCCAGCCAGTTCTATGGAGTGAGCATGCAAAAATACACAGGGTAGAACTTAACCTCTGGCTGCCATTTTTGATAGCAGCTACATGTTAAGTGTTATGTCTAATTCTGCCCTAAAATAGAAGGCAGCGAGGCTTTATGATCCCTTAGAGGAAATTGTGAATTTCTCCCTTCCTTCAACACTGAAGTAACCTCAGTGCCCTTGAGGTCATAAGAAGATGTAAATGAGAGTTTCTCAGTAGTATGGAAATTGAGAGTAGCTTACACATTTATGATGTGTGGAAAGCTCGAGGTCTTTCCTCATATATCTTATTCCACCATTCAATGAACTGCAGCTGCTTAGACCAGAGGTCTCTGCCATATATATATATATATATATATATATATATATTCCATATATATGCATAGAGTTTTTTAGATCTCTTTTTAACCAGCCTGATTCCTCTTCATTAATAAGTGCAGGATAGTTAATTTTCAGCATGACTCTTACAAAAGAGCATTAACATTTGCTAGCTCGAGGGTGTCATCTTGTACCAGTTCTAATTTATAGTCTCAGGAAAGAAATCATTAAGGGCCTAAGTGAATGAGCTGTCTATTCCTAAATCAGGTCGATATAATTTGGTTAGAGGTCCCAGACCTAAAGGACAGTGAAATGGCCCACCTGAGTACAAACTGCTCTGCTGAAGTACACATCTTGGAAACACATTATAAAGATTGCCCTGGCAGACCCTTCCAATGTCAAGGCATTAATTTCAACCTTTAATCTTGTATTAGAACTGAGCATGCATCGGTTCCACTGAAACCATACTGCCGTGTGTTCCTCTTCTCTGGTGACTAAAGCCTTTATCACTCATAAAGAGACTTTATCACTCATAAAGATGGACTTCAGTGGGGAAAGCCCAGATTCACATCCACACTTAGGGCTTGTTCCCACTGCACACTTACCACAGCGACTGGGTCACAAAGTGATGACTACCAAGTGTCATCCTGAGCCACAAGAGATCAAACATTCCAGATCAAGTGATGAGTGGGCTTCCCCCAATATGCACCTATGGTTTGCTGGGTGTCAGGAGTTCAGGTTCCCAGCTTGATACACAGTAAGAGTAGGTCATTAAAAAGGAGGATTTATTGCAAAACCAAACAGATAGCTCCGGATGGCATTATCACTCATGATGACCCTTCTGAAGACTCCTTCCGGTGTCTGCAGAATAGATTGAACCGGCATCCCTTGCATCTCTTGTTTTGCTTCCGATATAGCAGCCCTCCCATTCACCGACTCTTTGGACTGATTGGATTAGCTCCAATCTCTTCCTGTTCTGATCCACTGTCTGCCTGTTTGCTCCTGTCTGTGTTTCCTGAGAGCTTTAGCTGTGTTCCCATCCGCTCTCCGCTACAGCCTTATCAGCTTGCCGTTCAAGGTCAGGAGAAGGCGAAGCCTGCAGCTGTTGGCTCTCCTATGTTTGAGTAAAATCCCAGCCTCTCTTGTTCCTGGCTGCTTTTTGCAGCCGGCTGCAAACCTTCACTTGAAGCTGGTGTGTTCATGACACTGGCTCTTGGTTTAGCTAGCATTTCTAAAACTAATTATGGAACTTGAGTATGCATGGTTCCTTTGCATCTTTTCCTCCCTCTACATTGATTCAACCCTACATGCAGCCACTCTGGGCAGCTTCCAACAAAATATTAAAATACAGTAATGCAACAAACATTAAAAGCTTCCATAAACAGGGCTGCCTTCAGATGTCTTCTAAAAGTCTGGTAGTTGTTGCTCTCTTTGACATCTGGTGGGAGCGTGTTCCACAGGGCAGGCACCACTACTGAGAAGGCCCTCTGCCTGGTTCACTGTAACTTCGCTTCTCACAGTGAGGGAACCACCAGAAGGCCCTCAGAGCTGGACCTCAGTGTCCAGGTAGAACGATGGGCATGGAGACGCTCCTTCAGTGTCTGGTGGCTTCTCCTCCTCCTGCCGCATAAGGGAAAGACAGGGGAAGGCAGGGGAAGCTTCCCCCAGCCAGTAAGAAGAGCAGGAGCCATCAGCCATTGAAGCTGTGTTGCTGCTGCATTTGGCTCCACCTCCTAGCTCCTTCCAGCATCCTGACATCATGCACACAGCATCACACACAGGGCATTCTCCCCGCCCTCATCTCCCTTGCAAGTTGGCGCCTCTGATCTTGGGTTTGGATTGCACTGTTCAGCGGGGATCCTCCGTAAATTTCCTTCATATAAAGAGTGGCTTCATTTGCAAAGTTTTTAATCAGAGTGCTTTGTGGGGCTTTGCATCCAACTTGGGAAGGAGGTGGGGCATGGGGAGAACAAGGGTTTGCATGCTAGCCAGCAAAGGTAGGGTCAAGAAAGGATTTAAAAGCTTCCCCTGCTTCTTGCTAGCCTTCTTTGGATTTATCACATTGCCCACCCACCCAGCGTAGAAGCAGGCGGTTACTTAGGAGGCAGCCAGCAGGAATGATTTACCTCTTCACATTGGCACAAGGAAAATTGAGTTCGTGTGCATGTGTGTTTTGTTTTGCTTACTCTGTCTTGATATGATTGTGTATATATTTACATCAAAGTTCTGTCTCTAGGGATGGGGAAGATGAGAGCAAGTAACGCCCCACCCCAAATCTCTGGGATATGACATAGCACTGCTCCAGGAAAACAGCCACAGTAAGCATACCACCAGTTCAAGTGATAGCAAGGGAGTTTTTTGTTTTTCAGGAAAAGGGCAGGAGGGGAGGGAATAAAATTTTGGCCACTTTCTATATTCAAGGTGAGATGCATATTGTACAAATCCATGTGTGTCCCCACCACCACCTTGGCATTAATTTTCTGGAGGCAATTTTGCACCAGACCAACCTTCGGTTTTTCAAAGATCTTTGGGCAAAATATTTCAGTCCAACACTCATTTCTTCCATGTGTTGAACACGAATAATGCAGGGAGTGCAAAGACACAAGGGAACTGAAGGAAGCAGCAGCTATGAAAATTGTGCATTCAATATACAAAATTCAGAAATTAAAAAACACATTCGGGAGGATTCCTACTGGGTTGGTCCCAAATAGAAACAATGACAGCTAATTCAGAACTTCATCATCTAGGGAGAAATTCAGTTGAGGAGAATTTTAGAACATGCTTATTTCAAATACCATGCTCTTTAAAGGAACTATTTCACACATTGAGCTGCCAGGAGCAAAGTGAGAAATCCAGTGTCATATATGCATGGCTGAAGTATTCCACAGATGTAAAGTTGCTGCTTGGGTGACCTGGAAAAAGTTTTGAAGAAAAAGTCTACTTCTTTCTTCTTGATTATATGCATTGTAGAAAGCACCACCTTAGACGAATCCTTTCTTCCCACGTGCCTCATAATTTTCTGGGTTAATGTATAAAATAAAATAAAATACATTATGATGCAGCAATATTGAAACATCTTTCTGAATATAAATAAATGAATCATGGGTTTTTTGTGTGCACACTCTCCCTACCATTATTTGGTACACGTTATTTGGTCAGGAAGCTGCATCATGAAATTCAGAAGAGTGCAAATTTCAAAGGATGGCAGTGTCTCATTTTGCATTTTGCTTTAGGTTGTGCGAATTAGGTGGATTCACAATAAAATCCTAACCAAACCAAATTTCTCCTCCATTTCTGTGTTCACCTTTAGAGGGAGGGGAAACGACACTCTTTCAATGCCATTCACAATTTCGTAACTCTGTATTGCCCCTTTATATCAATTCCCTCTCCTCCAAAAGAAATTGAAGTCTCCAAAAACAGCATAGCTTTTCTTCACAGCTTGTTGAGCATAGTTGTTATCTGGCAGCAACCAGAGGAAGGCTTGTGCATTTAATATCCAAGGCCATTTGAATGATCGACATGTATTTAACGGCATTGTTTTATTGCAAGACTAGAAGTAATCATTTGATGTGGTAGATTTTGCTATCAGCTTTGGCAACATATTACATTTACATTAATCTCTGGGCATGCTAGGAGCAACAAAACCTGTTCCTTTGCCATTAAATGCCAGCACAAGCTGCCTTTTCTCTCTCCCTTTTTGGAACTGACAACATGGCTGCCAGCTGTTTCCTAGTATAACTCATATCAGAAATGATGGGCTCGGTTTGCCTTGTACTCAAAAGCCATGCCCATGGCTGCTGGCACACTGATAGAGATCTGTACTTCTCTTTTTAGGGGCGTGTGCCCATTTTGCCTCGGCCGTCTTGTGTTCCTTGGAATCTCACCAAACAAAAAGGAGGACCTGTTTGGAACCCTTGCCTTGCCTCAATTGTATTTGTGGTTTATTAAGTTCTTGTCCGGGATACAAATAAATCTTGGTATCACCCATCTGCTGTTGCTTTTTAAAAGAAAAATCTCAACGACGCAATTAATTGTCTTGTAGTTTGAGTTTCCTTGCCAATTTCATCGGCCGTTTCAACTCCAGCCAACTTTTTAGGAAAAGCTGCTGCTGATAACAGAAGATACTAAAAACAATTTAAAGTGAACGAGATTGCTTTTGGTCTATCAGTGGATAATGCTTGGATGTGTTCTTGCTTGGTCATTCCAAGCAAATTTATTGTACTTGCAATCACCACTCCAGATGGCAAGCTGGAAAAATCAGCTCCTAGCTTTGCACTGGTTATTATAGCAATTCCTATAACACTTCTTTATTTTTTTTTATGTGTGATCATTGCCTGTAGCAACTTAACTCTTTGTCCGTATTCTTGCATAGAACTAGTTTTTAAACAGTATTACTTCCAAGCACCACTCACTACTTGAATGTGCCTAAAGGTGAAGGTAAAGGTACCCCTGCCCGTACGGGCCAGTCTTGCCAGACTCTGGGGTTGTGCGCCCAACTCACTCAAGAGGCCAGGGGCCAGCGCTGTCCGAAGACACTTCCGGGTCACGTGGCCAGCGTGACATCGCTGCTCTGGTGAGCCAGAGCCGCACATGGAAACGCCGTTTACCTTCCTGCTAGAAAGCGGTCCCTATTTATCTACTTGCACCTGGGGGTGCTTTCGAACTGCTAGGTTGGCAGGCGCTGGGACCGAGCAACGGGAGCGCACCCCGCCGCGGGGATTCGAACCGCCGACCTTTCGATCGGCAAGCCCTAGGCGCTGAATGTGCCTACTGTATATCTATTCTTCAATAGGCTACTCTGTTTAATTAAGCATGGCATGTGACTAAGTCAAACTTAAGTGTAGTAGTAGTAGTAGTAATAATAATAAGAAGAAGAAGAAGAAGAAGAAGAAGAAGAAGAAGAAGAAGAAGAAGAAGAAGAAGAAGAAGAAGCAGCACTCACACTTTACATTGTGGATGTCCTTTGGGGATCATGCATGGTGCTACAGTTCCCAGGGGGCTTACTGGCAAACAGGGGCTGGCTTGCCTCTCAGTGTTAATTTTTGGAGGTTCACGCCCAGCCTCAGTAATCAAGTTTCTTGCTGGGAGGTGGGGCCAGCCCCATTTATAAATAGGGGGTGGAGCCAACAATAGCCAGGCTCAGGAGATTCACCTCCCCTCCCCTCCCTTAGTTTAATGTTTTCTTGTTTGCAGGTTAACTTTTTTCTTCCTGTTTAGCGGGTGCTGCTACAGTCTTTGACTGGTTGCTGTTGAAGGCCCGAGAAGAAATTTCCCTGCATTGGCAGGTTTTGTCTTCCCCGTAGCAATTTGTCACAACTTTGGCAGTTATGGCCTTGGGTGGAATCCTTTAGTCTTTTCTTCCCTATATGGGGGGGGGGGCGTGAAGTGGTGACTTACCCCCCTGCAGCGATGATTCCAGGACCCCCTCTTAAAGGGGTTATATATATGGGTGTCACTGTCCATACACTGAAAGGTGGTCAGTGAACTACCCTGTGTGCGGGGATATGGGCTGGGCTGGGCTGCCTGCTACACTTACGTCTCGCAGAGCACCCCCATATCCCATTTACTCTGATGAACCCCGGTTCCGCCCAGCTGGGGGGCTGGGAGGGATACACTCCCAAGGCCTAAGTCAAGGTCTTCTTACATTCAGAAGTTTAATAAAGTTGTGGCCTAATTTTAATTCCATATAATGAGGTCAGAGTCTTTATTCCTTCCTTATCATCCCTGGGGGCTGGAGCTGTCACCGCCAGGTCACTAATAATAATAATAATAATAATAATAATAATAATAATAGGAATAGGAATATATTTAATGAAGTGTTCAATCTCATCATGGAGATGATTGCATTTATAGAAGAGTCACATTTGACAACATTTGCTATCTGAATATGAAGTACTGCATGGCATTTTAATTCTATGTATGGTTTTTATATCCTCTATATCCCAACTTAACAGCAATGTGTGTGGTTCTCTCTTCCTTTTATCCTCTCAACAGCAACCATGTGATATAGGTTAGCAAAGAACACCCTGTGAGCTTCATGGCTGAGTGGGGATTTGAACCCAGATCTCCCCAATTATTATATACCATGCCAGCCCATGGATGAAGAATATTTTTCAGCCTGCACCTTTGTGCCTATTGAAGATACACACAGAGACATATTCTTTTTACTCACATTTATGTCAGTAGTAGTCAATATGAGCAATAGTCTTTCTCTCAATTAGCCTCCAAGGTGGCCTATAAAGGTAGACTTGTCCATGAAGTTGTCTAATCTTTTTCTGAAATCCATATGGAATAGTAGTCTTGGGGCAATAAAATGGTTTCCTTCTTCTGACTCTGCCTATGCTTCATTCTGCTTTGATTTATACCCTCTTAGGGTGCCTGAAACCATAGCAAAGTGAGCTTGTCATATGGCGGCAATATTAAAGAGGTTCCTTGCTTTTAAATGATGTTTTGAATCTCATTTGACTGGTGTTTTGAATTTGAATGTATGTATGTTGTTGGTTAGTTTGTTTTCAGTTTTCACATTTTATTTGGTTAGATGTCTTATACAAAGATTGACAACTCCTTTATAGTACTTCAGTGAAATACATAGGAAATATTTTGGATCTCAAAACAGGAAAGAAATGACAAAAGTTTAAATAGGGGGGGGGGGGCGGGAATCCATAATGAAACATATATTTCCTGAGCAGGTACATTCTTGTGAATCCACTTCTGAATTTGTCTTGAAAGTGACACAGCAGGTTATGCTTTTCAGGCAGAATTTCAGAAATCTGAAAAATGCAGCAGATGTTGGTTGATTGAGCAAAAAAACCAATTCCACCTCGAAGAGGAAAAATTAATATTTTGGTTTGGATACCGCCCTCTTATTAGGAGGCTTTCTTCTGTTTACTACTTCTGTTGAAATAATAACATATAATTAATATTATTTCATCCATTGATATTGTTACAAAGGTTGCCTGCCAGCCCCCAATCTCTGCCGAGTGGTGCACAAAATTCCAGGGGGTACCAGGTTCTCACCCGGGGTTGTGTTTCCTTTGAGAATCAAGAAGCAGTGGAATTTGACTTCAATATATATGGTGGGTTAAACCACAGAGCCTAGGACTTGTCAATCAGAAGGTCGGCGGTTCAAATCCCCATGACGGGGTGAGCTCCCATTGCTCGGTCCCTGCTCCTGCTGACCTAGCAGTTTGAAAGCACGTCAAAGTGCAAGTAGATAAATAGGTACCACTCCGGCGGGAAGGTAAATGGCGTTTCTGTGCGCTGCTCTGGTTCTCCAGAAGCGGCTTAGTCATGCTGGCCACATGACCCATGGCCAAATGACCCATGTCATGCTGGCCACATGACCCATGGCCAAATGACCCATGTCATGTTGGCCACATGACCCATGGCCACATGACGGCTGTACGCCGGCTCCCTTGGCCAATAAAGCGGGATGAGTGCCACAACCCCAGAGTCGGCCACAACTGGACCTAATGGTTTACCCTTTACCCTTTACCCTTACCTTAAATATGGTTTGTTCACATGTATGCAACCTGAGTGTAGGTGGAGGAAGTTGCAGCTGTTACAGCATTGTCCTCTCAAGAGTGTTTGTCCCTGCTTCTCTCATGGCTTCAGCCAGCTTGAGTCTAGAGTAGCCAACCATGTTCTCCAGTCTCTTGGTTGCTGCCTCTTCAGCCAGCAGCTAATATGGTTCGGGGCTTCCTCTTCCTCCTCCTCTTCCTCCTCCTTCTTCGCATGCTCTGCAAAATATAGCCCTACCTTTCAGCCCCAGCTATTCCCAGCCTCTTGCAAAAAGCACAAAATCCTCCTCTGACATTGCATCCAGTTACCCTGGTAACCTCCCAAATCTCCTCAGAGCAGGGTCTTCTGCATTATCAGTGGCACTTAATGGCCCAGTATTGTTGATTAATAACCTTGCACTTGGCTAGTCTAGCCAGGCCGTTTTGCATGTGCTAACCCATAAATTCCTCTGCACCTTGTATTTTCTCTTCATATCCCACATATTACCTAAATACTACCATTTATTAATTTCTGCTATGCACCAACAGACCCCAAATCTGCAACAGTATCAACCATATATAGCAAAACATAGACCTCTCTGATATTTGTTATTTGTCCCAGGAATTCTTATTATTAACCTTGACAAATGCAGAAAATAAACCCATGGTTTCTGGTTTCTTTGGATTGTTAACGGAGAATATTAATTTCATCAACTCAGGGATCTGTTAGGTTCACTGTTTATCTGAAGCCGACCAGAAAATCCCCCCCCCCATTATTCTATTGCTGGTTTGACAACCTATATGATTTGTAGATCCCTTGTATCAGTGACAGTGAGCCAGATGGAAAGGCCTTAACATGTTTCTGACAAATAACTAACATAATGTCCCCTGATGATGATGTTTTGCGCCATCTCTTCAGCAAACACTGCTCAGTTTTCCCTTGAAAATGTCAGCAGCTGGAATTTGAGCTGGTGACTAATAAGTCTGAATTAATTGCTGCTGTTAATTTTAATTGGGGTTCAAAATGATCCAGTTTGGCATATATTTAAACTACTAATTAAAGTTCACTCTCTGTATTCATATTGTATGAAGCAATTACATGATAGCGTATCTCTGAGTTCAGGTGCCCAGGAACAGAGAATGCGGGAAGGAAGGCTGTTCATTGCAGTAATCAGTATGGTGCATTTAACTTCATTGACATTTTACAGAATGCAACTGACACTTCAGTCCTAAGCTTCTGTGCTGGCGCATTGTTGTAATATGGCTTGATCATCATGTTCTGTAACTTTGAGCTGATGCAGCGCCTCATGTTCCCCATCCGATTACCTCCTCTGTTGACATAGCATACCTTAGGATTAGGCTCTAAGGAGTCAATAGTGAAAGAAGCATTTCAATCGCAAGTGAAGGATTTGATGAGGTGTGCAGTCTTTGTCTGGTTCCTTTCTTCTTAGTTGTGGCTGTCTAATATTTTACACTATAAAGTTGGTAACGCACAATGCTTCAGAGGTCTCGCTTCAGAGACCATGCGGCAACATGAAAAAGAAAATGCATATTAGGAGAAACGCACAGAAAAATTGCGCACAAAATTTCAAGTGAACATTTTCTTTATATATATATATATATAAAAGCTCAAAGACTGACGCGAGCTCAAAGACTGGCGCAAGCTGCACTTAAAACTGGGCAAGTTAGAAACCCAAATGAACAGATTCAGTTCCTCCCAATTTAACTGCGGTGGGGGAAAGGTAATTTCAGGGGTAATGAAGCCTTAACCTTTACCCAGACCCTGCCTATGACCCCTCCAAAGGACCCCTTTCTTGTTCCAATTAGGCTTGGAAAAAGCCTTCTGTTGGTTGCAATAGTGGCCTTTCTTTCAAGTCTAATTACAGCAGGGTATTACTTGGAATAAACTAGCTCTTGCTGATATGCCTGTTGTCTTTGTCCATGGAGTTTTCTTGGCAGGGATATTGGAGTGGCTTGCCGGTTCCTGCTCCAGGTGGATCACGTTTGGTCAAAACTCTCCACTATGACCTGTCCATCTTGGGTGGCCCTGCACGGCATAGCTCATATCTTCTTTGAGTTATTTAAGCCCCTTCACCACAGCAAGGCAGTGAAGGAGATCGTGAAACTGAGGCTCCAATACTTTGGCCACCTCATGAGAAGAGAAGACTCCCTGGAAAAGACCCTGATGTTGAGAAAGATGGAGGGCACAAGGAGAAGGGGACAACGGAGGACGAGATGGTTGGACAGTGTTCTCGAAGCTACCAACATGAGTTTGACCAAATTCCGGGAGGCAGTGGAAGACAGGAGTACCTGGCGTGAAGAGTCGGACATGACTAAACGACTAAACAACAACAACAAGCTCTTGCTGAAAGGGACCCTGCAATGCAGGGCAGCATGTCCTTGTGGGAAGTGACCTTTGGTGGCCTTTGATATATGCAAATTCTCTGTGCAACACCTTACCCATTGCATTTTGTTAGTGGACAGATGTTCACGAAAGTGCAAAGCCAGATTTTGATTTCAAGTTGTTAGTAGAAAGGGAAAACTTAAGGCAAAGAAAACCAGAAACCAAGTGATTCTACACACCCACCTGCAGTCCAATGGGGGCAGTTAATTGCTATAGCTCGAGATTTTGGGGAAATGTGAATTCTACCTCGCTCTTGTGTTTTAGAGTATAGCGTTTTGGGCTGTAACCACATGATGTACTTTCATGATCTGTGCCACAAACTAGATTAATAATGAGCACCCATCTCAGAGTGCTCTGTAGATTGATAGATATAGTCTTATATATCCTAGCCTCTTATGATCTGCCGCTCCTGTCTAATGTTCCTAACCCTTCTTTTAGACTTTCCTAGCTTCCTTTAGGTTCTTTATAGACTTTTAACTCTTCTTAGTTTTTCAAATCATTTTTCAGATTGTGCCTCTCCCCCCTTATGCTGGTCTTTGACTGTAATAAAGATGTTATTTGATGTACTTGCATGTACATGAATTTGCATGTATATGGAACAGCCCTTCTTCTCTAAATAAGTTGGAAAATTGCTCACTGCTGTCACTCGATTGGTGTACTGTGCCACAAAAATACTTTCCCTTTCTTGTATGAGTTTTCCCTTGGCTGCACATGCTCTCGATTTTCTTTGGTAGGGAGCTTCAGTGTGATTACTTTATGGCAAATATCCATCCAAACGTTTTTTGATATTATTCCAAAGTCATCTGACCAAAGTGCCAGTTAGGTGGCGATAGTGCAACCTGCCAAAGATGCTGCCTTTGCTGTGGTTGGCTGAAAAGCCATTTGTGTAAAGCTTTATGATGAGAAATCTTTACAAAAAGCCCTCTCCTAATTGCTACAGTGAAGAGGCAACTGCCTTTCTCAGTTGCTCCTCCCTCTTGTGTTCTCTAAGCCTATCACCTTTGAGGTAAACAAATGAAAGACAACTTTCCAGACAGATGGCTATGTTGTCTCCGCATTCTAATTCACATGCAAACTTTGTAAACAACTCTGTTTTGGCCATATGTACAGCTTTTCATATTCCCAAAACAAAAAATATTCCGAGGGTTTCTCACAGTGCAATATTATTAAATGCGCCTATATCAGGTGTTTATGGGAAGACTTTGTTCCCCTAACTTTAGCATCATAGTTGAATGCAAAGCTGCAATGCACAGGCAAGGAAGCTATATTTTACAACAACAACAACAACAACAACAACAACAACAATTTATTTATACCCCGCCCATCTGGCTGAGTTTCCCCAGCTACTCTGGGCAGCTTCCAATCGAGTGTTAAAAATAATACAGCATTAAATATTAAAAACTTCCCTAAACAGTGCTGCCTTCAGATATCTTTTAAATATAAGATAGCTTCTTATTTCCTTCACATCTGAAGGGAAGGTGTTCCACAGGGCAGGTGCCACTACCGAGAAGGCCCTCTGTCCTCTGTCACTTCTCAAAATGAGGGAAGATTCTCCTGATGGTAATTTATAAGGTGTCCATGAAATGAAATATGCAAATTTTAATTACTTAGCAAAAAGGAAGCGATGTCTTAGGTGCCTATCCAATGTTAGCCATAGCATAGAATTCTAGCAGGTCTACGCTGAATATGACTAATATTGAATATCAATCTATGATGTGACGTGCTAAGTATCTGCTGGCTTTTTTTCACCTAGATATCAAAATTGAGCGCCCCTTTCTAAAGAGTTGAGCTGAACAGAACACACAAATATGCACACCTCCCTTTCATGAAAATTTACAGAATGGAGAGAACATGCAGTGAACTTGACAAATTGTACAAAATCTGACTACCTCTGCACAGCCAGATAAATCAACCTGTCCCTAGACTCCGGGTAAATAATTAGGTTTTCTTTTGGCAGGGGGCTTCAACATGGTCAATGGACAGGCATGATGGAAGCTGTAGATGAGAACATCTTGATAACGCCAAGTTAGGTACCACTTAGCTACTTAATCTCCATGCATAATCCTGTAGCTATAATTCATGGTACTACTACTAATAGACATATACTTATTGGGTTGTATCTGATATGTCATATTCAAAGAAGACCCATTGAAATAAATAGGCATAAGCAAGACTGTCTGTCTATTGAAATAAATGGATCTACTCTTGAGAACGAAATAGTTGGATAGAATCCACTCTGACAGTGAAAAGACATTATACAAATTAATGTCCATATTGAATTTCTGACTCCTATATTATAAAATAAGTGGAGTCCAAGGTTTCTCAAAATATTATTGCCAAGATAAGATAGGACAAGACAAGAAAACCACACTTCCTTGTTCTTTCCAAAATTATTTTCAATTTCACTAATGCATTCATGTTATATTCCTAATCTTTCAGTCTGACATCATTTAAGGAACCGTGACTTTTCTTGAATTAAAAAAAAATCAAACATATTTCTGTCCTTCTGTTATGTCTTGATAAGATGATAAGATGTTCAGTGTTGCAGTTTGGTGTTGACAATGTGATAGATATAACATATTTCATATGCATTTTTCAGCAGTATCTGAAAATGGAAAATTTCATGGACATCAACAAAGCCTGTGAACATATCCCTAATTACTATAGCTTGCTTAATTTATTTTAATTTTTTAAAAAAAGAATACTTTATCACTATTTTGTTCATGTAGCTTGGGTCTTGAACCAATTTGGGCTTTAATATCACTCCTGCCGTAGGTGGCATAATAGCAGTAAGTATCATCAGTGTGGCTGTGAAATTAGAATTGGAGGCGAGTGCTGAATGCATCCCACAGTTGCAACCTCTGTACTAACACTGGTGGGTTCAAGCAATCACCAGAGCTCTATTTCAACCATTTCTGGAGTGGCATGTAATAAGCAGTAGTGATCTGAGCAGAGAGCTGTGGAGCCACCGTCCTTTCCTGACACAAACAACATAGCTGCTTTCCTGGAGGGAGTGACATTGAGGTCCCAAGGTCCCATTATGCTGGCCTGAGACAAACCACTCACGACTACTCAGCATTTGTTTTGCATCTGTAAAATGGGATTAATAAATTACTTATTTTACATGGGTGTTCAGATGATGAATTAGTTGCAGAAATCCAGTCACCTGACCCTGATAGAATCTTTTATATTACCCTCTTACATTGTTTACGTGGCTGTTTCTAAATTACCTCTGGGATACTTCAGGTGTTCTACAATCTAGTATACGTAGGTAAACTAAGGCCCGGGGGCCGGATCTGGCCCAATCGCCATCTCAATCCAGCCCGCGGACTGTCTGGGAATCACTGTGTTTTTACATGAGTAGAATGTGTCCTTTTATTTAAAATGAATCTCTGGGTTATTTGTGGGGCATAGGAATTCGTTCATTTCCCCCTTCCCCCCCAAAAGAAAAAAAATCATCTGGCCCCCCACAAGGTCTGAGGGACAGTAGACCAGCCCCCTGCTGAAAAAGTTTGCTGACCCCTGATTCCAGTGTGTTTAAGCCAATTAAATTCAAGAGGCTTCATTGTTCTTACTGTGCATCAATTGGTGGTCAACGTTTTCGAATATTCACTTAGTGCTGTAAGAGAACGGTCGGTATCACATGTAAGGTTCTTGTGTTAGTTCATAAAACCCTACACAACATGGGCCCAAGAACCACCTGATTTCTAATGCCCCACTTTCACCACTGAGCTCATGTGATGGGTCCTTTTTGCATGGACAGGCGGAAACCGCCTGAACCCCAGGCGACCCCGGGGCGGAATAATGACATCCAGCAACGTGTTATGGGATTTATTGAACTTTCAGATGTAGGGAGACCTTGGCTTAGGCATTGGGTGTTTATGCCTCCCAGTCCACGGCCGGGGATCTGGGGACCATCAGGGTTATCCAAAGTGTGTGGGGATTGGGCTGGCTCTGGAGAATGTCTGTTCAAGCAGAGCGCCTGCTCCCCGTTTCGCCACCATCACAGGGGAGAGCACTGATAACCCATTGGTGCATGGCCAATTCCTCTCCTCAAAATACCCCTTTAATGGGGAACCCTGGGATCGCTGCCACGGAGGGGGGGCGTGGGTCACCGCTTCAAGCTCACCTCCCCCCCCCCCCATTGAAGGAAGATAGACTAAAAGATTCTGCCCAAGGTCTAAAAACCGCCAAAGTTGTGACATTTTGCTACGGGGAAGGCAAAACCCGCCAGCGCAGGGAAATTCCTTCCCGGTCCCTCAACGGCAACCATCAAAGACCGCAGCAGCGCCTGCATAGCTGTAAAGAAGAAGGTTGAACTGCAAAAGAAGGCATGAACTGAGGGAGGGCAGGGTGGGGGAAGATCTGGAGCCAACTGAGGACTAAGAGGTAAGTTACACCCCCTATTGTAAGCGTGAGGCAGTCCTCACTCTACCTGGCCAACTCCCTTGGCAGCGCCTCCACCCCGGCCGGGATTGGCTAATTTTCGAGGCTAGGTGGGAACATCCAGGTATCCAGCTCGGGGGTGGGGAGCAAGGCCAGCTACCTTGCCGGAAGACTCGTAGTTCTGGGGGGGTCTGTGCGCAACCACGCAAAAGCTGCCCCCTCCCCAGTTAATGTGGGGAGCGGTCATTAGAAGTCTCCCATGCTGCTGAGATTTGGTCAGCCTTTATGGAGCACTGAGCCTCTAGTGTGGCAGATTGCACCTTGTGGAACCCCTTGCCAATAAATGTCCAGCAGAAGCTATCGTTGCTTCCTTTTAGCCTTCTTTTGAAAACTGTGCTGTGCTGTAGTTTCTATGAAAGTGTGATTTATAAATTGCTAGCATCTATCTGTCTTGAGAGGCAATGGAGGTAAAATCAAAATGCTGTCTCAGCCTGGGCAGTGAAGGTCCAGGGCTGCCCAGGCAACAAGACCTCCCTCTCGGCCTCACTGGTGTGGTCCAAAGGAAAGCAGAGCAATATATCTGGTGCTAGCTTGGCTACAGGAGTTGCCAGAAGGAGGCCTACAAGGAGTCATCCAACTGTTTTAGGGACTCTACTCCAGATTTGTTTGGCGCTTACTCCTTGGCCTTTGTCTCTCCCCAAGATATCCCACAAAGCAACTTCCCTCTACAGCAGCCTTTCTCAACCTGTGGTTCCCCAGATGCTGTTGAACTACAACTCCCATCACCCCTAGCTAGCAAGGCCAGAACTCAGGGATGATGGGAGTTGTGGTCCAACAACATCTGGGGACCCACAGGTTGAGAACCGCTGCTCTACAGCATGTGCAGAAACCAGCTTCTTGACGGTTGGGCCCATTATTGGTCTTGTCCACTCAATCCACCAGAGTCAGTATTCACACCCAGGGGAAGTCCCTAACTCACCAAGGGCTTGAGACTCACTGGCTACTCTCACCTGGTTTAGCTGGCCAGTCAAAGCCATTCCCTGGGTGTGGCCGCTACCATATGCTGACAGCTTCTAGGAGCCACAGGTGAGAATTGAGTGCAGGGTGAGGACCAATGGTGGGAAAAACTTTTCCAGAAGGAGCATAAGGTATCCCTCCAACATAACGTCAGTGTGGGCTGAAAACAGTTCCCTGCTGACTTTGCCCTTAATCACATTCCTGGGCTTGCTACAGTGATATGCGTCAAATGGCCCTTAGTGCAAGTCATTTGAAAATGTTCACGGCAACACAGTGCTCATTTTCACAGTCAGCAGTATTTATGGTACTTGGGGATGAGCAAATCTGGCAATTGTGGCTTCTCTCCCATTTCTCAGTGTCTATAGCACGAAGTTTTAAACAGAGAGAGGAAGGGAGTTGGGATACGGAAGGCAAACACTTAGCAGTATAACAGATGAAGAGGAATGAAACTGGAGTGCTTTTGAATGGTGCTCCAGGAAGGGAAAGGGGGTGGTGAATTACATAGTTACTCAATTAACCTCTGAAGGGGGCTGATTCCTGAACTGTCTCCTATTGCCCTGAAATTCCAAGAGTTGTTTCCAGACCAGAAATTGACGTTGTGCTAATGGCCGGTTTCTCTTGCAAGTTTAAAGGACAATGAAACACTTTCCTCCTGATTTCAGGTTTCAGACCTGCTTCTTGTTAAAGCATATTATCAAATCAAATTTGAGGAAATCTAGTCATTATAGGCTACGTTTTTGTCCCTTTACAGTGCTAAAGTGGCTTCGCTCTAGTAGCTTCTTCCAAGGTAATCCCAAGAAGTGAAGCTGTTTGAAGGTACTGAGACTTCCTACCCCTCGCTTCTCAAATGTGGAAAGACTTGCTACTTGCAATTGTGTCTAAAGTGAAATTTGATGTTGGGTTGTTCTTAACATAAATAGGAGGTCTGAGGAAAGCCAGTTGGAATTATGAGAGGATTTCCTGGGGAGTGGCCAGATTGTGTGTTGGTCACATATCAGCCTAGAACAAAATTTTATGACAATGTGGAGCTTCACTTTCAAGCAAAAAGCCTGAGAAATTTTGAGGGAAGCTAAAAGAGTTTCAATGAGATCAGTAAAATTTCCCAAGGCAGGTCTACCCATCCCCATTCCAATATTTTACTGGGATTCCTATGCTGTCTATGTACTAAAGCCACAATTAGCTTTCTTCTTCATACATAAATGCTCATTTGGCACCTGCCATTTAAACTTCTATGCTGAATGAATTGAAACGATTATTATTTGTCTTCAAGGTTTTCAGGAATATCGTCTCCCCCTCAAGGTCGTTCTGCCCTTGCTATCGGACTGCCTATCTATGAAGGGGAGGCAGTTTCACAAAAATCCACATTACCCCCTTCCCCACTCTTTTTAATTTGGTTGACTGCATGCCATTCTTTACAAATGGTATCAGAACAACTGGTTACTGAATAAAATATGTGAGGGTTTATTTCATGAGTTCATGATGTGATTCTCATAGTAATTTCCCCCCGTGCCTGTATTACTTGCAATCTATCTTACCAAGCTCCTCGCAAATACAGTAACTTCCAAACTAATGTATATGCTCCATTTATAAAGGGAATAAATCATGACCAAATGCAATTTCTCTGTTGGAAACGCTTTTTATTTGTGGTGAAAAGAGGATGCAGATGAACTATAAAGTAATCTAAATATTCCTGCTTTGTAATCAGATGCATAAAGAAGATTAGTAATAGAGAAGTTTCATGCTTTGAAACTAAATTGACTTGGATTCCCCACCCCCACCTCAATGTATCTTAGAGATATTCATATTAGGAGCCTTCCAGCAGAATCCTAGATGCTGTGGAGTAGATACCAGTGCCATAGAATTAAATGGGGCTTATTCAGTGAGTTGTCCTACGCTGTCTTCCTTGGAAATATGCTAAGTCCCATTGAGTAAAGCATTATTTGTCAGCAAGCATGCATGGGACTAAGACTCAGTGTAGGTTGTCATTTTGAAAGGGCTACAAAATACAGTTAAATAATGCCCTGAAAGGGTATGAATGCATAAAAATGGTGCTGATATTATCATTCCGCCCACCTCTCTTTTTTTCTAGCTCTCAGAATAGTGAAAAGCTTCTGTGTTTGCATAGGTTTGGAAACTGATCTTGAGTTGTTTGAAAATATGTAATATTGTGTTAATTTTTTGTTGTCTTGATTTGACTCACACACACACACAGAGAGAGAGAGAGAGAGGAGGAGGAGGAGATTGACACGCCCATGGGTGCAAGTAAATAAAGCTGTCATTCTGGTCCTCCTGGCTGCTACTGGTAGCCCTTCCACCCCCACACTCAAAGCTCAATTCAAATTTATGAAGAGGCAGTGGAAACCCAGTGTTCCATCAAACTTGGCTTGCTCTGTGTGGGTTGCCGTTTTTATTAACGTGAACTTCATGACACAAATTATGTCCAGCAGAAGTAGAAATGTCCCTTTTCCATATTGTTCCAGTAGGTCTCCAGCTTTTGGAGATATGTCTAGTGCATTGTTTTGAGGGCAAATAGCTATCAACCTGACCCTTCCAGAGAAGAAGAAGACAGTTCAGAATTACAACAGCGGTTTTAGAGAAATCACAGCTCAGAGGCGGCTGAGGGGGGAAGCTGGGAAATAATGAGAGAGGAGGAAGAAGAAATGCCAGAGGGGCAACAGCTGACAGACACCGTGTCTTTAGAAAGCATTCCAGATCCCCACTCCCAGAACCTGGCAGGCATGGAAAGTAGGAGAGCAAAGAGCTCAAAGGCAGAGGATACTTCTCAGCACCTGTAGTGATGACACATGAAGGGAGAGAGGGAGGGGGTGGAAACTCACTCAGAGCAACAACATTATTCCAAGAGGCAGCACTTCCAAGCCACTCTCTGTGATTACTGAATAAAAAGCAAGTGGTAAGAACTTTTTTGTGTCTTATCCATTCTTGGCAACCTGCCATGTGGGTTGGATCCTCTGATGCCTGACAGTCGCTGAGCTGTTGTTCACCAAGCTATTGTATTTTCACCTGTGTGGCATGTATAGAACCATCACCCTGGTTTCTATGTGGAGATGGTGGTGGAGGTGGTTTTGGATATGTCTCTTTCACGCAACTGCCCTCTGAGCGGTGCAAGCCATCAGAGATATGAAATATATTGGCAGATAGAGATGGTGGTTCTGAGTCAAAAAACTGGCCATAGCATCAATTATCACCTGCAGACAATTTTTTTTGTCACAACAACCAGATTTGCAATAGCATGTGTGGAATTCTAGACATTAAATTCCAGAGTACTAGGCATTAAAAACATAATTTAAAGAAAGCTGTGAAAGGGCTATCCCTGTGTCCATTTCTCTTCCACATGCAATCTTTCACAACCACCCGGAAATTGACTGGCTGAAGAAATGTGAGGGTGCATAACTGGGGTAACGGCAACCCCATAATTTCTCAATTTGAGCACAACCAGCCATTAGCATGGAAAGGAAGACCCCCAAATTCACTATCTTATAAGAGGGATACAAGATCAAAGGTGCAAACAATCAGCAACAAGGTAAAGGTAAAAGGACCCTTGACCATTAGGTCCAGTCGTGACCGACTCTGGGGTTGCGGCGCTCATCTTGTTTTATTGGCCGAGGGAGCCAGCATACAGCTTCCGGGTCATGTGGCCAGCATGACTAAGCCAATTCTGGTGAACCAGAGCAGCGAATGGAAACGCCATTTACCTTCCTGCCGGAGCGGTACCTATTTATCTACTTGCACTTTGATGTGCTTTCGAACTGCTAGGTTGGCAAGAGCAGGGACCGAGCAATGGGAGCTCACCCCGTCGCGGGATTTGAACTGCCGACCTTCTGATCGGCAAGTCCTAGGCTTTGTGGTTTAACCCACAGTGCCACCCACGTCCCAATCAGCCACAAATTCACTCTTAAAAATGCTGGATTCCCTGCAAACAGAAACCGGGATGATGGTTGTATACATGCCACACAAATTAAAATATTGAGAATCCATTCAAGAGCTTTCACAAAAGTTGGATTTTTTATTTTTTTTGCAGTAGAAGAAAAAGGAGCCCCCCCCCCCCCATTCTGGAATACTAGCTGAATAATGGGAAACAAAACAAAACAAACAAGCAACTGTACCACTATAGATGGTTCACGCAGAAAGTCCCATAACTTTTGCACTTCCCCAGTGCTCCACTGCAATTGTAGGCTCAAAACATATTGCAAAAAGATTGATTTGAGAGAAAAATGCATTCAGAAATGCACACTTAGGGTTGCACACTTTGAGAGAAAATACGTATGTTTAGAAATGTATAATTAAAAATAGCATTTTGGAGCAGATTTTTTAAAAATTGCAGATTGGTGCAGAAACTGATGGCGTGGATTTGGGGGTGATTGCAGGTGAAAGAGAAATAGACAGGAAACAGAATTATTTATCCATCTTTACTTAGAGCACACGAAAGGGTCTTGGCACCCAGTATGTAAAACTCCCTACTCTCAGGCTGTCTGTTACTCCGCCAGTGCGCTTTCACTGCTGTGGTTCCTTTCCCTGCAAGCCTTTCCTTTAAACTGCTGCACACGTTTTCTGAATAATCCTGGCCTTCTCCTTTAGTTTCATTTTTGCGTGTGCCTTACTGCTGCTTATTGTATTTTATTGAATATTGTTTCAGTGTCAGACTGAAGGAAGCCATATTTATGTATTCACATAGGGCTCTTCTCTTCATGGGGATGTGAACCTTGATGGAGCAGAGTTCTGATTTCTATGGAGGGTACCCTACACTAGTACATTTTTATTTGTGTGGTCCTCTGTCAGATTGATGACAATCACATACCACCAGGTTTGTGTGCCTGGCATACGCATTGGCATCTGTGGTGTAGGGCTAGCCCATACATTCTTCTTTTGTACATTTGGTTTCCATGGGTACCAAACACCTGAACAAAGCTGTTATCCCTGTTTTATTGGTTGTTTAGGGTGCCTCCATTTTGGAGAGGAAACAAATACGGGTCCCTGTACAAAATAAACAAACAGATTAAGGCCTTAGCTGCACTTGGAGGCCTTATTGTGTAGGGCGGGAAGCATCATATAGTGAGGGAGATTCTATTTTTGGGTGTGCTGGCTTTTGAATGTGTGGTTTCACTGGGCTATTATGTGTTAGTTTTAAAAATCGTGTTTATGCTGGTTACCTGCTGAAACCCAGTGTGTGCAATCTCCATATTTGACAGCACCCTGGAAGGCATCTGCATGAGCACGAGCCTCCTGAATTTCAATTCCAGCCCTGTTAGTTCAGGAGGAGAGGCAGGAGAGAATTAATCAATGGCTGCTCCTTGGTCTATTTATCAAAACACGAAGGCCAGGATTAATACATTTTGGGCCGTGCACTGTGTTGCAAGGAGTTTCCAGCCGCAGGAGTTCTACTTTCAGAGTTCCTGGAGAATTAGCTTTTTAACAAGCTTTGGCAATGTACATTTCCTATAGCTTGCTGGATTGGAAATGAATACAGCTGTTCAGTACTGCCTTCCAAGGAAAAAGTTAATGCTCGCGTTCTACCCAACTCATGTAAGTATATTTTCCTTGCAAAAGTTTACTCCTAATTTCCACTTACATGTGTCCTCATGGACCGGACAGATAAGTAACAGGTCATCTTGTGCTGGGTTCCAAATCATTGTGTCCAAATCAAGTCTCTTTTTTCAGCCTGAACTCCCCGGAACTCAGTTCTGGCACCTCTCAGGTGGGTGTCATTGCCATTATAAGAGAACAAAGTGAGTTCTGGCACCTTTTCCCCCCTAGAAAACTAGCCCTGGTGAGGATTATAACTGTGTTCAACTGAAAGGGAGTAGCCTCTTCCTTCAGACCTTTGTGCTGAACATGTCAGGATTGGGAGAGGGGGAAGTGAGGGGCAGTGTCAGGGACTGGTCTGGGCAGGAGAGATGGAAGGGCCCCCTCAGTCTGCTTAGCTCCTCTCAGGAGAAGAGGGGGAGTGGGAAGTTTCGTTCTCCCTGTCTCCAGCAGTTTCAGAAGGAGGAGGAAGCAAGGCTGTTTCACATCTGCATGAAAAAATGCCTAGCTATGAGATAGTGGAGGAGCGGGGGGGAGTTGGGGAACAGCCAGCAGAGACCTCCTTGGAGAGTCTGGAAGATCCTCCTTCACCAAGGGCTCGTAGGTCCCTACGCATTCAAGAACAAAGGATGCAAAGGAGTATGGCTCCTGGGACTTCCTGCAGATTTTCAGGATGTTGTTGGGGACGGAAGAGGAAGTGCTCAGAGCAGCTAATGTCTCCTATGCGTGGAGACATGGATCTTTTATCTTGCAACCAGATGACTGAATAAAAAGCCATAAAATATGAACTGTTTGTTCTTCTTGCCTCTGAGGCTAACGGAGGAGTAGAGGACACTCCCCACCTGACAGGCAGCATGAACAGGGCCTTGTGGTGAGGGAGGCACAAATGCCCCCTGTCCGCTATACAATTTGAGCCCTCACACACTCACCTGGATGCCTGGGGAGGGCTCCTGTCTGTCAAAAACTGTCTTCTTTTTTAACGAGTTAGAGAAGCACCAGAAGTTCTGCTGAAGAATCATGTCTTACCTGGCAAGGTTAACTTGCCCAGATCTCGAAATAAGTTTTTTCCCTTTACAGATGGAGTGGAGGGTGTGCGTTTAACCACAGCTGTTCTACTTCTTAATACCTGTCCCCAAAGGAATGTTTCTAACACATGCAAATAAATACACAGGCTATAAATTTCAACTCTCTTAAAGTGCTATGTGTCGTTAATAAGGGAATGTGCTTCCTCAGCTTATTTCAGGGACGGTCGTGTGCAGACGCAAAGTTTCCACGCGGAGGAAAGAGAAGCAAAACGATGCGAGAGAACCACAATGTCAATCTGGTTTGGGTAGGGAAAACAGTTACATGGGTTGGTTTCATCTAGCCGTTGCTAAAACAAATCGACAACATGTGAACTTTCTCTAGCGAAATAGAAGACACAAGGATTCGGGGTAGCACAGGATTCTCCTGTTGGAAATATTGTGATGGCAAAGGAAATCTCTAGGCACTGGGTTCCAAGCACCCAGTGAAGCAGGTAGGCTATGGTGGGTCAGCATTTTATTGACCAGGGGTTGTCCAACTTAAGTTGGGCAGTAGCACACACACACACACACACACACACACACACACACACACACACACACCAACACACAGTATACAAAAGCTGACTGGACAGACAGATGAATCTTACTTTAACACTGCCAGTAGAACAGAGTCCTTCACAACAAGAAAGAGCAGCACTTTAGGTGGTGGAGGAGAGGCCTAGACATGCACACTCACTTTCAGCCACTCAGCATCTTTCTCTTGAGACAGCTGCCTCAATCTCCCTAATGGTAGGGCTGCCCTGATTACTCAAGGAGAAATTTAGAGGGGGAAGCGTTTCGGGTTTCATCAAGATTTCTCTGTTCTGCATGTCCCCAATTCTAGCTGAATAGGTAGGTCAAGGTAAAGGACCCCTGGATGGTTAAGTCCAGTCAAAGGTGACTATGGGGTTGCAGTGCTTATCTCGCTTTCAGGCTGAGGGAGCTGGCGTTTGTCCACAGACAGCTTTCTGGGTCACGTGGCCAGCATGACTAAACCGCTTCTTGTGCAACAGGACACCATGACGAGTGCCAGAGTGCACGGAAATGCCGTTTACCTTCTTGCCACAGTGGTACCTATTTATCTACTTGCACTGGCGTGCTTTTGACTGCTAGGTTGGCAGGAGCTGGGACAGATCAACTGGAGCTCACCCCATCACGGGGATTCAAACCTCCAACCTTTTGATCGGCAAGCCCACAAGGCTCAGTGGTTTAGACCACAGCGCCACCCGCATCCACACACAAACACACAATATCCAAAAGCTGACTGGACAGACAGTTAAATCTTACTTTAACACTGGGAGAAGGAACAAAGTCCTTCACAAGAAGAAGGAGCAGCACTTTAGGTGGTGGAGGAGAGACTCAGACATGTGTGCTCACTTTCAGCCACTCAGGATCTTTCTCCTTAGACAGCTGCCAATGGTAGGAAGAGGAAGGTTATAAATTAAGACCATTTGAGCAAATTAAAGATAAGCTAAATTGGTTACATTACCACCAGATTAATGAATTGTATAAACTGGATAAGAAAAATGGTTTTGCCTTGGAAAAATCTCCAAGTTGGAGATGGAGTTGTTAGATACTGAAGGTAAAAACTTATCTAAAATGTACAAGCTTTTGCTGGAGTGGCATACAAAAGATGAACAAGTTAAATCGGTGATGATAGATTGGGCAAGAGATTTAGAACATAATATAATGTTTGAGGACTGGGAAAGATTGTGGAAGAAAGGGGTGAAGTTCCCCGCATGTACTTTGTTAAAGGAAAATATTATGAAGATGATGTATAGATGGTATTTGACTCCTGTAAAATTAGCAAAGATGTATCATAACTGTGATATGTTGGAAATGCAAAGAAAAGGAAGGAACATTCTTTCATATGTGGTGGACCTGCCCCAAGGTGAAAGACTTCTGGGAAAAGATTTAGAATGAATTGAAAAAAATGTTGAAATATACATTTACAAAGAAACCAGAGGCCTTTCTTCTTGGAATAACAGGTTCGGAATTGCCCAAGAAAGATGTTAATCTATTTTTGTATGCCACAACTGCGGCTCGTATTCTGTTAGCTAAAAAGTGGAAAACTCAAGAATTACCAACAGTAGAAGAATGGCAGATGAAGATGATGGATTTTATGGAGCTAGCCAATCTAACCGGAAGAGTCCGCGACCAGAAGGAGGAGGAACACCACGAAGAATGGAAGAAATTTAATGATTATTTAGCTAAATTTGTTAAGCTAAAATAACTGGAAATAGCGTCCAGATACTCAATGGGCTTAGGATTGTACTTATGTTAACTGACAAAATAATATGTTTAATACAAGAAGGAGAAGATTTAAAGATGTTAATGTTTAATTTAAAGGGTATTAAAATTGGGATTTGGAAAACCGTTATAAGGATATGCAATGAAATTCAACTAAGGGGAAACGAGGAAGTCGTTTTACAAAGTAAATAACTGTTATTTTCAATAAGGTTAGGATTTATGTTTGTTATGTTTTGTTTGTTTTATGTTTTTGTTTGCCGTTGATATTGTAAAAACTAATAAAATTTTTGCAAAAATAATAATAATAGACAGCTGCCAATGGTAGGGCTGCCCCCTGATTATTCGAGGAGAAATTTAAAGGGAGAAGTGTTTCGGGTTTCATCAAGATTTCTCTGTTCTGCACGCCCCCAATTATAGCTATTGAATAAGGTAGTTGGAAAGCATGGTTGTGCCCTATAGAATTAATAAATACTTTCACTTAGTTCTTCCATCCTTCCTGATGCAAAAGTTGCCTAATGTCTAGTGCTGGGGAGGAGTCATAACCTGAATGTGTATTGGCACCAATAACATATACACCATATGAAGGGGGGGTGTGCTATTAGCAGAACCTGTACAAAAGAAAAACCAACACAAAAATACAAGCCCTTCTCACAGAGCTCAAGGAGAAAGTTGAAAATTAGAAAAAACATCTGCGTCGATAAGCTTGACACCAACATTTTCAGAAAATTCCATCCCTAGCAAGAACACATACATCAGCTCCTTAAATAATTATACAGAGGTAGGGAAAGAGTGTTGTTTCAGTCGATTTATTCAGGCAGTAGATGCTACATTTTTAAATTAGGCATGAGTACAGCCCAGTGGTTACTGATTTCTTAAACTCCTTCTGGAAAAGAGCATGGCTGTAAAGAGAAGGAGAAGGATATAAGCTCAAAACTGGCAATTTCTCCACTGAAGACAAAAGCAAGTAATTTCCTTTTTGCCTTTAGCACTTTCTGTCACCAAACTGAAGCATTTAGTCCACTTGAAATGTTTTCCTACTTGTTTATTAGGTAATTAAGCGGAGTTTCACTCCATAGCAATTCCCACTTCTTCATTAGCAGATTAATTGAATGCAAATTGCTCGCTCGATGTATCACTTTGAATGGGAAGAAGTTGAATAAGCTGGTGAGAGCATTAACATGTTTATCAACTAGCCCCCGTTTTCATTCATATGCCTCATTGAGGGTCAATGTGCGCAACCCACACTGCATGAAGGCAAGTGGGTCAGGTGGAACCTTCTGGAAGCTGTCCGCTTGGGGGAGCAGTTGCTTTGCTGAGGCTGCTTAGAAGAAGTGGTTGAATAAAATAGACCAAATTCAGAAAGGAAAAGGCTTGGAATTTTTTAGTGAGACATAAACCGATAGCCTGAACAGAACTGAAGCAGAGAGACTGCTGCAAATAGCTGTTTGCAGAAGAAGCCAGACAGCAAAGCATGTGAGACCAGACTAACAAAATGAAACCACTACCACAAAACATACTAAATATGCTCACCCTTTTATATCAGAAACTCAGGCTGAGGAACACTTCTTTGGTTCCACCTGGCAGCTAAACAACACTCACTCCACTGGTTGAGACTTGTTTCATACCCATCACCATTTCTCTGATGAAAATAGGGACGTCCTATTCCATAATAATAATAATACAGTGCTACCCAGAAATATTACCTCGGGTTAAGAACTTTGCTTCAGGATAAGAACAGAAATCGTGCTCCGGCAGCGCGGCGGCAGCAGGAGGCCCCATTAGCTAAAGTGGTGCTTCAGGTTAAGAACAGTTTCAGGTTAAGAACGGACCTCCGGAATGAATTAAGTACTTAACCTGAGGTACCACTGTAATAATAATAATGTTACTGTTTATACCCCATCCATGTGACTGCTTTGCACCAGCCACTCTGGTCAGCTTCCAACATATATAAAAACATAATAAAACATAATAAAACATTAAACATTAAAAAACCTTCCCTATACAGTGGAACTTCTACTCACGACCACAATCCATTCGGGAGGCCCGTCCTTATGGTGAAACGGGTCGCTGGGAGAGGTGCCGTTGTGCGCAGGCGCGGGTGGCAATTGCCCACTTCTGCGCATGCACAAATGGCAATCGCCTCTCCTGCGCAGGCGCAAATGGCGGCAAACCCGCTAGTTACTTCCGGGTTTGCCATGGTCACAACTTGGAGCGTCCGCGAGTGGAGGCGGTTGCAAGTAGAGGTTCTACTGTACAGGGCTGCCTTCAGATGGCTCGGCAGTTAGATAACTCCATACCCTCCAACTGATGAAACTATAATAATAATAATAATAATAATAATAATAATAATAATAATAATAATAATTTATTATTTGTACCCCGCCCATCTGGCTGGGTTTCCCCAGCCACTCTGGGCGGCTTCCATAAAAACCAAAGATACAGTAAAATATCACAGATTAAAAACTTCCCTGAACAGGGCTGCCTTAAGATGCCTTCTGAATGTCAGGTAGTTATTTATCGCTTTGACATCTGATGGGAGGGCGTTCCACAGGGCGGGCGCCACTACCGAGAAGGCCCTCTGCCTGGTTCCCTGTAACTTGGCTTCTCGCAATGAGGGAACCGCCAGAAGGCCCTCGGAGCTGGACCTCAGTGTCCGGGCAGAACGATGGGGGAGGAGACGCTCCTTCAGGTATACTGGGCCGAGGCCGTTTAGGGCTTTAAAGGTCAACACCAGCACTTTGAATTGTGCTCGGAAACGTACTGGGAGCCAATGTAGGTCTTTCAAGACCGGTGTTATGTGGTCTCGGCGGCCGCCCCCAGTCACCAGTCTAGCTGCCGCATTCTGGATTAGTTGTAGTTTCCGAGTCACCTTCAAAGGTAGCCCCACGTAGAGCGCATTGCAGTAGTCCAAGCGGGAGATAACTAGAGCATGCACCACTCTGGCGAGACAGTCCGCGGTCAGGTAGGGTCTCAGCCTGCGTACCAGGTGGAGTTGGTAGACAGCTGCCCTGGATACAGAATTAACCTGCGCCTCCATGGACAGCTGTGAGTCCAGAATGACTCCTAGGCTGCGCACCTGGTCCTTCAGGGGCACAGTTACCCCATTCAGGACCAGGGAGTCCTCCACACGAGCCCGCTCCCTGTCTCCCAAAAACAGTACTTCTGTCTTGTCAGGATTCAACCTCAATCCATTAGCCACCATCCATCCTCCAACTGCCTCCAGGCACTCACACAGGACCTTCACTGCCTTCACTGGTTCTGATTTAAAAGAGAGGTAGAGCTGGGTATCATCTGCATATTGATGAACACCCAGTCCAAACCCCCTGATGATCTCTCCCAGCGGCTTCATATAGATGTTAAAAAGCATGGGGGAGAGGACAGAACCCTGAGGCACCCCACAAGTGAGGGCCCAGGGGTCTGAACACTCATCCCCCACCACCACTTTCTGAACACGGCCCAGGAGGAAGGAGCGGAACCACTGTATGACAGTGCCCCCAGCTCCCAGCCCCTCTAGGCGGTCCAGAAGGATGTTATGGTCGATTGTATCAAAGGCCGCTGAGAGATCCAGCAGAACTAGGAAACAACTCTCACCTTTGTCCCTAGCTCGCCGGAGATCATCAACCAGCGCGACCAAGGCAGTTTCAGTCCCATGGTGAGGCCTGAATCCCGATTGGAAGGGATCCAAATGGTCCGCATCCTCCAGGCGTGCCTGGAGTTGTTCAGCAACCACGCGCTCAATCACCTTGCCCAAGAATGGAAGATTTGAGACTGGGCGATAGTTGGCCATACTGGCCGGGTCTAAAGATGGTTTTTTAAGAAGCGGTTTAATGACCGCCTCTTTCAGCGGATCTGGGAATGTTCCCTCACAGAGGGAAGCATTCACCACCCCGCAGAGCCCATCGCCCAGCCCTTCCCGGCTTGCTTTTATTAGCCAGGATGGGCAAGGATCAAGGAGACAGGTGGTTGGTTTCACGCGTCCAAGCAGCCTGTCCACATCCTCGGGGGTAACGGATTGAAATTGAAAACTAGGGTTATCCTAAGGAAAAGTGGGACATTCCAGGATCAAATAAAAAACTGGGGTAGCTTCCATGAATCCTGGATTGTCCCTGGAAAATAGAGACACATGGGGGTCTGTTGTTTGAAGCCAGGACTCTCTGGATGCAGCCAAAGCTGCCAAATAGCTCTGAATTGTGAATGATCCTTGCTATTACACACTAACTGCTTGAAAACTCTAAATTAACCTTTAGCTTGCACTTTTGGGGTGTTATCCTCTGCAATAGCTATTTCCACAGAGTTCTTGCTAGATCAGCATTTTGGCCCGTGATCTGAGTGCATCAGATGAATCAATGCTCCACAATGGAGCCAGTGTCAATAAAGATAAACTTGACCTGCCAATCACCCTGTTAACTAAAACTGGCTGTTAACTAGAACATACCAAGGCAACATAAAGCGGGAATAATGAAAAGTGTTCTGAAAAGTGTTCTGCACATATGTAAAGCTATAAGATTACTTAGATCACCTGGGAAATTTTCCCCATGAAACCATACCATATACAATAGATCAAGGCAGTGACCAGAACATGGACACCTTCCCTGATTGCTTTGCTCTGTGGAATGCTCTTTCTTCTGTCATTTGTGAAATACTATCCTTAGCTGCTTCAGATGTCTTGTAAAGATGTGTCTTTTCCCCCAGCCTCTCCCCAATCCATAAGATTGAGTCCAGTTACTGCACTTTCAAAGCCTTTCAAACTTTAAACACATCAGACCTCTCTACCCCTCTCAGAAAACCCTACAATGATTCTTTAAAAAAATAAAAACATACACCCTTCAGCCAAAATCCTGAACATTTTGGGAGATTAAAAACTCATCCCTTTCCCCAGTCATTTTACATCAGGAGCCACCTAAGGTCTGGTTCACACAACCTCCTCCTCCAATGGCATCCATCGCCTTTAGTTAAACTCTCCTAGGCTGGGGGTATTGCATGACTTCTGATCTGCACAGGAGGAACTCTGTAGAGATTGAGTTCTAGTGCTTGGACATATTTGCCCCTGAAACAGCAGGTATGTATGAAGACAAAACTTTGTAGTAACAGTAGGAGTAGTAGGAGTAGTAATAAATTTTATATTGTTTATACCCCACCCATCTGGTTGGGTTTCCCCAGTCACTCTGGGCGGCTTCCATCAAAATATATATATAAAAAATGTCAGACATTAAAAACTTCCCTGAACAGGGCTGCCTTCAGATGTTTTCTAAAAGTTGCATAATTCTTTATCTCCCTGACATCTGATGGGAGGGTGTTCCACAGGGAGGGTGCCACTGCTGAGAAGGTCCTCTCCCTGGTTCTCTATAAATTTACTTCTCGTAGTGAGGGAACCACCAGAAGACCCTCGGACGTGGACCTCAGTGTCCGGGCTGAACGGTGGGGGTGGAGACGCTCCTTCAGGTATACTGGGCTGAGGCCATTTAGGGCTTTAAAGGTCAGCACCAACACTTTGAATTGTGCTCGGAAACATACTGGGAAGCAGTGAAGATCCTTTAGGACTGGTGTTATATGGTCTCGGCGGCCACTCCCAGTCACCAGTCTAGCTGCCACATTTTGGATTAGTTGTAGTTTCAGAGTCACCTGCAAAAGTAGGCCCACATAGAGCGCATTGCAGTAGTCCAAGAAGGAGATAACTAGAGCATATATCATTCTGATGAGACAGTCTGCGGGCAGGTAGGGTCTCAGCCAGCATATGTTTTATGAATGCTGTATCTGGTTGCCACATAACCACCACAGCTTGTGATAGCATGGTTAAAGTTACCGCACTAAAGCAAAATGTTTGTCATTTGTGAGGAAGTCATGCTAACAGACTTGTGTGAACAAACCCCCCTCACACTTCACATTCTCCTCTCTCAAACATAAGTAACAAGTAGACAATTATCTGTGTTTGTGAGAAGGAAACATGAATGCAGTGTGAGAGGAATTAATGTATATCAGGACTTAATCTTCCCTTTCCATCGGTTTCTGGTTGAGCTCAACAAAAGCCGTGTGTATACTCTGAAAGAGCACAAATTGAAGTGAGGCGAAGCCACTTACCTTCATAGTTTGTGACCTGTGTGGATGCTCAGCTTGCATTCATCGACCGGTAAAAATGCACAGCCAGACTTAGTTCATTGTTAAATGGCTCAGCCATTGACCAGTGCCTGGCACATTAAAGCTTTCCTTAAAACACAAAGTAGGAGTGACTGACTTTGATGCATTTTAGAGAAATTCTAATGAGCTGCCAGCTGATTCCTGCCAGACCACAAGTTTTACTATATCAGCTTGGATGCCAAATTCGACAAGATGCAAAAGATGTGTGAACAGTGAACAAACACCCAACGGTTTATTTCCACTGTGTAACGGCCATGGAAGGTTGCCAGTTGTGAGCACGGGATTGGAAGAGGGTGGAGCTGTTTATTATTTCCCACTTTTTGCCATTCACCTGTTCAAAAGTGCCCTAAGCTGCAGTTTTCCCCACAGGGGAAGAAGATTCAGAGGTTGGGGGAGGGCATTATTGCCTAGTGCAAGCTTCTTCAAACTTGGCCTTCCAGATGTATTTGGCCTACAACTCCCATGATCCCTAGCTAGCAGGACCAATGGTCAGGGATGATGGGAATTGTAGTCTCAAAACATCTGGAGGAAGCCTGGCCTAATGGGTGGTAACCAGCATGAGGAATTCTGAGCAAATAAATGGAAAACAGGTGATGACTCTCTCCCACCAGTTGCTCTTTCACCATTGACTGAAGTAGTTTAAAATATCACAAATTAGCAATAAGCGATATTGAATAGGTTTGCTAATGCTGCATGATATTGAAGCCGAGGTGTACTCAGTCAGTCTCCAGCTTTCTCCAACTGGGGTTGCCAATCTTTCATGTTCATGAAAGTTAAACATAAGCACAGGACAAATCCCATTTTGAAATATTTAAAAGGCATCGTTCTCATTCTGTAGTTTTGATGGCATTTGGAACATGGTACTGAGAAAGCCAAGTATTTATATACAGCGATATAGCTGGTGATTATCCAGATGTCTTATCACAGTGAGTACAGTGGTGGATTTTGCCTTTCAGAATATAGCTCTTCATTTTAGATTTTTGTTATGTTTCATTAAAAAAAAGAAAGAAAGAACCAGAAACTTTTTTCCTGAATACAGCAGCAAAGGAAGAATTAATAGACCCAGGTTTTTAGATTTTGTACAAAAAATATCATATTTTATTGTTCACCCCCCCTTTTTTTCCTATAATGTGTATAAAAATATGGGTTGGGAGGGCAGAAAGTAGAAATACTACGGCAAGGAGGATAACTAGGAAAGAGGGCAAAAAGAACAGATCCTTGTGTTGAGTTTTAGATTATAATGCAAAATCTTAATCATTGTCAAACCTTTTATTGGCATCACATACAAACATCCATAACATAACAGTATAGAGTTCCCGCTCACCCTGTGGCACAAAACATTTACCAAAAAGAAAAAAAAGGGGGGGAAAGGAGAGGCAGAGCAGACTATTGTCACATCTCTAGGTCTCCAAAGAGATCAGTCGTCTGCAATGTGTTTTGACGACATAATACCAGATACCGTATTTTTTGCTCTATAAGACTCACTTTTTCCCTCCTAAAAAGTAAGGGGAGATGTGTGTGCGTCTTATGGAGTGAATGCAGGCTGCACAGCTATCCTAGAAGCCAGAACAGCAAGAGGGATTGCTGCTTTCACTGTGCAGCGATCCCGCTTGCTGTTCTGGCTTCTGAGATTCAGAATATTTTTGTTCTTGTTTTCCTCCTCCAAAAGCTAGGTGTGTCTTGTGGTCTGGTGCGTCTTATAGAGCGAAAAATACGGTAAATATATTTGGCCACTAACTTGGTGAGCTCCTGGTCATCCCCCAATAGTAGAAAGTGTATGACCTCCGACTCTGGTTTCCATTTGGGGATGCAGAGTTGCTCTAGGAATTCCTGGTGGAGATCACCAGATAGTTTACATTTAAGAGCCATATGAGTAAGAGTTTCCACCAGGTGGTCATCACATGGGCAGATTCTGCTGTGTCTTGTTTACATTTATGTGCTTATTTGATTCTATTTATGAATTGCTCCTCAAAGCAATTTCACAGCCAAAACATCGACAATAAAAACCAATTACAAGCAGCTCCATATGTAAAAGAAGTTCAATATATGCAAACAATTAAAAACAATTACATACTTATAAGCTATTTTAAATCCTGTACAGATACAGATACAGGCTGGGATCAGCTTCTCCACTTGAAAAGCTTGCTGAAAAAGGAAGGTCTTCAATAGATGCCTCAAAAGATAGTAGTAGAAGAAGAAGAGTTTGGATTCGATATCCCGCTTTATCACTACCCTAAGGAGTCTCAAAGCAGCTAACATTCTCCTTTCCCTTCCTCCCCCACAACAAACACTCTGTGAGGTGAGTGGGGCTGAGAGACTTCAGAGAAGTGTGACTAGCCCAAGGTCACACAGCAGCTGCATGTGGAGGAGCGGGGAAGTGAACCCGGTTCACCAGATTACGAGTCCACCGCTCTTAACCACTACACCACGCTCGCACCTGTCTGATGTGTCTCAGGAGGGGGTGCCAAAGGGTGGCTGTCACCACACTAAACTTTAGAACATATTTCTGAGTAGACATGTTTTAGGTTGCACTGATTATCAAATGGGTTTTCCAAGATGAGGGTCTCAGGACACCAAAGAACTCCAGCACAGCACCCAAGCACCTTAACTCTGCAATTCCCCAGCAGCTCATCCAAAGAGGGAACTCCTGGTTTTGCCAGGAAACCATTGAAACCCCACTCAATATTGATTCCAGAGTAGAATTCTGATGTATAGTTAGCAGAGTAAAAACATAAACGCATTGCAGGATTCCCAAAAAACAGACCAGAGGCAATATTTCATCCAGCAGAGCTTTACTGCTACTGAAGGCAAATGAGCATAATAGTCACAAATTCAATACATTGAGGATTGGCACAGTCCATAGGAAATCCAGTTGCATGTTCAGACCTAGAAACCTCCCCCCTAAATAAATTCACACAAGACGCACATTTTTGGTTTTGGTTTTTGGCAGAATTTAGGCCACAACTTTGTTGATTACAGAAAGTGATAGGCTCTGGTTTGACTAGCTCCCTGCCATGCAGGTAGCGCTGACCCAGGACACCAGCATAGGTCAGCCAAGGGTGAATACCTGCATAGGTGGAAAGCTGGGAACGGGCTAACTCCACCACCCAAATGCCCCCCTGGACTCAGGCACAGGCACAACCCCCTCTCAGGGGTTGACTAAACCATCGAGTCCCTGGATTCCTTTAACAGAATACTCTTCACATAGGGATGGCGAGAGCATTCTCCCATCCCTATCACCTGAACCAGAGCCGATCCACAACCTTACAAGTTGTGACGATTTGCTACGCAGCAGGCGAAACCCAAATGCAACAGCCAATCAGCCAAGTGGGGGAAATTCCTGCCGTGCCCCTGTCCCAACGACAGACGACGCACAACAGCATAGCAAGGTCAAGTGCAAAGCCCTAAAAGTAGGGAGAGGTGGGCGGGTGTTCCAAATGCAAGCACCGAAAGAGGGAGCTCTGGGTCACGTGCATGGGCATAAATAGGTCCCTCAAACCATTTGGACTGCATCCCATTGGCCAGATTGCACCCAGCTTCGAGGGACCTACCAATCGGGTGTTGTGTCTGTCCAAAAGTACCCACCCACAACACAGGGTGTCAGTTTCCCAGGTCTTACTGCAATACGGGCCCTCTTTAAGAGAGGACCGGATTTGCAGCAGACTTAACTTAAACTTACAATAACTTATTATAAGTATAAACCTTACACTAAGCATACTATGTACAGAATACCACACCAGAAGGAAGCAAGATAGAAGAGAAAGTGAAACCGAGGCTCCTTCTGGCTTATTTTTACAGCCAGCGTGACCTTGAAGAAGAGATAACAGAACCTGTTTAAGCCAGCTGTACTCAGCTTCTCTGAAGGAATAACCAGTGCTTTTTTTCTTTTAAAAAAATAATAAAATGCTTAGGGGGTACTCTCATTTGGACTAATGAAAATCACCATTTTATAGTTCTAATTGGGAAAAATAAATACAGTAAATGGACAAAAGTATAAAGATTCACAATATGTTTAGGGGGCATGTGTACTCCTGTGTTCCCCCAGGAAAAAAGCACTGGGAATAACCCAAACATCATGAACCTTCTGCTTGTTTGTTTCACACAGAGAAGCTTCCAGAACCCTCTTGGATTATGTAGAATAGGAAAGATCTCTGTACATCAGGTCAATACTTTCTGTACTAAGAAATGCAAACTGGCAGTCTTTACCTGCCATCGTATATGTAAGGCAGATGGGAATGACTGGATTGAAAGGGTATCATGGGCCACATGCAGAAGACTCAGGCCCACTGAAATGGTAAAATGTAAATTAGTCATGAGCAGGTCCATTGATAGGACGTGGGTAGTGCTGTGGTCTAAACCACAGAACCTAGGGCTTGCCGATCGGAAGGTCGGCAGTTTGAAAGCACGTCAAGTGCAAGTAGATAAATAGATATTGCTCCTGCGGGAAGGTAAATGGCATTTCCGTGTGCTGCTCTGGTTCGCCAGAAGCGGCTTAGTCATGCTGGCCACATGACCCTGAAGCTGTCTGTGGACAAACGCTGGCTCCCTCGGCCTATAGAGTGAGATGAGCGCGCAACCCCAGAGTCACCTGTGACTGGACCTAACGGTTAGGGGTACCTTTACCTAGGTCCAGTGGCGTAGCATGGGGGGTGCAGGGGGGCCGGCCACACCGGGCGCAACATCTGGGGTTAGGGCAAATCCACAGGTTAGGGGGCACAAATCCACAGGTTAGGGGGTGCAAATCCACAGGTTAGGGGGCGCAAATTACTTGCCTTGCCCCGGGTGCTGACAACCCATGCTACGCCACTGCCTAGGTCCATTGATTTCAAGTAGTCTGTCCTTAGGAAATTACAACCCTGTAAGGGGAATTTCCATGCAGTGGGACACATTTTTCAACCAGAGTTGCTGTGGGTTTTCTCTTACTAAATGACTAGCGGGGTGCTTTTGAAAAAAGAGTCAAATTTACAATAAATTAACTTTTTACTTATTTTTGTGAATGTCTTATTGGCATGAAACAACTAAGGCTTCAGTGTCAGGTATCCAAAAGCAAATTACACCTTCCATTCTAATTGCTATTTAAGAAGTTAACCAAGTTAATGAGCACACAAAAGTGGAATGCTAGACTACAATAGACTATTGAAGTAGATGAAGTATGTTCCTCTTTAAGAATGCTTGCGGCGATTAGAAGGGAGCTTACCTCTATTGGCACATATCAGCACTTTTTTTTTCAAAATCAAAATCCTCCAGCTTTCTTCCTGGAGAAAAATTCGGAGCTTTAGGGGTTTTAAGGTTTTATTCCCTGTCTAGTGAAGGATGATCTTTAAAAGCAGCAGCTTTATTTTAAAATTGTTCAATGATGACAAAAGGTTGAAGATCTACTACTAATCTTAGGTGTGTGAAATGGGATACAAATGCAGAATCTGCACATCGGTTAAAGACAAGAAGTGATATCTTAAAGGGGAGAGATGCATATTAGAAATTAATGTTGAGGCAAATTGATAGCTCATGATAACGGCTAACAACTAGCAGAAGCTAGTTCTGCAAAGGTAATGTTTCTAATAGAATAAGGGATGCCACCAAATTCTGCAGCATCCACATTTCTTGATAATGGGATCTCTCTAGTGCAGTCTAGAGGGTTGGAGAAAACTGAGCTCAAAGTTCTTCCTCCAAGTGAAATATTTTCCCCTTCTGGAGACATCTTAAACCACTTCCCCTGGAGAGAGAGGAGTGAGACAGTCAACCTGGCAATGCTGTGAAGTGGGAGAGGAAAAACCATTGTCTCAATTCCGACCTCAAAGCCGAGTATCTTCAGAAATTATAATTCAGCAAGTTTATGCTAAAGCCTCCCCTTTGAAACTACTTTGTTTGAAATTTCCAGGAAGGTAAGATGGCAGATGGATCATCTTTCTTCAGCTGAGAAAACCCAAAATTGTCAGATTCACCCATCCCTACTTTTCAGATGCTTGGTTCTGCCTTCCTTCCAGAGGTTTTGCCATCCTAATCAAGTTAGGAAAACCAGATATGTATTGAGTCCCTGCTGAGACACTGTTTGCCTAAAAAACCTCTAACCGCACAACTGCTTCCTTAGATAGGTCCTATCTGGAAGTTAAACTTTTTACTCTCCACTCTGATTGTTTCTCCACCTTGCCATGACTGACTACAGGGTCTCCAGATCTGTCCCATCACAGTTTCTTCCTCACCTTCCTGCTCCATCTGACCAAACACCTTGCAGCAGAGTGTCTGGAGTGAGAAGCTTTCTGCTTCAAGCATTTGCCTGCAGAGAACTTTCTTATGCCCCCCCACCTGCCCCCAAACTAGAGCAGGAGGATGCTAGTGTGACAATGATTGCCAGTGCCACGGATACTCTGAAATGTGATTTCCCCAGGTCAGAATAATCGTTCCCTCCATTTTTGGAGGCAGAAGTGAGTATGATGTGAATTCTTTTGCGATTTGGATTAGAATCTGAGCTAGAGAAGAACGGGGGGCAGACGACCTATTAAGTACTTTATATGTGTGTCGATTTTGTAGCCCAAAATGGAACCTTTACAAAACTCGGAGACATCCATACTAATTATGTATTTCCCAGAATGATGCACCAGCAGTTGCCTTTGAAGCAATATTACACAAGGGCACATATGGCATGCTGTCAATATGATAGGAAGGCAGGGACACTGTTGGCTCCTTGACATGGCAATTAATGGCCAGAAGGCTGCCAGGTGTATATGATCCGTCTTGCATCATCCAGATAGGATATATAACACTTGAAGGATGTTTGGGCATAGCTTGTGAAAGGTACCTGGATATGAACAGTGGAACCGACTCCTTGAATGATGTGCAGAGTCTCCCTCACCTCCCCACTGTGAACCTTTTAAGGATGATTAAAATTTGGCTATTAGATCACATCAATATGTCAAGGAGGGGGGGAATCCATTACTTGAGCTAACTGAGCAAGGGCTGTTAGGCATATTCTATCACACAAAGAAACAGGCAGCAATTGATTTATCATAGGCTCTTCAAGGTTTCTGATATGGAACTACCAACCAACAAGGTCTCAATTCTTTTCCTATCATCTTGTCAGTGGCAGTTGCACTGTGTCCAAAGTTTCACCTTCCTATCAGAGTTGCAATGTGCATGATATTCAGTAAAAAATAATCAGGAGATATATAAATGGTCAATTGCAAAGGTTTCTAATTTTGGCCCCGATCCAGGGGGGGAAATATGTTGAAATGCCATTAAAATCTTTTTTAAAAATTTTTTAATGATATTTATTAAAGTTTAACAGTTACAGAAAAAAGAAAAGCAAGCAACAACAAAAAAATACAATAAGAAAAAACAACAAGACAACAAGACAATAAGAAAGAGAAAACAAAAACATTTAGAAACAAAAACATTTTTTAAAAAACAAACCCATCCAGTATTTTCATATCTTTATCTTTCATTTGCTTATTTCCTTGACTTCCTCGCACCTCCCTTTTTTGTATTCTAATTCAATCAATTGTTTCAGCAAGTCCTTTCCCTCTTTTTCAGATTTTGTTCCATGATTTATCTTAACACAATTTATCCTTAAATTTTATACCTTAGCCCGTTAGCAGTCTATTCTTACTTCATTCTTTATAACATTTCTGCTAAAACCATATAACTTCTTTCCAGCATCTTTCTAACATTCATTAATTTTACAATATTTCTGTAGATATATACTTTAAATTTTTTCCAATCTTCTTCCACCGGCTCTTCTCCCTGGTCTCAGATTCTGCCAGTCATTTCCGTGAAATGCCATTAAAATCAATGGACCAAGATTGTTGCAAATAACTTATGCCCTGTTCATCTGGGTGAGACTTAAGCTTTGGATTGGAGGTGAAATGCACACTTCAGAAGTAAAAACTCACTTTCAGAGCGAAAGGATTTCAAAAGACTGGGTTAGTTGAAGCACCACACATTCAGTTCGAGGTATGAAAATTTGCAAGCATTTTGTAGGTCTTCCAAATTAATGGAAGCCTGCCACTATGGAATTAGGGTTCTTCAAAGCCTAATTTTACCCTTCCCATACACTGGCATTTGGGACATTTATCCACAGAAATGGATGTGCAGTCTTTACTATCCTGTGAAATGCATGTACATAGCTATACACTCTTGACTGCACCTCATGTCCCCCATTCAAATGTACAGATGTCTCTGTAAGCAGCATAGCACAGACTGGGACTGTTACACATGTCATGTTCCTAACAGTTTGCATAGCCAGTCATTACATTTTGGGTCTCATACAAATCTGACAATAATATTTTCAGACCTGCTGCCTATTCAGCTTTCACACTGAGAAGCATAAAGGCTCAGATATTAGTGGCATCTTTACATGACATGTTAGCAGACCTGATACATGATACAGGATTCTAAGTCATCTCAATAAAATCTGGGGACCATATATTGTCCTCAGGGACCTGCCGTTGTCAACGGCTCCCTGGAACAGATTTCTCGCCCCAACACATTGTTAGTCAGCTCCATTCAGTAACACTGTCCCCAGCTATGTGAAATATTCTAATGTTTTATTTTGCATGCAGTGCATGCAGCAAAGTAGTAATCCACAGCCTGGCAAAGAAATGAGAACAAGATAGATTCAGGAGAGATTTATTTTCCACCTGAACATCAGTTACTTATTATTGTCGAAGTTGAGAATCAACATCACAAAGAGACTTCCTGCTCTGCTTGTGATGAATGAGAAATTCTCATCTCATTTTGTGCCTTTCAGAAAAGGGCCCTTTTCACTGTAATCCTACCAATTGAACAGCTTTCTTGCCTGGGCCTGCCACTATCCTTTCCTGGATGAAAGTATAACTATTGGGGGTGGGGTGGGGATCCTATGGAAATATCCACTCGGATGAGCAGCTTAGGATGCAGTGGATCTCTGGTTCAGTTGGCTGATTCTTCGCTCAGCCAGCATTATGTTCCCAATCATGGCTCATCCAAAGATATGCTGGTGTAAGTCTCCCAAAAGGGATGTGATAGGAACATGGCCAGGACAGGACCAGAGATGGGGGGCTTAGGCTGCTGCAGAGAGCCTTCCTCTTTATTTCCGGGCTGGCACAAGTTGCCATTTAAATTTCCCACATTGTCCTTGATGTAACATAACTTCTTAGCATGGTATGTTGAAGCAAGCGTAGCAAAAACTCAGCTAAGAAGTTAAAATAATGTATGTGACGGACACCCTTCTTTGGAAATTAAACCAATGTCCAGACTTTAACATTCAAAAACTTTACTTTGCCAAAACTTATAGTTATAGATGAATGAAAACATAATATTTGCATTCACATGCTTCTCCAAGCATGGGCTTACAGTCTCTTCTTCCCACTTCCAAATAAACTGTATTTTCCTCTCTTTCCAAAGCTCAGCACTCAGTCTTCTGTATCTCAGTTAGGCCATGCCTTGAAGCTCCTATGAGAGATTTCCACTTTTACCTTTCCTTGAAGCTTTGCTCTCTTTCTTTCAAGCCGAGAAGCAGCGCTCCAACACTCTATTCATCTTAGCAGTGTTCACAGTGGATTCTAAAACACAGTCATCTTGCTTCACATAAAATAGGGTCTCTCCTTCACGAGATACCTCCCATGTGACCAACATTAGAGAATCACATGAGAACTACGAGAGAACCAACCAATCAAATCTAAACACACAGTAATGCATGCAAGCATTTACAATTTCAGTGAATTAAATTGCTATTCTTAACACGATAGGAATGCAAAATGAAAGCTAGATCCATTCTGCTAGCTTTGCTCAGGGCCCTGTTGCCACTATTTGCTTCCACCTGCCAATGCTTCCAGGTAAGCCCATCAGGGGCCCACCTTGCCTAGGGCCTCCCCATGCTATTGGCTGGCCCTACTGCCTGTTTTGTAGCTTATTTAGTTCAGGGAGCTTCCTGCAGCTTAATTGGATGAGCTCAGGAATTGCATAGCTCAGGAATTCCCAAGGTTCAGAAGCTTTCCAAAGCAATAGCTCATGTGGACTATTGGCTTTGGGAATACGCATTCCCCCAAAGCCTTGAAAATGAGCCCTTGGGAGCATTTCAGCAGCTCTTTCTGAGCTGTGATTAGTATCTGGGTCTCAAATTAAAAATTGGCAACACTTCGAGAGGACAGTTGAAAGCTCATTGAAAAATGGTTGTTTAATTTCTAACCGTGTTTCTGTGTGGTGGGATGCAGATGTCTCTTTTCCTGTAAAGGGAAGGAGCAACCGGGATGTTCCTAAGAACGTTCACTCCAAGGTAAATTCCCAAGCTGATGAGATGATTGAAAGAAGCTGAGCAGCAGCACTATATCTCATCTGTCTCCAGTTGAGGGTCTGCAATTAGCTCCCTCGCTGAGAGAAGTCACAACTCTTCCTTTGTTGCCTGAGCAACCTGGCAATGCCACCTTCTCTCCTTTCTTGCTAGCAGGCAGGCAAAGTCAAAGAGAAGATAGGGGGTCAGCCAAAGCGAATCAGCATACAAAGGAAGGCGGAGGCCATTTCAGAAAAATATTTATCCAAGCAATACAATTTCTGATTCCTACCTGCACCCCCTCTCTCTGGTAGAATCACTGTTTTGGTTTAGCCCCCGTGTGTTTGTGTGTGTTTCTGAACTGGAGCTGGATGTGTTGGCATATGAAGTGCTGCTATGTGTGACTGCACGTTTGTTTCTTCTGTGCATTTATGTGATGTGCCACTGTGTTTATGCACCTGGTATGCTGCTATACAGAGTGTCAGGTAGAAGCAGACTTAAGGAACCTAGCTTTCCCTAGTAGTATAAAAATATTGTGCCTTCAGCTGTCACCATCCCGACTGAATGCAGTGAGCAGGTAAATGAGTGGGAGGGAAGAGGGAAGGGCGAGGGCATTGTAGATTTGTTTGGGGGGGAGGAGAAGGACTGGATGATATTGGATGGTATTGAGGGCCTGGGTATTCAGATTGCTTGCCATTTTCTGGGAGGAATCAGCATTATTTCCAATTAGACTCGAGGGAGCAAATGGGAGCTAACTAGGTTGGGGAAGTGGGCTTGCTGTTTTTTCATCTGTGTTTTATTGTTGAAGACTGTCCCCCACTTCTCAACTCTGACACTCACAAATGTAGCTGACCATTATAATACTAAAAGTCTTTGGCTTCTTCAAGCCCTCCCGACTTCTCTGTATACATACTAATATATGGATCACAATATAGTGATCCTAAACTTCAATTTATGATGTAATAACTCACACCCAGGTGCTCCTGCAGCCATTGACCTTCAGCCCTGTGTATAACACATTAAATGTGACTTACTGCATAATATCTCCGGCATTATTGTGATTCATAGCTTAACCATAACACCATGTAACTGCTTGGGACGTGGGAGGAACCCTAATAATATTGTCACTATGACACAGTAAATAACCTCACCTTCAAGGATAAATTCAATACATCACAACAATGCTCACTTACAACTTCCTCATAAGACTTTCAGGGCAGGACTGGTTCTGTTCAGGTCAATGGGAACATAGAGAGTTGCCAGCTGGGCAGAATGAAATGTCTTGGCTTACTCCTGTAACTTGAACAGTGTGTTTATATGTAGAAATCAGCCAGCGAAGTGTTTAATGGGATAGAAATAAGCACAATGAACTGTTCATGTCTACAGATTGAGCTGTTGTTAAAGACTCAGGATCATAGAGTGGTACAAAAAAGGTGACAATCCTATGTAAAAATAAGCAGAGTGACATCAAGGTAATAGAATAGATCAGCCTGTCTTAATGAACTTAACCCTGATGAGGGGATGCTTCTTTGAATTGGCCCTACTGGTACTTCCAGTAATGCTGTTACAAAAGTTGGGGGCCTCCCCCCTCTCTTGGCCAAGCAGTAGCAAGAGCCAATGGGGTTCTAAGCACTCACGCAGGTCTGTGGTCCTTTGGAGAATCGAGACACAGTGGAGACTGTTGTAGCTTTAAGAAATATGGTTTATTCACTTATTTACACCTTCAGTCTGCATGGAGGGAGTCCAGATCTTTCAGCATGGTCATTTCAAGAGGGGCATGTGTCCCACAGCAGTGCAGTCCTAAAGTCTCTCCCAGCAGGCCTGCAGCCAGCCTACCCAAGATGCACCCCAGACCTTTTTCCTTCTTCTTCCCAGCAACCCTTGCTTAAAACTCTCTTTTCCTGTCACCTCACACCCAATTACCCTGGCAACCTTCCAAACCTCAGCCAATGTCCCTCAATGGCCCTATATTGTTCCTTAATGGCCCTAGCTTGGCCAGGTCGTTTTGCATAGGCTAGCCCAGTAATTCCAGCTTGTCTTCTCCCTTCATATAGTGACATAGCATTTATTAATTTCTAAGGTTTAGGGGGGGTTCGCCTCCCAAATCTATAACAATACTTTCACTCAGTGGCTTTAGATAGCCAAAAGCTCCATAGATCTTGGAGAAAACGTTCTCCACAAGGTTCCCTGCAGATTGGTGTGCAGGATGCATAGGAATGTATGGGATGAAACATACACGGAAAACTAGTCATGAAAGCACCCAGGTCTTAAGTCATTTAGGGCTTTAAACATCACCTTGAACTGCAAAGAACTGGAAGACACAAGATTTACCCACGTTGGAGGAATGGCAGACGCAGTTGATGGACTACATGGAATTAGCTGAAATGACTGGCAGAATCCGAGATTTGGATGAAGAATCAGTTGAGGGGGACTGGAAAAAATTTAAGACTATTTGCAAAAATATTATAAGTTGTATGAATCTTAAGATAGTGCATGTTATTGGAAATGTTATGCTTTAGCAAATATGATTAAGCAAATGGTAAAACAAGTGATAAATGAGAAAAGAAGACAAAGTGAACTAAACATATTATGTTTATTTTAAAGGTATCAAAATTGAGACACAATATATTGAACACGGAGACATAATAATTGAAAGTTGCAATAGGGTTTAAAATAAGGTAATAAATTGCTGATATTGTTATTACAAAGAACGCAGATCTGGAAGGTGTGGGGAAGTCCAATGGGGATTTACGGAAAGTGGAACTTTTATATACCTATAATCTTATTAAGGTTTTTTCTTTTTCTTTTGTTAAAAAAATCAAAAAATTGTTTCTTGTACTTGGTTTTTTCTGTACTGTTTGGAATATACAAAACTATGAAAAGAAACGCAATAAAAAATATTTATAAAAAAAAATAAACATCACCTTGAACTGAGACTAGAAGCCAATAGGTAGCCAATGCAGATCTAATAATATAGGAGTCATACTCCACTTACCTGACCCCAGATAACAATCTGTCGGGCCATTTTGGACCAACTGACTTGCCAATCATGTTTCAAAAGCAGCTCACATTGGGCATGCTATAGGCTTTGCCCTCACTGGGTGGGCTTAGGCACATCAGTATCTCTCAGCAAACACTACCTCACAGTTTTGTTGTGAGGCTATAATTCAGCTTTATGTAAAAAGGGTCAGATATAATCAAATATTGGGAGGGTTAAACTTGCAGCAACAGTATTTTTTTGAATCTCCGTACTCTATCTTAATCAAAATCCTTTTCCTGTTGTATTTTTAAAATTGAAGATACTCTCCTTTTGTCTTTGCTTCCCACAGGATCTAATTCAAAATTGTTTACAACTAGAAAAACAATAAATATCCATAGGAGCTTAATGTAAAGCACTCAAATTAGTTTCAGAGTCTGTGGTACTATCTATCAGCTTACAGGTGTGCTTTTTCTTTTTCTTTTCTTAAAAATAGTAGTTTCAGACTCAAGATTCATAGTGAGTTTGGTTTAAAATGATCTGCAAATCTCCACCAACCCCAGGAACAACAACACACAAAATAAAAGCTACACACATAAATAGTTTATAGCAGCAGGAACACAAGAAAGGGAGAGAATGCTGTGTCGAATCCACCAGGAACATCTTGTGAACAAGCCTCATTAAAATGTATTGGAGTGTGGCTGGGCTTAGAAAATACTAGCATCTTGTGGAACAGGTATTACAGGTCATGAATTAGAGAGAAGAAACTCAAATGTAGAATAAACATGTTGTATGTTGAGTTTCCACTGCAGGCTCAATGTGCTTCTTCTCTATGTGCTCAGAAAGGGGAAGTAGGGACAGGGAAGAAAATGGATTCAACTCATACTGAAAGGCAAACCTACTAGACTTTCACTTTCCAAAACAATATATGAATCAAAACATAACCACCCTTAGAAATTCAAACTTCTCGGAAACTGCAGTGCAGTTCTCCAGCCAGGTTATGCATTCAAAAAGTGAAAAGTGTGCACAAAAATGTGTATATTACTGAAAATAGCACATAAAATACATTGTATTATGCCATTATTGAACAGCGTTCAATAAATAAAATAAAATCCTACACTGTATGCATCAACACCGCTAATTTCACCATATATCATATAATGAATGTGCTATATAAATGTTGTTTCATCTCCAATGCTAGAAAATATCCTGTGTTTGTTCTTGCAGGTAGCATTGTACATTTCACAGGAAGATTGGTGGTGCTCTTTTGAAAAGGACTCAATTAACTTCTACATTGTCTTGTGGCTCTTCTGTCTACAAAGACATCATCACTTCATTGATGATTGAAGATAATGGGAGAATAAAGGCCTTAAATTAAATATACTCTGCAGATATGTAAAGCATGCATAATCCAAATTCCATTATGGAGAGAAAATCCTTGTAAGATTTAAAAGCACATCCAAGGTCTAAATCATCAATGAAAAGAATCATATTAGAAAAATGTAAATCTGTCAAAGCAGTTTTCTTCATTTCAATGAATAACCTTTTAAATAAAGGATTCCCCCCCTTTAGAAAGTCTTAAATAATTGTCTGATGCACTGTAGATGTGAATGTCTCGTGAATTCTAAAGCAGACTGGGGATGAATCAAAGAAGTACCAAGTCGTTGGCAAATTAGAAAACATGGAAGTGTGATCCAATTACAGTTAGGCACTTTAAAATGCCATTCATATTAAAAGGAGGTATTTAAACACATGCTTTATGTAAGCGGATGGGTGGGTGGATGACTTGAACAACACAGCCAATTTGAGTGGGAAACAAGACATTCCTACTCAGACCCCTAAAAGTGACTGGCTGATTGTCCACTAAAAATCCAGGGAGGGCGCACTGGGTTCCAGTAAAACACTGAAGAGATCAGGCAGAGGTTGTTATGTATACTAATCTCCAATGTGTGCATTGTGTGGGATGTAATCCATTGGTGCATTATTTCCCTAGAGTGAGCACAAGCACGGGGACATCCAGTCAGTGTAACTTCCTGTTCCACTGGTCTGGAGTTTCTCTGACTCCATAAAAGAGCCAAGTCATGCAGCCATATTCTCAGTCTGTTTGGCCTTTCTGTTGTCTTGTTCTATATCTTGCTGCCATGCTGCTCTCCTGCAGCCATTTTGTTGTCTTAATGTACCTTTGCTGTCTGCTGGCTCTCAGCCAGCAGCCATAGCTGTCAACTGTCCCTTATTTGGCGGGAAACTCCCTTATCCCAGCGCCATGTCCCACTGCTGTCCTGGATTGATGATATCCTGTAAATTTCCTGGGTTTCAAAGGAAGCAGCTTCTCTCCCTCCCTGCCTGCCTGCCAGGGAGGAGGGAGGCTCCAACTGTGTTGCTTGGCTGTGTTGCTCACCCAATAAGGAGTCTAAGAACGACTGGTGGGTGGAGCTTGCATGCCTTGTGCTGATGAAATCGGCCGCGTTGCCTGGGGACTCGCTTTTGCTCAGCGCTTCCCAGCGGAGAGGTGGCGGTGGTTTTCCTTGCTGCATCCCCTTTGCCAGGTTGCTGCGCTGTGGGAACCACCGCTTGAGGCTTCATTTGGCTGCTGGCTGGGCTTTCTGCCTTTGGCTCGGAGGGGCTCAGAAGTTGAACATGCCTGTGCTTGGAATTGGATGGATACGTCATCGACGGCCCACTCCCCCTTGCCGGGGAAAGGTCTCTCTGGAGCGGGGGCACATGGTGGGAGAAAAGGAAATCCCTTATTTTGTCTGCTGATCCCTTATTTTTGAGGCTGCTGGTCCCTTATTTTCAAATCTGTAAGTTGACAGCTATGCCAGCAGTACATGAGTTCAGTCTCCGTATGAGACAAACTCACAGTTTCTTTATGTAGTTACCAAGTAAAGCCTGCCTTTCAGGGATCATATCATGAACTGAAATCTTAGTTACAGATAGGTAGCCGTGTTGGTCTGCCATAGTCAAAACAAAAAAAAATCCTTCCAGTAGCACCTTAAAGACCAACTAAGTTAGTTCTTGGTATGAGCTTTCGTGTGCATGCACACGAAAGCTCATACCAAGAACTAACTTAGTTGGTCTTTAAGGTGCTACTGGAAGGAATTTTTTTTGTTTTGAAATCTTAGTAAACTTTTTGTTACTTTACTCAGGTAAAGGTAATGGGTAAAGGACCCCTGGATGTTTAAGTCCAGTTGAAGGCGACTATGGGGTTGCGACGCTCATCTCACTTTCAGGCTGAGAGAGCCAGCATTCGCCCACAGACAGTTTTCCGGGTCATGTGGCCAGCATAAACCACAACTGGCGCACGGAGGACCGTGACGAGTGCCAGAGCGCACGGAAACACTGCTGACCTTCCCGCTGCTGTGGTACCTATTTATCTACTTGCACTGGCATGCTTTCGAACTGTTAGGTTGGCAGGAGCTGGGACAGAGCAACAGGAGCTCACCCCATTGCGGACATTCGAACCACCGACCTTCAGATCAGCAAGCCCATGAGGCTCAGTGGTTTAGACCACAGTGCCACCCGCGTCCCTTACTCAGGAAAAGGTAAAGGGTAAAGGACCCCTGGATGGTTAAGTCCAGTCAGAAAGACTCTTGTATCTTTGTTCTTTTAAGAGGGATCTAAAGGGGACACCAGGAAATAATCTTAAGAGATTCAAACAAATCTGCAACCTAGCTTCCAGCTATATTGAGGGGAATCTGCCCTGCTACATCACTTACTAGCATGAGTGAAGGGAGGATAATACTTATTCAATATATCATTTCCTACAATCTTTAACATTCCCACACATTGTTGCAAACATTCACCCACGTGCCAAGACTTCCTTCCTTCCTTCCTTCCTTCCTTCCTTCCTTCCTTCCTTCCTTCCTTCCTTCCTTCCTTCCTGTGTCAACACAGACCTCTCTCCAAGAGAGCATTCCCTAGCTAATCATATTCTCCTTGTCTGATGATTTGCTGCGATGGAAGGCAAGATGTAAGGAGCTGTAGGGGAACTGACACAGCCTTAGAATTTGGAGTTGGTTTGCCACATATGAGTCAAGGACTGGGGAGTGGGTGGGTGAAGGAAAAATGGGTGAATCTTCTTTTACCATACCCCCCCCCTAATTACAGAAGGCAGCTGGAGGAATTCAGATCGAAAAAGCTTGATAGAATGGACCAAGCCATTCTCTCCCCTCCCCACCATGAACACACACTTTGCGCATCTTCAGCAGTCAGAAGGGAATGTGTTTAAGGTGAACTGGTTACAAAGCTACTTTTCAGTGAACTACAGTTACGGCTCTCCAATGAGTGTGTTGCCTCTCCAGATTCTCCATGAAATTGCACAGATCTCTTGATGGCATCCATCTGTCTCGGGAGACAATGGAAGAGTCAAACTCAAACTGTTGGAAAGTTACAGCTCCTGCCACGGCTGTAGCGACCATTACTGGAGAGATGTGTTTTGTTGCAGCCAAAGCAGATGAATGTGTCCGGTAGTGATGCTGAAGATACACCATGGTGTTTTTTTCCACTCTACTCTCCTTCCAGCGGTCATTCCTCCTCTGGTCACTGCATGACCTGGCTTTCTGTAATAAATTCAGACTCTCTCATCATATCTATTTTTTGCAAAATAGTTTTCGTGTCCACACTCTCGTACATCCTCATTAATTTTAAGATAAAGTCTTCAAATAATGCTGAGTAAAGCTAATGATTAGAATATGCATAAATGGCTGACAACCCAAATCTTTAGGATAATTGCGTATGCATGAATATTGTTTGTGATTTGCATATTTCCATTTACCTCATGTAGGATTTGATTCATAGGGTATGTAAAGATTTTGTTTAATACTTTCTCTAATGCTTGGCCGTTCTGTCATGTTTTGACTCCTGTGAGAAGATTACTAATACATATTTAAACAGAAGTAGTATTTAAACATCATTTAAAAAATAGTTTTGCTATTCCTTTGGCCCTAATCCAGTCGAAACTCCTTGTGATTAAGACTGCAGGCCTATACACACATATTTGGGAGTACGTCCATTGAACTCAGTGGGACCCTGGTGTAGACATGTCTAGAGCTGCACTTCCGTCTACTACATTTTTGTCCTGGGATCCTAGTTCTGGTTGAGGGGCAGTCCTGTGATCAATAGCAGGCCAAAAAGAAAATACGTTATTTTGTGTATTTAAAGATCTTTGATGATCTGTAATTCCATGGATATGTTGTTGTTTAGTTGTTTAGTCGTGTCCGACTCTTCGTGACCCCATGGACCAGAGCACGCCAGGCATGCCTGTCTTCCACTGCCTCCTGCAGTTTGGTCAAACTCATACTGGTAGCTTCGAGAACACCGTCCAACCATCTCGTCCTCTGTCTTCCCCTTCTCCTTGTGCCCTCCATCTTTCCCAACATCAGGGTCTTTTCCAGGGAGTCTTCGCTTCTCATGAGGTGGCCAAAGTATTGGAGCCTCAGCTTCACGATCTGTCCTTTCAGTGAGCACTCAGGGCTGATTTCCTTCCAAATGGGTAGGTTTGATCTTCTTGCAGTCCATGGGACTCTCAAGAGTCTCCTCCAGCACCATAATTCAAAAGCATCAATTCTTCAGTGATCAGCCTTCCATACATCACTACTGGGAAAACCATAGCTTTAACTATACAGACCTTTGTTGGCATCCATGGATATAGTGCTGTCATGAAGCTAGGTGGCACACTTATTTTGGCAGCTAATCATTTTGAAATGTGGGCTGATCATTTTCAAAGAAAACATCGGTAAAAAGTTAATAACGAAATAATGAGGGGCATCCATTGTTTACTGAGATGCATTATACATAGGACCACAACGGAAGATGGTCCAAAACCTTCAGCTAGTACAGAATTCAGCAACCAAGATGCTCACTGGGACAAGACAGTTTGAGTACATTACACCAATCTTTGCCCAACTGCACAGGCTGCCAATTAGTTTCCAGACCCAATTCTAAGTTTTGACCTATAAAGCCTTAAATAAAGCAATACCTCAAGAACTGCCTCTCTCTCTATGAACCGACCCAGACCCTGCCTTCATCTCCTGAGGCCCTTCTTCATGTGCCATCTCCACAAGAGGTCTGGGACAATGGGACGCTGGCTAAATGGATCGAGGGACCTATTTATGCCCATGCACGTGACCCAGAGCTTCCTCTTACGGTGCGGGCATCGGAACACCCACCTGCCTCTCCCTATATTTAGGGCTGTGTGCTTGACCTTGCTACGCTGTCGTCTGTCATTGGGACAGGGGCACGGCAGGAATTTCCCCCCCTTGGTTGATTGGCTGCTGCCATTTGGGTTTCGCCTGCTGCGTAGCAAATCGTCAGAATTTGTAAGGTTGTGGATAGGCTCTGGTTCAGGTGATAGGGATGGGAGAACGCTCTCGCCATCCCTATGTGAATGGTATTCTGTTAAAGGAATCCAGGGACTCAGTGGTTTGGTCAACCCCTGTGAGGGGGTTGTGCCCGTGCCTGAGTCCAGGGGGGCATTTGGGTGGTGGAGTTAGCCTGCTCCCAGCTTTCCACTCCTCCAGGTTTTCACCCTTGCCTGACCTATGCTGGTGCCCTGGGTCAGTGCTACCTGCAATGGTGCAGGGAGCTAGTCGAACCAGAGCCTATGCAACCACTCACTTGCTGTAATTAATAAAGTTGTGGCCTAAATTCTGCCAAAAACTAAACCAAAATTTGAGTCTTGTCTGAATTTATGTAAGGGGGAGGTTTAAAGGTCTGAACACGCAAACAGCATGCCTCTTCATGATACAAATTAGCTTCTAGCTCAGGAAATATTGATGGTTGAAACCAGACACACCATTAATTCATTATGCAAATGAGATGCATTGGTTGTAACTCTTTTCCCTCTGAAATTTAACATAGAAGACACATAACATCTTGATGAACTTTCCAAATGCAGGGGTAGCATCAAGGGAAGACGTCTCAAGACCTTAAAGATGTTGGAACTGTTCACTGGCCCAGAATGAAAGACAATAATTTGATCTGTGATCAACATAATAAAGATATTACTGTATATGCCACACTTAGGGGGGAAAGAGCATTCTTGAAGGATGCTTATCAGATTTTTGATAGATTTTTTCCCTTCCTCCCCTGACAACCACTGTGGTTTCTGGAAAAAACAAAGGAGCTGCACATATGATCTTTAAACCATGGTTGATTCACAAGAAAAAAATAGTGACCTTTCTGCGGTAGCCTTTGTTGATCTTACAAAGGCATCTTATCCTTTTTGCAGAGATAGCCTTTGGAAATAACTTGCTGCTAGACTTGGCTGGCCAGAACCAATTATTACTGTGGTCAGGCAGTCTCATGACAGATGTTGAGCACGACAAGGAGAATGTTCATCAGCCCTTTCTTGTAACGAACGGTATTAAAAAAGAGTGTCTGATGTCTTTCGAGTGTTTCAATAACTTCTGGAAATATTTCATTATAATAATGTGGCAGATTAGATTTAGGATGAATTGGAAGGGGTTTTTTTAAAAAATAATCTGAAAAGGCTGTAAGCTAAAACTAACTAATAAAAAATGTTCATTGTACCCTTGTAGGGGGCATGCAAGTAATAGTGGATCACACATAAACACATTTAATTGGGGGCTATTCATTAGCCCGAAAAAGACAGAGGTTTGATATCACCAGCCTCAAATGAGATTGATGCTCCGTCAAGACATTATTAGCAGAAAGAACTTTCTCCAACTGCTCAGTAAATTGGGAACTCTCACATTGTGGCCGGACCGTGTCTTGTGAATGAAAAGATTAATGACAAAATCACTGATGGAAAAAGTAGCAGAGCGCATGGCAAACATCGCTAATGTCAGGGTAGCATACCAAACTAGGAGACTGACCTCTCTTCTATACGCTTGCAAAATGTGGATGATGTATTGCTCGTGTATTAAGAAAGCACACCACTTTCATCTGGACTCAATGCTGAAATTCCACCTAAAGTGAAATAGGAAGCAAACTGGGGAACGGGGTCTTCTCAGGCAAAACCTCTGAGGTATTTTGAGGAAAGAGAAATGCAGAAGGAGAGCAAAGCAACCAGGAGCAGGGAAAGAAACAGTGTTTTGGAAAATGGTGTGGCCAGGTATTACTTACATTTGGCAAAAGAAACCAAAGGGGGGGGGGTGCTTTAATTAATGAATATCCCCTGTGATGTTTTAGAACGACATATCTAATGCTGTTCCAATAAGGGGAAATAATGTTAAACAGGTCAGTATAGATCTGGCCCTAGTCATTTTGGTTTTCCAACAGGAATCAGAACCTGGATGGAATAGCTCATTATATTTGTTCCCGGCACGTGGTACTGAGAGGTGCACTGCTTCTAGATGTGGAGATTAGTGAACATGTATAATAAGTGTTGACCTTGCCAACAAAGGTCCGTATAGTTTAAGCTATGGTTTTCCCAGTAGTGATGTATGGAAGTGAGAGCTGGACCATAAAGAAGGCTGATCGCCAAAGATAATAATAATAATAATAATAATAATAATAATAATAATAATAATAATAATAAATTTTATTTATATCCCGCCCTCCCCAGCCGAAGCCGGGCTCAGGGCGGCTAACAACAGTCAAATAGTCAAACAGTCAAATTCTAAAAACATTCTAAAAACATTTCATTATAAAATTAATTAAAATCAAATTGTTGGCAACCGATTAGGCAAAATTCTGTGCAGCTTGCCAGAGGAGGGAGTCAGGCTGCGCCCTGACCAAAGGCCTGGTGGAACAACTCTGTCTTGCAGGCCCTGCGGAAAGATGTCAGGTCCCGCAGGGCCCTAGTCTCTTGTGACAGAGCATTCCACCAGATTGGAGCCGCCGCCGAGAAGGCCCTGGCTCTAGTTGAGGCCAGCCTAACCTCTCTGAGGCCTGGGACCTTGAGGATGTTGTTATTTGCAGACCGTAGGTTTCTCTGTGGGGCATACCAGGAGAGGCGGTCCTGTAGGTACGAGGGTCCTAGGCCGTATAGGGCTTTAAAGGTTAAAACCAGCACCTTAAACCTGATCCTGTACTCCACCGGGAGCCAGTGCAGCTGGTATAGTACCGGATGAATGTGGTCTCGCAGCGAAGACCCCATAAGGAGTCTCGCCGCGGCATTCTGCACCCGCTGGAGTTTCTGGGTCAGTTTCAAGGGCAGCCCCACGTAGAGCGAGTTACAATAATCCAGTCTGGAGGTGACCGTCGCATGGATCACAGTGGCTAGATCAGGGCGAGAGAGATAAGGGGCTAACTGCTTAGCTTGGCGGAGATGAAAAAATGCCGCCTTTGTTATAGCTGTAATCTGCGCCTCCATAGAGAGGGAGGTATCGAAGATTACACCCAAACTCTTAACGGACGGTGCTGGCACTAATTGCACCCCCGCAAGAGATGGGAGTTGCCCCCTCGATCCCATATCGTCCCGCCCCAGCCAGAGGACCTCTGTCTTCGAAGGATTTAACTTCAACCGGCTCCCACGTAACCATCCAGCCACAGCTTCCAGACATCTGGTCAGTGTGTCTGGGGCCGAGTCAGGATGGCCATCCATCAACAGATAGAGTTGGGTGTCATCAGCATACTGATGGCAACCCAGCCCAAAACTCCGGACAAGCTGGGCGAGGGGGCGCATAAAGATGTTAAAAAGCATTGGGGAGAGAATCGCACCCTGAGGCACTCCACACACCAAGGAGTGACGCGATGACAATTCCCCCCCAAGCGCCACCCTCTGTCCCCGACCAGAGAAAAATGAGCGCAGCCATTGAAGGACTGTGCCCTGGATCCCCACGTCGGCAAGGCGGTGGTCCAGAAGTTCGTGATCGACCATGTCAAAGGCTGCTGACAGATCAAGAAGAATCAGCAGCCCCGACCCGCCTCGATCCAGCTGCCTGCGGAGATCATCTGTTAGGGCGACCAGAGCCGTCTCGGTCCCGTGCCCAGCGCGGAAGCCGGACTGGAATGGATCCAGAGCAGATGTTTCATCCAGAAACCTACCGAGCTGTTCAGCAACTGCTCTCTCAATCACCTTACCCAGGAATGGAAGATTCGAGACCGGGCGGTAATTGGATAGATCTAAGGGATCTAATGATGTTTTCTTTAAGAGCGGACGCACCACCGCCTCCTTCAGTTCCCCTGGGAATATCCCGGTGCCAAGGGACAAATTGATCATATCCCCTAGGGGGGCCCGCACCTCGTCTGGACACGCCCTAATTAGCCATGACGGGCACGGGTCAAGAGGACAGGTGGTGGGCTTTCCAGCTTGGAGGAATCTGTCCACATCAGCTGGAGATATCCGGTCAAAGTGGTCCAATACTGGACCCGAGGACAGTCGAGGGGCCTCCAGTTCCTTTATTGTATCCAAATTGGCAGGGAGGTCATGGCGGAGCAACAGGACCTTCTCCGCAAAAAAGCTCGCAAATGCCTCACAGCTGTGTGTCAGATTGTTATTTAAATTTGGCTGTCCTTCGAGGGACGTTAAAGACCGAATTATACTAAATAATTGCGCCGGGCGAGAGCTAGCGGATGCAATGGAGGCCGAGAAGTAAGCCTTCTTAGCGGCCTTCACTGCCATCTCATAGGTTTTCATAAAAACCCTATAAGATGTTCTTGAGGCTCCGTCACGGGCACCCCGCCATACTCACTCTAGCCATCTGAGGTCCCGCTTCATTTTCCGAAGCTCCTCGGTAAACCAGGGAGCCCGGTTTCTGCGGGGTCGCAGAGGGCGCTTAGGTGCGATCTCATCGATGGCTGCCAGGAGCTGGGTATTCCAGCCCTCAACAAGCTCAATCAATGAGTCGCCAGGGGGAGCAAGGTCCCGCAAGGCTTGACGGAATCTATCAGGGTCCATCAGCCTCTGCGGGCGAACCCAAATCGGCTCGCCACCTAAGCAGGGTGGGGGTGGAAAGTCAATCCTGGCTTTCAGAGCGTAGTGATCAGACCATGGCACCTTCATCGAGACATGATCACATCTATACCGGCGCCAAAGATCAAATCCAGCGTGTGGCCTGCTTGATGTGTGGGGCCCGAAACAAACTGGGAGAGCCCTAGTGTCGCCATGGAAGACACCAGGTCCAGAGCCTGTGAATTGATGCTTTTGAATTATGCTGCAGTCCCATGGACTGCAAGAAGATCAAACCTCTCCATTCTTAAGGAAATCAGCCCTGAGTGCTCACTGGAAGGACAGATCGTGAAGCTGAGGCTCCAATACTTTGGCCACCTCATGAGAAGAGAAGACTCCGTGGAAAAGACCCTGATGTTGGGAAAGATTCAGGGCACAAGGAGAAGGGGACGACAGAGGGTGAGATGGTTGGACAGTGTTCTCGAAGCTACCAGTATGAGTTTGTCCAAACTGCGGGAGGCCGTGGAAGACAGGAGTGCCTGGCGTGCTCTGGTCCATGGGGTCACGAAGAGTCGGACATGACTAAACAACTAAACAACAACAACAACATAATAAGAAATCTAGCTCTAGGAACTTTGCTTAACCTTTTAGAAAAGCCATTTCTAATAATGTGTGTGTGTGTTATTAGCAAACCAATTTGATATACAGATATTGGGGGAGGATTGGAATAAAGAATGAGAAATCTCAATTTCGATCACACAGTGGGAAACTGTTTTAACTGCTATAACAAGGGTGTCTCTGGATCTTAAGTTGAGGCTCATAATAAAAATCAGAATATACTGGACCCCATTACATTTGTTTTAAAAAGGGCTATCTAAGGTATCTAACTGTTGGAGATGCAATAGGGATAATACTTCTCTAAAACATACATGTTTTCATTGCCCTATATCAAAATATTTTTGGCAGAAGGTAACTGAAACCATCAACAGAACTGTACGGAGCAACCTTACATTTACAGAGCAAAATATCCTCTTGAATTATATACCCAGCACACGGACCCTTACAAAAGGACAATACCAGTGGACTCTCTGTGCCCTTACCACAGCTAAAAGACTGATACTGATGAATTGGGGGGGGGGGGGAATGCGGCTTCCTTCTACGACTGGATTGAAGACTTGCATGGCAAGACCCTCAAGCCAACCCCCCATTAGCATAAAGTAATTCACACAGACACAGAATTTTTGTTTAAGGTTATTGGGCAATTTTTTTGGCCACAACTTTATTGATTACAGGAAATGTGAGTGGTATTGGCTTAGGCATTGGCAAAAGACTGTATCTGACTCCTGCCCCCTATGCTGGAAGTCTGTAAAGGTAAACCACCCAAAGGGAAACTGCTTCAGAGGAACACACCTGCATCTCCCCTGGTGTTCCCAGAGGTCTGGCATGGCCCTAGCTCCTCAAGCGGACTTAGGACAAGATCCTTTAACAGAATACCCTTGGGCAATGGCCAACCTCCCCTTCCCCACTCAACAATAAGCCAATGCCTAACCACCAAACCTTACAAAGTTGTGATGATTGCTAAGAGGGAGGCAAAAACCAAGTGGCCCGTGCCAATTTGCCAAATGGAAAAATTCCTACCTGGTCCCCATCCCAAGACGGGCAACCAACCAAAGTCCAAAGCAAGGCCAAAGGACACTTAAATTAAGGGGAGGGTGGGTGGGTGGGTGTTTGGCACACGTCACACTGCCGCTTTTATACATTCCCCCACAATCACCCATTCAAATTGATTCGGCAATAGCCCTGGGTAATCGTGATGCCAGCCTGCCGTGAGGGTGATGGCTCCACCCACGCCAGGGTGGGGACACTGGGTTGAGGGCCTGCCCACAACCAGGACCATCTATTAAGATGATCCCACTTATACAAACTTGCAACATACAACAACTTGCATAAAAATGCAAACTTGTCATGGAAAAATTCAATAATATTTGGAGTCCATTCTTACAAATATTGTAATAGGTTAAGATCTGGTGAAGTACAACAATCTTGTAAAAATAAAAATAGTTCTCACCGCTTTATGTCTCAGCAAATTCCTTAAACCAATTATGAATGTATGAAGAAGTATCAAGTTTCCAACAAATGCTGGACTAACCCCCAAATATCAGGAGCATATTCTGCAAGAATTTTTGCATCCTCTCAGCTCTAGTCTGAGTCTCCCTCTTCAGCTGGGAATGGGAAGGAACCTAGCAGCCTTTACTGCCATTATCCCAGTAAGTGTCGAGTGCCAAAATGGCTGACTCTCCTCCATAAAACTGACCCTGCTGAGGGAAGAAAAAGCTGCACTCTGCAGTGGATACTGATGGAAAATCACTACCAGCAAGAATTCAAGTCCCTGAACTGAGACAAGAGGTCCATTTCTTTGCGAACTCAGCATTTGCTGCTGTCACGTCCTCCTCAATTTATGACTGACTAACCATTTATCTTCTACATGGCGACATACTGAATCTCTGGAGTGGCGAAATCTCAAATATTTTAATATCAATGGTGTTGATGTATTGTAAGACTTGATGATCCAGCTTCTTAAACTTGCTTTTTATCCTACAGCCTCTGGAAAGTATTTTTGAGAGAGAGTGTGCTGCTGCTTATGTTTAGAGATCCCAAATATTCCAGCATCCAGACTCTATGCCGGTGCATTTTAGTAAGAAAATGCTTACATCCTGTATGTTCTTAGAAGCAGAACTGAAAAAGGAACAGAGAAATCATAAATAGGATACATTCTCCCCGGTAAAAGATGCTACGTATATAATCAAACTTTCACAGTAAGTACATAACAGCAATCGAGAAATTGCTGTTTAATGATTTACTGACATACATGCTGATAAAATAAGCAGACATTGTAAGACCATTCCCTGAACTCTGACCTTCAGCTGGGGGGAAAACATTATTTTCACTAATGATCTGTACTGCTGTAGCACTGCCTCAAAATTAGATTGCTCTATTTGTGCTTGTTGCTTTATAAAACAAAACAAAGGATGGCTCACATGGGTCAACTGAGGGATTTGCAGAAAAATCCTCCCTGTGCATGGATGAAAGACTGTAAGAATGTGGGGGATCTCTGTAGTTCCCCCACTCTTCAGTCTCCTCCTCCTGTCCTATTACAGACTTCAACATAGCCAGTTCCTGCACTGCTCGGTACAATGCAACAATATGTCTGATTGTGTCAGCTTATGAGGGCAATGGGGAGAGGTAATGTTGTGCGTGTGACATTGTGAGGTTGTGTGTGCGACCGCTCGACATCCCAACATCATGCACGTGGTCAGGATGTTGGGAGAAGCCAGAGGCTGCTTTGACCTTCCTTCCCCTCTGAGTTGACTGCTGGAGCAGCTGCACATTTCACCTCTGTGCTTTTGGAACATTGGGGGTCCCCAGCCCTGACCCCCAAAATATAGGGGGGCAAAAGGGCTTGGCGCCCCTGGCTGCAGGTAAGACTCTTCCATTGCACACCTACAGCTATGAAACAGCCCCCTTCCCCAGCCCTCTTGCACTGCCCAAAGGGAATAGCATGTACAGTGGGGACCTGGAAAACAAAGGTGACATTCCTGTGGATGCCTGAGTCTTTTGCATCATGGCCCTCTCAATAATAATAATAATAATAATAATAATAATAATAATAATAATTTATTATTTATACCCTGCCCATCTGGCTGAGTTTCCCCAGCCACTCTGGGCAGCTCCCAATAGAGTGCTAAAAACAATAAGGTAAAGGTAAAGGTACCCCTGCCCGTACGGGCCAGTCTTGCCAGACTCTAGGGTTGTGCGCTCATCTCACTCTGTAGGCCGGGAGCCAGCGCTGTCCACAGACACTTCCGGGTCACATGGCCAGCGTGACAAGCTGCATCTGGCAAGCCAGCGCAGCACACGGTACGCCGTTTACCTTCCCGCTGGTAAGCGGTCCCTATTTATCTACTTGCACCCGGGGGTGCTTTCGAACTGCTAGGTTGGCAGGCGTGGGGACCGAATGACGGGAGCGCATCCCGCCGCAGGGATTCGAACCGCCGACCTGCTAAAAACAATACAGCCTTAAATATTAAAAACTTCCCTAAACAGGGCTGCCTTCAGAAATAATAATAATAATCTATTATTTATACAAATGGTTACTGCAGGCTAACTCACGGTACGGTAAAGGTAAGGTAAAGGACCCCTGTATGGTTAAGTCCAGTCAAAGGCGACTATGGGGTTCGCTGCTCATCTCACTTTCAGGCCGAGGGAGCTGGCGTTTGTCCACAGACAGCTTTCCAGGTCATGTGGCCAGCATGACTAAACTGCTTCTGGCGCAATAGGACACTGTGATGGAAGCCAGAGCGCGTGGAAACACTGTTTACCTTGCCGCCACAGTGGTACCTATTTATCTACTTGCACTGGTGTGCTTTCGAATTGCTAGGTTGACAGGAGCTGGGACTGGGCAACGGGAGCTCACCCCGTCGTGGGGAGTCAAACCGGCGAACTTCTGATTGGCAAGCCCAAGAGGCTCAGTGGTTTATGTGTGCGCGGGTGGCGCTGTGGTCTACATGACTGACAGTATGCCACAAGCAACACTTTATATGGAGTTGAGCATTGTTTTAAACCCAGGGACGAGGAACTGGAAGCTTTCGAGTGCTCTCCATCTGGCCTGTAGCATCCCTTCCTCAAGCCTGCCCCTCCAAGCAGATTTTAGGATTGGGGAAAAACCCTCTTGATTAGAAGCAATAGGATGCTTGTTTAAGCCTAGCTGTGGTGTGGAACAGCTTTTGGGGTGGGGTGGGGGCTTCCCTTCCCTTCATGCTGTGTTTCTGCCTCAGAAGATACCCCCATGCCCCCATTAGACTTAAAAACAATCACCCATTTTGAAGCCTTATTGCAATGCAGCAGGTGCAGGGGTGATGCTTGTGAAGACTGCAGCTGAGGGGGAAAGAGCTGAGTCTCACCTTTCCAGCTGCAAGCTCCATGAAGATCATTCCTCCTTTTTAAAAATATTGTTTCTTTAAACAACACTTACAATAAGCAACATAGAATAAAAATAAAAAGTGAAAGAAATGGGATACTATATCACTAGAAGAATTAAGAAATACAAATACACATATACTTATCCAACATATAAATATTATTATTAGCCAAGTACAAGTATATTTATTTTTAACCTATATTTTGTATAAATGCGTTCCATATTTCATTATGATTGTCCATGCAAAGTCTATGTCTATAAGCAATCCACTCATACGTGGCAAGTGTAGCCATGTCTGCAATGACCTTTGACGCCTGAGATGTATATACAGTCGTACCTTGGAAGCCGAACGCCTTGCCAGTCGAATGTTTTGGCTCCCAAACCGGGAAGTGATTGTTTCGGTTTGCAGACGTTCTTTGGAACCTGAACATCCATCGCAGCTTCTGTGGCTTCCGATTGGCTGCAGGAGCTTCCTGCAGCCAATCGGAAGTCGCGTCTTGGTTCCCAAACGTTTTGGAAGTCGAACGGACTTTCGGAATGGATTCCGTTCGACTTCCAAGGGACCGCTGTATTTAGGACCCATCTGATTCTTGTGAATGCAATAGGTTTTATTTCTTGATTTTATTGTGAATTTTGAATCGTCGTAGTGCACTCTGCGACCGGCTGGTGAAGGATAGGTAGCAAATATAACATAAAACATAGTAACACAGAGGTCACCTAGTTACAGTCTGTCCCATTGTGGTGGAATGTATTTCTAATTAAAGTTTTAGCAAAGTTTGCACCTATTCATATAAATAAGCATATGCAGATGCCATATAAATGTGTGTCCTGTGGTGTGCATTTCCTCTCTGTATTTATTATTATTATTATTATTATTATTATTATTTGGCAATGCATAGAAGGCCACTCTCATGGCCTGAGAAAGGCTCCCACATAACCATTTCCTCTCCAGTTCCTTTTTGCCCCAAGTTCAATGGGGACAGTGTATCTTTAACCCGGGGGTAAAAAAGCAGCTTGGGTGGGCGGGTTTGACCTGAAAAAACCCCCAGAATCTAAAGAGTTAAGCAATGGTCCTGTTCTTGGCTCTCTTCCTCTGCAGTGCAGAATGCAGAGACTGTTTTGGGTTTAAAAGAAAAAAGTGTGTGTGTGTGGGGGGGGTAAATCATGGCACTCATCCTAACATGTAGTTTGAACTACATTCTAAGCAAAAGAAATCAACAGCGGATCACATCAATGATGTTGCTTTGTTCTGCCCATATACACTCTAGTAATGCTTATCACTAAGGCACCTGTGTTGTGCAAATATCTAAATATAGTAGTGGATTTGAGAGTCCGTATGCATAAAGCTAGTTTCTCATGAATCTCTGATGGATTTGGATTAGGAGCCAGATACGCAAACAAGGCCAGTATTTGCATATATTTACAGCTCTTTGTAATCCCTGGAACAGAAATTAGCCTCGGATCCTCCTGCCCAGCTGAAACAATTTAAAGTTTCCTGTTTGACAAAACCCATTTTTTTCCAGAAAAGGTGCTCCAGAGTTGTCTCACGCTGCTCTTATCCAGGAGGCATCTTTATCTACATTTAAATCGCAACATCAGAGATGCTATGATTAATTTATTTTAAAGTGGGCTTTGCTGTCAGGATCATTCTCTCTGGAGCGGAATTGTATCCCGCAGCTGGTTTGTGTAAAAGGAAAAGCAAAGTCAAGGGAACTAACCAAAAAAATAACTATACATACACAGCTGCAAAATTAGTCTGATTACTAAACATCTAATATGTTGCTTGAGAACGGAGGCGGGTGGCGCTGAGGTCTAAACCACTGAGCCTATTGGGCTTGCCGATCAGAAGGTCAGCAGTTCGAATCCCTGTGATGGAGTGAGCTCCCATTGCTCTGTCCCAGCTCCTGCCAACTTAGCAGTTTGAAAGCACGCCAGTACAAGTAGATAAATAGGTACTGCTGCGGCAGGAAAGTAAATGGTATTTCCATGCACTCTGGTTTCTGTCATGGTGTCCTGTTGCTCCAGAAGCGGTTTAGTCATGCTGGGCACATGACCTAGAAAGCTGTCTGTGGACAAACGCTGGCTCCCTCAGACTTAAAGCAAGATGAGCGCCACAACCCCATAGTTGCCTTTGACTGGACTGTCCAGGGGTCCTTTACCTTATTCTACCTATGTTGCTTCATGAATGAGAAATTTGTGTGTGGGTAGCGAGGTGGGGTGGTGATATGACCACTGAACTATGTACATAATAATATATTATCACATACATTTTAAAAATCCTATGAAGACTATGATCACCACCAAACACAATGGGACTTAGGACCCGTCTACACTATGCATTTAAGCACTATCATTCCACTTTAAACAGTCATGGTTTCCTAGGCACTTTAGTTGGTTAAGGGAGCTGAGAGCTGTGAGGAGACCCCTATTCCTTTCACAGAGCTGTTGTCCCCTGGGGAATGGTATTGGTTGTTAAACCAGTCTGGGAATTGTAGCTATGTGGGGGGAATAGGGGTCTCCTCATTGCTCTCAGCTCCTTTAAGAAACTACAATTCCAGATGCTTGTGTTTTTACCCCAGCCAATAATGTTATTTTAATGAAAGTGACTTGCAATATCACAAGATTCAGAATATTATGCATACCCTCCAACATTTCTCTGATGAAAATAGGGATGTCCTATTCAACAACAACAACAACAACAACAACATCAATAATAATAATAATTTTATTATTTATACTCCACCCATTGGACTGGGTTACCCCAACCACTCTGGGCAGCTTCCAACATATATATAAAAACGTAATAAAAAATTAAAAATTAAAAATAAACTTCCCTATAAAGGGCTGCCTTCAGAGGTCTTCCAACAGTTGTATAGTTACTTAAAGCATCTCTTTGGCTCTCCAGTAACGCCATACCCTCAAACATGTCTCCAATGAAAATAGGGAAATCCTAAGGGAAATGGGACATTCCAGGATCAAATCAGAAACCGGCATGGCTTCTGTAAATCTGGGACTGTCCCTGCAAAATAGGGAAACTTGGAGGGTCTGCCACAAACCTATGTACGCAAAGAGATTTGCCCAGCATATGCAGGGGAAAGAGAACCAAAATTTTCTCTACAGTACAACATTTTGAGGAATGTATTTATTATCTTTAAGCTAATTGCATTGCTAGCAGCCCAGCAGACCTTAGTGGTACACATGGCAAGAATGTGACCGGCCTTAGGCTATGCAGACATTTCAAACAGAAACATTTTCTCTTCTTTTCCTCATCTCTTTCCTATCGATTTAGCTCGAAGATAAATTACTTGGAAGCTGCAGCCTAGAAGGTAACGCAGGAAAAATGAAATCGGCACACCCACCCAGTGTAAAAATATATAAATGTTTACTTCAGCTGTGCTATTACGTAGAGCTGGAGGGAGGTATTGCCCTTTTGCCTGGTCCATGCTTCAGACCATCTTCTCATGAGCACCTATATTTTTGACCAATTATATATGGTTATATTTCCACATATTCATTGGTTCTGCATATGGATCCCTAGTTTTGACTATGGTGGTAAACCTATACAGAGCTGCCAACTTGAATAAAATATTGGGGGGCAGGTAAGCCCTACATAATCAATCACATGACAGGGCATACTCACACTATTTGAATGATAATGTCCATCAACTTGGGGGGTGGCCCTCTCAAATATTTTATGGGGGGGGGTGGAAGGGACCTTGGCTGGCTCCTTTGAACCTTCATCTGACCTGTAACCCTTCTTTATTCCATGGGGGGTATTATAAAATGTCCCTCTATGCAAAACACAGAGGAAATGAATATCCCAAGAGGAAGGACAGAATAAAATTTTTCTCCCTAAAGTTGTCCATGTGCATTTTTTTTAAAGCAATGAGGAACACTGATCCATATGAAATATCATGTACAATCTCAAGTAGCAAAACCTATGTGTATTCAGAATGCCTTACATGTGCATTCCCTCTGTCTGCACTCTCAAATGATAGTCCCCAGTCACAACAGGAGAACAGAAACTAGTTCCTGTTTACAGAGATCAGTGTAAAAGAGTTGCCAAAAGGAGACCCAGAACATGTGTAGAAGGTAAAGGTAAAGGACCCCTGGATGGTTAAGTCCAGTCAAAGGCGACTATGGGGTTGCAGTGTTCATCTTGCGTTTGGGCTGAGGGAGCCGGCATTTGTCCACAGACAGCTTTCTGGGTCATGTGGCCAGCATGACTAAACCGCTTCTGGCACAACGGGCCATGATGACGGAAGCCAGAGCGCACAGAAATGCTGTTTACCTTCCCGTCGCAGCAGTACCTATTTATCTACTTGCACTGGTGTGCTTTCAAACTGCTAGGCTGGCAAGAGTTGGGACAGGGCAATGGGAGCTCACACCATTGCGGGGATTCGAATCACCAACCTTCTGATCTGGAAGCCCACGGGGCTCAGTGGTTTAGACCACAACGCCACGCACGTCCCTAGAACATGTGTGACCATTGCCAGCTCCGCCTTGTCTTTCTACCCAGCTAGATGTACGATCCACAGCACCAGAATTAAAACAGAAATGGACATAAAGATCCAGACTTTGGATCATCTAGGACAGTTTCATGCAGCGGGTCTTTGCCTGTGCAACTATTTGAGTTTAGATTATTCATCAGGGGGACCTAGATATTTTCTTATTATGAGATAAAAAAGAAAGGTAAACACAACACACATTCTTAAAATGCATGTTAGCAATTTAAGGAGCAATCCTATGCACAAGAAGTTGGTGTAAAGCAAACTGGTGTAAACTAAGCCCGCATAAAGTTGTTCCCAGTCCAAACCCAGTTCATCAGTGGAGCTGCCGCTGCTGCTCTGCCTAAGCCTGGAAGAGAGGAAAATAGCCTTTTAAATGGAATTCTACATTACGTTGTCCAGTAATGTGACCAAGCTGAAAGGATTTTAGAATCCACCCATCTTGCCCCTGCCACAACCCTTTTTCAGGATGTACACCAGCCTTGGCTGAGCCAGGGATGGGGGGTGGGTTCGTGTCATCTGAGCCTGGTGGAGCCAGGAATCCACAGCATCCTAAACAGCTCCTCCTGGCTCATCTTGCCATAGTGTAGGGCTATAAGAAACGCGCCCCCCCCCAAGGCCTTTCTTAGAAAGGAGAGGTCCGTCAGGAGGGCAAGGCTGGCATTGATGGAACAGGCTCAAATGTTTATTATTCAGGGTTGTAATTAGATAAGCAAACTCAGGAATGCACATGGCCGTGGTGTTCTGGGAGCCATGGCAGGGAGGAGGGAGATTGCAGGAAGGGGGGGGCAAGACCTTACATGGTAATAGGAACTTACTATAACTTTCGATCTCCCAGAAATCAGGTGGTTTACAAGAAATCAGGTGGTATTGTATTCTGCAAATGTATAAAAAGCTGGCTCGCTCAGAATTCAGGGGCAGGCGATGGGCATTAGCTTGTCTGTACCATTTTTGTCATGGCAAAATAAATAATTATTTTACTGCAGTCAATTGACTCTTTGAAGCAACTCCCTGATTGCTCCGAGGATCCCAGGAAAAAACAAAACAAAGGAAGGGTCCTTCAATAGGATTTCCCCTTAATATTGAATATATTGAAGGCTCCCAAGAACAGGTTGTTGAAGCTTGTCCTCAGTTTCTCCCCAATCCATTTATCATCCCCTTGTAAAAGCTGGTGGCCTCCCAGGAAGCAAATGCACCTCTGCATCATCATCCCAAGTCTTCTTCTTTCTTTTAAACCTTTCCTTCTTTCCACCCCCAGCTACTTCTCCATGGACAGTACTTCACTTCACATAAGAGCTTCAGTAGGAAATAATTAAAATACTATTCCTTGTCTTTCATAGTTTGCATTGGAGAAGTCTATTCTACAAAGTTCCTTTTTTAAAAAGCCACTAATTAATCATGGAGTCAACTGCTGAATAAAACAGTGCAGGAAATTGCCTGCTTATGAATTTCCCAATCCTTTCCCCGTGCACGCTCCAATTTTTAGCAAACTACTAAATTTAAGATTTTTGTTACTTCTGACAGCGCAGATGATTTATATCCCTCTTCATAAGGAGAGAGTCAGCAGAGAAGAGCCACTGCTACAAGACATCAATGCCCTTGATGTTATAGCAGAAGCCTGGGAGCTGCTTTTGCTGGTTGAGGTGCAGGGAAGCCATGGGCGGTTGGGGCCATGGCATGGCAATGTTGCAATAAACACAGGACAACCACTTGGGATTAAAATACACCACAACTTAATTGATTACAGATGTCAGTGGGGTTTGGTGCAGGCATTGGGTGTGTATCCTGAATCAACCTATCCATCTGCTGGTTGATTATTTGGCAGGGTTAACCAAGGATAAAAATCACCCTATGGCGTACATCAAATCAGGGCAATGCCTCCAAGATTAGCATTTCGAGGGTGCTATGGCCCACCAGCCCCCATCTGGTTGTCTGAACAGAAGCATCTACCCCTGGATCCCTTTAAGGGAATACCCCAAGTTGCATGACTCTCACCCTCTGTCCACCTAGGCTATGGATCCAACCCAATGCCTTAACTGCCATCAAGTTGTGGCAACTGCTGTGAGGTAGGCAAAATCCCCAGATGGGTTCAATTTGTGTCAGGGACTGGACTGAGGAGGAATGGTGGGAGCCCCCCCCCCCCTCACGCTCCTGAACCTTCCCAAGGTCAGGAGGACAGTATTTAAAACAGTGGTTTGTAGAAGGGCATAGCGCAGAGAGGAAAAGCTGGGAAATACTGGGTGAGGAACAGCTAGAAGAAGGAACAACAGGAGAGGGACAACTGGCAGATTCAGTGTCCTTGGACAGCATTCCTGACCCGCCCCCTTCGCCCAAGACTAGAAGAGCTTGAAAAGTGTTAGAACAGAAAGCAACGGCAACAAGCTGAGATTACCTGACGTAGGAGGGATGGAGATTAGTGGGGACGGAGGGAGTGAACCTTTACTGGGAGCAACACCATTTTTTAAACAGATATGCATTCCTTGTCTCTCACTGTGATAATTAAAGAACTTATATGATAAGAACACTCCTTTCATTTGATCTGCTTATTTACTGCCACGAGGGGAGGGATCCGATTCCCCGAAGCCTGACAATTTCTCTGAAGGGAAATTCTTCCCTGGCCCCAAATATGGCAACCAAAGACTTCCATAGCAAGGTTTTACACAGGGTCTGCCTGCTTATTCTCAAGCAGTCCTATCATATAAAGAGTAGGTTGGATGGAGAATGCAGTGGTGACGGAGGCTAAGGCCTGGGCATGGCTGGCTTTTATACACTGGGAGAGGACTAGAGGGAAGAAGTTTGGCCCGCTCCCCAAACTGCACACCATAGCTCACCTGCAATTGGCTGCAACAACGGGGGAGCCCTGGCAGCCAGTGTGACTGGTGGAATAGGACATGACCTCTTTCCCCAGCTGTGCCAGAGCCAGAAGACCTCTCCAAACTTCATTCCATAAATGTGCTCCATTGTTTAACTGCAGGAAAACCTTGTGGCTGGGACCCATTACATAGAATCTTAGCATTGAAGAGAGCCTGCCTTTCATAAGTGATCTAGTCTAGGGGTGGCAAATCTATGGGACCTCCAGAAGATGCTGAACTACAACTGCCATTATCCCAGCCACACTAGGTGGGGCTGATGGGAGTTGGAGTCCAACCACATGCTCTATACCGCATAGAACAGATATGCAGGTTATCTACCCTTGATCTAGTCCAACTCGCCCCCATTCAAAGCAGAAAACCTTGACCACCTGTAACAGATGGCAGTCCAACCTCTGCTTGAAGATCTCTAACAAGGAAGAGCCCTCCACCTCTCTGGTAATGTAACTGATGCAACTGATGCTCATGCAACTGATGCTCAGCCAGGATTAGAGACAATATCTGGGTGTTGAGATACCATACAACGGGCTCCTATTGTGGGGAAGGTACAGGGGAGTACCATACGCCCAGAGAACCTGTCATTGTGCCATGGGTGCGGTTGAGTCCACCGAACACATTCTCTTGACTTGCCCTTCTTATGCAGAGCTTAGACAAAATTTTATAGACCCACTCCTATGTCAATTTAGCTTCCTACCCGGAGAAAACCAGGCTTTACACTTGCTGAATAATGTCACTAGAGCTATACCTTCCTTGGTGGCCAAATTTCTCTTTTTAGCTTTTAAGCGTCGCAAGACTATAATTGACTGTATTGATATGGGGCTATCTGTTTAGCCCATTTTAGTGTTGGCTAAGTTCTAAAATCTTCCTGGATGTTTTAACTGTGTATTGACAAATGTACTTTTTTCTGACTGACGGTCGAATAAAAAGGTTGATGATGATGATACAATGGGCTCCACTGCATATTCATGGGTCTTTTGAACATTGCAACTGCCACATAAATGATCACAGTTTGTTATCAGGTTGCTACTGTAACATTTAAAGGGCATCCTCAATACAGTCAGATCTGCTGCACAAATTGCTTCACATCCACTTTCAAACTTCTGCTAATCAGTCTTTTAATTGTCTCACACCCAATGGTCACATATCACAATGCAGAGATGCGGAGTAAGATAAAAGCTTCCTGAGAATGCTACTTAGTGTTGAATGCACAGAATATAAATGGCAGAAAACAAACAATAATTTGGGTGGATTCTCTCTGCTTCATGCCACATTTTTCTCCAAGCCTGTGTTTAGGGAGGCTGGCATCTCCCACAACAGAAATTTGAGGGGTGCATTTTTCACCCCAATTATTCACCGTAATAACATTGTGTTGTGAGCTGTTTGAAATGAATCCCTGCGTTTGATTGCAGACTTATTTTATGTTAGTTGAGAAGAGCAGTCAACAGATAACTGCAGGAAGACTGTGTTATCTGTTTTCCAACTTGTTGGTGTTGCCCAGACTCAGCAGTCCTGCTGCTGATACAAGAATGGGTGCTTGGCAGTCACTGCTGTTTATAGACTTCTTGGATTACACCAACATTCAAGGATTTCCATAGAACAGTGTTAAAAGATAATTCCTGTGTGCCATGGTGTATCAGATAAGAATATAGCTGTCATCAAGGCTACATCTAACAAAGCGAAAAGGCAGAGCTGTCAAACACAACAAGATTGTTTGCTGTGAACTCAGAAACGAAACAAGGCTGAGCTCTATCACCCTAATTATTTGGGATTCATGGGGCTTTAATTGCAAGGACATTCTCACAAAACCTGTGCGTGGGAAACAGTTAAAAGAATTTTTTATTTTTATTTTTGCTAAAGATTTGAAAACTGCTACGACTTAGAAAAATAAGTGGGAAATATTGATGCACCATATCGTGATCGATATGGCAAACTGATTGTGATCTTCAGTGTTTCCCCATCAACTCCTGACAATTCAATAAAAGAGAATCTGGAGAAAAGAAGCCATATTCCGTATGGAGGGGAGCATCACCTCAGTTCATACTGATTAAGCGGGTTAACTTATTAGTCCCGTATCACTTGAACCTCAGTCCTTATATTGTTGTGAGGGAAACTTGGATGGAGAAGAGATAGCAAGCTGCATGATGAAGGGTGGCACCTTCACTTCTGCTCTCCCTGCCTAAGGATGTGGCCTTTGCCATCATTGGACTTTGAAGATGTCTCCATAATACAGCATCTCCAAAGGCCCTTTAAAGAGGACAACTAGCTCCTCTGAGGAGACAGGGCCAACTGCAGAGCAGATCTTATCAGCATTCAGGTGGCTTCATTTCCAAGACAACATTCATCCATTATACACAACAGGGAGAAAGCGACAGTTACTAAAGCTCAGCAAGAGTTTTCCGTGGTTCTAAGGATGCTTGTCTGATTCTGAACACATCTTGCCAGTTCAAGCAACACCCACCTGACCCTGACTTTGTCTGAGATGACCCTGCTTCCTATAACTACTGGAAGAGACTTGACCTTATTTGAGCTTATTGAAAGCCTCTGCAAAATGGGATAGTTACTAGGATTGGTGAAACATCAGCACCCTTCGCAAGTTGAATATTATCTGGAAAATAAAGTATAAAGGATAAAGACGAAGGACACCCAAGACTGATATTGCTGAACGATACCATGTAGACCAATGAAATGTGGTCTACACAATACTGATATATTTGGAGGCAAGTAAGCTATCTTATTTGGAACTAGCAAGACCTTTTAACAATCTAAAAATAAAGAACACACACACAATTGCAGACTCATTAATTTAAATGTAAAATGGTATTTTCCTTCCCTAAAGATGGTGAACTGGAATTCACACTCCTGTTTCTTATTTTAAAATAACTTATAGATCCCTGGGCCATCTTAAATAGTATGCTTTCTTAACTGTACAGAGATTATCCTGAGCTGGATGTGCATTAGAAATGGTCAGTGGAAAAGCACACCAGAGAAGATTGCTTTCTTATCCAAGAGAAAATTCTTCTAACAATTTACTTGTGTCATGTTGCAGTTTTACTTGGCATATTTATACAATTCTGCTACTTTCCCAGTAATAATACTGGAATGAGCAAATAGATCTCTTTTCATTATGTGACCAGATGTATGATAGCTTAGGGGGGGGGGCAACAGTGACCTTTCTTTACTTGTCACTCAGCCTTGCTGGGTCAGACCAATTGTGGTTTTTGTTTTTGCTGAGTCTATTACAGAAGTTCAAAATAGCTAGAACACCACCTTTCAGTGAATTGCAAATGAACATCCATAACGTCTTTAATTATGACTGAAAAGTTAATTTTTTCTGACTTTAAAGATCCTTCCTCGCAAGAACTGTTGATTATGATTTTCACATTCCCAAATAAACTCAGCTTTGCTAAATTGCTTGTGATTCTTTGGATCACAACGATTATAAATTCTAGAAAACTTCCTTAAATTAAAAGCAATTTAGAACCTTTGAAATCTTTGCAAATCTAGTGTTGTTATTGTTTTGCCAGAGGGTGTGCTGAATTATGCATAATCAATATTTATGATTGAAATTATATTAACATTACTAAAATCTAATCTCACTGGGTGCAGGTTTCCAGTAATTATTCCAGGTGTTGGCTGTGTTGTATGAAAACCACACTTCCAACACTTCCCAAAACAATATAACTTGGGATTTTTTTAGAATTCTTAATGAAACTCCTAATGAGACTTCTAATTTGATTGCTGTCACAATCAAATATTAAGTCACATTAACAACAAGCATAGCTGTGCTTAATGAATTCCACAGGAATCTCCCTGTTGCCAAAACACACAGCAACAACAAGAAATCTGATCAGGATGTGCATGCAATATGTTGGAATGCAAAAAAGGCTGTTATCATGAACATTGTGTCTAGGTAACAAGTTCATCTGAAATAATTCATTCTGACAAACAGTGCCATGGCCTTAAATAAGAGTCCAGTGACTCATTATTACCATGAGAAAATATTTATCACCTAAACTCCAAAGTTATATCCAAGGCAGTCATCAAATGTTGGTATCATTTGGCATCAACCAAAGTCCATGTCATGGACTGGCTGGGCACAGAGGAATGGTGGAAGGAACCAGCTGGGGAAGCACTAAGAGAAGAAGACTCAGAGCCCGGGGATTGGTGGTGGGATGACAATGAGTGGTCAGAGGGAGAAGACTGGGGAGAGGAGGTGTCAGAAGCTGAAGGGGTAACAGGACTTAGTGAACTGGGAGACTCTTTGGCCGAGAGAAAGCAAGAAGAATCAAGAGACAGAAGCTGAAGCAGGTGAGTGGGAGGAGGGAAGTTCAGATGCAGAGATGAGTCAGGCTGGTGAAGAGTCACTGGTATCTCTCCCTCCTGCTGCGACAAGCTGCCCTCCCACTTTGACTCCCAGTACCAGGCAAGGCATGATATGTGAGCAACAAAGGCAACAAAGGCAGTCTGCACACAGACACAGTATCTGATTGCTTGGAAGAAGCCCTGGTGAGGAGGAAACCTATATGGCTGAGGGGAGGGGAGGACCTTTAGTCTCAGCAACTGATTTAATGGAGTAAGACCTACAGGGAACAAGCTGTTGTGCTCATTAGGTTGTAAACTCAGCCAAGCCTATGAAGAAGAAGAAGAAGAAGAAGAAGAAGAAGAAGAAGAAGAAGAAGAAGAAGAAGAAGAGTAGTAGTAGTAGTAGTAGTAGTTTGGATTTGATATCCCGCCTTTCACTCCTCTTCAGGAGTCTCAAAGCGGCTAACAATCTCCTTTCCCTTCCTCCCCCACAACAAACACTCTGTGAGGTGAGTGGGGATGAGAGACTTCAAAGAAGTCTGACTGGCCCAAGGTCACCCAGCAGCTGCATGTGGAGGAGCGGAGACGCGAACCCGGTTCCCCAGATTACGTGACTACCGCTCTTAACCACTACACCACACTGGCTGTAGACCATAAAGAGTTACCGCCAACTTTGAACTGTGTGATTTACTGACCTTCTTACTCTCTGACAGCCCATATCCCAATGAAAGTCCCAGCTGCCAATCCATAGGGTACTCTGCTCCTCTTTGAATGTGCTACCTGTTCACCTGCCCTGTCTGAACATGTGAAGGAGTGATGAGAAGCAGCAGTAGCCTCTCCTGCTATCTCCTGCTCCCTCTGGGCTACCATGCTGGTTGTCCCCAAAGGAAGAGGACAAATGAATGAGAAGGAACACCAGGTGCAAGGTTATGGTAGTGGCAGTGGCTCACTAATAGCAAACAGTTCCTAAAACTTATATAACAATATACTTATATAACAAACACCACAGACAACTTTTGCCCTCAGTAGAGATTTTGCTATCTGATCGGGCAAACACAAGGTAACAGTAAAGAATCATAGAAATGATGGTGTCAGAAACATCTGTAGAGGACTGCCTGAAAAACTGGAGAAGTCCTTGTCAGCTGTCAAGTTTATTGGTGACAAAGTTTAGAAGATTACGCACAGCTATATCTTCATGATACTCCACAGCAACTTGCTATGGATATTGACAGGACATGGGGTTGATTCACTTTTTGCTTGGGCTTTCTACAGCTTTACAGTAGCAAGGCCATGCTCTGGTTACCTTTTTACCTTTCGCTCTAATTCTCCTGCTACCAGCGACAGAGGAACAGTGCCAACCCGTGTCTCAGTGGGTGTAACCCCCGCCCCCACAAATGCCTCAGATAAGACAGAGGTAATTAGTGTTCTTTCAACAAGAAGAAAAGTAATTGTTTTGTTTGAAGAGAATGGTGTTGGAATAAATAGGGTTGGAGAAGGTTAATTATACGTCTGATTAAGGAGAACTATAGATCAAAGTATAAAATGGAAACATTAAATCAGGTCATGGGTACTCCGATAAATTTAAATAAAGTAGAAAATAATTTAGGAAAGCCTATTGTTGAAAAATGCTGAAGAACAATCTCTTTGTTTTATTAATTGTGTTTAGTTATGAGAAAAAACATAGTCTATAAGCCTATGAGCCCAATATGGAATAGGACTTCTAGAGATATTGCGTTCCTGAGCCATTTAAGGCTTTATATGTCAAAACCAGCACTTTGAATTGGGCTCAGAAACTAATTGGCAGCCAGTGCAGTTGTGCATGCTTAAATATCTTGCCCCGGTGAGCAATGTGGCCTCTGAATTCCCAACCAGTTGGAGTTTCTGAACCATCTTTGGAGGCATTGCAGTAATCTAACCCAGAGATTACTAAAGCATAGTCACATGAGTTCAGCTACCCCTGTCCAGACAGGGACACACCTGGGCCACCAGCCAAAGTTGATGGAAGGCACTGCACACCACTGAGGCCACCTGAGCCTCAGGCAACAGCAAAGGGTCTAGAAAATACTCCCAAGTTACGTACCTGCTCCTTCAGAGGGAATGTAACCCCCATCAAGAGCAGGTATCTGTTCAGGGGAACCATCCACTAACAGTGTTTCAGTCTTATCTGGATTGAGCTTCAGTTCATTGACTCTCATCCAGTCTATTGCGTGTTGAGTTCCACAGTGCCACCCCAAAAAATTCACACTTCACACCAATTTTTTGTTTAAGGTTTTTGGCATAATTTTTGGCCACAACTTTATTCAAATACAAAAAAATGTGAGTGGTTGCTTAGGCATTGATTTGACTATCTGTCCTTGCCCCCACAGGACAGAGCTGGCACTTCCGGACACCACCGGAAGCCAGCGTGGGAAACAAGTATTGGGTGAGAAATGAGGCTGGGAATCAATCCAACACTTCTCACCCTCATGTTCTGGTGGGGCTTGCACGGCCCAAGCCCAGCTCCACGGACAGGACGAAAGAATGGCAAGCCCCTGGATTCCTTTAACGGAATTCCCTTTCCGCATCATTTGGAGGGATAGGCACTTACCCCTCCAAGAACCAATTTAACCAATGCCTAACCGCCAACCTTACAAGTTGTGACGATTTGCTACATAGTAGGCAAAAACCAAGTGGCACAGCCAATCAGCCAGATGGCAAAATTCCTACCAGGCCCCCGCTCAAAGGCGGACGACCCCATGACAGGCATAGCAAGGTCAATAAACCAGAAGCCACCCTATAAAAGGGAGGGGGGGCGGGTGATCCGATGCAAAACGGCCAAGAGGACGTCCCATCGTCTAGGCACCTATATTTATATCCTCTGACCCCTCCTCCGAATTGGCAACACTCAAAAATCCCCAGCAACCCAATTAACCCTTTAAGAGTTTGGGTTCCACCAAAATTTGCCTAGTCATGAAGCAGTGGCCTGTTCCCCAACCGCAACACGTGCTCTCTGCTAGTGAGAACACGCTTTACTGAGGCAAGACAATGGTGCAGCGTATCGTCTCCCTCACCTACAGATGTAGAGTAGTATCTCATCAGCATATTGCTGACAATGTTCTCCAAACCTTCATGTAGATATTAAACAGAACAGGGGATAAAAATCAACCCCTGAGGAACCCCATATTGAAGGCTCCACGGGACGGAAGAGCACTCCCTGAGCATCAACCTTTGGAAATGACCATCCAAGTAGGACCAGAACCACTAACTTGGACAGCCACTCGAGAAGGAGACCTTGTTTGATAGTATGGAATTTTGCTGAGAGGCTGATGAGGATTAACATCAGCATTTCCCCTGTCTCTCCCAACAGAGGGTATCATAAAGGGTGACCAAGCAGTTTCAGTGCCCAAACTGGATCCAAACTCCTAATTTTAGCTCAGGGTGGGCAGTGGTGCCACTTTTGAATGGGAGGCAATCTTGACTCCTATCTGTGGTGACCACCCATCATTTTAATTTACTCATTATGCCCTGCCCCATCTATCTATTTAGTTTGGAGCAGGTTTTCATGGTGCACGGTGAGGGCTAAAGGGGAATGAGAGGGAGAGAAAGTCCCATCTGCTCATGCAATGGCAGTGGTGGATACCAGTCTAGGTACTGATTTAGGGGGCAAATTAAGGTGTGCTGGAAAGGACTCATTAATTCAGCCCACCAACCAGAATAGTGATGTCACTTTCCTCCCATGTTTCCTCCCATATATTAAGCTTTGTCTTAATTATTGCTTTTTTAGAAAGTTCTTCAGAAATCCTTTAAGTTTCTCTTCTTTGATTCCAATTTAATCCAATATGACTATTATTAAAAATAAATGAGATAATTTAACCGAATTCCCATTTCTCCCCAAATGCAACTTGACAACAGTAATTAATAAAAAAAATTATCAGCTATAATAAATGTTGTCCCAAACATAATGACAAAAATTAAAATTAAAAATATGAATAAATGTCCATTAAATTCTACACTTTCTCGGGCATAAGTTAGAAGCAGTCAGTTCTTCACTGCTAGTTAAAAGACAAAGCAAATTAATTCAGTTGCAAATAAGAAATGGTATCAGTCGGTGAAAATGAATAATCCTTTAGGAAAATAACAAAAATGTAAAAGTCTTAAGCATGCTTAACATTATACATTTAAATAAAGGATTTTTCTTGTTGTCTTGTTTGTTTGTTTGTTCATTTTTCTGTATCACTCTTCATCTGAGGATCACAGGGAGGTTGAACCTTGCTCTCTCAGGTCCTAATTTGACACTCCAGCCACAACACCATAACTTGTGAATTTGCAAGCCCACTTCAGTCCACAAACCGCCAATGTATTCAGTGACTCACAAGAGGCTCAATAATTCTCATGGCTTTGCAATCTGTCCATCATTGTCAAGTACCTGTAAGGCCTCACAGAATAACTGGTGAGGTGCATTCAGCTAACATGAGTCGTAGAGGAACAGCATAAACCAAGCTTTAAAATGCATACTTTAAAATTAAATGCTTTTTATTTATTTTTAAGGATTGCTTCCAAGGGGCACCTTTCTTTCTATTTCCTATTTCCTCCTTCTTGGATGGGCAAATCTGTCAGTTTCAGTTTCCCGTGCAGTCTCATTTTTCCAGTCTTCTCTACATTTCAACAACAACAATAATTTATTAGTACCCGTGACCAGAAGACAGGCTAGGAACAATGGGGGAAGTACAGGTGTGTGTGCAAAAGAAGAAAGAAGAGAAAGAGTTCAGAAATCCTTTCATACCAGCCACTCATCTGTTTTAATCGACTTTATATGATTCAGATCACGTCACTGTCACATCCAGTTAACTCCTTAGGCCTGTGATAATTGCATGCATTAAACCTGGGTGTAGACGCTTCTTAATTTCCTCCTTCTGCTGTATATCATTCACAAGTTTCTCCATATTAGCACTTTTGACTTCAGTATTTAGACTTACAAGAGAAGTGTAAATATTTGCCTTGTGCGGTGTCAACCTAAAACTGAGTTTCGTTTTGTTGCTGCAGTTAAGAAAGCGCAATAAGATGCCCTGGATGAGTAAATTGCAGGTTTACTTTTGTTTGATAGAAATTTGTTAGCACACAGATCATGAATATAGTATTTTAAACAACCCCACCCATCTCAAATATTAGATTCATCTTTTAAAAATATAAAAAACCCAGATAGTTGTTGCAATGATGATGTTTTTTCTTAAAGAATTGTGTAGCTCTGGAAGCTCTGTCAATTACACTGGCCATTCTAAAGATACGTATGAGACTGAGGTACCTTAACTGATTTTTTGACAGGGTTACTAGGTTGCAAATCAGGAGATCAAGACTTTCTTAAATTTTGTTTATATATTGCATCAAGTTCATCCAAAGGCACAGTCTGAAGAGTTCTGCAAATCATGGCTTTAAAATGTCTATCTCAGATGCTAGGTTTCGGATATCAATATTTCAAAATTGATCTTGCACATATTTTAACCAAGTTCTCCATCAAATGGGATGAAACACACAGGCATGCGTGCACACACACACACACACACACACACAATATTTTACAAGTAAAATTAAAAATATATATATATATCTGCACAGAAAATATATGCACACAAAAGCTTATACCCACAACAAACTTAGTTGGTCTCTAAGGCGCCACTGGACATTTTTTATATTTTTTTATTTATTTTGACTGTGTCAGACCAACATGGCTATCTACCTAAATATTTTATAAGGTTACCATAAAAAGTGTAGTTGCTGAGGCTTAAAAAACTTACCAATTATCTGAAATAGCAATGGTTATTTTCCTGCTCCCCCCAAAAGTGCACCTATCTGCAACTCTAAAATACAAAGCTGAATTATTTCCATTAGACTTAAACTTAGTGGCTATTAACCAGTGAACATCAACTGCACATAGTTTGTGTTATTGGCTATGGAACTATAAAGAATTGTGCTCAAGGATCCCATAAATCTTCTTCGCCAAACCTTTATTAGGCATTACAAACATAGGCTATCATAAAACATCCATATATAAAATTTTAAAATGTATACAAATAAACAGGATCCCATAAATCATTGACCTCCACCTTTTCAGCACCACGCTTCAAAACCTGACTATGGCCTAAGTCCATAATCTTACGTATATTTACTTAAAATGGGGAAAAGACCCATTAGGAGCAATGGGTCATGCTACTGAGAGTACTTGAGGACAGGCTGTGTAACCCACTGAAAATTTTGATCAATGTTCCCTAGATTGTGACGTGTACAAAATTGTACTTCTGACTACTTCTTACTCCTATCTATAGCGCAGAAGATGACCGACATGTAGGGAAATTCTTCATCCCTTGAAAGCTGAGAAAGGGCAGGTTTCCTTCGTATAGATCGATGGACCCCATTGCTGCCTCATGACCTCCATGTATATTTTTTCCCAATGACCCCACATCTGGAGGAAATCTATTGTTATAGATTTTGCTGGACCCCCTAAACCCTAGAAAGTAATAAATGGTAGGATTTTGCTTATTTGAGAAATGAAGGGAGAATACAAGCTGCAGATGAATTCTTGGGCAAAACAACCTGGCCAAGCTAGGACCATTAAGGAACAATATAGGGCCATTGAGGGACATTGGCAATGCAAGAAAACTGTTCTCTCCCCTTGCCCTGAGATGTGAACAGAGACTGGGGGCTTGGAATGTTGCCATGGTAACTGGGTGTGAGGTGACAGGAAAAGAGAATTTTTAGCAGGGTATTCTGGGAAGAAGAAGGAAGAAGAAAGACTGGGATCCATCTTGGGCAGGTTGACTGAAGGCTGGCTGCACTGTTGTGGGGGACAAACCCCTCTTGAAATGACCGTGTTGTAAGATCTGGACTCCTTCCATGCAGACTGAAGGTGTAAATAGGTGAATAAACCATATTTCTGAAAGCTATGACAGTCTGTGTCCTGTCTCAGTTCTCCAAAGGAACACAGACCCTGAGTGAATGCCTGGAACCCCATAGGCTCTTGCCACTGCTTAGCAGAGAGAGGGGGGAGGCATACAACTTTTGTAGAAATGCTGTGAAGAATGTGTGTTTTACCAAATGTATGCTGAGCTTTTCACTGTTAAAACAGAATATTAGAGGAGCCAAAAGAGAGATGATGTTTTTGTGAAGCATGTAGCACCGCTGAGCTGTGCTAAAGTGCAACTTAAACCATATTGTGAAAGGCAAAAGCATTATGATAGGTGACATTCTCTAGACAGAACTAGCTGTATACACACAACTCTACAAGCCAAATAAATGTATTCTAAACCATCAGCATCCAGCTTTTCCAGGGCTTCTGAAATGTTGGGAATAAATTTCACAGACACATAGTTTGACAGAACATAGAGCCTTTAGAGCTTCATGTTTATCTTTCTCCCTCCCTCTGCTTTCTCTCCATGACTCTCTCAATCACACAGTATAAAACAAATAAGTTCATTAATGTTGATTTATTTTCTTATTTTGATATTTTTAACAGGCCTCTCGCTGATGGTTCAACCTCCCAAAGTGATTCGGGGAAGTTGAAAATTCAGTTCAAAGTCACAAAAATAAACAAGATCCAATGATTAAAAATGATCGATAAAAAGAGCCAACATGAAAAACTGGTTGCAGAAGCACAACACAGGTATCCTAAAAGTCCCAACCCACAAAAAGACCCTCTTTACACCCTTTAACACACCACATGGATCTCATGAGGAAAACTCTCATGAGGAAGGCTCTTTCATGGCAAATGTTTCTCCAATTCGCTTTAGAGTTTTCCAGTAACCACAGGACCTGTGAGAGGGCCATCAACAAGGAAGCCTCCACTCCTAGCACCTTCTCCAAAGTGAGTTTGCCAGTTGAGGAGGGCAGCAGTGAGGATGGGTGATAGAACTGAAAGGAACAGCTGCTTAGGTCTAGCCATTCAGTACTGAACCCAGAACCAAGAAAAGAAGTACCAGAGGAAGTGGCTGCAGCAGCTGCCACCATCTTCATCTCCCAAGAATGCCTTTGGGCCTCCAATGTATATTTTGAGGGCACAGCCTAAGATGTTGCAGGTAATGAAGATGCCAGCAGCTGCAACCCAACTCACCTGGCATTGCTCACCTCAGCACTGGCCTCAAAACTTTAAAAAGTTAGAAACATAGAATCATAGAGTTGGAATAGACCACAAGGGCCATCAAGTCCAACCCCCTGCCAAACAGGAAACACCATCAGAGCACTCCTGACATATGGTTGTCAAGTCTCTGCTTAAAGACCTCCAAAGAAGGAGACTCCACCACACTCCTTGGCAGCAAATTCCACTGTCAAACAGCTCTTACTGTCAGGAAGTTCTTCCTAATGTTTAGGTGGAATCTTCTTTCTTGTAGTTTGGATCCATTGCTCTGTGTCCGCTTCTCTGGAGCAGCAGAAAACAACCTTTCTCCCTCCTCTATATGACATCCTTTTATATATTTGAACATGGCTATCATATCACCCCTTAACCTCCTCTTCTCCAGGCTAAACATGCCCAGCTCCCTTAGCCATTCCTCATAAGGCATCGTTTCCAGCCCTTTGACCATTTTGGTTGCCCTCCTCTGGACACGTTCCAGTTTGTCAGTGTCCTTCTTGAACTGTGGTGCCCAGAACTGGACACAGTACTCCATGTGAGGTCTGACCAGAGCAGAATACAGTGGCACTATTACTTCCCTTGATCTAGATGCTATACTCCTATTGATGCAGCCCAGAATTGCATTGGCTTTTTTAGCTGCCGCGTCACACTGTTGGCTCATGTCAAGTTTGTGGTCAACCAAGACTCCTAGATCCTTTCCACATGTACTGCTCTCAAGCCAGGTGTCACCCATCTTGTATTTGTGCCTCTCATTTTTTTTGCCCAAGTGCAATACTTTACATTTCTCCCTGTTAAAGTTCATCTTGTTTGTTTTGGCCCAGTTCTCTAATCTGTCAAGGTCGTTTTGAAGTGTGATCCTGTCCTCTGGGGTGTTAGCCACCCCTCCCAGTTTGGTGTAATCTGCAAATTTGATCAGGATGCCCTTGAGTCCATCATCCAAGTCGTTGATAAAGATGTTGAATAAGACAATAAGTTGAATAAGTTAAGGGATGCCAACAGAAGCCTTGATGAGCTTAACAGGGCTAATAGATCCCAACATTGGCCTGACAATGTTATGTGCTGATGCTGAATCTGAATACCCACAACAGCTAGCAGGACATCTCTACCCACGTCTACTCAGAAGTAAGTCCTGTTGAATTCAGTGAGGCTTACTCCTAGGTATGTGAGGTTAGGATTGCAATCCCTTAACCAGACAATTGCCATGTGGTTCCGCAGATAATCTTTCACCCCTCAAATGCATGTTCTTTTAGATGTAGCACTTGACATAGGAAGACTCACATCAATCACATGTAAGTTCATCAAAGTCTGCATTTCATTTGTTAAAAAGCAGCAACATCTTGGGCTTCTTCTCACCATTATACTGCTTTTGGCAAAAATCTTTTTGAAATCTCAGCTTCCATAAGATCTATACTGCATCCATAACATTCTGTGAGTGTTTTTAGTTTAAAAAAATCAAGAAAGTTCTCACACCTTGAGTTAAGGCAACTGAGACCAATAAGAACAGATTTATTTTCTGAAAATATTATTCGAAGCTCAGCAGTTATTCTATCAAGCATGGGCAAAAAGCACGTTTTCTGAAGTCTTTCTCTGAAAGGCCCTGTTCACTTGACACTTTGTCAATCAAAATTGATTCTTGAAACCTTAAAGGCAGGCTTTGTATATAACTGTGTATTGCGTAGGCATCATGGGATTCTGCATATGGCAGATATATTTTTATGTGAGTTTGCATATAGATATGAATTAAAAAAATAAAATAGTTTACATTTGAAGGCATTGTCTTGAGGCAGAAACTTCAGACTCTTATTTGGGAGTAAGTCCCTTTGAAGAAAAACTTAGGTAAAGGTAAAGGTAAAGGTACCCCTGCCCGTACGGGCCAGTCTTGACAGACTCTAGGGTTGTGCACTCATCTCACTCTAGAGGCCGGGAGCCAGCACTGTCCGCAGACACTTCTGGGTCACGTGGCCAGCGTGACAAAGCTGCTCTGGTGAGCCAGCGCAGCACACACGGAAACGTCGTTTACCTTCCTGCTAGTAAGCGGTCCCTATTTATCTACTTGCACCCGGGGGTGCTTTCGAACTGCTAGGTTGGCAGGCGCTGGGACCGAGAAGCAGGAGCGCACCCCGCTGCGGGGATTCGAACCGCCGACCATGTGATCGGCAAGTCCTAGGCACTGAGGTTTTAACCACAGCGCCACCTGCGTCCCTGTGAAGAAAGACTTACCTTTGAGTAAACATGCATCAATTTACATCATAAAGCTATGATAATGGCTTTATTCCCAGTACATTTTATGGGTATATGTTTTGACTGGGGGGAACAAAGTTGTAACTGTCTCTGGTTTGTTTTCCTGATTGTGCTCTTTTGGGGGACAGCCTTACACCTTATATTTTGTCTTATAGGTGAAATGAAACAAGCCCCACATCTCTCAAAACACATGCAATAAAGGAAGCCATCCATCCATCCATCCACCATGCTACTGTGTAACTAATAAAAAGAAGAGATAATGGTTTTACCCAATATTTAATTAAATGCCCATTCTGGATCATCCATGCTTAAAAATTCAGTGATTAGAGCATCACAAAACAGCACATTTAAGACTACTCAGACTAGCCCTGGGATTTTGGAATGCCTTCCAGTGAGAGGTTTTCTCTCATCTTCCAGAAGGCAGGTCAAGCTCTTCCTTCTCTGTTGTGTTTTTAGAAGTTGTATCTGTTAACGTAGCTTTTCCTCCTTCCAACTGTTTTATGATTAGACCGTTGGTGTTTTCTATTGTACGCTACCCTGGAAATTTGTTTTTTAAAGTGGTGGTGGTGGGGAATCTTGTAGACAAAATGAAATTCTTTAATTCAAATGTCAAATTGCAGCATCAAAATCTGAGTGGTGAACATGTTGTATGTGCTGATTTTATCATTTGGCAGCCATTCATTTCAGGTCTAAAGGGAAAAAAAATGATGACAAAATTGGGAAAAGCAGACATTGTTTGCAAATTATGGAAAGGGCTAGAGCTGAGACAGAGCACATGTTTTGTATGTAAACCATTCCAAATTCAATCTCTAGCATCTCCAGGTAACACTGAAAAAGAAGCCTGAGTGAAACATGAATAGCTGGGACTCGGAGAGTGTCAGCACTATTTCAGCAATACTGAGCAAGACCTGGTGCAATACAGCTTTCTATCTCCACCCCAACATTGAAACAGAATTGTCTACTGAGTCCAGGGAACTAGGAAGGGAACAATGCATTTTTTTTCTTATTTACAATGCCTCTTTGGAAAAACAACTCCCTTTTGCTTTTATTATCAAAGCACACTATTTAAATGACCAGTGTATTAGCAGGTCTAACAAGCAGAATAAGAGAGCAAGAAGATGTATTTAAAGAAGAGTGGAATTTTTTTTTTGTCGAGTACATTGAAAACAATTGTGCACAGTTGAAAATGCTAACAGTATTATAGTAAATTCAACAATATAATACCTATCAAAGGGATGTAAGATAGGAAAGGGGTGGGGGAAAAGTCAATGAAAGTATGGTATAATAAAAGATGTTTAATTTGAAATGTAAGATTTGAAATTTTATTAACAATTATAAAATAAAAAAGGGCAAGTGTATTAATCCGGCCAAAAGCACTGCATTGGCCACTCCTACATCACATCATGTGACAGGCCCTTAAAAGCACCATCTATATGAGCAAAATTCAGATGCCAGATATCACATTTTCCATTTCCTAAAGCTACAAGGAGAGGACTCCCACAAATCTCAATCTGTGTAAGTACCTACTAGTTCACAGCTAAAGCAATGCCGGTTGCACTTTCCTCATTTAAAGCAGCCACATTTTCTCTTCAATATTTAACAAGATAGTTGAGTATCAATTTTTTATCGAATGCAAACGCAGCACATTATTCCACTAAAAATAAGAATTATTTCAAGCTTGCTTAACCTCTCAGAAGGAAACAAATAGGAACTCAGAGGTTCACCAACAGAACACTTTCCCAGAGTGGAGTGGTGAATCCAGGAAACCAGTCATTTCGGCTCTAATGCGGAGGCAATGCAAGCATACATCATGTCCAAATTTTGCAATTTGCAAGTCTAAGTTAGCATCCTGCCTGCCTGGCCTAAAATCAGACTGCGTATCAGAACACTGTAATACAGACCATCACAGCAGAATGTTAGCCACAAAACTTTTCTGTGCTGGGTCAAAGAAGTGAAAAGTAGAGTCACATCTACACAGTACACTTAAAGCACCACCACCTCCCCAAAAAGGGACATTGCCAGGGGTTGCAGGCAGGGTTGAAGAAAATATTGGGTGTGGCCAGTCTAGGTTACTGCCACCCCTGCTCTCTTTCCCCCTCTCCCCTGCCCCCATCTCCAGTTACCGGATTTTTCACTCCATAAGATGCACCTGACTATAAGACGCACCTATTATTTTTTTATTTTTTTAAATGATATTTATTAGAGGTTTAATTGTTACAGAAAAAAGAAAAAAGAAACAATAAAAAGTTAAACAAAACAAAACAGTACCTTAAAAAGAAAAAGAAAAAACAATACAGCAAAATAACATGAAAATCAAAAACATTTAAAAACACATCCAATATTTCCGTATCTTTACCTTTCATTTACTTGTTTCATCGACCTCCTCACACCTCCCTTTTTTGTATTCTAGTTCAATTAGCTATTTCAGCAAATCCTTTCCATCTTTCTCAGTTTTTGTTCTATAATTTATCTTAACACAATCTAACCTTAAATTTTCCACTTTGGGCCATTAACAATCTATTTTTACTTAATTCTTTATAACATTTCTGCTAAAGCCATATATCTTCATTCCAGCATCCTTCTAACATTCATTAATTTTGCAATATTTCTGTAAATATACTTTGAATTTTTTCCAATCTTCTTCCACCGACTCTTCTCCCTGGTCTCGGATTCTGCCAGTCATTTCCGCCAATTCCATGTAGTCCATCAGCTTCATCTGCCATTCTTCCAGGGTGGGTAGATCTTGTGTCTTCCAATGCTTTGCGATGAGTATTCTTGCTGCTGTTGTGGCATACATAAAAAAAGTTCTATCCTTCTTTGACACCAATTGGCCAACCATGCCCAGGAGAAAGGCCTCTGGTTTCTTCAGAAAGGTATATTTAAATACCTTTTTCATTTCATTATAAATCATCTCCCAGAAATTAAGACACACCTAGTTTTTAGAGGAGGAAAGCAAGAAAAAATATATATTCAGCGCAGAGCATGTAAGCGGCTCTCGCTTTTCTTGCTTTAAAGCAAGCAAAGCGAGAGCCACTTACATAGCTTCTCTCTCGCTTTACGCAGCTCTCACTTTGCTTGCCCATCCCTCCTCCCACCTCGCTGTAAAGCGCGGCGACGCCGGAGCAAGAAGAGGAGGAGGAGACACCGAGACAGGTGCTTTGCTTGCTTTACAGCGAGGCGGGAGGAGGGATGGGCAAGCAAAGTGAGAGCTGCGCGAAGCGGGACAGAAGCCATGTAAGCGGCTCTCATTTTGCTTGCTCCCATCTGTCCCTCCTCCCGCTTTGCTGTGAAGCCAGCAGAGCAAGAGGCACTGCACAGCTCTGGCTGAAGCCAGCAGAGCAAGAGCGATAGCTGCATAGCGGCTCTTGCGCTGCTGGCTTCACAGCGAGCGATGGACGGGAGCCATGGCTCCGGCTGCGGAGGCATCCCTCAGCTCGCGACTGCAGCGGTAACCAAGGGATCCCTCTGCCACCCAGTGCATTTGCTCTATAAGATGCACAGACACATCCCCTTACTTTTTAGGAGGAAAAAAGTGTGTGTCAAGGAGCAAAAAATACAGTATCTTCCCCTGTCCCGCAGGCTGCCTGGGAAAGGGCGGATCACTCTTCCCAGAAATCTGAACTTGCAGAGGGCTTCTGTCTCTGCAAAATGAATGTTGCCTTCATCATGTCCACAGAATGGAAGATGGCAGGATCTACAAAGAAGTGCTCTACAGCAGGGGTGGCCAACTCTCAAGAGACTGCGACCTACTTTCAGAATTAAAAAACTGGCAGTGATCTACCCCCGTTTTTGGGAAGTTCAGCTCAAAGTTGTTGAGCTTTTTTAGGGAGGAGGAATGCCCCCTTTTTAGGGGGTTTTAAAAAATCACTTTTTTGGGGGGGGGACTTCCATTTTGATAGGCAAAGTCACTCACAAAAAAGATCACTATGGATGAAAACAGCAGCACAGAGAGATCAGAGGGGGCAGGGCAGGAGTCAGTTTTAGCGACGCTAAGGTAAGGGAGCCAGAGATTGGCTGTGATCTACCAAAACCTCATGGGGATCTACCAGTAGATCACAATCAACCTGCTGGACATCCCTGCTCTACAGGGAGCTTGCTTCAGGCACCAGGCCCGTTGGCAGACCAACTCTGCCTTACAAAGTTGTCTGCAAATGTGAAGTGAAGGCTGGCAACATTGGCTCCCATTATGCTTCCAAGCACAGATCAAAGTGTTGGTGCTGACCTTTAAAGCCATAAACGGCCTCGGCCCAGCATTCCTGAAGGATCCTCTCCACCTCCATCATTCAGCCCAGACACTGAGGTCCAGCTCTGAGGGCCTTCTGGCAGTTCCCTCACTGCGAGAAGCGAGGTTACAGGGAACCAGGTAGAGGACCTTCTCAGTACTGGCGCACGCCCTGTGGAATGCCCTCCCATCAGACGTCAAGGAAATAAACAACTATCTGGACTTTTAGAAGACATCTGAAGGCACCCATGGTTAGGGAATTTTTTAATGTTTGATGTTTTATCATGTTTTAAATATTCTGTTGGGAGTTGCCCAGAGTGGCTGGGGAAACCCAGCCAGATGGGTGGGGCATAAATAAATAAATAAATTATTATTATTATTATTATTATTATTATTATTATTATTATTATTACCCTGTCATGTGGGAATCCCTTGCAGATGACTGCAGTGCCCGGAGACAGATAGTCAGGTTGTGTATCCACAGCAGTGACCACAAGAAGACTGACTGCTGGGAGGAGTGCAGAGAGAAGAAATCCTATGGTGAATCTACAGAACACCTACATCTTCCCCATACCTACTGAGATCTATGGCTGAACAACCATGTGATATGGAAATTAATGTGGTGATTGCTGGTTGAATGCCTTTCATCCAGGATCAAGTTTCTCAAATGTGCACTAAGCCTCCACAGCTACAAAAGCCTTCCCATTGCAGACAGCCACTTGCCACAAATCAGAAGGTGATGGAAATGAAAACGAAAGCCATGGAACTAGGATGCTCATGCCATTGTGTTTACTTTCCATAGTTTTTAAGAGGGCTTGAGTATTCTTCCCATCGATAGGTAATGATCCAGATGTTTCCTTCCACCACTTGATCAATGCTAACCATTTGTTACTTAGTTGCCCACAGGGAGAGTCTGATGGCATTTTAAAATGCATAATGCTGTTTTCCCAGTTTAGCAGTGAAAACAGAGAGATCTATACTTCTCCTTTCTGTAAATGACACCATATTTCAGGAAAACTGCTGCATTTCACATGCAGTCTACCTAGTTAATGTTATCGCTGCTAACATATGTCAGCGCATTTTTCCTGCTTAGACTTGTCAGGATTTCCTATTAACTTTTGGTTGTTTCCCAGAAATTCGGCTAGCAGGGTTTCTGAAAGCTGCTTCTACACCTGTTACTAAATTCACGCTGTGGGTGTAATAATATCTGTTAATGGCTTTGTTCTAATTGAGATTGGCCACAAGCTGAAAGGAATGACAGTCTGCTCTCATTTATCTAAACGGCCTTGCGAATTTCCAAAAACACTGGGGTCACTTGGAAGTCTGATGCTTAAACAGTAACCTCAATGCTATATTTAGACTGATTATGTGTGGGGCTAAATAATAAACACACAATCAATCAGAGAAGAGGCTCTACACTTTTTTAAAAAAAGAAAGCTGGAACTGCTTGTGTGGGGAAGGATCTTTCTTCTTTAATAACTCAATTTTGTCCTTTTGGAACTTTGCCTTCTCCACTAACCCCTGTCTTCAGCACAAACTCTATGTTACTGATATCACCCACAGGCAGTAAGTAAGAAAATCCATTTAATTGCCTAAATTCAACAGGAAAAGATATGGAGCAACCTTCCATTGATACCTGACCTTGTCATTTATTTATTACATTTAAATCCATAGATATGTCAATGAGCTAAAGGAGCTCAAGGTGGTGTCCAGTGTCCACAGTTCACCTGCACCACCATGTTGTCATTGGAACAAGACTGCAAGGAAAGTGAGGCTGAGAAACAGCAACTGACCCAATATGACCTTCATGACCGAGTGAGGATGTCAACCCTGGTCTCCCAGGTCTTAGCCCAACACTAAGCATTATACCACACCTTCTGTCTCCCCACTGGAAGAGGCTCAATTCCAACACATCCAAAGTATGCATTCAAAACATTTCATTGTAAAGGCAATGGTCAAAGTAAAGGACCGCTGGACGGTTAAGTCCAGTCAAAGGCGACTATGGGGTTGCGACACTCATCTCGCTTTCAGGCCAGGGAGCCAGAGTTTATCCACTGACAGCTTTCCGGGTCATGTGGCCAGCATGACTATACCACTTCTGGCACAATGGGATACCGTGACGGAAACCAGAGCGCACGGAGACGCCGTTTACCTTCCCGCTGCAGTGGTACCTATCTATCTACTTGCTTTAGAACTGCTAGATTGGCAGGAGCTGGGGCAGAGCAATGGGAGCTCACCCTGTCGCAGGGATTTGAGCTGCTGACCTTCTGATTGGCAAGCCCAAGAGGCTCAGTGGTTTAGACCACAGCACCCCCCATATATGCCCCAATTTCATTGTACATGTGGCTAAATGATAATGGGGCAGCCTTTCAACCAATATCGCCATGGGAAATTCTAGTACTGTTGTTTGCACTCCAGCTTCCTGCCTCTACCTTCTCACCAAGTATTGATAGATAACAGTACATCTTGCCCCCTTCACTGACCAGGCCAAGTTCAAATATGTGCGGTCTGCTTTTGTCCATTTAGAAGTGACCCTTGTATTGATATTAGAATCTAGAATGCCAAATGAGAATTTAACTGTTTGCTTCTTTTTGATGCTGTGTGCCTGATGTTTGATTTTCTGTTACTTACTATGCATTTACCCCGATTTAAACTTTCTTATATTGGACATGGGTTTGACTGAGTCCTTTAGCATTCCAAGAATTGATTCCTCTCTAGGCAGGCCGACTTAAATTCAGATGGGGAGAATTACAGAAGCATCCCTGAAGAGATTTAGGATGTGAAATAATGTGATTCCTCGACATATTCTTAGATTTCACAGATATTGGAAACCTTTGGGCAGTTTTTCATGGGAGAAAAACGAAGGCACCAGGAGAGGGTCTCTGGGGAAAGATTTTACAAATGGGGAGCCACTGCAAAAAAGACCTGCTCTTGTATCTCCACCCTCTGGACCTCTTGTAAAGGGGTCTGGGTTGGTTCATATGGGGAGAGGTGGTCCTTGATATATTGCAGTCCTGAATAAGGTTCTTTTTTAAAAGAAGTAAACAAATATATCAGGAATAAACCCATCAATACCTGTTAAGGTAGGGACACGGGTGGCGCTGTGGGTAAAAGCCTCAGTGCCTAGGACTTGCCGATCGAAAGGTCGGCGGTTCGAATCCCTGTGGCGGGGTGCGCTCCCGTCGTTCAGTCCCAGCGCCTGCCAACCTAGCAGTTCAAAAGCACCCCCGGGTGCAAGTAGATAAATAGGGACCGCTTACCGGTGGGAAGGTAAACGGCGTTCTGTGTGCTGCGCTGGCTCGCCAGATGCAGCTTGTCACGCTGGCCACGTGACCCAGAAGTGTCTGCGGACAGCGCTGGCTCCCAGCCTATAGAGTGAGATGAGCGCACAACCCTAGAGTCTGTCAAGACTGGCCCGTACGGGCAGGGGTACCTTTACCTTTACTTTACCTGTTAAGGTATCTTCTGAACCTGCATTGCTAGACACTGCAGAAGATACAACAGCTGATGAATGACTCTACAATTGTACTGTGTCTTTTATTCTTTGGAAGCTGCCTGTGACCTTATATTAAGAATTACATTTCGGTTCTACAGAGTGTTTGAATTCACCACATAATGTTATACAGTCTGCAAGGACAATAAATCAGCCAGCATGCTGATCATTACAGAAGACTTATAGTTTTTTATTCAGTAAGCACCTTCAGGCTACATTATTCAAAGAGTGTAGATTTCTCCTCCCCATCCCAAAAGCTGGCATAATGAAAATGAGAAAAATGACTTATTGCTACTGAGGAGGATGGGGGCACCACAGTAGGGTTGTTAAGGGGGAAAATGCACCGAGGTTTCCTTTTTACATTACACTTTAAAGACACAAAATGAATGGATGTTGGAAGTTTGTTTCATGTGGAGCCTCACACTTCTTAAAAAATTGAAGATGAAAAGTATTCCTAATAACGCATTGGCTTGGGGATATTGTTTTCGACAAGTAAAACCTCTTCTCCCTGTAGTTATAAATAGGCACAAACTTCCCAAGGAACTTTGCTACCCTTCTCAAAATGCTGTTGGTGCCCTAGAAATCTGTCAGATGCTTTGCCCGAGGAGCAACCCTCAAATTTCCTCTTAATTTTGCTTTAGGTGAAATCAGGGACAACTTTAGGAAACTCTGGAAAATGTCATGATTTTTTGACTTCCCTTAAAATTCAGAGGGTTCCACTTTAAAGAAACATATGGAGTTTTGTTAAACAGATATTCTAGGGGCATCTCTAAAGCCATTTAGATAATAGATAATACATGGTGTGGATTCTATGGGCTCTCCAGACCTGCTTTTTATTCCACATTCATTATAAATTGTGGTCACATGCAATCCTGCTTTCAATACTGTTTGTACCTGCAGATTATTATCTGCGGGAGGGCAGAGCCAGCCCACACACAAGGCGGGATGAAGCAGCTGCCTCAGGTGGTAATAATCTGAGGCCCTTCTTCATGTCTAGAGGGCAGCAACATGAGAATGGGCCTTTTGTACGGTGGCTCCCCATTTGTGGAATGCTCTCCCCAGGGAGGCTCGGCTGGCACCATCTTTATACAACTTTGTGGGCTAGGGGAAAACGTTCCTCTTCAACCAGGCCTTTGGCTGATCAACATCCTATATGCTTTTAAGTGTGTTTGTTGGGGAGGTGATGGGGGTTAATGGTTTGTTGGTTTTTTGCTCTTGTTTTTATTATGTATTTTGCGTTTTTATCTTGTAATTTTATGCTGTGAACCACCATGGGATCTATGGCTGAAAGGAAGTATACACATTTAATAAATAAATAAAATAGGTTGAGAAGGAGAGGAGAAGGACAAGTTCTCGGATGTAAGTTCTTCCAATGACTTGCTGGGTGGAAAGGCTCAAGGAGAGGAGGAGCTAAAAGTTGCTGGTCTATCCCAATGGAGTGGCCCTGCATCCGTTCCCCTCATGTGAGTGGTAGCCTGGTGCAATCTGTGATCCTATGTGGCAGTGGATAGAATAAGAGATCTGGCTTCTCAGAAGTTCTGGTTAGAGCTCTGCTTCTATTACAGTGGTATCTTGGTTTTCAAACTTAATCCATTCTGGAAGTCCGTTGCAAAACCAAAGTGTTCCAAAACCGAGGCACGCTTTCCCATAGAAAGTAACACAAAATGGATTAATCCGTTCCAGACTTTTAAAAACAACCCATAAAACAGCAATGTAACATGAATTTTACTATCTAATGAGACCATTGATCCATAAAATGAAAGCAATAAACAATGTACTGCAGTCACACAATCAATTAATCAGTAGCTGAACTCAGTTCCACACAGTCACAAAAAAGAGCCGCAAAAACAAAAACGCAAAATAAATAGCAAAAACAGACAGACCTCAGCATAACGGTCAAAACGGAAGTGTGGCACTCAAATCGGAAGCGCAACACTCAAAACGGAGCACGTTCGGCTTTTGAAAAAAGTTCGCAAACCAGAACGCTTACCCCCGGGTTTGCAATATTTGGGTTCCAAGTTGTTTGAGTACCAAGGCATTTGAGAACCCAGGTTCCACTGTCTCTTCCTCCTCCTGCTACAGCATGATGTAACGGCTACTGCAAGGTGACTATTATGTGCAGAGAGGGCTTTGTTTTGTTTTTCAGTGGATGAGTATTCAAACATGGAACTTTCAACCTGCAAGAGGACAGTCCAGGAAAATCCATATCACTTGATTCTGTCAAAGTTATAAACCAACTCTAAGTTTAAGGCATTTAAGGAGAATTTGGAGTAAGCGCACATTTTCCATCCCTGGCTGGAAGAGCAAGGTTTGCCTGGCTTTGACTCTGGCAAATTAAAGTGGGCTATGTGTGAACATTCATATCAGCACTATATTCAGGTAATCCCAGAGTAGGCATCTGCTGGAATTCTAAACGAAACTGCATGGAAATGATAGTTTATTTTTTAGTTGGGTAATGTTGGAGGTGTGTTGTTTATTAGCAACATTTCTGAGCAAATCCTTCACTAGTGGAATTTCTCCTGAAACACAGCAGAAGGGTATTACCCTGGATGTTCAATCCCGTGGTTGCAATCTTTCTCCATAATGACTTCCTCTCAGTACTGTAAATTGAGTTTGTGAAGCTATCTATTAGCAGGGCATGTGACAGACTGAGGTGCTTAGACTTCTGTGGAAAACATTACTTATGAATTTTATTAACATGCCTACTCTCCTTCAATCCCTGTATTTCTTTCAAAGTATCCCCTTAAGGTTCTCAGCACCTTTTCTCTGAATTACACCTATATTTCTCATTTTCTCTGGCAGCATTAAATTCTGAGGCAAACACACACACCCCTCATCTTCTGCTCCCATTGTCCAGAGGCTTTCCACCAAGCCTACCATTTAAATTAATTTCCTTCAAAACAGTGACAAGCTCACCCTGATAATGAAGCCAAGCAGTCTGTCAGATTCAACAAAGCCAAGTGCCACTTCAAATCCCACCATTCATTAAGGTGCCAGGGAACTCTGCCATCAGCAACTGTATTCTTAATCTCTTCCCTCCCAAAATTGCCGAATTCAAAGGACCAATGGAGATGTTGCCCACAAACATTTGTAATAAACTCTCAGACTTTTCTCCAGCACCTTCCTTCTGAAGGTGATTTACAAGGGGTCTGCTTCCTTACTTACTAAATTTCCACCCCACTCTTCTTCCCAAAGGAGCCCAGGACAGCAAACACGCAAATTCTAAAACAACTAAAGCCTCTTTAAAAATTCAAGTACAGGCGCAGACTGGGAAAGAGCTCTCCTTTAAAGGCTTGTTGGAAGAAGAAGGCCTTCAGTGGGAGTCAAAAAGACAACAGACACAGCATCTGTTTAATACAGAGTTGCCATATTGTGGCAATCACACAGGGTCCCCGGACATTTCACCGTCTATTGATCCCTGTGCCACCACTTTTTTTTCTTGCTGCCCCCACCCAGGCCCTACCTGGTACAATACTGAGTCCAGTCAGGGTTAAATTGGAACATAAACTTCTGTTTATTTATTGCAGTTTAACAAGCGTGTGGTTTCATAAACAGTATCGGTCAATTACAATCATGGGGTGCCTATCCAGACCTATAACTTCCGCTATCTGCTCTCACTCACTAAACCACCTCTCAGATATTTACTTGTCTTCCTAGTTCCTAACTGTTACTGACTCAGCTTATTTCACTACACTAACTCAACCTATCCACAGACTCTATCCCAATTCACTCCCACTCCAACCAACCTCCCAATGAACTCCTCCCTTTGCCCCTCCCAGAGCTGGTTTTATAGTCCCTTTGACTCCATCCCCTGGGTTCTGATTGGGTAACCTGTTTAACTATTTCACCTCCAGCACTCTCATATGTTAACATCACACATATTTCCAGAGGTAAAAATCCAGACAAAGTTGTTGAGCCCAAAAAGTAAAGCTTTTCATCAATCTAATGTGTCTGGACAATATTTTTATTCCAAAAGAAACCAGTTTTTATTTATCCAGTTGCTTCATGCTGCACAATATTAATATCTGCAATGAAAGGTTGGTCAGCTCCGCGAGGTAACATTCTGAAATGGCATTCTGGAAGTCCTTCAGTGTTGCTGACTGCATCACAAAGCAGGCAGTGGATACCATCAAGCCTGAAACCTTGCTGGTTCAACCTGTGCAAGATACACACTCACAATTTCAGAGGATTTCCAGGCATTGCCACTGAGATGAAGAACATCATGAAGATGGTAAGGAAGTTGGTGGCGATAGACCTGGATGAGGGGAAACAGGCCGTGAGTCTGGAAGAGCTGGAGGAACTGGTGATATTGAGTTCCAGCTCTGAAAGCGGAGAAGAGGAGGAGGAGGAGGATGACCAACCCACCTGGACCTTGAGCTTTTCTGAACTCTTTGGTGCACTTAAAGACGCATGTGAATTATATCATTGCACAGTATGAACCCACCATGGAACGTAGCCTGACGAACAACACACTGCAGACAGTGTGTGGCCATACAAGGTGTCTGACCAGCTGAAGAGGCAATCGCTCCAGCTGCACACCACTGCAAGATACCATCAGCAGAAAGTGAACCTGACTCACAGCTGAAATCTCTTGTACTGATCTACCCCCCTTGTCATTGTTTACACATAGTCCTCCAGTGATGAGGAAGATTGAACTACTATTGCTACCATACCATACCATACGCATCTGGCAAGTGCTGCTGTTTTTTTAAAAGGGTCTTTCAGGAGTTTTCAGAGGTTTAGAGAGTATTTACAGACTTTTTAGATGGTTATCCCAATACATGCCATTTCATTTGCACACGCAGTACCTGGGAATGTAACTGTTATGTTTCCAAGGTGTTGCTCGAGAGCAAGCAGGCAAATATCTCCCTGCTTGGCTGTGAAGCCTTGTTTTTGCTGCCAAAATAAACCTTATCTGTCCGGAGCCCCACTCTCCCGTGGCTGGCTCAATCGCTGGCAGAATCCGTGAGTGGGCGGTTCCTAAACTTTCCCCAGCAAAGCAGCTTCTTGACACCCAGTCTGCGCCTCCCCTCTCTGTGGATACTTTCTGCACAAGGAGAGCGTGGGTAGCGGAGGACCCCTCTCCTCCCCGCTTTTCCCAGGCAAGGAGTCCTGGCACTGCCTCACCTCTTCCGACTCCTACAGCTCCTGTCCACTGGAAGCGTGTTTACTCTCCTCCATTGAAGAGGAGCTACTTCTCCCGATCCCTGGAGGCTCTCTATAATCCATTCGGCTTTTGCTCTCTCCCTCCTGAGCCGATGGCAATTCCCTGACAGTAACCTTGGCCTAAGTGGGGAGTTGATTGCAGTGGTTACATTTAGTTATTTAGCTTTCCTTTCGTTTGTTTGTATAGCTGACTAAAGGATGCACTATACCAGATTTTCATCACTGACTTTAACAAGTTTTTAGTCCAGGAATTGCTTTGCCTTTCCATTGGGAATAGTAGGAGTAATAATAATCAGCTATTGTTAATAGTCATTTGAGCAGCCAAAACCACCACACGAATGATTTTCCTCCTCCTTCCCTTTTGCAAGATGGTCCCAAATTGCCACACTCATTGATTCCTGTTAACTTAAAATACATAACTGAGTGGCAAGGGTGGGGTATGTGAAGGCTTTTTCCAGGAGGGAAAAAAGATCATCTCTAGCACTTACTGCAGCTGTGCTGTTCATACATTTTACAACAGGCAATTGTTTGAGAAGTTTTGTTTGCATATTAGAAAGGCCCTGATTTTTCCTAAAGCTATTACATTTCCAAATGGAACTCCAGAAACCTCCATCTCCCCACGTCCATTTTTCAAGCTTTGCTTTCGAATACCTGGAGTGCAAGCTTGATGGTCCATTGTGGCTTGTGCTCACGGCTGAAATGTAAATATATGAGGCATTCTGGGTGAAAGGGCACTGCAGGATTTAATGTAGAAAGGAATGCAAATTTCCAAACCAGTTCCCCAGCCATGAAATATCTCTCCCCCCCCCCCCTGCTTCTTAAAAAAACAATGACTTTTATTTTCGGAGATCTAGAACATAGTAAGCCCAAGGCACACATTTTTAATTTATGAGATTCATTCTGGCAGATATATAATCAAACCTTTCCCTCCTAGTACCCACTGATCTCCAGGTGTTTACCTTCTTTCAAACTGCAAGGACACTGGAGAATGTTGTGCACTCCTGCCCGGGGCTGAGATGCAGCTAAGTGACTGTTACAGCCTCTGGAGAAAAGCCCCCACATGTAGTGTTAACTGTTGGGTTACATAATTTAATTGTGCCAGACTTCCCTGCCTAATTGCTCCCTGCAGCTTTCCCTTGCCTCTCCAAACCTAGGAGATATTGATCTACACCATTCTCACTCGAGACAATTGAGAAAGTATTATGCAGGTGAGGAGCTCGTGATCTCTTAATATTCTGAAAGATCAGGAGGGAAAGAGGCTGTGGAAAAAATAAGAAGCCAAATAAAATGTCAAATTGTGTTTCACACTACACTTTTAACAACAAAATATTGTTTAGTTCTCTTTGGCTACTTCTGCATGTAGAAGACCATTATGTGGGCCAAGTAAGCTATATGACTTCATTTCTATCCAGACATGTGGATAGAAAAAATATAGGCACTGTGAGTTTATCAAGTAAGCACAAAGTGATCTGGGCAATGAGGATTCATTATGGGGGGGCCAAGAGGGTGACTGACACCTAGCTGCCCCCTTAAACAGGCTGGGGGGTGGGCTGTTTGCAGCCCCAAAGCCCCAGCCTGATTGGCTGAGTGGGCACTGCCCGCCCTTAACTAGGATCCTGACGTGGCTGGATGTGGGCAGTGCCAGGCATCCCCTCCCCCAGCTGCATTGAGAGATAGCTGCCTCCTGAACCCACCACGGATATGCCATGTGGCAACAGCCACCCACCTGAAGTCCCAGGTGAACGGATATTATGGAAGGCCAAGACTACGTATTCCTGTTCTATGGGGTGGCACAGAGGAAGTATGATTTAGACCAGTTTTTGCATCTTGAGCTATCTCCTACAGGCCCACTTATCCATTGGGAAATGTAATCCAAAGGAACCTAGTGGGGCGTGTGTGGGTGTGTGTGGGTGGGTGTGTACTGTATGTATGCATACAAATCATGGTGGACAATTCACACCATTCTTAAAGGCTCAAAGTGCTGTCAGAATAGGATCCCCATCTGATTTCTTGACTGATTGCAGAAATAGAACCATATTAGCAATAGCAACTTCCATTTGACACAATACATACAACCTATATTTGGTGTGACATGAGTAAAAGAAAACATGCCACTTAAATTAACCATAGGGTGCCATTTTGCTTTTTGCTTTTGTCTGGTAACACCACTATGACAAAGACGTGTGTTGCCCACTATCAAAACTGGCAACCTGCATAATCTAATGAAGAAACTGACACAGGGCTGCCAACTTAACTTGAATAAAATATTGGGAGGGGGCAAGTAAGCCCTGTCCCCGCATTATTGATCGCAAGACTTGGTGCACACACACCATTTGAATGACAATGGCCATCAACCTTGGGGGGGGGTGGCCCCCTCAAATATTTTTTGGGGGGGATAAAGACCCCTCAGCCCCTTGGAGTTGGCTCCTATGAACTGACACCACACTTGTATCACTGATCACAGAGTATGTTTTTTTTCCTACATTTGTTGATTGACTATGGCTTGTAGCCAATGCTGCAGCCAGAATTCTGTGTGTGCAACAGAATTTCCTCTCCTGTCCACTCCAGCCCCCTAAGCACCCTCAAAAACAGTTACGGAGGTTTGAGGACCCATCCCCGTACTGTAGAACTGAGGGATGCACAGGGAGAGGTGCGAAAATGGAAGTCCTGTCGCATGAGCATTGGATACAACCCATGTGTTATGTACTGAAGTTCTCACCCTGGGCTAGCAGGGGGATACTGTAGATAGTTCAGGTCCACATATGCAAATAAGGGATTGAAAGTGACGTTCAGTGATTGGATAGTTACAGAAAATGGTTACTGTTGCATTCTAGTGGAGCTCTATATAAGCAGGCTGGCTGAACCCTTCAGTTCAGTTCTGTTCTGGGCTGTGAATAAACAAGAGCTGTTTGAAGAATCGCTGTGTTGTCTGATATGTTCACCCACAACTTAACACCATGCATTCCTGATTTTCTTTCTTTTTTTTTAAAGGGATAAAGGTAAAGGTACCCCTGCCCGTACGGGCCAGTCTTGACAGACTCTGGGGTTGTGCGCCCATCTCACTCAAGAGGCCGGGGGCCAGCGCTGTCTGCAGACACTTCCGGGTCACGTGGCCAGCGTGACAAGCTGCATCTGGCGAGCCAGCGCAGCACACGGAAACGCCGTTTACCTTCCCACCAGTAAGCGGTCCCTATTTATCTTTTTTTTTAAAAAAAAAATATTTTTTATTACATTTTCAAATGCACAAATAAAAATATATAGTTCACATAACAAGCATAAGATAAACAAATAAAGAAAAAAGAAAAGTCCACTTTCAGAAATATTTTTACATAACCAATCGGACTTCCTCACATCTCCCATACCATGCATTCTTTACCATAAAAATGTCAGCAAATTATTACCTTTTTTCACATCTTAATTTATACCTTTCAAATGTTTTAAATTTAAAATACTCTTTGTCAGTTACTTGTACCTTTAATCACCTTTAGTAATACTTTAGATCTCATCCTTTTCTTACTTTTGACTTAATTTTCTGTTTCAAAGATCTAATCGCTGAAGCTAAAACTTCCAAATCGTGCAGTTTTTAACATTCGTACAACTTATAGTATTTTTGTAAATAGTCCTTAATTTTTTTTCAGTCCTCCTCCATCGCCTCTTCTCCCAAGTCTCGGATTCTGCCAGTCATTTCAGCCAGTTCCATGTAGTCCATCAGTTGCATCTGCCACTCTTCCAGTGTAGGTAGATCTTGTGTCTTCCAGTGTTTTGCAATAAGTATTCTTGCTGCTGTGGTTGCATACATAAAAAATGTTCTATCCTTCTTTAACACCTTCTGGCCGACAATGCCCAGTAGGAAGGCCTCTGGTTTCTTGGGAAAGGTATACCTAAATACCTTTTTTAACTCATTATATATCATTTCCCAGAAGGCCTTCACTTTTGGACAGGTCCACCAGAGGTGAAAGAATGTCCCTTCAGCCTCCTTACATTTCCAACATTTGTTATCAGACAGATGATATATCTTAGCAAGTTTGACTGGGGTCATGTACCACCTATATATCATTTTCATAATGTTTTCTTTCAGGGCACTGCATGCCGTGAATTTTATTCCAGTGGTCCATAACCTTTCCCAGTCTTCAAACATAATGTTGTACCCAATATCTTGAGCCCATTTTATCATGGCTGATTTCACTGTCTCATCCTGAGTGTTCCATTTAAGCAACAAGTTATACATTCTCGAAAGTACCTTAGTTTTAGGTTCCAACAGTTCTGTCTCTAATTTCGATTTTTCCACCTGGAATCCTATTTTTCTATCCGACTTAAAAACCTCTTGAATTTGAGCATAGTGAAACCAATCTTGCACCTTATTCTTTAGTTTTTCAAAGCTCTGCAGCCTCCAGTTATCTACCTATTTATCTACTTGCACCAGGGGGTGCTTTCAAACTGCTAGGTTGGCAGGCGCTGGGACCGAGCAACGGGAGCGCACCCCGCCGCGGGGATTCGAATCGCCGACCTTTCGATCGGCAAGCACTAGGCACTGAGGCTTTTACCCACAGTGCCACCCGCGTCCCTCAATTTTAAGGGATACCTAGACATTAATGTCCTCCATTTCCCCTACAATGGCTGCTTACAATTTTACAGAATGGCAGACTTCAATGCACTGTATTAAACAGCATTGATTTCAGCTGGGGGAACCTGGACACATTTTCCTTCACCCTCTGATATACGGTACTTAAAATGCTTGACATTAATTGGATCATGCTCTTTGCATACAGCAGGCCTCCTTTTTCAGTACATCGAAGGAAGGGCACTTCAGGTTGCCAATTTGTTGAAACAAAAACACCACTGGACTCTTGTGTTTTTCAGCAGCTTGACATTTAGGAATTAGCAGGTGATAGGCTTTCCTTGGCATGGAGATAAACACTGTCACCTGCTGCTCACTGCAGCAGATCAAGCAGATGTGAAAGGCAAAGCGGCAAGAGCTGCAGTTCAAAAGTTGTCAACCCTAAGGGCATAATGTCCTTTAAGTTGGATGAAATAAAACAAGACTCCATGGAGGCCTCTTGCTATGTTGCCTTTGTGGTATCTGCAGTTGGATGATACGCTGCTTGAAAAAGGCAAGAACACAGCACCCAAAGGGGCAACACTGCTAAGGGGAGGAGCTATACCACAAGGGTCAGCGACCTTTTTCATCAGTGGGCCGGTTCACTGTCCCTCAGACTATGTGGTGGGCCAGACTATATTTTGCAAAAAAGAATGAACGAATTCCTATGCCCCACAAATAACCCAGAGATGCATTTTAAATAAAAGGAAACTTCTCATGTAAAAACACACTGATTCCCAGACCGTCCACAGGCCGCATTGAGAAGGCAATTGGACCCCGGGCCATAGGCTGCCTACCCCTGCTATAGCATGTGGCCCTCCAAAGGAGTCTCGAGCTTTTCACATTAATAAGAGAGCTAGGTAAATGTAAAGGGACTCCTGACCATTAGGTCCAGTCGTGGCCGACTCTGGGGTTGCAGTGCTCATCTCACTTTATTGGCCGAGGGAGCCGGCGTACAGCTTCCGGGTCATGTGGCCAGCATGACTAAGCCGCTTCTGGTGAACCAGAGCAGTGCATGGAAACACTGTTTACCTTCCCGCCGGAGTGGTACCTATTTATCGACTTGCACTTTAACATGCTTTTGAACTGCTAGGTTGGCAGGAGCAGGGACCGAGCAACGGGAGCTCACCCCTTTGCGGGGATTCGAACCACCGACCCTCTGATTGGCAAGCCCTAGGCTCTGTGGTTTAACCCACAGCGCCACCCGCGTCCCTAATAAGAGAGCTAGCTCCCTTTAAAAAAGGGCTTGGGGAAATGCACAGAGGGATATTGCTAATGCAGGTGGCCACAAAAAGAGATGGAACACCATTTGATTGGTTCCATATTGTACAATGCTGTGCTTCTTTGCAGGCGGCGCTGTGGTCTAAACCACTGAGCCTCTTGGGCTTGCCGATCAGAAGGCCAGCAGTTCAAATCCCTGCAATGCAGTGAGCTCCCATTGCTCTGTCCCAGCTCCTGCCCACCCAGCAGTTCGAAAGCACGCCAGTGCAAATAGATCAATAGGTACCGCTGTGGCGGGAAGGTAAATGCTGTCAACGGCTTCTGTGTAGGTACCTTGAGTAGTGTTGCTGATCTTCAATTCCTCAGCCAAATGCAGATATGGAAAATAGACGTAGGCAATTAACTGAAACTGTAAACAAGCCAATAAAAAGTTTTCACATGAAGGGATATATCTGAGTGTGATTGATAGTCCTGGTCAGGTTTTATTCTGTCATAACTGATGTGCCAAATTGTTGCAAATGATACACTTTGAACTGCCTGCTTAGCTTTTCTTCCCAACCACTTGAATTCCTACAGAAAATCTCTGACAGAAATGATGTTTCAGCTTTTTTGGATCAATCTCACAAATGAGCCCCCCTGCATTTATGTTACATTGCCGTTACTCAGGCATTTCCCCACGGTATATTTTAAATACCCCTGTTATCACTAAATTGAGACTAACTTCCAATCACAATTTGAATTATTTCTAAAACCATGGAGACGTTGCCTTCTTTAGCATTTTTATTAGGCAGAAACATTACGCAAAACACTGCTGGGAAGGAATGCCAGGACATAATACACACCTCAAGGCATTATGAATAAGAGACAAAGTTTTATACGTAACAGTTCTTTTTGCCCACTGTGAAACTTTGCATCATTGTTTAATACTTCTGACTCTTGTTTTAGCTTCACTTTATTCCTGAATGATGGGACCTGACTTTCTGGTCTGCCTTCATTGTTCATTTAAGTGACGTATTGCACTGAGTTTTAACTTATACTCTCCATCAATAGTCCTTTTCAGAATCCTCAGTCAGGCAGATTCCATTATGAGGTCGTCCATGGTCTTCATACCCCCTTCATCCTGAGAGCCAGTGTGGTGTAGTGGTTAAGAGTGGTAGACTCGTAATCTGGAGAACCGGGTTCGATTCCCTGCTCCTCCACATGCAGCCGCTGGGTGACCTTGGGCTAGTCACACTTCTTTGAAGTCTCTCAGCCCCACTCACCTCACAGAGTGTTTGTTGTGGGGGAGGAAGGGAAAGGAGAATGTTAGCCGCTTTGAGACTCCTTCGGGTAGTGATAAAGCGGGATATCAAATCCAAACTCTTCTTCTTCTTCTTCTTCTTCTTCTTCTTCTTCTTCTTCTTCCTCACAAATATTTACTTTAAAGCAGGCATGGCCAAACTCGGATCTCCAGATGTTTTGGGACTACAATTCCCATCATCCCCAACCACTGGTCCTGTTAGCTAGGGATGATGGGAGTTGTCCCAAAACATCTGGAGGGCCGGGTTTGGCCTTGCCGGCTTTAAAGCTTCTAAAATAGGGTCTTCAGCCATCCACAGCCTGAGTGGCTAGTACGCAGGACCCCTTGCCACTGCTTGCTATGAATGCACATAGAGTGATATCCCTGAAGTGATGGGTGTTGACAACATTCTGTTGCCCTAAGAAGGAATGGTATGCAGATGGCATGCCTTCTGCCCTGTAAACATGGGGACCTGAGCTGGTTCTGTCACACCTTTTATTCAGGGATCATCATATTCTGAGCTGCAGGAGTCTAAACTCCCAGCAAAAAAATAAAAATGGAGAGGAGACGAATTCTGGAGGTACGAACCTCTGGAAGTGTACAAGAATAATTTGTGGTATCTAGTCATCTCATTTTAATTATAGAAACAAAGACCTTTTTTCCATTCTTTTATGCTTCCACCCATTTATTTTAGTAATTCTTTATTCTAATTGAGAAGTGTAAACTGTTTAATTGTTGTTTGCTGGTGTTTAATTTTACTGTTTACTATTAGATTTTAATGGTTTATTGAATGTTGCTTTATTTGATATAAGTTGTTTATTTTAAAGTTATTGTGATTTTTTTTTTATATTGGATCAGATTGTTGCTATTAATGTTTGATGTTTATTGTGTTTTTATGTGTATTGGAAGCTGCCCAGAGCAGCTGGGGCAACCCAGCCAGATGCACAGGGTATGAATAAATTATAATTATTAGCATTAGCATTATTCCCTTTGCAACAGGCCTGTGCAATTTTCCATGAAGACCAAACGAAGTCCACTTGCCGGATATGATGCAGCATGCTAGAGGCTCAATAAACCTATTTGTGCTGTATGGCGGGAATCAACCAAACAGGAGGATTGATCAAGCATAAACCCACAATATGAGATTGCTGGGCTGAATTCAATCTGGTGGGTGACAAATTGTGCAGGCCTGCTTTCACAATCAGAGCTGTTGCAGAACTGCTGCTGGTGTAAAGAGCATTTTGTTTCCAGAATTCTTGACATCCTCAAATGTTGTTTCCATGGTCGATTTCTCCACCCCACCATATAACGGAAGCTTGTGACTTTTAAAAAATAAATTGGGGATCAAAAGGTTTAACGGAACCTTATCTCAGCCTCAACATGGCATATAAAAACTAGAACAGGACCACTGGGAAAATAAGCTAAGATTCAGCATGTGTCACAAAATGCTTCAGGTCAGCAGCTCAATAACTATCCCAAAAAAGTGTGCAAGGAAGAGATTTGTTTATAAATGTCTGGAAATGGGAGATATAACTGAACTGAAATTGGACAGCCTCCCTGGTTGTTGTTGGGTTTTGGGTTTTTTTTAATCTTCACACACACAAAAGGGCTTCTATTTTGCTTATGGAGGAAAAAAGAGAGCAAGTGCCATTTAAAAAAGAAACACCCCACCATTTGATACAATTTAGAATTGAAGATGGAACTTTTCCACTAAACCTGGAACAAAAGTTAGGTACTAATGTGTTTCCCTTTAGAGCTTAAAAGGCATTCAGTACCATAAGCTTTTGAACTGAGCACTGCAACAATATATTTTTGCATTTCTGACTTTTGCACTTCTAAACAGATGCCCTAATAGATAATAAACATCATTGCATTTTCAGGTATGTGTTCTCCTCAACCCAGGCATTGGCATATATCTTCATGCTAAGACAAATTTGCCTTTATGGCTGTGGCCAATTGAATGCAAGGCAAGAACAAGCAATGTTAGAAATCTTAACTAAAATTTCCACCATATTTTGCCCAAAGCCTATTTTTTAAAATATAAAAATAAACAAATAAATAAAAAGTTATGATTTTCAATTTTATACAATTCAATAATTTTACATTCATTTTAACATTTAGAAACTCAACCTCCTTCCCCCTCCTTCTGCAGTTCCTTAAATTTATTTTTTTATATTCTCTGCATATTCCAAATTAACTTAGCTGAATCATTGATTCATCTATGTTAAATGTATACTCTTACAAAACTGCAGGTTATTCCAATAATCCTGCCAATTTTCTTATCTGTTTACAGTTTGTTTGTAAATAGACCATTTCCATTCTTTTCTAAAAAGTTTGTTATCTTGATTATCTTCTTCCAGTAAGTTTCGCCATTTCTGCATATTCCATAAGTTTTTATATCCATTCTTTCTTTGCTGGGACTTCTACTTCTTTCCATTTTGGGGCCAGTAACATTCTTGCCACTGTAGTTGCATACATGAATAAGTTTCTATACAGTTTAGGTACTTCTGTCCCTATAATCCCCAAAAGAAAAGCTTCTGGGTTTTTTTAACAAATGTTATTTTAAACATCCTTTTCATTTCATTATATATAATTTCATTTCCTTATATATTCATTATATATATTTTCCCAGCAGTGGCGTAGCGTGGGTTGTCAGCACCCGGGGCAAGGCAAGTAATTTGCGCCCCCTAACCCGTGGATTTGCGCCCCCTAACCTGTGGATTTGCCCTAGCCCCAGATGTTGCGCCCGGTGCGGCCGCCCCCCCTGCACCCCCCACGCTATGCCACTGTTTCCCAGTAAGTCTTAACCTTACTACAAGATCACCACATATGATAAAAAGAACCTTCTTTCTCTTTACATTTCCAACACTTATTTAATTTAGATGTATACATTTTTGGCAATTTACTATATGGAGTTCTGAAGGAGGCAAAAAGAATTTTGATAAAGTCTTGCCAACTCTCTCAAAGGAAAGGAGAGAGGGATGTCACACAAAAAGACAGTATGTGGAATGCTGTCTGGACAAATATTTCAACCCTTTTGATGTTCTTAAAAATATTACTCTTGACAAATGAACTTTGGCTTTTCTATTAGGATTTCTCGGTGACAAATTGTGCTGATGTGAGATTTCTTTTAAGTGGTGGCAAGATTTCCTTTAGTTTAATGTAAGAAGGGACGCGGGTGGCGCTGTGGTCTAAACCACTGAGCCTAGGGCTTGCTGATCAGAAGGTTGGTGGTTCGAATCCCCATGACGGGGTGAGCTCCCGTTGCTCGGTCCCTGCTCCTGCCAACCTAGCAGTTCGAAAGCACGTCAAAGTGCAAGTAGATAAATAGGTACCACTCTGGTGGGAAGGTAAACGGCGTTTCCGTGTGCTGCCCTGGTTCGCCAGAAGTGGCTTAGTCATGCTGGCCACATGACCCGGAAGCTGTCTGCGGACAAACACCGGCTCCCTTGGCCAATAAAGCGAGATGAGCGCCGCAACCCCAGAGTCGGCCACGACTGTACCTAATGTTCAGGGGTCCCTTTACCTTTACCTTTAAGAAGACAAACAGTTCTAAGCCCTCACACAAATACGTAGTTTCGGATATCATCACACCTTGACCTCACAGAAGTTTTCCCAGCCTATGGACTACTCAGAAATGTAACTCCAGAAAAGAATAATATAATAATAATCTTTATTGCAGTCCAATGACCCATAACATGGATTCAGAATAAAATATAGATTCATACAGACAACCCCCCCAGGAAAGGGAGACTGAAGCATTATTTGTTTAGTCATGGGTATGTTGATCTTTGATTCATATGACTACTGAAAGAAACTTTGCCATGGCCACTGTGATATCATTGGACTTGTCATGCAGAAGATATTTGGTATAGTAGGCTTCAGACTGACCCGGCCAATTTGCCAATAGTGGTTTAATCAATAGTTCCCTAGCTTGATCACATTGTCCGCAATGCAATAAAATATGCCTCATGCAGTCGACGTCCTGAGAGCTCACACAGATCCTATTTTGATAAGGGATACCTTTAACACTTCTGGTGGGAATACATTTAATCTGGCTTTGGTGAAAAGACGCTGTTATATTGGTACAGACAAATATCTAACATATGCAGGTGTCTTAAAATAGAACCCATAGTGAATTCCTACTGCTAACGGGCCACAGATAACATGAGATTGAGATCGGAGATCACTATGTGATATGTCCCAGAGCCTTTGCCTCAGAGACTCAAGGGCGGTACCATACCCCAGATGGTACAGGAGAGAAGGTGGCATGCCAATCAAAGTGGCGTTTCTAACCTTAATTTTCATCCATGAGCTGGTAAACTGCTCATTGTTTAGGTATGGAAGTACCAAAGACTGAGATCTTGAGCCAATATCTCAGGGCAGCCCACCATGCTTTAATTGATAGAGGACACTCGCCTGTTTCAAAAGATAGTAATGCATTTGGAACACAATTTGGAACTTGTAGGAGGGACCAGAGAAACTTTGCCTGGAAGCCATCAAACCTGGAGAATGAGCCACTGAACCAGACGTTTGAGGCGTAGAGGAGTTGAGAGACAGATTTTGCATTAAATACCTTAATGGCTGATGGAACATAATGGCCTCCCCTTGCATAAAAGAATCAAAGTATAGCTAGGACATGGGAGTAAACAGATGAGGTTGTCATTAAGTTGAAAACATGTGGTAGTTTGCTGGTTACTACTGTGGATGAAGCTGTGAAGTTCTTCCCAACTGTGGAACAATTAAGATGATGGCGTATATTTTTTTCTTTTCATGTTTAATTGTATTTTTGCAGGGGTTCTCCCTTTTTAATTTGGTTTTGGGTTGCATCCAACTAAATTTGCCAAGCAAATAAAACAAGTCTTTATGTTGTACTTCCCCCTTCCCCTCTTTACTGATTTATTGTAAACCACCCAGAGAGCTTTATGTTGTGGGGTGGCATGCAAATTTCATGAATGAATGAATAAATGAATAAAAAGTGGTTGCCCAATTTCTCTGCCCACGTAGGGTGGGTGATTTTGAGAAACAATGTTGACACAGCTCCAATTCAGACGCATTTACTTCCCTCCTGCTTTCAGAGTTTGACATTCCACAAACAATACTTCTGTGTGATGCTCTCAGAGGTGACCGGCATAGTTGAAGTTAACACCATCATCTGTGTTTGTGTGTCTGCCTTTTCTAATGAGATTTCAAGCATATATATATATACTTTGTTCTCCTTGAAGAATCCTGCTGAACATTCTTTCAAAGAAATTCAAAAGTTGACTTTTGAGGGCAGTACTATTCCACACTCAAAACTGCCTGTCTGAACTTTAAAGGGAATGCTTTCAGTACCAGCTAAATCTCCTGTAATTCTTTTATTTGGGGTGGGGGGGTGGGGCTCTTGCATGTGTGCACTGCCTTCCTTTAATTATGTAGGAAATCAATACAACTGATTTTGAGAGCAGACAACTATTCACATCTCCCACTGAGATCGGATTGCTCAGCCTGCTTGGAAAGCAGACCCTGTGTGTACCTTCAGATTTACACTCCATGAGACTGGTTTTGTTATTGCCTGTGCCAAATATCCTGTTACTTTCATGTTCTATTCTGGATTCCCTCTCAGCAGAGCACTGACAACCAGAGTGGTGGAGCAATTGTAATATTTTCTTCTCTTATTCGCCATATCTTAGTGGAAACTCTTTCAAAACAAAGAAGAACAATATTTTCATAGAACAACAACAACAACAAATCCTTGGGGTCTTAAGAAGTCAACGTTCACCAACAGTCTTAAGAAAATCAAGTTTTTGAGCAAAACTCATCACCTCCAAAGTATATTGCTTCTACTAGAGGCCTACAAAATATGTGATCCAATGAGCCAAATGCAGCCCACTGGCCTGTATATATGGTACTTTGTTATACCTCCTCTTGTTGTTGCCTGCCTGAGACTGCAAAACCATAATAAATGACTAGTGGGTGGCATTTGATATGTTGAGTCACCAGTTGTCCATGTCTGCTCTAAGCCTACCCACAAATATTCTAATCACTGTATAAGCAAATTGCTAATTGGCTTGCTGACATAATTGGAAATGGTTTCTTTCCTAGTTATGTGAATATTGTTATTTCACAAAAATCAATTTCATCTGCACAAAGTGGAAAAGTTTGTAATTAGAAATTGCAGGCGATTAAATGGTGGAAACTTGCTTATGGTTAATTCCACCTGCCATGATATATAATTGCACTCCCTGACTGTGTCAAAGAGAAACCAAACTAATGGTCATGGACACATTCACTTACAAATGGTCAGAATTATTATTCAATCTACCTATGTTGAAAATGTCACTGAAAACAGTTCAGTAATCAATACTTCAGTGAGAATGAAGGCAAATGAAATTTTTGTACAACAGCTGTACAACAGCTTGAAAATATTCTCAATAGCCTGCTTTGAGCATTCACAAACACACAATGATAACTGAATTAGGTGCTGTCTCCACACTGTTGCATTGGGACATTTGGCAGGCTGTTCCCCAGCAGACTTGCTCTCAATGCCATAAAAAGCCCCAGGAAAGCATCAGAAGGGGTGTGATTGTTGGGGGCAGACTGTACATGCAGTCCTTCCCTTCTGTCCAGTCGAAGGCAACTATGGGATTGCGGCGCTCATCTCACTTTCAGGCTGAGGGAGCCGGCATTTGTGGCCAGCGTGATTAAACCGCTTCTGGTGCAACGGAACACCGTGACGGAAACCAGAGTGCATGGAAACACTGTTTACCTTCCCACCACAGCAGTACCTATTTATCTGCTTTGCTGTTGTTGTTGTTTAGTTGCTTTGTCGTGTCTGACTCTTCGTGACCCCATGGACCAGAGCACGCCAGGCACTCCTGTCCTCCACTGCCTCCCACAGTTTGGTCAAACTCTTGCTGGTAGCTTTGAGAACACTGTCCAACCATCTCGTCCTCTGTCGTCCCCTTCTCCTTGTGCCCTCCATCTTTCCCAACATCAGAGTCTTTTCCAGGGAGTCTTCTCGTCTCATGAGGTGGCTAAAGTATTGGAGTCTCAGCTTCAGGATCTGTCCTTCCAGTGAGCACTCAGGGCTGATTTCCTTAAGAATGGATAGGTTTGATCTTCTTGCAGTCCATGGGACTCTCAAGAGTCTCCTCCAGCACTATAATTCAAAAGCATCAATTCTTCGGTGATCAGCCTTCTTTATGGTCCAGCTCTCACTTCCATACATCACTACTGGGAAAACCATAGCTTTAACTATACGGACCTTTGTTGGCAAGGTGATGTCTCTGATTTTTAAGATGCTGTCTAGGTTTGTCATTGCTTTTCTATCTGCTTACACTGGTGTAATTTTGAACTGCTAGGTTGGCAGAAACTGGGACAGAACAATGGGAGCTCACCCAGTCACGGGGATTCAAACCGCCGACCTTCTCATCAGCAAGCCCAAGAGGCTCAGTGGTTTAGACCACAGCGCAGCCAGAAGTACTAGCATGTTAGGACATAGAACTTCTGGGAGGAAGTTGCTTTGGGACTAGTTCTGCTTGTGGCATACTAACTTTCCATCCACCTAAGCTATATATTTGGCAATAGTTTAATACAAAATACACCATTCATCACCAGTACTTATGGAGAAAATTCATTGTGTAAAAGGCTGTGCTAGAATTGCTCACCATTCAGGGAGAAGCTGAATGATGCATTTGCCCTATAAAAATGCAACAGTATATCTGATATGAAGAATGAATCTGGTAGTTCCTCCCTTTCAACTCTTAGTCCATATAAAACACCTGAGTTACAACCAATCCTTGAATGTACGGTGTGTTTGCTTGTAGTGGTCTTCTTAGGGACAACTATTTATGAATGTTTCCACTGGAAGTATTTTAGTTTAAACAGAAAGGTTTATGCTATTTAGCTTTCATTTACTGTTAAGGGCGAAGGTTTCCAAACACTGAAGTAGTATATGATATAGAGCTTCCTGCAGCTATATAGTAGGATTTGAACACGTTCGTGGTCATTATGAATTCATAGTCTCAGAGCTTTGTGTGTGTGAAATATGAGTTTTATGTAGCAGAACAGCACTCATCTGAGTGGTATATAATCAGCTTTACTGACTGCCATAAACTTTGTATGAAATCACAGAAAAAATATTATATGGTCTGCTTGAAACTTTTCCAAGCCAAAAGCTTGTAGAAAGAAGAGAAAGTCATGAGGTTTTTCAAAATAAAAATAACTCTAAGCCAAACTGCTATAAGAGTATTTATTCAAGGAAGTACACTTGGAAGCGAAAAGTTTTACTTTGATCTTGTGTGCTTAGGCTAAAATCCTTTAGACTTTTATTTGGATGCAAATCCAAATGTTTCCAACAAGTCTTACTATCAAGTGAGTAGCACAAACACCAGATGTGACGGTAAAGTTGTGTCTGAATTGTAACACTTCAGACTGCAGCTGAGGAGCAGGCAGTTCTCTTTTTCTAGAAAAAGAGGTGCCAGAACTCACCATAACACTTCCCTTGTTCTCTTATAGTGACAATAGTGCCCACTTAAGAGGTGCCAGAACTGAGTTTATACACCTAAAGAAAAGAAAGAAGGACAAAAACATATTCCAAAATAGTATATAAACTTTGTATACATGCTGAAAATTATATTATAATAAGCCTTGTGATGTAATATGATAATGTTTACCGATGTAACATAAGAACGTTAATAAATAAATAAAACTCAAAAAAAGCAACACATATGTATGTCTACTCAGAAATAAGGTCTGTTTGTTTGAATAAAACTTACTCTCATGTAAAAATTAAGAAGAAGAAGGTGCCAGAACTGAGTTACGGCTGGAAGAAAAAGCCCTGGGAGTAAGAAGACTGAATACTCCTGCATACAATTGCTCCTCCCTCTGAGTGCAGCACTAAATGGCAAAGAATCAATGACTTGCTAGTTTCTTTGTGTTGGGAATTTTGTGGGTATGTCAAGTAACATTTCACAATGGATGCACCAAGTTGTGGCCAGGAGTGGTACAGCCCACCCTGGTGCTGCAGGGCAATTGGTTTTCTACGAACATTTTCTGATAAAAAATTGGGGCATGATTTTCCTTGAAAGTGTTTTCCCCATGTTTCAGAATCCACATATCGCTATACCCACAACTGCTACAGTTGGAGCAGAGGGGGGTGTTGTGACATTCTGCGTGATAGGAGTAATTCATACTCTTGAATAAACCAAAAGATGAAAGTTTTAGTGGTCAAAATGGATCTGATAATAATTCATTAGGTGGCACACAATTCTTTTAAAGTGTGCCTACTATGATTGTTCTAGCTGTGCAATGCAAAGAAATGGCATGTGTTAGTATCACACAACAACATTTCCTTTATGAAGACACAAAAGCTTTGGAGTGACCAGAGTATATTAAAGTGATCCAAATGATAAATAATCCTTTAGCAGATTTCAAAATAAATGACTCATAAAACTTACCTTAGGGACTAAAGAATTATTCACATTTCTGTTCCTCTAAATTAACAGGGTCTTTTTTTTTGGGGGGGGGGGGAGCAAGTGAACCAAACCTCATGGCCCACAAGCAACCTAGAATTATATTACTGAATAATTCTCCAGTTCAGCACCAAGGCCAGCGCCAGCACCCAGTTACTTCGTAACTCAAGAACATATGGCTGCTCTTAGAGCATTGGCTTTTTATACATTTAGAAAGTGCATTAGGAGAATTTATTGCAGATGATATCTCAGAAACTGCCCTCCCCCCAAAATGAAATACAGGAAAACAACCAAAGCGACAACATAAATAATGCTTCTGCATTATTGGCAGTAAGTGACAACCATATTTTGCATTCTAATGGAACAAGAGACAATGAAGAGGGTTCTCTTAGAACATGGAACTGTTGAGAAACACTGTACTATTATAGTGGCAACTGAAGGCCATCAATGTGGCACCTCATCGTAATCTTATAATCCTCTTTGTTATTACTTACCCCGTTGGGATTTTTTTCTTTCTAAATATGACTTAACAAAGAGCCGCTGCTGTTCTTATAACTTTCCTATATCTGCAACATTTTTATGCCGTGCAAAAAGATCTAGCATTTTGTTTAGACGTTCTAGTTACAGTGAATCATTTAGTGGAAAGGTAGGACTCACATTTAACAAATAATAAATAAAAGCATGTATCTGCATCTTTGGAAGCCAGGTATCAGTTCTGCTAGACACTTGTAGATACAGCTCTCCAGGCAGAGCATCCATGCATGTGATTGGACCCTTACTGTTTTGGAGATGGGATTATTTACCTTTTAGAAGCTCCAGGCTGCTTGGAGACTCAGAAACTGAATGGAAGTGCTTTACAGATTTGCGTTTTGGCCTTGTATATTTTCGCCTTTTAATTATGCCTTGTTTTGGTGCACTGCCAAGACTTCTTGGCTTTCTAGGAAAGGTAGGGAATGTGGACTGTGTGGTTATTTATTTATTTTTACTGCTGTGACTTCTTTGTTTTGCTTGCTTATTTTATTATTTGTTTATCTTCCACCCAAGTAGGGTCATTAGAGTGACTAGCAAAGATGACCAAAACAATGAAGCAATCGCTAAACCAACTGAATAATACAGCAGCCAGAACATAAAACCAAAACAGCTCAAACTAAGTTTGGACTAAACTGCCTTCTAAGTTTTAAAATAGCCCTCCTTCCCCATGACAATGAGGCCAATTCCCTGGTATTTTCTAATGGAAGTGTTTACCAATTATTCTACTGAGTCTCACCTGGAAGAATGACTGACAAAAAACTATGGATATTTTTTTTTTTTTATAGTAAATTTTTATTAGTTTTCCATAAATAAAAAGAGGACAAAACAAAAACATAAACATAAACAAACAAAAACACGACTTCCCCATACCACCCCTTTTCTGCATTCTTGTTTCAAGATTTTTCAGCAACCCTCTGATCATAACTTAAATATATTTCATGTATTTAACTTCAGTTAGTTATTAATACAACTGTAGTTCTTTATCTCTTATAACTCTGAGCCCCTAATTTTCCAAATTACAACAGTTTTTAAGATAAACTTTGAATTTGTTCCAATCTTCATCCACCGCCTCTTTCCCCCGGTCTCGAATTCTGCCAGTCATCTCTGGATAGAGCCTTAGGTGACTACCTGAGAGCCATACTTCCCAGAAAGCCTTGGGAGTACCATATTATGTGCTGATGTGGTATCACTTCAAAGGCATTCCAGGAAGCTGCAGAGAGAGCCTTCTGCCACTCTGAGTGATGCTGGGCTTTTCCAAGGTTAAGAAAGCAAAGCAAAACAAAACAAAAAACTGAAAAACTCTGTCCACCTCATAAGATTAAGCAATGTAAGTAGTGTCCACTTCCAACATTTCTGAACAAAATTTATTTCCCTGCTCTTTCAAGAGGTTTTTGTTTCATCCCCATCCCCACGGTGAATGTTTGAAAAATACGTTTTTGAAATTTTCACCACAGCTTTAGATGAAACAGCCTTTGTCAATTTGGAGAGATGAGGAGCCAGATCTCACTTTTGTAATCCATCAATTTATGCTTCCACATACAGTGGTAACTCGGGTTACATACGCTTCAAGTTAAATACGCTTCAGGTTACAGACTCCGCTAACCCAGAAATAGTACCTCAGGTTAAGAACTTTGCTTCAGAATGAGAACAGAAATCGTGCTCCAGCGGCACAGCAGCAGGAGGAGGCCCCATTAGCTAAAGTGGTGCTTCAGGTTAAGAACAGTTTCAGGTTAAGAATGGACCTCCACAACGAATTAAGTACTTAACCTGAGGTACCACTGTATTAGTTACAATAACATACCAAATAAATTATGTTAAGCAAAATTGCATACAAAAAGGTGTATTTAGGGAGAAAGGCACATTTAAATGCTGGCAAATTTTCAAGAGGACTGCCAAAAAACAAAGTGATGCAGAAATGTTGGCAAATGGAGTTTACGACTAGAAAAGTCAGAAACGAACCTGAAAACCCAGGCTCCCCCCCCCCCTGAAATTTGATTTAAAAAATTTAAAAAATACATTTCTAGCCTTGGCTCAAGGATTGTAGCTTTCAATCCTTTCTTTCAGAGTCTCCTTTATGCCATTTATCTCCACTAGGTAAACTTATTCTACTAGAGAATACTAACACACCCCTTTTCACTTTTCTCTCTTAATGTGCTAAACAAGCACCTTTAGCTTTGGTGCGTAAGGTAAATTCTCAATTACCGCACTCCCATTTGTTAAATATTGTACAACTGCCATCTGTTCAACAATCCGAAGTCATAACCTCAACTTTCTATTTCCATTCCTTTTCATAACAAGAAGTGAGTGCCTGCCAAACCTTTCTGCTTTCTATACTATTTATGAATTAGTATAAGCATTTAAAATTTTTGAAATGGTTTTTATGTATGCTTAAAGGTAAAGGTACCCCTGCCCTTTACGTATGCTTAGGATGTGTTGGATCTCCAACTCGATTACATTCCCAACAATGGCTATAAAAGAACATTCTATGAAAACTATATACAACCTAATAAACTGGCTAAAATGTATAAGAAGGTTCCTTATAGCTGTGGCAAAATTAGCAGCTAAAATAAGAGAACCCAATGATGGCAGTTTTGTTGAAGAATGTAAGCCTTTTTGGGACTATTTAATGAAATACCTTATTATAGTTGAAATATTATAGATGAATTCATGAGCAGGATTGGAAATTTGATCAACAGAAAGATTTAGGACTTACTGCAATATTGTTATGACCATAATACATAGAAGATAGGGTGAAGCAAATGGGGAGAAAACAAATTCACCATGGAAAACGGGATGGAAAGTTGACAAAACAAAAAACATAATTATGTATTGAGGTGTGTATGTGGATTTCTCCCCCCCCCCTTGAAATTTAATTTAAATTTTTTTAAAAAAATACATTTCTAGCCTTGGCTCAACTGAAGATATGCCAGTCCAATTTGCTCATTGCAGGTCAGTTAGTGTCAGGTTTCAGTGAATTCTGATCCTCTCCCATCTCTCAGCAGACAGCCAAGGAAGCAAAAAGGAAGCTCTTACTGAGCCTTTATTCGATATTCACAGCAAGAGGCCTTTGTAGGTTAATGGTGTTGCTCCAACTGAGCTCCTCCCCCTCCCTTCCTATCTCCAGAACTTCTCCTTATGGTGGCCACCAGGGGCTAATTGTCTCTGAGTCCTTTGCTCTTCCACTTTCAACGCACGCCGGGTTCTGGGAGAAGGGAGGTCAGAAATGCTCTCCAGTGATAGCATGGCAGCTGGCTGCTCTGTCTCTGTCTCCCCCTTCTCTTCTCCCAACACTTCCCAACTTGTCTCTGAGCTGTGACCTTCCTCAAACCACTGCTGTCATTCAGTACTGCCTTCCTCTTCTCTGGAAGATTCAGGAGGGGGGAGACAGTCTCCGCCATTCCTTCTCAATCTCGTCCCCCTGACAGCTAGGGCTCAATCATCTGAGCCAAAGATGGCTGAGCCAAGGCCAGTGTAAGTTCCCCAGAAAGGGCATTCTAGGGATCATGGTGGGAGCAGGACCATAGAGCAGGGACTTAGACTGGAGTGTAAGCCTGTTCAGCTCAGTCATATGACCTGGCAACCCAGTGTGGAATACTATTTTAAAAGCTTGTTTTCCCTCTGCCAGGCTTAGGCAGAGCAGCGGTCACAGCCCTGTTCCTAAGCAGGGTTTGGATCTTGTGCAACTTTACGATGGCTTATCTGACCCTGGCTTGCTTTATGCTCCCTGTACCTGTGAAATGTTTGCAGATTAACATTCCCCTCCACATTCCTGCAGATCCCAATTATCTTGAACAGAAAGAAAAACGAAAATGGCAAATTATATTTACCAAGGTTTTTAGGAGTCTATCATTAGTCAGTGCAAAGTGCTGTAGAAGCTTTCTTAATGCAGTGTTAGAGAGCAGCCCAGCCAAGGAGTGCTAATTTCAAGGGTTTGAAATCGGAAGGTGAGGAGAAATTGCACTTAAACTGGAGGAAGTGAAAGCAGAAATGTGTTAACAGAAATTTAGTTCACAAGTTTCTCTAAATGATTGGGGGGGTGAGTAGAAAGATTGACAAATGCCTCTCAGTTAAAACACACACAAAACAGTCCACAAATCCAGCAATTGTGTCACTGTTCTCTGAAACTGGCACGCATTGCAGGCACACAAAGGTCTGCTGCCTTTTCATGATGCATGCTCAATAGATAAACTATTGATGGTGGTAAACCATCAATACGTATGCATATGTATATATAGCACTCGTTCATTGTCTGGTGATGGTGATGAAGTCTGCGAGTGCACCCAACAGGGCCGGAGAAGGCAGGGAAGCTCAAAGCAAACAGCCTAGTGGAACAGGTAGGACAGCATGAAGTCCAGGTAGGTCTTCCTGCACACCTGCTGTTTTTGCGGCCACTGCCACCACCTCTGCAGAGGGGAGGGGGATGAAGGTGACACCTACTTTATCCCCTTCATCTCCTCTCCCAGTGGCAGCAGCAGCACATTGAGGAAGAGGCCTTAGCAATAAAACAAAATGAAATGTACTGAAGATAGAGGTAAGAACTTAACTATACAAAATACATTTGGGAGGTATATACCAATAATCAAATAACAGAGGCATGAAGTGATTAGAGGGAAGGAGGGTTAGTGGGAACAGGTGAAGGACCAGCAGCTTCAGCATGTCTAGTCTGAGTTTAGGCTACAGCTCCACTCTCAGCTCTCCCTCCCCCCAGCTCACCTCTCTGACGACTTCTTCTTCTTCTTCTTCTTCTTCTTCTTCTTCTTCTTCTTCTTCTTCTTCTTTTATTTATACACCACCCATCTGGCTGGGTTTTCCCAGCCACTCTGGGTGGCTTGCAGCACATTCAAAAACATAGCAAAACATTGAACATAAAAAACTTCCCAATACAGGGCTGCCTTGAGATGCCTTCTAAAAATTGTGTAGATCTTTATCTCCTTGACATCTGATGGCAGGGCGTTCCACAGGGAGGGCACCACTACTGAGAAGGCCCTCTGCCTGGTTCTCTGTAAGTTCGCTTGTCACAGTGAGGGAACCAGCAGACCACTCTCGGAGGAGGACCTCAGTGTCCAGGCTGAACGATTGAGGACATGCCCACTGTGGCAGTTGAATTCTGCGGGACAAGGAGGAAGAGTGGCAGCTCTAGCAGGCCCAGCCTTTCAGTGAGGCCAAAAAACAACAACAACCCCACACCAGCAGAGCCAATTGGGTGTTCCTGCCAGCATGTTTGCACTGCACTGACCTTGCTGCTGCCTCCCCGCTCCCCACAACCCAGCCAGGGAGATGTTAGGTAACCAGTACAGCTCCACTGCGCCATCCTTTACCAGTTAATTAGGACACATTAAGAACAGGTATCTCGTTCCCTATTCAAATGGAGATCCAGAGGGAATCTAATCCAAATAAGTACATTAGTGGTTGGACATTTGGGGATATGTAAGCCAAAAAAAAATCCACTTCACACTTGACTGGAGAGTCTTGCAGGAGCACTAATGGAGTGTATATGGGTGAATAGGTAAATCAATTAGCCTGTTGGTGTGTGCAGATTGAAGTGAGTGGGTCAAATGGTATTTTCCTTGATAGCAATTTTTTTTTTATCTTTTCCTAGTCAATAAAAGATCAGACAGATGCAGTACAATTTCTGCAGGTGTCATTCTGTAAGTTTCTTGACTTTCTTCCTCCTCCAGTTCTTCCTTTCTCGTTCTCCTTTATTTCCTTTTATGTGGTGTCATATTTTAGAATGTAGAGCTCTGCAGGATCTGTGACTCTTAACATATATTTTTTACAGCCTGTGTACAGACAGACCTGGTCATGACTATTCATGCACTGGTAACATCCAGATTAGTCTGCTGCAAAGCAGACTGCATGGAGCAACTGCTGAAGAAGTTTGGAAGCTGCAGCTGGTCCAGAATGCAGCCATCAGTGATCTGAGCAGGGCAAAGCAGATAATAAAATCCTAGTATTGGAAGGGAACCAACAGTCATCTGGTCCAATGCAGAGTACTCCACTATTATGCAAATTTTACGGGCTACTAATTTTCTTCTTTGCACAAGTTCTAGCTTTTACTTGAAAGGCCCTAAATGGTCTGGGGCTAGGATCTCTGAAATATCACCCCCTCCACACAGAGAGATACGCAGAGACACTTAGAGAACAGGGGTGAGGAATTAGATCAATCCAGTGAACTGGATCCCTAATTTCCACACACCCCTGTGGGACAGCTTTGACAATTGCATGGGACTTGTCAAAGGAGGCTTTTAGCTGATTGTGCTGGGGACCAGTTGAGGTAACAGACACCCACCCAATACTGAGAAAAGGGAGCAGAGAGAGATGCCAGACAGACAAGCGTAGTCCAATTGGTATAAGGGGGGGGGGGGGTTTGTCATGTGACAAAGGTCTTTGAGAGCAGAAGCAGTAAAGAAGCAGTAAAGTGTTGGGAAATGCTGAAAAGTGTAGAATCATTCAGCATGCTGACTCACTATGACTCATCCTATGGATGACTCATTCTTTATGCAAGTATTGTATCTATTACAGGAAGACACAGCGGAACCAGGAAGGATAAATGCAATGAGCCCAGTCTGTGCTCTTTAGTTGGTGATAATGTTAAAGGTAAAGGTACCCCTGCCCGTACGGGCCAGTCTTGACAGACTCTGGGGTTGTGCGCCCATCTCACTCAAGAGGCCGGGGGCCAGCGCTGTCCGGAGACACTTCCGGGTCACGTGGCCAGCGTGACAAAGCTGCATCTGGCGAGCCAGCGCAGCACACGGAAATGCTGTTTACCTTCCCGCTAGTAAGCGGTCCCTATTTATCTACTTGCACCCGGGGGTGCTTTCGAACTGCTAGGTTGGCAGGCGCTGGGACCGAACGACAGGAGCGCACCCTGCCACGGGGATTCGAACCGCCGACCTTTCGATCGGCAAGCCCTAGGCGCTGAGGCTTTTACCCACAGCGCCACCCGCGTCCCTGGGGATAATGTTAGTTAGTGATAAAGTCTGCTACATCTCTCTGTGTGTTTCACTCTGTATTCCAGCGCCTACTATGCTGTTTACAGTGGTACCTCGGGTTACAGACGCTTCAGGTTACAGACTCCACTAACCCAGAAATAGTACCTCGGGTTAAGAACCTTGCTTCAGGATGAGAACAGAAATCGTGCAGCGGCGGCACAGTGGCAGTGGGAGGCCCCGTTAGCTAAAGTGGTGCTTCAGGTTAAGAACAGTTTCAGGTTTAGAATGGACCTCCAGAACAAATTAAGTTCTTAACCCGAGGTATCACTGTATTTGTAAAGAAGTCTGTTATTGCCTCAGTAAAGCTTTCCATTTACTGTGAAGACACTGTTATAACTTTGCTGCGCGACAGGTTTGCCACTAATATGGCTAAACAGAAAGGGGTAAAGAGAAATCAAGGGGTAAGGAGAAATAACTGCCAACTTTACCAGATTCGCCCTAATTTGGAACCAATCAGACTGCTTCAGGCCAGTTTGTACCTTGTCTGGATTGGGTTGAAGGAGCTACGGGCAGATCTGGGGCTATCTCAACTTGGCTTAACCAACACCCTGATTCCCCCTCAGGCTTTGTCTAAATCTGGTGTATCGTTCTATTATTTAGCATAATTGTACAAGTAGCTGTGTGTTGGTTAATAGTAAAGTGATACCATCAGGCATAGGGAAAAAGAAGGCAATGGATAAACCCACGAAGCTAAAAGTAAATGCGTGGCCAAAAGTATATCAATTATTTCACGTGACACACTTCCTCTGAAGGAAACCATGGAGGCCTGTCAGCTCAGCATGTGCCACAGTTAGAAATTTCATATTATCCACAGATGTGTGAGCAGGTTGAATTTATTCAGGGACCATCTGGTCTCTGTCAACTGAAAAGTCATCAGAGCTTTTGACACCTTTGTTCACCGAGGTATAAAGATCTCCTTGGTTGGGATTTATCACTAGATATTTCATTTCTAATTGAACTACAGTTGTATTTCCAGCCGGGAGGTATCAAATTTTGAGTTAAATTACTCCGTAATTGGATGCAAGAATAATATTATGAAACCAATATTTTTCAGCTTTTCTCCTTGAAAGATCACAAAATTTCCAAGACACGGTTGTTTTATAAACTGGTATCAATTTAAATCACAAATAAATGGAGAGAAAGCCTTCCGTGATCTCACTTTCCATTGCTTGTTCAACATTTTAGGAGATATCAATTTAGGAGTTAGTAGTCAAGCTGGTTGGGGACGCGGGTGGCGCTGTGGGTAAAAGCCTCAGCGCCTAGGGCTTGCCGATCGAAAGGTCGGCGGTTCGAATCCCCGCAGCGGGGTGCGCTCCCGTTGTTCGGTCCCAGCGCCTGCCAACCTAGCAGTTCGAAAGCACACCCGGGTGCAAGTAGATAAATAGGGACCGCTTACTAGCGGGAAGGTAAACGGTGCGTCCGTGTGCTGCGCTGGCTCGCCAGAGCAGCGATGTCACGCTGGCCACGTGACCCGGAAGTGTCTCCGGACAGCGCTGGCCCCCGGCCTCTTGAGTGAGATGGGCGCACAACCCTAGAGTCTGTCAAGACTGGCCCGTATGGGCAGGGGTACCTTTACCTTTACCTTAGTCAAGCTGGTGCTGGAGGAGACTCTTGAGAGTCCCATGGACTGCAAGAAGATCAATCCTCTCCATTCTGAAGGAAATCAGCCCTGAGTGCTCACTGGAAGGACAGATCCTGAAGCTGAGGCTCCAATACTTTGGCCACCTCATGAGAAGAGAAGACTCCCTGGAAAAGACCCCGATGTTGGGAAAGATTGAGGACACAAGGAGAAAGGGACGACAGAGGACGAGATGGTTAGACAGTGTTCTCGAAGCTATCAGCATGAGTTTGACCAAACTGCGGGATGCAGTGGAAGACAGGAGTGCTTGGTGTGCTTTGGCCCATGGTGTCACGAAGAGTCGGACACGACTAAACGACTAAACAACAACAGTCAAGCTGGCTCAAGACCATTGATAGGCCAACTAAGGCCCGGGGCCTGATCCGGCCCAATCTCCTTCTAAATCCGGCCTGAGGATGGTCCGGGAATCAGCATGTTTTTACATGAGCAGAATGTGTCCTTTGATTTAAAATGCATCTCTGGGTTATTTGTGGGGCATAGGAATTCATTCATTTCCCCCCCTTCAAAATATAGTCTGGCTCACCACAAGGTCTGGGGGACAGTGGACCGGCCCCCTGCTGAAAAGGTTTGCTGACCCCTGCTCAAGACATTTTGCTGCTTGAGGCAAAGGACAAGATAGTGCTCTCCACCCATTTGAACATGCAGAATCAAACCAGTTTGACACGATCCCCCCCCCCCCAACAGTTGGGGCAGGACAGGACCCTCCAATGCACATGACAGCAGCAGGTACCTTGAGGGGGGGAGGTCTCCATGGGGAGGGGGCATACTGCTTTAGAGAGCAGTTAGGATTTATGAGTCTCTCCTGCCCCACTGCTCAGTCTTGGCCACTATGACCTCTGCCATAGACACCTGCTAGACACCTGCTCAGTTTGTCCTCAGTTTGTATTTTATAGCGCCACCTATCAGCTGCCACATAAGCTGCAGCATGACACATTTTTTTTCCCTTACAAAAATACTATACAGTAAGAAATGAAAATTTTGAAAGAAAAGACATTTAAAATTTGGTATTTAAATGTATATTTTTCCATGGACTTTTTTTTTTTAAAGAATAATCACAGACTACACTTGCTGCTGTTGATTAATGAATAATCATTTATTTGGCCTTCGTTTACATTTCCTAAGAGAATAACTATTGTATCATATCATGGTGGTTGATTTCCTCCCATTTCCTTGATGTTATCCAATATGGCTAACTAATATTTTTTTTAAAAAAAATATTAGGACAGTACAAATATAATCTACTGTATGGTTATTTCTTATGTTCCATGACTGAGTCCAAACACCGACAAAGGGTTACAGAGCTAATCTCAGTGAGGTCTAGTTTCTAAAATTAAAAAAAAAGTGTTTTGAAAATATGGCTGCCTTCATATTTATACATGAATAATTTTGCTCATTGTTCATCATTCTCTCAATATTTACACTTTCTGTCCTTGCATCAGAAGAAGAAAATGTCAGACTTAATTATTCTATAATTACACAGAAGGCAAAGTTAATAGACTTCCTGTGAAAAGGGTACTAAGCTAACAGGTTTTTACATTCATTTTTCTGTAACCTAAAATATTTATTTTCCACCAGACTACACAATATTAATTACTCTTGTTGAAAAATTTACTACTGTTAAATTATCTAGAAGAAACTCGTCAATGCTGAATGTAAATGGGTTGTGTGAAGAAGGATCCAAATGGTGTAGAGAAATGTATACTGCTAGGTAGCTGTCAGGAAAAAAGCTAGAAGGGACATTTTAAAATTAGACCAGGATCCAAATAAACAGTTCAGCACCTGAAGTTAAGTTTTGCTGAAAGTGAACTTTTGAGATTCCTGTCTGAGCAAAATGGGGAAGAAATCAAGAGTTACATAAGACTACGTTTTCCAGCAAAAAGAGGGACAAATCTGCTATACAATTACCCCTTTACTGCCCAGAATCTCTATTTTCTATGTACTTGTTTTACTCTTTTATGGATCAATCCAAAATAGGCTGGAGTCAAGAACAAAAAACAACAACTCCTTTTCGCATGAAGAAAAAGGCAAGCTATTAATAAAGGGAAAACAAACCAATAAAGAGTCTTGTGGCACCTTAAGAATTAACTGACTCATTATGGAAAAGAAACTAATAAAAGGCCTTTCACGCTGAAATATGGCATTCATTCACTGGCATGAGGAAGATAGTGGCTCTCGTGTTGTGCTGTACTGCTGTTTATGTTGACTAATTTGCAAAGCAGTTTATTATCTTTATTATGTCTATGCCTCACAGGAAGATCATTACAACCCCAATTTGTAAAAGTGAGACAGAGGACAATCAGGGACAGGCACCAAGAAGTTGCCATGCATCTACCTAAAAGAATTTCTATGTTTGCATGGGGTTTTTGAGGGGTTTTTATTTTTATTTTGTTTTATTTTGCTTATTTCAGCTATTCTCCATCAGGTGCCACTCCACAGGTTCCCTAATTCAGCTGTGCCTTTGGTGCAAAGGTCTCTGGGGTAGGGATATGGGAGAAGTCTGAGAATGCAAATGGGATTTGAAATTGATGGTGTTCTCTTTTTTGTTTCATGTGCAGAATGGAAATGAATCCAGCAAATATGATTGGTACTTGCTGGTGCTGGTGCTTTTAGTGCACAAACAGCATGTAACTAATTATACCCACCCTTATTTGCACTGTCTCTCTTTTGCGTTGAAATGAAAAGGGCAGAATAACATGACAATGTAATTGCGTAATATTCTAGTTCTGTGCATCAGATTTGGAGAATGCCCAAGCCAAGTTCCTATTTAGAGGGACGTGGGTATTGGATGAGTCAGATTCAGACAGCCAAGGATTTTCATGGATCAGGACTGGGTATCAGGCAAGAAGAGTCAGGGATGCGGCTGGCGCTGTGGTCTAAACCACTGAGCCTCTTGTGCTTGCCGATCATATGGTCGATGGTTTGAACCCCGCAACGGGGTGAGCTCCCCATTGCTCTGTCCCAGCTCCTGCCAACCTAGCAGTTCGAAAGCATGCCAGTGCAAGTAGATAAATAGGTACCACTGCAGCAGGAAGATAAATGGTGTTTCCATGCACTCTGGCACTCATCACGGTCCTCTGTGCATCAGAAGCAGTTTAGTCATGCTGGCCACGTGACCCATAAAACTGTCTGTGGACAAACGCCTGCTCCCTTGGCTTGAAAGTGAGATGAGCGCCACAACCCCAGAGTCGCCTTTGACTGGACTTAACCTTCCAGGGGTCCTTTACCTTACCTTACCTTTTACCTATCAGGCAAGAAGGAGAGGCTGGGAAGGTGGCCAACAAAACCTAACAAAAAAAATGAAGATAACCTCTGATAATTGGCTGCATCTTTTAGGAGGAGCTACAGTGGTACCTCGGGTTACATACGCTTCAGGTTACATACACTTCAGGTTACAGACTCCGCTAACCCAGAAATATTACCTCGGGTTAAGAACTTTGCTTCAGGATGAGAACAGAAATCATGCTCTGGTGGCGCAGCAGCAGCAGGAGGCCCCATTAGCTAAAGTGGTGCTTCAGGTTAAGAACAATTTCAGGTTAAGAACGGACTTCCAGAACGAATTAAGTACTTAACCCGAGGTACCACTGTAGACCCAACTTTCTTTTTACCTATCACTCTCCTTGCCAGCCATCTCAGGTCAAGCTGCAGCCCAATAGTGGGTCCCCAACCCATCAGTTGAGACCAGTGGTGAACATTGTACTAAGCCCGTTTCAACTAAATAATAGTTTGAGACAACAGAAAAAGTCCCACTATGGGGACTATGGGGCTTTCTTGCATCCCCCCCCCCATGTGCCTCCCACACACCGTTCAAACCACAAATCCTCTGGGCGTAACTCCATTCCACACATTACCCCACCCTTGCGCTTTTACAAGGGGCTGTTCTGTGCTTATCTGTTCAAAATATGGATCGATGGCCAGAAGCAGAAATAATAAAATGGCGAGGATTGTAAAGGCTAACCGTGCATAGCTTTGTTCTGAGCAGAATAAAAATGAAAGTGCTCAGGAAGCAAAGCCGACTTACGCTGACAGGAGGAATGCTTTGAAAAGTGTTAAAACATCGCCAGCCTTCTCTGCCCTCAAACAACAACATATGCCCACCTGTCGTCAAGATAATGTGGATCCTGCTCAAAACATTACTGGTCGTGGGCATCAAACAACAGCTCCTGCCAAACAGTTACAGAAGGAGGGAAATGAGAATGCTCTCTGCATTTCTTTTGGATTAGGAAATAGAAAAAGAGGACCCATGAATTAATTATCTCACAGTTCTTGCTATTCATTCTACCTCATACTAAACGAAACACCAGGGAGTCCCTGAGACTAACACAGAAGGAAGCGCAAGCAAAATGGTGCCTCAGAACTACACAATTCCATTAGCTATCTTTAAAAAAACAAAAGTTGCTTTTAAAATTTAAATATTGAAATGAATACATGCGCTCACCTCAGGCCTAAAGCTATGTACACGAATTCTCAGGGTGGCCTAAACTTAATCCAGGACATTATGGTAGGTGTTTATGGATTTAAAATTGGGTGTCAGGTTCGCAGGTATTCATTTGTAAGTCCATTCCATTCTATTTCTACATTAATCTGTGATTTTTTAAAAGCGAAAGATACATATTAAAATTTACATTTGGATATTATTTAAACATGTATTGTATCACCATATGCATAGCTGGATTGTATTATACTTTAATGTATGCATATCTAATCATACTTTATCCTAAAGCATATATTTTAAAGGAATTTGGTATTTCCCCCCCAGCTGACAACCACATCACAAAATTCAGAGAACTTTAAAATCCATACTTTCTGATCACTATAGTAGTCCTGGAGGTGTGAAGATGGTTCACTTTAAAATGCAGACAACAAAATTCTCCCCCATCCCTGTGTGTTAAGACACACATAGCTCTGTCACACCATGTACTTCCAATTATTGTGTGTCTCTTTGATTGTGGTCAGTACACACTTTTAAACACTGAAATGCCATTGATTTTTAGGCTGAAACTTATAATTCCTTTTCACTTTTATTATTTCTCAGAGTTGGGAAAGTGAATTATAGTGGCCTCTTTTGCTAATGGACATTTGTGCCTTTTGCCTCAAAAGTACAGTGGTACCTCGGGTTAAGTACTTAATTCGTTCCGGAGGTCCGTTCTTAACCTGAAACTGTTCTTAACCTGAAGCACCACTTTAGCTAATGGGGCCTCCTGCTGCTGCCGCACCGCAGGAGCATGATTTCTGTTCTCATCCTGAAGCAAAGTTCTTAACCTGAAGCACTATTTCTGGGTTAGCGGAGTCTGTAACCTGAAGCGTATGTAACCCGAGGTACCACTGTAGTGAAGTTCACATGCAGTGACTGTGAAATCCTAATTTTCACTTGTGGGTCATTGCTGTGGACAACTTCTCTAGGTACTAACAAAGCAATCAAAATGTACACAGGCCTAAGTTACCCTTATTCCAGACTCTGTTTAGGAGCCTCTGGGAGGGGCCACTGCTGACCAAGTCAGCAGGTATGTGGGCCCGAGTGTTGTGGTTTGGGTCCCAGGTCACATGACTGAGCTGAAAAGGGTTTGCAACAGGCATAAGTCTCTCTTTGCTCCATCCTGCCCCCATACTGCCCAGAATGTCCCTTTTGGGGGGCTTATGGGAGAGCCAGTGTGGTGTAGTGGTTAAGAGCGGTAGTCTCGTAATCTGGGGAACCGGGTTCGCGTCCCTGCTCCTCCACATGCAGCTGCTGGGTGACCTTGGGCCAGTCACACTTCTCTGAAGTCTCTCAGCCCCACTCACCTCACAGAGTGTTTGTTGTGGGGGAGGAAGGGAAAGGAGAATGTTAGCCGCTTTGAGACTCCTTAAACGGAGTGAAAGGTGGGATATCAAATCCAAACTCTTCTTCTTCTTCTTATGGTGGCATAAATTCTGCAAACTCAAGATCTGCTGACTGAATTAGGGTGCAGGACTTACAATGACATATCTCCTTCTTATTCAGTGTATGGGTCATAGCCAGGAAAGCCTCAAGTCTGCCAAATCCAATTCTACCACCCCAGTAGAACTAGGGTTTGGATTTTTTGTAGGATAACAGTTATCAGTAAAATTTCATGCCTCTCTGCCCCAAGGAAGGAATATACCTAAAACTGAATTCTGTACCTACTCTGTGTAAAGAGTTTTAAGGCTATCACTTTCCTACTTTTGGCCCAATTCTAGCCCTAGAGAATTTGAAATAGCTGCAAGAGATCCATAATGCATTGAAATAATTTTTAGGGGTATCATAAAAAATGAAGGATAGACACAGCAAAATTTGTATAACATGTATGGAATAAATCTTGCTTTTCTTTTCTTTCTTTCTTTCTTTCTTTCTTTCTTTCTTTCTTTCTTTCTTTCTTTCTTTCTTTCTTTCTTTCTTTCCTTTGCAGGTGGGGGAATAGCTCCTGAAGTCCCCAGGTTTAGTCTTTCAACTGCATACTACATCCCAACATTTTCAGAAACCATGCAACAATCGGACAATGCATTAATTGGGGTATAATTGCAAGGGCAAAACCTACCCATTAACCCATTTTCCACAAGTAGCAATGCTCACAGTGTTTTATTGCTCGCAGTGTGCTCCATTTTCAATCCATGCAAAGCAGCTGGAGAAGCAGAGTCCTTTTGGAATGATTGCTTTAAGAATAATCACAACTGCACATTCTTTTGCAGAAAGAAAATCATCATATTTTCCCTTACTTGGCAGCTTTAGAGAAAATGTGTCTAAACAGAGCTAATGAAAACCAAATTAACATGTGCTAATAGAGATTTGCTCTGCCGAGAAAAGGGATATGGAGAGGAAATGCTGCTGTCAGAGGAGATAATTAGAGTGTGCAGATGGCCAAAGAGGTGTCATAAGGCGATACTGTCAGCAAGAGACATAAACATACTTTCTCCAAAAGAAGCAGCATCCATCTTCTCCTAGCCCGCTCCATTGGTCTATCGTTGCAAGCTAGAATCGTGTCTGATTAGACTGATTATTCTGTCAAGAGAAGAAAGAGCAAGGAGGGCATGTGATATAGTCCTTCGTGTGATCAGATCACCTCAGAATGCCAACTTCTAGGGGCCAAGGTCCTTTTTGCCCTATCAGTAACAAAACTTGTATATGCTAGCTCCAAACCCGTACATTCTCTTTGGAGATCCTGTTCTGGGTGGCCTCACAAAGTGAAGCAGCTACCAAGCAGACGACCTTTCCAGTAGTGCTACATTATCTATGACAGGCTTCCTCAAACTCAGCCCTCCAGATGTTTTTGGCCTACAACTCCCATGATCCCTAGCTAGCAGGACCAGTGGTCTGGGATGATGGGAAGTGTAGTCTCAAAACATCTGGAGGGCCAAGTTTGAGGAAGCCTGTCTATGAAATGGCTAGCACCAACTGCAGATGTTTTTATACTCCTAGTCTTTGAAGCTTTTTTTAATAATAAAAAAAATCCAGGATGTAAATTATTTGATGCTACCTATATGCAAGGAAGTGTTTTGCTGTCTATTGGTAATTTTTCATTGTGATTGTATATTGCTTTTTCAATATTTTGTTGTAAGCTGTCCAGGGAATGCCTATATCAATCAAATGAATGCTGATTGAATGAATGAATTTATCTCCTGCCTTTCTATTAGCATACTAACAAATTATGTATTAGTAAGCAAGTATACATCAAGCAGCTAACGAGATCAAATAAATGAATTGCATGACACTACAAAGTAGATTGATAGCTAGAAACTTTTTTGGTGCTGGGAATTGATGGTTTTGAGCAAGGCTGGCCCACAACATTTTGGCACCTGAAGCAGACCACAAAATGCTCTCCCTCCCTGCCATGGAAGAAGGGGTGAAAGAAGATCTACATCGGGAGCAAGGGGAGGGGGGAGAAAGATTGACACCAGGACTTGCTGCCCTGGTATATCTTGCTGCCTGAGGCAGTTGCCTCACCTTGCCGGGGTTTGGCCAGCCCTGGTTTTCAGTGGCCTCATCAGAGATGGTAGAAGGATGCAGTCCTTCATCATTCCTTTTCCTACTTTCATAGAGTTGCTCATCAAATTTGCTGATGACACCAAACTGGGAGCTGTAGCTAATGCTGCAGAACACAGAATTGAGATTCAATATGACTTTAAGGGACGCGGGTGGCGCTGTGGGTAAAACCACAGTGCCTAGGACTTGCCGATCGTATGGTCGGCGGTTCGAATCCCTGCAGCGGGGTGAGCTCCCGTCTCTCGGTCCCAGCTCCTGCCCACCTAGCAGTTCGAAAGCACCCCCAAGTGCAATTAGATAAAGAGGTACCGCTTTATAGCGGGAAGGTAAACAGCGTTTCCATGTGCTGCGCTGGTGCTGGCTCGCCAGAGCAGCTTCGTCACGCTGGCCACATGACCCGGAAGTGTCTCCGGACAGCGCTGGCCCCCGGCCTCTTAAGTGAGATGGGCGCACAACCCTAGAGTCGGACACAACTGGCCCGTATGGGCAGGGGTACCTTTACCTTTATGACTTTAAGAGATTGGAGAACTGGGCCATAACTAAGAAAATGTATCTTAGTAGGGACAAATGTGAGGTTCTGCATGTTGGCAGGAGTAACCATCTGCACAAATATAAGGTGGGAAACACCATGCTTGCCAGTAGTACATAGGAAAAGCATCTTGGGGTCTTAGTAGACCACAAGCCTAACATGAGTCAACAGTGTGATGCAGGAGCAAAAAGACTAATGCACAACAGAAATCTAGTGTCCCACACTGTTCTGCCTTAGTCAGACCACACCTGGAGTACTGTGTCCAGTTCTGGACACCACAATTTAAGAAATATGACAAGGTGGAACATGTGCAGATGAGGGCAACCAAGATGATCAAGGGTCTGGAAACCAAGCCTTATGGAGAACAGTCAAGGGAGTTGGGTGTGTTTAGCCTGGAGGAGACTGAAAGGAAGTATGATAGCCATTTTCAAATATCTAAAGGGCTGCTTCTTCTTCTTCTTCTTCTTCTTCTTCTTCTTCTTCTTCTTCTTCTTGACTGATCACTATCTTACAGAACAGAGACCTTATTTCTTTTTAAACCTGAGAACAGGCTTTGAAATCTAAGCATATTCATGAACATGCCTTCAATATTATTTATTTCTGCACGTCTGTGTTTTGCAAAGTAATTACAGCTTTGAACATTGACCATGCTAATGTGGCATATCCTGGTAACATAGTGCATGTTCCCACAGTAAATCCCTATTTTAAGGTTTTATATCACAATCATTTGGAAATGTAATAGGGCTGAAACCTGGGATTCATTTTGAAGGGGGAGGGTGGAGCAAAAACGGTTACATTAAATAAAGGAAATAAGAAACCAGTTTCAGCTTTCTGCCATTCATAGGGATGTAAAACACATTTGCTTGCATTACCTCATTTTGGTTTTGTGGTGCTGCTGTCCAGTGTTTTGAAAAACAAGAATATACCTTACATTTTAATTTGGAAGGAAATTAGCTCTCCACAAGGATGCCTATGTTGCGCTTTTTCGGTGAATGAAACCTGTGGACTGATGCACCCTGCAGCTGCTTTCCCTTTCTAATTACTGTTCTGGTTCTGATTGACATGTCAGGTCTCCTGAAACAAGCAGGCAGCAAGGTATGGAGAGCATTTAATTAGAAGTAGGCTCAGGCTAGGACTTGTGTTGCTTATCTCCTAAATACACAAAGGGAAATGTCCAGGCTGCACTCTGAATCTGCATCTGTTTTCACATTCCCCAGAAACAGGGAGGTAATTATCAAATGATACTGTAGGTCATGGAGAATGGAGAGAGGACCAAAATGTAAAGTGGGCACTGCATAGATGGTGATAAGTTGGGAATTTTTACGTGGAAAGCCCTCTGTTGACATGTAAAGGCGAGCTAGAATTATCACCCTGGGGGGCAAGGAGTTGTAGTTGGTTGCTAAACCATTGTGTAAAGGGCCTCTGCCCCCTCTGTTAAATCTCACAGCACTCACATTTTAATATAGGAAGATGGGCACTTTGCACACAGTCCAGATTTGGATTTATTTGGTCCTCTGAAAACTCAAGGTTTTGATGCTGATCTTCCTTGATTGGCAACTCTTGCTTCCACTGACTTTTAGGGCTCATTGAAGCCATTGTGGACCTTGAATGTCTGGCTTCAGGGAATTGACTTCCTCCCCCCATGGCAGTAGATAAGCAGAACAAAGGAAACAGAGCCTTCTTACCAGTTAGAAACTTTAATAATTACCAGTTAGAAATGTTAATAATCAAAGCGAGAGAAGAAAGAACCCATCTCCTAGATTGGCGGTGCTCCCAGTTAAGGATAATACCTTGTCATTGTACAACCTGTGTCAAAGAAATTAAACGAGCCTTCCCCCCAAAACACACACACACACACACACACACACACACACACACACTCTCAATCTTTTATCAAACAACACACCACCTTGCAAGTCAATTTCGCTATGTTGTTTTTCGTTCATCAGCCTAACAGCCCATGGATAGAAGCTATTTTTTATCCTGTTGGTACATCCCTATTAATCTACATCACTTCTGCATCTTGTACTCTCTGTGCTTTGTGTGCTATCTGTTCTCTCACTTTCTGAGTTTGTCACGGTCTGGGTCACAGGTGATCGGAGTCCTGGCTGGGGACGTCGGGACTGGGGGGCAAGATGGCGGGGTAGGAGCAGGAACGGGAATCCAGAAGCCAGGAGTCAGAAAGCCAAGAGTCTGAGGGTCAGAGAGCTGGGAGTCAAGAAGCCGAGGGTCCGAGGGTCAGAAAGCAAGGAGTCATGAAGTCAGGGGTCTGAGGATCAAGAAGCAAGGAATCACAAAGACAGGGGCCCAAGGATCAAGAAGCAGTCACGAAGTCAAACGCAGCAAGGCAGGGAACGTGTTGCTGTGGCAAAGAGCCAAAGGGAAAATGCTGACCTTATATCCCTTCCCGGCTCTTGCCACCAGGTGCAGCAAGTTACCAATCGGCCTCACCTGTGTGGCTGCGCCTTGTTTCTTCAGAACAAACTTACGAAGGCCCCAGTCCTGCAGAGTCCTATTGGTCACAGGGCTTGGCTCCTATACGCACACCTGAGCTGTTTTTGACCTTGGAGAGAGCGGAGGAATGCTTTCCAGAGACAGTGAATCTGTTAACCCTCTCTCTCCCAGTGTTTCTTCTCCTAGCTGTTTCCTAGCCAGTACTTCCCAGCTTCTGCCTTCTGAACTATGCCCCTCTGCAAACCACTCTTCCAAATCTATACTGTCCTCCTGCTCCTGGGAAGATTCAGGATCCGGATCAGAAGCAGGGGAAGAGGGAGATTCCCACCATTACTCCTCAGTGCAGCCCTCCTCAGCACGGTCCCTGGCACTGAATGAACAACAAAAGACACTGAGCAGCACAGACAGAATAAAGCATGTACAAGCTTTTTATATTCACCAGTTACAAGTGTTTCCTTTGTAAAATAGGACAGTGTTTTTTAATGAACTGTGTTTATTTTGAAAGGTAAGAATCTGGCTCACATTGAGTCAGACCATTGGTCTACCTAGCTCAGTATTGTCTACACTGACTGCCAGCAGCTGTCCAGGGTTTCGGCTGGGGGTGAGATGCTAGAGATTAAACCAGTGACTTTCTGCATGCAAAGCACATGCTCTACAACTGAGCTACAACTCTTCCCCTTTTGTTCTTGCCTGCTATCAGGAGTAGAACCTGATCCAGCATATGCTGATTAAAAGTGACTGAGAGATGACTCCATTTGCTGCCATTCTGCCACAAAAAGGTTGTAATAGATAACACATCTGACCCCTCCACTGACAGCTCTGACGGAGTTACAACAGATGGTCATTACCGAAAATCGATAAAAGTAGAACTTGGGGGCACTAAGTGCAATATTATTGCAGGCTTGACTCTCATTTTTTTTGGCACTTTCCATTAATTTATTATTGCATAATGACTCTCTATATTCTCTGCAGCTCCTCTGAATGATTTGCCCAAATCTCATCAATCAAACTACCAACATAATCTTGAAATGATAAGGTGGTTTTCCTCCCATACCTTCTTCCTGAGCCTGCCCTTAACAATACGATGGATTTAATGTTCATATTCTTCCACTAAAATCTAAGTCATTAAAATCACTTCCTAAGACTTTCGAGATATTTTCCTAGAGATAATAATAATGGATATGAAAGGTCAGGAGATAGTCAACTCATATTGTTAATAATAAAAAGTCAGAACTGTGGACAGAATGAAGATAGAGTTAGGCATTCAGAAGAATGGTTGTAGTGAGAACAATTCGTTTTGCTAGCCTTTTAAGGAAAGTCTATGATGACAAAACACATTGCATTTTCTGGATGAGAGAGGATGTGCTTTGATTAAAATGAGGATGGTATCCCATACTAGTGCAACATACTCCTAGGTGTACAATTGAATATCCTCCTCTCCTGAGCTCCCTGTGCACCCTCAAAATTAGCTCAGGGGGCTGGGGAACATCCCAGAGCAAATTAGGGTATGCACAGGGAGAGAAGAAGAAACCAACTGCATTAGTGGAACTGCACAAGAGGCTTTGTAGCATATCAGCTTTCTACTGAATATAGTGCCTGACTCACAGTAACTCCTCAAACAGTTATTTAGACAGGCAAAAGAATATAGATGTCTACTACTAGTAGTATGAGGATGAAGAGGAGTAAGATACTGAAACAGGTTTATAAAACCCTTGAGATGTAATTGCCAGGGAAAAGAAGAAGAATGGATATATTAATTTGTATAAAAGTCCTTGTATACAATGTGTATGGTTGCAAAACTGGAGCATTAAAAGCTTTCTGCACTCAAGGGTGGGATTTTACGAGTGTGACATGATTTATTAGCAAAACATTTGGATTTGTACCAGCTCCATTTGAAATACTTTATTACAGAACTGCTGCTCAAGGGGCCATTGTTGAAAACTACTTAAATGGAGTATATATATTTTTGTATTCCTCTATGCTACTCTGGTTTACAGGTGAACAGAATATCAGGCACATGTCAGCTAGGGGCAAATTTGCCCTTGATTTGCATATTGCAACAGGAAGGTGCATTAATCTTATAGCCATGTTGCAGATGGGTAATTGATGCTTCACCCACCCCACAACAGTAGGCTATAGTACTAATGAGAGCAGAACAATTCAATTGGGGACCCTGCGTGACAGCCTGAGTTATTATTCGACAATCTCCTTATGTTGCAGTTTTGGATATCGGTGGGGCTTCTGAATAGAAATGAAAAACACACAACAAAACTTCTTTCAGATTGTACTGGAAATAGTAATCAGAAACCCAGCAATTCTGAAGCTCCAGAGGGCTGCCTTCAAATTACATAAAAGGGTTAGCAGTGCACTCTTATAAACGTGTCTGTTCAGAAGGATGCTCTATTGAGTTCAATGGGAATTACCTTCGAGAAAATGTGCATAGGACTGCAGCCTAGGCTGATTTCCCTCATCAAAGCCATCAGTGATGATAATGACTGTTGTAAGATACATTAATAGATCCTCTGCAAGCGCCAGTGTGGTGTAGTGGTTAAGAGCAGTGGACTCGTAATCTGGTGAACCGGGTTCGATTCCCTGCTCCTCCACATGCAGCTGCTGGGTGACCTTGGGCTAGTCACACTTCTCTGAAGTCTCTCAGCCTCACTTACCTCACAGAGTGTTTGTCGTGGGGAAGGAAGGGAAAGGAGATTGTTAGCTGCTTTGAGACTCCTTAGCGTAGTGATAAAGCGGGATATCAAATCCAAACTCTTCTTCTTCTTCAGTTTCATTCTGACAATGAAACATTTTGAAAGAAGAATGGATAACAAAATGCCCAAGTATGGTTGCCAATTGGCCAGTAAACAGTGGGGAGCAGGAGATTGCTGGGTTGGCAGCTTGCTCTCAAGTACTCTGCCAGGATTTATTTATTATTATTATTATTTTAAAGTGAGCTGTTGCATTCATTGAGTGAGCAAGCATATTAATTTAGCATGCATATTTGAACCAGCTCAGTGGAGCCAGTCATTGGGTGTCATATCCTACTGAGTGTGAGATTGCAGTGTTTGTGGTTGCAGTTCTTCCACAGGCTCTGTTTTGCTCAAGGTGGAAGACCACAAGGGAAAGGAGGAGGGAGCATCAAAACAATCTGTGTGTGTGGTGACAGGTTGTTCTCTTCCTTGTGCAACTTGCTTCCAGCAACCAATGCTAGAGACCAAGTATAGATAGACATTGCCCTCCATGGCTATCAGCACGAGTCCCAGGGATATGCAAAAAAGTATCCTATTTTTGTACTTCCTGACTTGCACACCAGGATATTCAGGGTCCATTTAATTTTATTATTTATTGCCCAGGGTGTCCTCATTTTATCCTCTTGGCAAACCAGTGAGGTAGGCTAGGTTGTGAGATAGTGATTGGCCAAAAGGCTCACCCATCAAAGTTTTCACACTCTAGCCCACAGCTAGATTCTGTGGCCTTCCAGCTGTTGTTGGACTCCAACTCATTTTAACCCTATCCAGCATGACCAATGATCGGGATGGCAGGAGTTCCTCTGGAGAGCCACAGGTTCCTCTCACCCTGTTCCAGCTCCTACATCACATTGGTTCTGCTCCTGGACCCATGCGGTATGTCAGGATGTTTGAAATCAAATGCTGGCAAGCCTGTGCTTTACTACTGTATGTGTCTGCCCATTCACTTCAATTTGCATCCTTCCCTATCCTAATTATTGCCAGGTCCTGGTGGAGGCCACTATACCGCTGAGGCCACTTATGCCTCCAGCGACAGCAGTGGTCCCATAAGTGCCTCCAAGTTGCACACTCCACCGAACCAGTCTGTGATGGTCTGGGATTCGGACTCGGAGGCTGAACCTGAGGAATCTCAGCCTGCACAGGATTCCCCGCCTCCAGAACCAGCTGAGCCGGCGCTGGGGCTTGAGCCTGAAGAATCCTCACCTGTGCTGGATCTTCAGGTGCAGGCACCAGCTGACTCTGCTCTGGTTCCTGAGGTGATGGAGGACCCATTGCCTGCAGGTGCTCCACTCCCAGCCCCGTCAGGGGAAACTGAGGTTGCCTCTGGGTCCAGTAACCCTCCAGCCTCTCCTGAGCTGCAGATGCTCAGGGCAGAGAGGCGGAGGGAACTAAGTTCCCGCAGGAGGAGTGCTCGCCTCCAGGCCAGGAGAGGTGAGTCACCTGTGGACCGGGGCCACCCTATGCCTCGGGGCAGATAAAAGCCAAGCAGCCCCAGTCCCAAGTTGTGGGAGCAATATTGTTGGTAGCCAGTTCCTGCCTGCACCCTGTCCTGCTTTTCTGCCAGAATTCCTGACCTCACCTGACTCCCTGCCTTGGACCTAGCTTCAGCTTTGACGGGCTGCCTCCATACTGCACCCTCGACCTCGGACTGGACTCGGACCTTAACTCATGGTTATCCCACGGGACCAGCACACAGTCTAGGGAACTGCCTGCTAACAGTGCCTCCATGTGTCAGGGACTGGGCAGAGGAGGACTGGTGGAGACTGCCTTCCCAGACTGACCCTTCCAGAGAAGAAGAACAGTTCGGAACCACAACAGAGGTTTGAGGGAGATCACAGCTCAGAGGCACATGAGGGGGAAAGCTGGGAAATCATGGGAGAGGAGGAAGAAGAAGCACCAGACGGGTGACAGCTGACAGACACAGTGTCTTTAGAAAGCATTTCAGATCTCCATTCTCCCAGAACCCGGCGAGCATGAAAGTAGGAGAGCAAAGAGCTCAAAGGCAGAGGGCAATTCTCAGCACCCATAGTGAAGATGCATGGAGAGGGAGGGGGGTGTAGACTCACGTGGGGCAACGCTGCTATTCCAAGAGGCTGCATTTCCAAGCCTCTCTCTGTGAATATTGAATAAAAAGCATTTGGTAAGAACTTTTCCTGGTCTTATCCGTTCCTGGCAACCTGCCGTGGGGGTTGGATCCTCTGCTGCCTGACACCATGCTATCTGAATCAGAACTGCTTTAAGGACAGTTTGAAGCATGTTTCCAATTGTTGCCCTGGACAGTAAAACATACAACAAAGTTCTTGACATTTGCACTAATACAGCTGGCAGCGGTCCTCAAAATGATATGTTTATTGTTTCTTGCCTACTTGAGCATGTGTCCTTTGCTCCAGTTCACAGGTCACTTACTCCAGTGTAGCTCCTCTACGGCTCAGTAACAGAGTACCTGTTTTGCATGCAGAAAGTTCCCGATTCATTCCCCAGCAACCTGAGGTAAGGGTGGGAATATCCCCTACCTGGAGAGCTACTGCCAGACATAACAGGGAGACAGATGAACAAACGGATGTGGTGGAGAAATTTGAAAGAGGTTTCTAGACTGAAGATACAGCTCAAAGAAACCCAGAATGAAAGGATGTAGGCTCCAAGTGAAAGAATTGACTTTTATTGAAAGACAAATGTGCATTTGGACAGACTCAAAAATAAGGAGGCTACAAAGAACCACACCCAAAGCAATGTTTCTTATACACTTCCAGACTGCAGACATGATTTCTACGCCCCAAAGGATCTCAGCAGTCTTAGCAGTCGCAATCCAGTGTCATCATCCTGAACCAATAAAAGCTATTTAGCTCATCAGATCAGCTCTCATCATATCATGTGATTACATATAATCGTTTTTCAGCGCCTTTCTTTATCAAGACTTTGACGAATTTTGTGATTCGTTAAGTGAATCCCAATATCCTCTTTCTTCTCCATACAAAACAATTCAAGATTAATCACAATTGTTATGCCTAGCCAATTATTTTTTCATGCATACAGAGTTCCATTCTTGGAATGGAATGGAATGAATATCCATTGCAAACAGTACCTGAAAACAACCAGTTCTATATACCAACCCTGCTACAACATACAATGTAGCCAGATTCTGCACAGCTGCGTTCAAAATTCGTCGGATGATGACCTGTGTCACAAACTAGATTTAATGAACACTCACATCAGAGTGTTCTCTAAACTGATAATTATAGTCTTTTATATACTAATCTATTATGCTCTTCCATATCCGTTTAATGTGCCTATCCCTTCTTTTAGATTATTTTAGTTTCTTTTAGATTCTTATAGTCCTTTAGATATACCTTCTGTTTTAATACTTTTAATACTTTTTAGCTTTCCAAAACATTTTGCAGATTCTAAACGATTGCACCCCACCCTACTTATGCTGGTCTATGACCATAACAAAGATTTGATTGGTTGAACCAGTTCTATATTGTAAAAGGTAGGTTACAGGCCTTTCCAATTTCACTAGGCCATAGGCTCAAAAGAAAATGGAATCATCAAAACAATAGAGTTTTTGTAAAATTATTATTTTCTCCATCAGGTTGGTGTAAAGCAACTTCCTATGTCCCTGTAAAGCGTAATTGAAATGGATGGCAAGCAAAAACTGATGTCATGATCCATTTTAGGGTAAACCTTGAGAAAGTTATACTGTCCTTCCACAAATAGGATTTTTTCTCCCGTCTGATGAAATATTGATTCATTATTATTGTAGCTTTGAATGCAGAGATGACGGGAAATTGAGGAGATGTTTAAGTATTGATTTTCTTATTTTTATGTGCATGGAGTTTTGCGAGCAATAGGGCTGCTTATCTTGCTACTCTTATCACTCAGAAAGAGTTTGTGGATTACCTTGCAATTCCTTGTGGATACTAGAATGATCATACACCAGATCCAAGTAATCTTGCACTGAATCATATCTTAATCTGCAACTTCTACTGATACCCTTCACAGAATAAGGTCCAAGCCCATTTTTCCTTTCCCGGGGCAGAGCTGGCTAGTATGTAATGCAGTAATGTTGTGACAATGGCCTCATGCTTCAATTATCTCTATCTACCAGGGACCATTTTAAGAAAGAAAGAAAAAGTTTTCTGCTCAGTCACAGTTCCTACTTTCCCTTTGGAGGAACTGACAAAGTTGCCTTTAAATACAGTGGTACCTTGGGTTACAGACGCTTCAGGTTACAGACTCTGCTAACCTAGAAATAGTACCTTGGGTTAAGAACTTTGCTTCAGGTTGAAAACAGAAATTGTGCAGCAGCAGCGCAGCAGCAGCGGGAGGCCCCATTAGCTAAAGTGGTGCTTCAGGTTAAGAACAGTTTGAGGTTAAGAATGGACCTCCGGAACGAATGAAGTTCTTAACCCGAGGTACCACTGTAAAATGTGGTCATATGAATTGCTAAATATGTTGTGAAGCACCCTGAGATCTATGGATGAAGGGCGGTAAACACATTTTAATAATAATAATAATAATAATAATAATAATAATAATAATATAAAAAAATTCCAATCATCACATTTCCATCTCTAGCCGCAGATTAGACGATCTCCCAAATTCTCCATTCGTATGTATGAACAGAGAAATTCACAGAACAGTTTGTAAGGTTTAGGGTTCACAACTGACCGTTTTTCATAAGCTTTGTATTTATTTTACTTAATTTTTGCAGCTTTCACTGCAAGTGAACACAGATTTAAGCACTTTCTTGGGACAGATAAATTGTGGATTTCACACACACACACACACACACACACACACTTCCTGGCAATTGGCTGCTTCTAATTAGTTGCTTGCAAATATGTGAATTCAAATTATTCTAAAACCTGCACATTATCACATCATGCTTGTTGCAATAATCAAAAGTCGATAAAATATTTATGATAGCCATGAAGATACATTCCATAATCAAGCCCACCATAAATTTAACAGAGTTGGCAAAAATAAAATGTATTCTAATGCTGTGTTCTTCAACTCCAAGTGGAACTGCAGATTCTGCAATAACCATAACTTAGCCCTATTTAGAGGGTAAACCTGTCACAATTTATTTCTCAAGTAAGATCCATATTGGTTTTAAAAAGACAAGTAAGAATCTATAATAATGACCCACAGAACTGAAAAATAACACAGAGAAACAATTCTTAGAGGCCACTGGATTTTTTTAGCATCGGAACTGTGTGTGTCCTTGACAGTAGTCATATTTTGTAGCAGTAAACTCCACTTTCCTATTTGCTATTAATAACTTGCCGTCTTCCTTACCCAAACGTGAGAAAAGATTGCACAATGGAAAGGAGAATTTCAATATAGAAAACTTCCCAGCAAGTAATTATCTGCATTTATTGGGCCATTAATTAATCCATCTAGCCATTTACTGTCATAGAATGTGTACTGAAAATGAACTTGGATATGTCATTATTATTTCAAATATTCTCCCAATAACTCATCTTCCAGAATATCAAATGCATCTTTATAAAGAACTCCTTTATTCAAATAGCATAGTTAGTGTATCTTTTTATCTCAGGAAGCACATATATGTAGAAAATGGGTACTTCAAAAACTTATGGATGGCGGCTAACAGATTGAGGTTGAATCCTGACAAGACAGAAGTACTGTTTTTGGGGGACAGGAGGCGGGCAGGTGTGGAGGATTCCCTGGTCCTGAATGGGGTAACTGTGCCCCTGAAGGACCAGGTGCGCAGCCTGGGAGTCATTTTGGACTCACAGCTGTCCATGGAGGCACAGGTCAAATCTGTATCCAGGGCAGCTGTTTACCAGCTCCATCTGGTACATAGGCTGAGACCCTATCTGCCTACAGACTGTCTCGCCAGAGTGGTGCATGCTCTGGTTATCTCCCGCATGGACTACTGCAATGCGCTCTACATGGGGCTACCTTTGAAGGTGACCCGGAAACTACAACTAATCCAGAATGCGGCAGCTAGACTGGTGACTGGGAGCAGCCGCCGAGACCATATAACACCGGTCTTGAAAGACCTACATTGGCTCCCAGTACGTTTCCGAGCACAATTCAAAGTGTTGGTGCTGACCTTTAAAGCCCTAAACGGCCTCGGTCCTGTATATCTGAAGGAGCGTCTCCTCCCCCCATCGTTCTGCCCGGACACTGAGGTCCAGTTCCGAGGGCCTTCTGGCGGTTCCCTCTCTGCAAGAGGCCAAGTTACAGGGAACCAGGCAGAGGGCCTTCTCGGTAGTGGCGCCCGCCCTGTGGAACGCCCTCCCATCAGATGTCAAAGCGATAAACAACTACCTGACATTCAGAAGACATCTGAAGGCAGCCCTGTTCAGGGAAGTTTTTAATATGTGACATTTTTGTGTATTTTTCATCTTTGTTGGAAGCCGCCCAGAGTGGCTGGGGAAACCCAGCCAGATGGGCGGGGTACAAATAATAAATTATTATTATTATTATTATTATTATTATTATTATTATTATTATTATTATGCACTGACCTTTCAGATCCATCATACTTCTAATCAAGTCAAATGTACCAGGTAGCAAATCAATGGGCTGCCTGGTTTCAACAAGAATTGCAGTTATTTTCTTTCTTTTCTTTTAAGAATTGCAGTTCTCCAAAAAAGTGAAGCTGCCAAAAAGTGAATAGAGCAGGAAATCCAGAAGTGTCCCACCCCATTTTTTAAGTGGTTATGTACTGGGGGCTCAAGGTGGTTCAATATTAAATGAATAATTTAATTTGAAGGAGATTTCAAACTCTACTGAAACAACATAGTTCATTAACATGATCAGCTTCCATCACCTGTTTAAAACATTTCTCTTTTCTCAAGGTTTTGCATGAAATTAGTTCTTGGATGGAGTAGGAGGAAGAGCCCAGCTTCATTCCTCAGCATCTACAGGCAGAAACCCTGGCCCGAAACCCTGGGGGACTCCTGTCAGTCATTGTAGACAATGCAGGACTTGATGGACCAACGACACAAGGCAGTTTCCTATGATCCTTTTGTTTTTACTGGTGTCAAGTTTCAATTGGATGATGATCTGAACTTATTTGGTGTTTGATATTGCTTTTCATTATTTAACATTATCTTCTTTGTGTTTTTGTACTTGAGGGACACAGGTAATGCTGTGGTCTAAACCCCTGAGTCTCTTGGGCTTGCCGATCGGAAGGTCGTGGTTTGAAACCCTGTGATGGGGTGAGCTCCCATTGCTCTAGCCCAGCTCCTGCCAACCTAGCAGTTCAAAAGCATGCCAGTGCAAGTAGATAAATAGGTACCACTGCGGCAGGAAGATAAATGGTATTTCTGTGCGTTCTGGTTTCTATCTCTGTGTTCCATTGTGCCAGAAGTGGTTGAGTCATGCTGGCCACATGACCCAGAAAGCTGTCTGTGGACAAATGTTGGCTCCCTCGGCCTGAAAGCAAGATGAGGGCCACAACCCCATAGTCACCTTTGACAGGACTTAACTGTCCAGGGGTCCTTTTTTTCTACCTTTGATGTACTTACTCTAATCTGCTTTAACTGGTTGGATTGAAACTGCCCTGGGATTACAATATGATGAAGGGTGGATTATAAAGAAGGTGAATTCATGTATAAAAAAATAAATGGCAGAAGAACTGCACTCTGTTTAGGCATTTGGTTGGAGGGCTGAGGGCACAAATGTGTCAGTGGTGTGGGGTTGTGTATGCTGTCCCCACCTGCAGTTTCGCCATGTGCACCCTCCTGACCTCTTCCACTCCCAATTTTCATGCATTCAGCATGAGGAACTGAAGGCAGATTCTGAAGGCATTCAACTGGATGTGCTTAGAAGCCTTCTCACTGTATCGGGAAGCCAATCAGGGTTCCTGATTGTGGTTAGGCTTCAAAGTGTATTCAGCTCAATGGACTTTGAATCCCCCTTCTGACCTTCACACTGAAGGTCAGCAGCAGGGGGTGGGGGGAAGGCTGCAGGAATGCCATCATGCCCCCTTGATTTTTGAAGGCACTTCACACCTTGATGTGTTCAGCCGAACCTCTGATTTTGGCTTTGTAAGCTCTTCAGGGACTCATTACTACTCCTCCAGCCGCATCAAAGCTCTGCCTGCAAAAGCACGGAAAGCAAGAAGGTGCATTTGGGTGACGGATATAAGAAAGCAGCATGTACCTTCTTCCTTCTCCTTTTTAAAATGAATGAGCCATGACTACAATGGCAGTCTTAACTCCCCGATCATCCCTGGGATTCTCTGCCTCCCAGCCAACCTTCAGGGACCTCCCAGAGTACTAATTTACAAAGCACATCTATTTATACGCTTCTAAACACACCTGCAGAAATGTTTGGAGGACCTAGATTTTCCTGTTAAGTTTCCATGCTCAAGGAAAATGCCAGATCCCTTTAATGGCTCACCTCCTGCTGCCCAATGCTTAGTCAGGTGCCTTGGTCATTTGTTTAACACAACACACAACTCACTTCTGTAATAGCACCTCAGAGCACATGGTGTGTTATTTTCCTTTCAGTCTGAGAATCTGCAATTTGACAGATGGGATCCTCATAACAGACGGTCCTGGTTGCGCGCGAGACCCAAGAGCTCACCTGATAGGGTTAAAATGGGGGGGGGGATCACACCAGGCGATTTTAGCCAATAGCCAGTGGGTGGCGTGATCCCAGGGGCTTTAAAAACAGCAGTGTGGTGCAAGGAGGGGCACTTGCTTCACACTGTTGAACACCTGCCCACCCTCCCTAGTTTAGTTAGAGTCGCTTGGCCTTGCTTTGGTTTGGGTCGCCTGTTTTGGAACAGGGGCTGGGTAGGATTTTTTTCCATTTGGCAGATTGGCTTTAGCCATTTGGTTTTCGCCTACCCCTTAGCAAATCGTCACTACTTGTAAGGTGGCGGTTAGGCATTGGCTCAGTTGGATTGTGGGGAGGGGAGGTGCGGCCATCACCTGCCCCTCCAGGAACTGGGTATTCCGTTAAAGGAATCTGGGGGTCCTGGATCTTGTCCGAAGTCCACTTGAGGGGCTAGGGCCATGCCAGGACCACCGGAACCCCAGGGTGAGCTTAGGTTGGTCCTCATCGACCTAGCTCCCTCGTTTGGTTTACCCCATTTGACGATTACCCTGAGAGGTGGAGCCAGTTATAGTGGGGAGTCAATGCCTAAGCCAATACCACTCATGTGACTGTATTTCAATAAAGTTGTGGCCAGAAATTTTGCCCCAAAACTGAAACTAATATAAGTGTCTGTGTGTATTTATTTTGGGGGTGGGTCTTGGGGCCTCGAGACGCAACCCCTGAAACGGAAGCAGAAAGAAGAGGAAGAATTTAACGTAAAACCAATCAGACAGTTAAAACAGAATTAAAATAACTATCCAAAATGTCCATCTTCTACACGGGCATGTGTAGAAAGCAATCTTATGTATGCTATGGGGACGCAGCATGCCTCATTGCAGCAGTTTTTCAAACCACAGTGCTTTAATTTTCCCCAGAGTGAATACCCATCTTTCAAATATGTGGAAGAGGTGCAATTGGGGTAGCATGGAAAGTTGGAGTAGATCTGCATCTATGAAGATCTATGAAGAGGTGCAATTGGGGTAGCATGGAAAGTTGGGGTAGATCTGCGTCATGCTCCTCGGAAAATGAGCAATCCTAGGTTTCAAGAATCAAGTTGAATCCTAATTTGCAGAACCACCCCCTTTTAACTGCATAGTCCCACTCAGGATTCGATTTCTCAGTTACACTAGAGTGTGGTGGAACCATTGAAGCTGCTATCATGCATAACTGTCTTCCAAGACAAGCCTATTTTGTGCCCATCATTCCTGAAAATGTGCAAAGGCAGTGCCATTTTCCATTAGCCATATGGGGAAATTGAGCTTAATTGAACAAACAAGTAAGTAAATAAGCATATTTCTATAAGCTCTTGAAAGGTAACTAAAGGAAAGGGCATCCTGCAACAATCTTCTCCCTCTTTGTAGATTTTAAATCGGTGGGTAGGAACACATCTATTTATTTCTGTATTTGTTTTAGATATTTATATATCCTGTCCTTAAAAAAAAAAAAAATCCCTATTGGCTTTACAATGGAAGAAAAAATGCAACAGTACAACAGGGCTTGCCACATTTTTATACACTAAAATGGAGGAAAAAAAACCTCAGCAATAAAATCCAGAACACCAGATGGCAGAGCAGCAATAAAAACCACTAAGTAGGAATAAAACTACTCATTCAAATGACTAGAAGAACAAAAGTGTCCTTTCCCAGTGCCAAAAGGACATCATAGAAACTGTCAGGGAGCCCCCTTGGGAAGAGTAATCCACAACTAGGGTGCCAACACAACAAAGGCCAAGATGGAGAAGAATGAGTGTCTGCAAGCTAGTTTCACAAGATCAAGTCACCCCACTGATGCTGTTTTTCTTTTTATATACAGTGGTGCCTCGCAAGACGAAATTAATCCGTTCCGCGAGTCTCTTCGTCTTGCGGTTTTTTCGTCTTGCGAAGCACGGCTATTAGCGGCTTAGCGGCTATTAGCGGCTTAGCGGCTATTAACGGCTTAGCGGCTTAGCGGCTATTAACGGCTTAGCGGCTTAGCGGTTATTAACGGCTTAGCGGCTTTAAGAAAAAGGAAACAAACTCGCAAGAACTCGCAAGACGTTTTGTCTTGCGAAGCAAGCCCATAGGGAAATTCGTCTTGCGGAACGACTCAAAAAATGGAAAACCCTTTCGTCTAGCGAGTTTTTTGTCTTGCGAGGCATTCGTCTTGCGGGGCACCATTGTAATGACAACCATCCAGTTCTATACCTTAAAAAAATGTTGCCAAACCCAGATTTGTAACCTGGATATTCACTGAATTTTCTGCTCTGTTTCACCAGAAACTATCCTGGAATCTTTTTCCACTTACTAAAAAACTTGAGCGCTCCAAGGAAATACCATGAACAGCAACATCATCCCACCACCAGACATTAAAGACTGTTGTGTTTCAGAACCATCCAGAAAAGGGGCTGAATTATCTTGAAAGATGTAAGATATGATGTATCTGGTGCGGTTAGGGTTGTCATATTTTTCTGGACAAAGTTGTTGAGGGTGTGTGTGTGTGTGTAAACGTTAGGATTATCTCTCTCGCCCACTCCCCCCCCCCCCCCATTTTTTGGTGGGGATTTGATTTAATTTTCTGGGAAAACCATATCCGCATTTTCCTGAACATTTTGCCAATTCAGCAAAAATCCACCTGGACGCCTTTTTTATTTTTTGGTAGAATATTTTTATTAATTTCCACAGAGAAAAAAAGAAAACCATTACATTAAAGGGAAAAAATAAAGAAATAAAACATTTATAGCAACTGTATACACAATCCAAATCCATATTATGGGATTACTGGAATCCCCCAATTTCTCTCTACTCCTTCTCTTGGTTCCTTTGTAGTCTCTTCATTCTGGACACCATTTTCCAGCCTGATTCCCGGATGCACGGCAGCCCTAAGCATGCTCAAACAATTCAGATCAGCTGGGCTGTTGTTGGAATTTATTGTAAAAAAATAAAAAGAGAGCGAGAGAGTAAGCGGATGGTAGATGTATTATTTAACCACTGCAGGTTGAAGTGCTATTGCTGTATATTGTGTGTCACACCTCTTACCCCAAAGAACTTTTATAGCTGATTTAGGGATCAGTGAACTGCGGTTTCTCTCAGTTTCTCATGTTCCCTATTTCAAATTCAGTTGAATTAAGTTCTCCACATTTCCACGCAAGTATGGGGTTGTTTTTTTTAAGTCCCCATAAAAGTTCACCAGCATTTTAGTACAATTTTCTGCTAATAGACACATTTTTGCCTAATATGGCATATTTTTGCAAACCAGTTTCCCCTAATATAATGTTTTTATATGTCATTTGCTCTGATATATGCATTAGCGGAAAAACAGCACAAATTTCAAAGTATGGGTGTGTTACGGTGGGCATATTGTTTTAGAGAGGGCATATTGTTTAGATTTGCCCTGAAATGCAGTCAGAATCGAATTTCTCCCCACCTCTGAGTTGAAGGCCGTGTGCCTTCAGATCTGGGCTTAGCAACGTTATCAAGTTATCATTTTATAAAAACTTACAGAATCAATACATTTGAAATTTCTTTCAGGCAAAAAATGGTATGTATAGCCAGCAATGGGTTCATTCATGCGTATTTTTGTAAGCTACAGAAGGGCAAGGAGGAATATAAATATTATCGTGAAAATGGTTTCTCAAGCTATATGCATTCATAGACAATATCATTTGTTTCTTTTGTGGAGAAATCCCCTGTTGAAGCTGGCTGTTTGGCTTCAGGTTGATGTATTTTGCCTTCTTCTGATGATTTGGGAATTCCACATTTCACTTTGATTGAAAATAAATAGAAAACAAAATACAGTTGTATCTAAAGGAGTTTCTTGGTACTCATTTGTCCCTATGTACTTTGTCAGCCACGTTTGCTGTCTTTGATTTCATAATCTCCCCCCCTCCCCCTCTAATCTAACAGTAAAATGAGCTATAAAGCATTGTCTCAGCCAGGAAGGAATTGTCACCCACAAGCTTTGTACAGAAACATTTCCTTCAACTTGCATGGAACAGACTTTGAAGGAGAACAAATGTTCCCTGCAGAATATTTCAGGTTTGCTATTAAGCACAAACTTGGCACCTGTTAAAAGCAGACTTCATGAGGTTGCAAGTATTCTGTCCTTTGCAAATCAGTAATAACAAAAAACAACAACAAGGATGCACACAATGGAAAGTGTTTTGGTTTTTGGCTTTATGGTTACTAGAGGTTACGAGTGGGAGAGGAATGATTGTAAGCGTATTTTTCGCTCTATAAGATGCCCTTTTGCCCTCCTAAAAAGTAAGGGGAAATGTGTGTGCGTCTTATGGAGCGAATGCAGGCTGCGCGGCTATCCCAGAAGCCAGAACATCTAGAGGGAGTGCTGCTCAGAGCTCCCTTTTGCTGTTCTAGCTTCTGGCTTAGCTGTTCAAAGCCTCTTCAGGGCACTGGGAGCCTTCATCCTGCTGCCCTGAGGAGGCATCGCACAGCTATCCCAGAAGCCAGAACAGCGAGAGGGATCGCTGTGCAGTGATGGGCTGCACATAAATGCCGTTAACCTTCCCGCCGGAGCGTGTGGGCCTAAAATAGGGAGATAACAGCAAACCCTCCAGATATATGGGATCCTACTTAATGAGGGTCCTGGTTGTGCACGGGCCCCTGAGACACTCCCCTGCTGGGTTGTAGGTGGGGGGCAGGCCCCAGGCCTAGTCTGTGGGCCCCACAATCACTCCAGGCCGCATGAGCCAATCTGATGCAGGTGGCGTGATGAGGGAGCTATAAAAGCGGTAGCACGACGTGGCTGAGGCACTTGCTTCGCGCTGCTGAACACCCGCCCTTCCGTCCCTATTTGTTGGTGTTGCTGCTTTGGCCTTGCTTTGGATATTGGTTGGTCGTCTATTTTGGAACAGGGGCCAGGTAGCAATTTTGTCCATTTGGCAAATTGGCAGTGGCCACTTGGTTTTCGCCTACCCCCTTAGCAATTGTCACAACTATGTATGGTTTGGGGGTTAGGCACATAGCTGTCAACTTTCGGATTTGAAAATAAGGGATCAGCAGCCTCACCTGTCCTGGAGACAGTCTACGGGATATCTAACAATCCGAGATAGCAGCGGGAAGCAGCAGGAAACGGCGCTGAAATAAAGGAATTTCCCACAAAAAAGGGAAGGTTGACAGCTATGGTTAGGCATTGGCTTAGTGAGGTGTGTGGGAGGGGAGGTGCGGGCCATCACCTGCCCTCCATGAATAAGGGTATTCCGGTAAAGGAATCTGGGGGTCCTGGATCTCATCTGAAGTCCGCTTTAAGGGCTAGGGCCATGCCAGGACCACAGGAACTCTGGGGTGAGCTTCGTTGGTCTTCATCGATGTTGCTCCCTCATTTGGTGTTTACTCTTCCAGACTTCCTGCCAGAGAGGCAGGAGTCAGTTATAGTCGGTTGCCGATGCCTAAGCCAATACCACTCACTTTGTTGTAATCAATAAAGTTGTGGCTTAAATTTTGCCCAAAAAACTTAAACCTAAATTACGTGTCAGTGTGAAGTTATTTACTTGGGGGTGGGCTTGGGGGCCTTGGAGCACAACCCTATTTTCCAGGGACTGTGATGGATTTACTGAAGCCATCCTGGTTTCTGATTTGATCCAGGAATATTCCGCTGTCCCTTACAATGTCACTATTTTTGTCAGAGAAATGTTGGAGGGTATGGAGCTTTATGATCCCTGAACATAACTATGCAACCTTTAGAAGACATCTGAAGACAGTTCTGAATTGGGAAGTTTTTAATGTTTAATGGTTTATTATGTTTTAATATATGTTGCAAGATGCCCAATGTAGCTGGGGCCACCCAGTCAGAGGGGTGGGGCATAAAGAATAAAAATGTTGTTGTAGTAGCTGTTGTTGTTGTTGTTGAAGACATCCCTATTTTCATCGGAGAAATGTTGGAGGGTATATAGCAGAAATGAGGATGCTGCTACCTGCTACCTATAAATGTGTTTGCATATTTCGTGGGTGGGTTGATGACTCTGCTGTACAGTGGTGCCTCGCAAGACGAAAAGAATCCGTTCTGCGATTCTCTTCGTCTAGTGGTTTTTTCGTCTTGCGAAGCAACCCTATTAGCGGCTTAGCGGATTAGCGCTATTAGCGGTTTAGTGGCTTAGCGGCTATTAAAGGCTTAGCGGCTTAGCTGCTAAAAGGCTATTAGCGGCTTAGCGGCTTAGAAAAAGGGGGGGGGAGCGGAAAAAAAATCGCAAGACTAGCAAGACGTTTCGTCTTGCGAAGCAAGCCCATAGGGAAAATCGTCTTGCGAAGCAACTCAAAAACGGAAAACCCTTTTGTCTAGCGGGTTTTCCGTCTTGCGAGGCATTCGTCTTGCGGGGCACCACTGTACTTCTGTATTTTGGATCTTCTAGTAGTTAATTGTCAATATGAACTGTGCTAGCTGTTTCAGTTTATTTTTATATCTAGAGGATATGTTATCTAATGGTTACTGTGGTGCTCTAAAATGTGGAGATTTTTTTTTTTTATTGTACTTGATGTTTATTTGTGATATTTTTAGGAAGCTGTAAACTGCAGATATATTTTCTGGGAAATATGAAGCAATATATAAATTACCCAAGTAAATAAAATAAAGAGAGAAATGGATGGCATGTGGTGGCAGTGATGCATTGGGAAGTGATTGGATGGGCAGCTGAACTGGTGTTAGAGAGGGACCGGAAAGGCATAAGGGCCAAATGAAGGAATAAGCAAGGGTTAAGGAAAGGTAATAAATCAAAGCCTCTCCTCCTCCAAGAGGGGAGGTGTTGTGGGCGAGACGCGATTTCTGCATCATGCAGGGGGCATTACGCCCCCTGCCCCACTCACCTGGCTGACACACCACGCCCACAGGTAAGCACCCAACCGGGCGGATTGGAGGAGGCGGGGTTTGCAGTTTAACTTACTGCTGCGCCAGCCATTCCGCCTCATTTTCCGCCTTCTCGTCGCGAGTCACCCACCCTCCACTCCCTTAGAGCTTAGGGCATAGTTTTTCTCTTGACCTTGCTATGGACCTTAGGTTGGTCGACCAGGTTGCCCAGGGGGCCTGGTAGGAATTTTTCCAATTGGCATTAGGCCTTTTGGTTTTTTCGCCTACCTTGAAGCAATTGTCACAACTTTCTTGGTATTGGCGGTTAGGTTAGGCATTGGAATAAAGTGTTGATGGTGTATGGAAGGGCTAGGTGTGGCCATCGCCTACCCCTTCAAATTTGGGTATTCTGTTAAAGGAATCTGGCAGTCGTGGATTCTGTCCGATGCCTGTGTGGCGGGGGGCCATGGCACGACCCTCGGTGACATCAGGGGAGAGCTTATAGTTGTATTAGCATCAACAGGCTCCACCTTCTGGTGAATAAACCCCTTTGGGCTCACCCCTCTCCGAGTGAGTGGAGTCAATCTGTCGTGGTCCAATGCCTAAGCCAATACCTTCTCACTTGCTGGAATCAATAAAGTTGTGGCCTTTTCTTGCCCATTAACCTTATACTCTGTGTCTGTGTGTCTTCATTCCACAAAGCGGGGATCGGGTCCTCGAACCACAATGTGGTATTGCTCGACTAAAGAAGGAAAACAGGCTCTGCACGTGTAAAGGTAAAGGACCCCTGGACAGTAACTTCCAAAGTCAACTGTGAGGTTGCAGTGCTCATCTCACTTTCAGGCCAAGGTGAGTCCTGTGTGAGTATCTGGAGGCAGTTGAAGGATGGATGGCAGCTAACAGATTGAGGTTGAATTCTGACAAGACAGAAGTACTGTTTTGGGGGGACTGAAGGCGGGCAGGTGGGGAGGACTCCCTGGTTCTGAAGGGGGAACTGTGCCCCTAAAGGACCAGGTGTGCAGCCTGGGAGTCATTTTGGACTCACAGCTGTCCATGGAGGCGCAGGTCAATTCTGGGTCCAGGGCAGCTGTTTATCAGCTCCATCTGGTCCACAGGCTGAGACCCTACCTACCCGCAGACTGTCTCACCAGAGTGGTGCATGCTCTAGTTATCTCCTGCTTGGACTACTGCAATGTGCTCTACGTGGGGCTACCTTTGAAGGTGACCCGGAAACTACAACTAATCCAGAATGCAGCAGCTAGACTGGTGACTGGGAGCGGCTGCCGAGACCACATAACATGTGAAAGATCTACGTTGGCTCCCAGTACGTTTCCGAGCACAATTCAAAGTGTTGGTGCTGACCTTTAAAGCCCTAAATGGCCTCGGTCCAGTATACCTGAAGGAGCGTCTCCACCCCCATCGTTCAGGCCGGACACTGGGGTCCAGCTCTGAGGGCCTTCTGGTGGTTCCCTCACTGCGAGAAGTAAAGTCACAGGGAACCAGGCAGAGGGTCTTCTCGGTAGTGGCGCCCGCCCTGTGGGACACCCTCCCACCAGATGTCAAAGAGAACAACAACTACCAGACTTTTAAAAGACATCTGAAGGTAGCCCTGTTTAGAGAAGCTTTTAATGTTTAACAGACCATTGTATTTTAATATTTTGTTGGAAGCTGCCCAGAGTGGCTGGGGAAACCCAGCCAGAAGGGCGCGGTATAAATAATAAATTATTATTATTATTATCACAGTGACTGGCAGCACCTCTCCAGGGTTTCAGACAGGCCCCTAATTGGAGATGTTGGAGACTAAGGCATGTGTTTTGCTGCTGGGCTGTATAGCAGGGGTCCTGTACTACCACTGAAAGCACAGAGGTCAGCAATGAGACCAGCAGGTGAAATTTCCTATCTCCATGTGTTCACTGAATGTGTGAACAGAGCATGAGAAGCAGGCATACTGAATAATTAACAGATTGGGTAGAGGTTGGAGAAAGTCCTAATAAAACAGGTGGACCCAAGCCAAGGTGATTCTGGGAGAACTGGCGAAAGGAAGGAAGCACATGACAGAATTGCACCTGGATGCTTCCCTTTAACAGAAACTGCACAAATCAGCAAGTGGAGTTTTACAAGGCATGGAGGTAAGGACTATAAAACTGCTAATCTGCACTTTGTGAAGTTTCATATTTCAGCTGATGGAGCTACTGTTCGAGTCGCAGGACACGAGGGCCGTAAAAAAGACGTTGTCGGTGCTATTTTTCTCAATGAAAATCCCATTGAAATGAACGGAGGCATGTGGTAGAGCGCAAGTGTTGCCCAGAGTGATAGCATCATTAAGTAGTGGCTAGCTAAAACGCTTTTCATTTCAAAGAGGCTTATGCATGAGGAATGAACGGTGGACTGAGACTTGCACATTTAGATTAAATGAGCTTGCATGCTTTTTAAACACTCTGCTTGGGCCTTACTGTCCCCTGTGCGCATAAGCACTGCAGGACTCTGAGGATCATGCTTCCCAGAAAACACAACAGAAAACACTCAGCCAAAGCTCTGTCAGATTCCCTGATAGATGTAGAGCTATTTAAATTGAAATATGACATGATTGAAATGTGGCATGCCCTGTATTTTATACTGACAACTTCATCATTTCTTGCTTGCAGGAAATCTGGCTTTCTATATTAGCATATGTGACATGACTGAATTTGCATAAATATTTGATTCAGAAAATGCCTTACAGGCATAAAAGTAATGGGTAGAACATGGAAAGAGAACATAGTGCTACACCTTTTTTCAAAGAGTAATCTTTTGGAAAATTAACTCATTCTCCTGTAATATCTTTGTAAAACTGAACTGAGAGGCTTGGCGGCGTTCAGGATTTTAGCTTCTCAGGTAGTGCAGGGTACGTATATATTGCTTGCTTATTGGTAGGCATTTTTGCAATACTATACCTAATTCCAGCATTGTGACTATCAGATAGTATACATATGTAGATGGACATAAAGAACTCTGTTTCAGCATACATGGTTGGATGCAATGAATGTGTTCTTCCAGAATCTCTGATCAATGAATGGGCACTAAAACACTGGAATTTATCACTAACTTGCACTGGCGACTATAGAGCCAATGTGTTATAAAATCCACTGCAGCTCAGTTTAGTACTCCTCTATCTTAATAATTGACACTACCCTTGTGAAATTATTTGTGAATGTGCACTGCAGATAACTTAGCAGAGCTTGGATTGCTGCTGCAAGTATATTTAAAGGTGAATTGTAGGTGTATTTTAACCTTCAAAGGCCAGACAGCCCAGAGAAAGGTTTCAGAAGACAACCTTAATGTACAGGAAAGTTTGCCCATTACAGTGGTACCTCGGGTTACATACGCTTCAGGTTACAGACACCGCTAACCCAGAAATAGTACCTCGGGTTAAGAACTTTGCTTCAGGATGAGAACAGAAATCGTGCTCTGGCGGCACAGCAGCAGCAGTGGTGCTTCAGGTTAAGAACAGTTTCAGGTTAAGAACAGACCTCCGGAACGAATTAAGTACTTAACCCGAGGTACCACTGTATAATATTCTGCTGTGCTGTTCCACTAATTTCTAGCAGCTGAAATTCATAATTAAATATTATATTTATCAGTATTGTGCAAAGGTGTCCCCAGCCATCACCAAACCTTTGTTTCCAGCCAAGGTGAGGGTCAGGATGGCATTGGCAGCATTATGTGTGGTGAGATCGACCAAATGGAAGACAGGTTTACTTTTAATGAGACATGGCTTGAGACATTTTAAGCCGCCTTACCAGCCCATGTCCTATAGAGGTGGCTTACGAACAGATATAATCCATTTTTCTATAATAGAATATTAACCGCAGTTTACAAATTACGAACTAGAAAATGTCAAATAGCTAGCAATGCTTAGCAAGAAGTAACTGACCCTTTAAAACATTGTTCAGCCCAGCATGAGGAACAGGGGGAGAGAAACAAACCACCAAATGCAGAACCAGCATTTAAAAACCATTGCCCTAAAAACCAGCAGCAATAAAATCATCTTAATTAAAAGCCAATCAGAATAGATAGATTTTCAAAGTCCTTTTAAAGGCCTGCATATGGCTGGGCCCTCAGACATTCCATCCCTTGAGAGGGGGTTCTATAAGGAGGAGGAGTTATTTTTTTATTTTTGGAAATGATTTTGCTCTGTTGGGACTCAGAGCTCTTTGATGGGAAGATAATACCTATCAATATAACAGAATCCTGCCACTTGTAAAAGCAATAACAAGAGTACTTCATGGAGGGGTAGATATTATAGTCAACAAAAGATGAAGTCCATGTGAGATCCAACAAATAGATATTTGAATAATGAAACAATTGGTTATGTACCCTGCATATTATATTGGCATATTATTTAAACGTGAAGTGTGAGTCTAACTGCTAATGATCTTTTCAAAAATAATTGCTAGACCAATTTGTTTCGGGCTGCTCAGACATGTAGGTCACTGTTGTGTTTGCCGAAATGATGTGCCTAAATTATAGTTCTTAAATGGCTGGAGTGATTTTGTTCTGAAAAATGTGCGACTGTAATTGATCAGCCAGTTAGTTGAAGGGGGGGGGGGATGGTGGGAAGGGGAAGAAGAGACTCTCCAGCTCCACCAAGCTGGAAAATAACTATAGCTCCACTTCTTCCCTTTCTTCATTATCCCAGCTCCCTGGTTCTTCCACATGCGGCAGGTGACAGTGTTTTGGGATGATGTCACTCGCCCTACCCTCAGCATCATCACTGGGGGAGGAAGAGGAAAAGGAAAGTCCCATTGTGCAAGCAAGTGGAAATCCTTGCCCTGATGGGAAACATTAGTTGGATACTGCCCCGTATCGAGAGGGAAAGAAGCTTAGATTTCTGCAAGCAAAACCTGTGTTCTACCACTGAAGCTACGGACCACATACTTCCTCCTAACCTAACCCCTGTTTCACTAGGGAAGATTATGAGTTACCTAGCCCCGGTGTGCCCTTGAATTCTAAACAGTCCCTTTGCTTTGCCTTGATGAACACTATGAATTTAATTAGCGCTTTGAAAGGATCAATACACTTTTTCAGCTCCGTATATGTGAATAGGTGGTTGCTCTGGGTTTTGTTCGACGAAAAATATTTTCGCATGGCATGAAATACCTGCTGTATTATTGATTCCCATTTCACTATTCCATTTGTGGGTTCAGTGATGATATTAAGCTGGAATCAGGCTCGTCAAAAACCATTTTTAAATCACATAACTGGAAGAACAAGTACTTCAGGGTCCTTTAATTGTTAGGAAATATTTGTGGCAAAATAGGACTGTATCATTGGTTGTTATAGCTGGAAATTTTAGAAGAAAACATTTGTGCATTAATGTGTGCCGAAAATACAAATGGCTCTTGCTATGACATAATACGCAACACTGAAAATTGTTGCTGCAATCCAGCACGCAAGTTAAGTGTGTTTTGCAGCCCAACAGTGATACAGGCAGTGCTTTTTCCTGGGGGTATGCAGGGGTACGCATACCCCTAAACATTTTGTGAATCTTTGTACTTCTGTCCATTTACTGTATTTCCCCCCCTGATTCAAACCTATAAAATGGTGATTTTCTTGAGTCAAAATGAGAGTGCCCCTAAACATTTTTTTTAAGTGGAAAAAAAGCACTGGATACAAGTAACTTGCATCTTATGTGGGGGTTACGCTCCTTTAGGCAAAATTGTGTAAAGCCAGAACAACCCTTAGAAAAACATCTTTTTATTTATTTTTAATCACTGCACTTGGTGGTGAGGGACAAATGCAGCTCTTAGTCTTCCACCTCCTCTCTCTCACTGAATGCTGCTGCAGATGATACAAGGACCAATGAGGTTGACCTGTTGGTTTCTGTTCTTATCACTGTGCAGCTGCGTGGAGTCACAGGACTCTGTTTACATTCCAGAGACCTTCCAGGCTAGTGGAAGTCTCACGGGAGGGGAGACAGGATGTGACGTTAGTGGTTTCCTGTTTCCTTTGTTCCTTTGTTCAGTTGCTCTCTGCTTTCATAGAGAGAGGATGTCTTTTCTGTCCTGCGTAGTTTAGAAATAAAACTCTTTACAATGTAGCCAAACCTCTCATATAATAATAATAATAATAATAATAATAATAATAATAATAATAATAATTTATTTATACCCCGCCCATCTGGCTGGGCCTCCCCAGCCACTCTGGGCGGCTTCCAAAAATAAAATAAAACTACTGTAATACATCAAACATTAAAAGCTTCCCTAAACAGGGCTGCCTTCAGATGTCTTCTAAAAGTCTGGCAGTTGTTGTTCTCTTTGACATCTGGTGGGAGGGCGTTACACAGGGAGGGCGCCACTACCGAGAAGGCCCTCTGCCTGGTTCCCTGTAACTTGGCCTCTCGCAGTGAGGGAACTGCCAGAAGGCCCTCAGCACTGGACCTCAGTGTCCAGCCAGAACAATGGGGGTGGAGACACTCCTTCAGATATACTGGACCGAAGCTGGGAACCCTGCTGGATAGAATGTGCTTGAGGCTCAGGTCATTAAACACGTCAGAGGCGATTTCAAAGGCTCAGCTTGGAGGAAGATGAGGCCTTATCGGCTTGGCCGAGCGGAGTTCCGACATGACCTGCAGCCAGAAGAAGTGCTTGGCTATAGGTCAGTTCCAGAGGTGGTTTGTCTAGGCACATCTGCTGCTGCCGAAAGTTCCTTTGTAAGGAACATGGTGATTGGAAGCAGCTGCTGCTGTCTCTTGAGCTCATCGAACATTTCCTTGTATGGTCTCAGGTTCTCTGTAATCTCATGGATGAGCCCAGCAGTACCATGAGGCTGCATTCCATGGAGGGGCCAAACTCTGCAGTCAGATCATTCCTGGCCTCTTGAATGCGAAGTGAACTGAGATCTGCAAAGAAAGCATAGTGCAGGAGATTGTAAGGGAAAAAAACCACACACCTGGGTTTCACATGAGCCAGCTCTAAGAACTTCCATGTCCCTGCTAGAGAAATGCATAGATATGATCGCGTAGACCAAATGCTTGGAGTATCTAGGCTGTCTGATTGATCTATATGAAGGGAAAGGGTTTTTACAATATGACAGACGTTTTAGCAAAGGAACAGTCTCCCTGCTAGGAAAAGAGGGCTGTGTTGTTATCACCATTTTTCATGAATTGCTGCAGAGCTGGATGCTGACAAGCTGTCTCGTACACACATCAGCACTGCCTACTGCTCTTGCTATGACTCTTTTGCTGCATAGCTATGACAACTGTGCTCTAGATTTCTATTCAATCCACAAATGGCTACATCACTACTTCCTCTTGATGGTGGGAGTTGCGGAGGGGCAAGGCAATCAATTTCAGGTCTGCATTAATTTTGCATATGCACACCCATAAAAGTCCATTCCATCTTTCACATACACAAATCTGCATTTAAAAGGGGGGGGGGGTCACTACAAAATGTGCATAGAAATTTCTAAGTATGTATTTTTAAATATTGTTTGGTATCCAATATGCATCTTTAAATACATTTTCTCCCAGAATCCACATTGATATGCTTTTTGAGAACTGCACCAAAACATTTGGAAAGTGCAAAAGCGGGTGAAAAACTCTATTTCCTCCCTCTATTTTGGGACGTGACAATCAGAATTAGATCAGATCAGATTGTGTGAGAAGATCAAATTTCTCAAGCATCTCTAGCAGAAGTGACAGACAAACTGGTGTGGCTGCTAGAGATGGGCAACTGTTGATTTCAGGGGTTTTTTCAGTTTCTCATTTTCCAATTTTAAGTTCACTTCTCTACAGTTCCACATTAGTTTGTGATTTAATTATTTATTTTTAAAGACGTCCTCCTGAAAATTCATCAGCATTTTAGTGCAAATTTCTCACACTATACACATTTTTGCAAAGCAACAGCCCCCCAATGTAATGCAATTTTTACATTATTTTCGCTAATATGTGCATAATACTGTAGAATATACAGATATTACAACCGTTTTAGCAGTTAACCATAAAAGCAATTATGATGTGAAAATTACATGGGGGAACCTTCTCTCTAAACTAGAGATGGTGAGCCCATCACGCTCCAGATGTTGCATGGCTGATAATATTAAGAAGGTGACAGGTTCACCATTACTGATCTAGGAATAGACTGTCTTCAATCCATAGAAAGCTGAGGTCATTGGTCTATCTAGTTTATTGTTACCAGATTTTTTTCAATGAATCCGGGGACACTTTTTTTTTTTTTTTTTTTTTTTTTTTTTTTTGAAGCTGAGTAGCAACAGGGAGTCAGTAGTGGGGATGATGAGGCAAAAGACCCTGGGCTCAAGCACACATGCATATTGTATAAAGGTGCAAAGCCCTTCTTTCTCACCCTGTGAAACATAAATGCGCAGTTTTTAAAAAACTGGTCAATGGTGTGCCGCCTGCCCGTGACTCCCAAGCCTTCCTTGATCTCCTGCCCCCTTCCCCTTTGTTTTGACAGATCGGGGAAGGCTTGGGAGTCGCAGGCGGGCAGCCGTTGCCCAGTTTTTAAAAAACTCTGCGCATTTATGTTTCGCAGGGTGTGAAAGAAGGGCTTTGCACCTTGCCTAGCAGAGAAATTGTGCGCCTTGCACCCCTCCTGGGCAACGGCCATCTGCCCGCGACTCCTGAGCCTCCCCCGATCTGTCAAAACAAAGGGGGAAGGGGGAAGGAGATCTGTATCGCCGGACGTCCCTGGTTCATTTTTGGCAGTGGCGGCGGCAGTGAGCAGTGAGTAGCTCCTGAAGCCAGCCAGAACAAACTGCCCTACCAGGATGGCTCCAGGCTGCTGAGGCTGAGGCTGCTGTCGCCACATTTCCCAGGAACAGATTTGTAAATCTGGGGGCTGTCCCCGGGAACCGGGGACGTCTGGTAACCCTAATCTAGTTCACTATTGTCTGCACTGACTTGCAGTGGCTCTTCATGATTTCAGACAAGGTTTCCCCTAACCCTACTTGGAGATGCTAAACATTGAACCTGGGCCTTCTGCAGGCAGATCAGATGCTCTGCCACTGAACTGCAGCTCTTCCTCTAGTTTAGACTTCTTTCCTACCTAAGCAAAAACCGAGCAGTAAAACTATTGGAACTACGCACACAGAAAGTGCACAGCTAGACTATGGAATTTGCTCCCACAAGGTGGTCACCAACCTGGATGGCTTTAAAAGAGGACTAGACAAGTTCATGGAGAAGGCAATCAATGGCAACTGTCATGAATGAGCCAGCTCCCAGGGGAAGTTTGCAGCCAGCTCCCAGTGAAGGATGTAGCCAGGAAGAGAGGGGATTAAAGGCAAGAAAGGATGATGATAGCTGAGAGCCAACTCCCCCGCCCTTAGGAATGTCAACTGATAGCAGAGTTGCGGAGAGTTAGCTGGCAGCTTGCCAGCGTGCTAGTGAAGGACAAAATGCAGGGGCTAGAAACGAAAGCAATTCAGAGACCGGGAAGGACCATGGAAGTACCTTTTCGGAGAATGAGGAAGGGGTGGGAACTGACCCCTTAGTCCAAGGTCTAGGCATATGGGGGGTCTTCAAGTCAGAATACATCACAAGAGGAAGTTCAGCTGTTTCTGGTCTTGCCGGAAACACCCTCCTTAGAAGGGACATCTTTGATTTATAGACGGACGACTGTGATAGCCACTCCGGTGAACTCTGTTTGTTTCTGCAATAAATCATCTTTTTAATTAACTATGCTCATTTGTTATCAAGACTCCCTGACAGCAATCAACCTTGATGGTTATGTTCTGCCTCCACAGATGGAGACGGTATGCTTCTGAGAACCAGCTGTAGAAAACTGAAAGAGAGGAGAGTACAGTGGTACCTCGGGTTACATACACTTCAGGTTACAGACTCCGCTAACCGAGAAATAGTGCTTCAGGTTAAGAACTTTGCTTCAAGATAAGAACAGAAATCGTTCTCTGGTGGCACGGTGGCAGCAGGAGGCCCCATTAGCTAAAGTGGTGCTTCAGGTTAAGAACAGTTTCAGGTTAAGAACGGACCTCCGGAATGAATTAAGTACTTAACCCGAGGTACCACTTTAGCTAATGGGGCCTCCCACTGCAGCCGCGCCGCTGGAGCAAAATTTCTGTTCTCATCCTGAAGCAAAGTTCTGGAGGGCCGAGATTGAGGAAGCCTGAATTAACCAGAAACTGCATCATGGCAAGCAACTCTGCCTCCCTCTCCTCTTCTTCAATCTTGTAACAAATGTGACATTCTTTGTCTTGACATTTTGTTTCATAGTGTCAATTGGTGATTCCTTTGTTATTTTGTGCGGAGGTGGGAATGAAAAGAATTCCCCCCCCCTTGCAGATTAAAATACATTTTTAAATAAAATAAAATATGGAAGAATTGTTTAATTTATCTATCTACCCAGTCAACCATTTTTATTTCCAAGACTTCTAAAAAGAAGACTTGCTTCTTTTTTAGCTCAATAATGCAGAGTTCAGAAGTCTGCAAACCGCTCTGTGGTGGGATTGCTGCAACTGTTTGCCATAGCAAGCTGTAAACCAGTGAAAATCTCCCATTCTTGACATTTCCAAGCACCCCATCAAAACTATTTATAGTCTGATTCTCCTAGCTTTGCAGTAGCTCCCCTATTTTGACACTAAGATAAATGTGGTTGTCAAAAGTATCTTTTAACTTACCCAGAAAATAACGTCTCTGCTAGGAAAGCATAAAGCTAAATCTTAATAACCAAAATCAGCTTCAGTTTTATCTCCATGACAGAATGGAAGTTACTTTATTCCATGAAGATCCCACTAAATATTTCTGCAAACATCTAATTCCCTTAGAAACAACAACCGCCCTGCTCATTAGGAAATCTATAAATAAATAGACATATAATTACATTTGTTAAGTATGCTGCTAATGTAGAACCAGCATGGCAATTTTTTCCTACTTATACCCTCTTTGAAAGGGATGCTGAAAGGATGTGATTCCTGTGAAATCCAATGGAAACTGACCAGGTCTACACCTGTTGGGCTAATGGACAGATTGGAATGTACTTCTCTGTCAAATTTTGCACTTCTTTGAAATTTGTGGTACAATTCCAGGTCTGTTCTCTCCCCCCCCCCCTTTCTAACAAAATGCATTACAAGATGCAGATTTTAGAATAAAATGCATTTAGAAATACATACACTGAAATAATTTCAAGAGCATAATTTGCAGTAAAATGTGCTTTTACATATGCATTTTTGTGCAGTTGTTTTTTTAGAGAAAGAAAGGATAAAATGGACTTAAATTAAGATATATGATACTGACACACCTTGTAAATAAATTAATCAACCCATCTCTCACTCTTTGCATAACTACATAGGTAAGGTAAAGCTAAAGGACCCCTGGATGGTTAAATCCAGTCAAACGTGACTATGGGGTTGTGGTGCTCATCTCACTTTCAGGATGAGGGAGCCAGCATTTGTCCACAGACAGCTTTCTGGGTCATGTGGCCAGCATGACTAAACTGCTTCTGGTGCAATGGAACACTGACGGAAGCCAGAGCGCAAGGAAACGCCACTTACCTTCCTGTCAGAGCGGTATCTGTTTATCTACATGTGTTGATATGCTTTCAAACTGCTAGGTTGGCAGGAGCTGGGACAGAGCAACTGGAGCTCACCCCGTCATGGGGATACGAACCGCCAACCTTCTGATCAGCAAGTCCAAAGGGCTCAGTGGTTTAGACCACAGCACCACCTGCATCCTCATAATTACATGGTGGATAAGGTAAAGGTAGAGGGAGCCCTGGACCATTAGGTCCAGTCGTGACTGACTCTGGGGTTGCAGCACTCATCTCACTTTATTGGCCAAGGGAGCTGGCGTACAGCTTCCGGGTCATGTGGCCAGCATGACTAAGCCACTTCTGGCGAACCAGAGCAGTGCACGGAAACACCGTTTACCTTCACGCCGGAGCGGTACCTATTTATCTACTTGCACTTTGACGTGCTTTTGAACTGCTAGGTTGGCAGGAGCAGGAACCGAGCAACGGGAGCTCACCCCGTTGTGGGGATTCGAACCGCCGACCTTCTGATCGGCAAGCCCTAGGCTCTGTGGTTTAACCTACAGCGCCACCCACTTCCCTACATGGTGGATGGTTGGATACAAACTTGAGACATAGATTGGGCCTATTTTATCACTACTGGAGTGAATGTGGGTTTTGAATGTGGTTATATGAGGCTGGTTATCCCACACCATGCTGGAGAGGGGGCATTATGAATCCTCATTGGCCCATGTAGAGAGCTATAAGCACATGCTTATCTCTATGTCTGTATGGCCCATTCTCACTGCATCAAAGCACATGACTGGTGGGTTGGACACCAAATGTGGTCAGGGTGGAAATAGATGGTGCATCCCCATATCTGTATCACACACTAAATGAACGTGTAAGAGGTGGTAGTAACATGTGTCAGAGCCTTACTGGTAGTTGAGATAAGCAAATAGAAAGGAAAGAAACAGGAACCAGACAGATAGTGAATAAGATTTTTGGGGGACTCTATCCCATTTGATTGACTCTTTCAGATTGAATGGGATTTGTGAATGCTGTGAAAATCAGAACTCTGTAAGCTTGGTTCTGAGCATACATTTCAGCCTAAGCATTAAATCTGTGGTAAGCTACCAGGGCAGGTAGATTCACATGGTTCTTCTTTTCCAAAGCAAGTTAATATTGTTCAGTCATCTCATGCATTTCAGATCACATGTGAGTATTCCTGAGAAGCGCTTATATCTCTGCTTCTGTAATTCAATGTACAAGGTAGCCAAAACAAACGCTCATAACATAAATTGCTTTTTGAAGTTTACATGGATGAAAGATCAAGCTTTTGAAGTTTGTGGTGAATCTTATCCTCTTCAGCTGTAAGGGTGCATCTGCTGGACTCAGTGGGGTCTAGATGGAAGCCAAAGCAAGTCCTGAAAATGTGAGTTTGTACATGATCTAAAGGGCGTTTCCAGTTGTGGCTCCACATCTGTAGAATGCTCTCCCCAACGAGGTCCCCCTGGTGCCTTTGTTTTCAACATTTTTATTTTTCAGTTTCAAATAATGCATACAATCAACAATCCCCATGTATCTGCAAGAAACATTTCATACATATATAAAGTAAATGATAGAGTCTGACATTAAGTGGGTTTGTACAATAGTTTAGAGTTGATTATAGCAGATAAATGTCTTATACTCTCCTTCTTAGCAGATTGCCTTTGTTGACCTATTTCTAGTGCCTGGTAAATACTTTCCTTCTCCCACCTCTTGATTTACTAATTTAATGTTGTTTTGTTACTAATGCATTGCCAAAGCTTCCTGTGGCTGTTGTGGGGGTTGTTCGGTTCTATTACTGTGGTATGATAGATTTATATTTCTGTTTTAAATGTGTTGTACATCACTTGGAGACCTTCACGTAACAACAACAAGAAGTCCAGTTTGCAAGACGTTGCCTTCAAAAAGCCTATTTGTCCTGTATGTTCAGAGGAGCAGCCAATCGAACCTTAAAATGCTACCACCCAGCAGCTTGGTTGCTGTACCATTAACAATTTCCTGAACCAGTCATATAACTGTTGCAACTAGATGAATTAAGGATGCTTTTCTTGCATAATTTGATTCACTCTGTATTTTTAATTTTCTCCTCCTGCCTGCCCTCCTTTTCAGACTCTTGTCTTATTTAATTTCCTTACCCCACTCTCTCTTGTGCTGCTCTTTGTTTATTCTTGCAGTATTCTTTTTGTTGTAGCTTCCCTGCTGTTGTGATGGCTTGGTATCCTCGCTCACGCTGTGATGTTCCTGCCACTGCCAAGAAGGAGCCCACAGAATGTTAACATAGCTATCTGATCAGTGAAGTTAACAGTTGATCAAAAGCAGTTTCCGCGTACCATTTGTGTGGGTGCTTTTTAGAGTGCATTTGAAATTTCCCTTTAGAAAGCTATCCTGCTTGCCTATATAGACCCACTTATGCATTCAGTGAACAGTGTGGGGTGAGAGCCAGCGTGGTGCAGTGGTTAGAGGGTCAGACTAGGACCTGGGAGACCAGGTTTCAAATCCCCAATCAGCCATGAAGTTGGCTTGGTGACCTTGGGCCAGTCACTGCCTCTTAGTCTAAGCTACTCCACAGTATTGTTGTGAGGGTTCAATGAAGAAGGGTGAAGCATGGACACCAAAACTGTGCTCTATATCAATGTTGTTGTTTAGTCGCTTAGTTGTGTCCGACTCTTCGTGACCCCATGGACCAGAGCACGCCAGGCACCCCTGTCCTCCACCGCCTCCCGCAGCTTGGTCAGGCTCATGTTTGTAGCCTCGAGAACACTATCCAACCATCTCATCCTCTGTCGTCCCCTTCTCCTTGTGCCCTCCATCTTTCCCAACATCAGGGTCTTTTCCAGGGAGTCTTCTCTTCTCATGAGGTGGCCAAAGTATTGGAGCCTCAACTTCACAATCTGTCCTTCCAGTGAGCACTCAGGTCTGATTTCCTTAAGAATGGATGTGTTTGATCTTCTTGCAGTCCATGGGACTCTCAAGAGTCTCCTCCAGCACCATAATTCGAAAGCATCAATTCTTCGGTGATCAGCCTTCTTTATGGTCCAGCTCTCACTTCCATACATCACTACTGGGAAAACCATGGCTTTAACTATACGGACTATATATACGCTCTATATCAATATATCATCCAAAACTGGTTTGAAGTCCATATCGTGATATCGGTTTCATAATTTTTTACCTGGCAATATATCGTGAATTGTGATGTTTTATAGGGCTGCGTGATATTGTCCAAATCTTGGAAGGGAAGTTGCTCACCAGAAATTAGGGCCTGGAATGCACACTTGGTGCCCATGCAGGACGCCTGGCCACAGTCTTTGCTGTGCTTGTCAGATGTTTTGTATTTCTGTTTAAATTACAGTAATTAGCATATGCAAATTGTATGCTTATCACAATCCTCTTTTCTCCTCTCTTTTTCCTTGACAATGCATAATGGCCAAGTTAGTTTGTGCATTTGAATGTGGTAATTTTAGAATTTGGTGCAATTAAATTTGGTGCAAGCTGGAATATGCAACGTAACAGATGGTGCATGAATATCATTTCGGGGGAAAGCTGGTGGATCGAGGGCAGAAAATAGCAGAACTGATCCTTGGCCCAAAACAATTTAAAGGCTGGCCTTGTTTCATCCATTCTGGTTTCGTCTCTCTAATGAGGCCTTCTTTTGTGACCAAGTTGTCCTTTTTAGAAGGTAATGCCCTGAGAATGTATCTGAAAACAGCTGAAAAATTAAAGAGCATCACAAAACCAAATTCACTTCATGCTTCTTTGCCAAATTTATCAGATGCTAAACATTTGGAGAAAAGTTCTCACAGAATATGTGTTTCCACTTCTGGTGGCTGGAATAAATGTTATGTACTTTCCCTCCTCAAGCCATCATTTCTGTTTATTTCATGATATTTTTTTCTGTTTTTTAAGGGGTTTTTTATATTGTGACTTTAAGATAGAACATAAAATGGCTCTTTTCCCCTGTCCTGGATGAAGAAGAACTATGTCAGTCTGCTAAACTAACTCCAATGCATATAGCTCTCTGCTGAGTAACTTGCTCTCTCTGCTGAGTAACTTACAATGTAAAACAAGCAACCAGTTCAAAAAGTCCCGACAACATAAATTAGTGGTATTGCATTGTAAGAGTAACTCAGAATACAAGCATCTAGCCCAAGACCAGTGCATTGTCAAAAATTACTCCTGTGGTTTTTTGACCACTCTCCACCAATGAACGAGAAAAGAAATTGCATTCAAAAACTACCAAAGGGGAAATTTCCAAATGTTGATGAAATTCCCATGAGCTGAAATATTGTTATGCTTACCATGCTTTTCAGGTGGCCAATGGGCATTTGAGACAAAGTGGCTGGGGCAACGCAGTCAGATGGGTGACATATAAATAAAATTATTATTATTATTATTATTATTATTATTATTATTATTATTATTATTATTATTATTATTATTATTTGGACTGCACTCTGCAGCCTCTCTAGATGTCCACACTTCCTGAAAAACCTATTTAAAAGAAAATTTATCCCCATCTTGTAAAAATCTCACTGCAATGCTTCACTTTTTTTCTTTTTGCCACCACACTGATTCATATGGCTGGGGCATTATAGTTCAGCAAGCACTAAATAATCACTTTACTGTGACAATGTAGAGAGACAGGAAGCCTGTAAACAAACAATTTAGTCACTGCTGAAATAACCACTGAATGATTAATAGGTTTTCTCCCCAGAGTTGTGTCATCTCTAGCATAATGCTTGCAAACCTTCTAATTAGGATTGTGCATAAATGAAACGTATTTTCATGTTTTATCCACTCTGCGAGTTTCTTTGTGTTTGCTTATTTCGTTACTCTAACAAAACTCAAAAGCTGCACATCCAACCACACTCTGTTCAATAAACAACCTGCACAAAAGTCTGATATTTGTCAAATGCAAGTGCTGAGATTTGATTCCCACAATCCATTTTAGTGATTAAGCTTCCACATGATAAAGCTTGCAGCCGGCTATCAAACCACTGCACATTTGGATGTCACTGTGCATCTTCTATCAAGGTTCACTTTTCTCTTCGTTTCTCCACTTGCCTCTAGAGCTAATGGGATATGGCAAAATGATGATTGGAATAGTTGGTATGATAATGCCTCATGAAAAATCCCAATCATTTGATAGCCAAAGTTTCTGCTGAAAGGCACTGTGGATTCTGTTGATATAGGTAAAGGTAAAGGGACCCCTGACCGTTAGGTCCAGTTGCGGACAACTCTGGGGTTGCGGCGCTCATCTCGCTTTACTGGCTGAGGAAGCCAGCGTACAGCTTCTGGGTCATGTGGCCAACATGACTATGCCACTTCTGGCGAAACAGAGCAGTGCACGGAATCGCTGTTTACCTTTCTGCCGGAGTGGTACCTATTTATCTACTTGCACTTTGACGTGCTTTCAAACTGCTAGGTTGGCAGGAGCAGGAACCGAGCAATGGGAGCTCACACCATCATGGGGATTTGAACCACCAACCTTCTGTTCGGCAAGCCCTAGGCTCTGTGGTTTAACCCCTAGGCTCTGTGGTTTAACCCACAGCGCCACCCACTGTGGGTGATATATCCGTTGATCTACTTGATAATAATCAGCTGATGATCTGTTTAGGCTTTTGGTGTTTTTTTTATTGTGTTGTAATTGTTGTAATTTGCTTTGAAATTGTGGTGTACAAATGTTTTTCTGAATGAATAAATAAAACACACAGAGAGACACTTTTGTGAAAATCAGTGGGGTGCTGGATGAGGGGAGGGCCGCAAAGATTGTCTGGGGTATGTTATGCATGTTAATGCATATATTAGTGAAGATAGCACACAAAATTCATTGTAATAGGATAAATTGATTGCAAAAATGTACATATAATAAATGTGTTTATTAGGAGACATTTGCTGAAATAATTTCATATTTCATATACATATGTGAACTTATTTGCAATTGTCTGCAAAAACATGAGGTACAGTGGCATGGCGGCAGCAGGAGGCCCCATTAGCTAAAGTGATGCTTCAGGTTAAGAACAGTTTCAGGTTAAGAACAGACCTCCAGAACGAATTAGGTTCTTAACCCGAGGTACCACTGTACTGGGTTTTCAATTGGGGAGGGGGGACCCTGAGAGAACCCAATTTATCCACCCCTGTGTGTAAAAGCCTCAGCGCCTAGGGCTTGCCGATCGAAAGATCGGCGGTTCGAATCCCCGCGGCGGGGTGCGCTCCCGCTGCTCAGTCCCAGCGCCTGCCAAGCTAGCAGTTTGAAAGCACCCCCAGGTGCAAGTAGATAAATAGGGACTGCTTACCAGTGGGAAGGTAAACGGCGTTCCGTGTGCTGCGCTGGCTCGCCAGATGCAGCTTTGTCATGCTGGCCACATGACCCGGAAGTGTCTTCGGACAGCGCTGGCCCTCGGCTTCTAGAGTGAGATGGGCGCACAACCCCAGAGTCTGTCAAGACTGGCCCATACAGGCAGGGGTACCTTTACCTTTACCTTTTTAATCAGGACTGGAGAGTGTTTTTCATTTCAAAGGCCACATCGCCTTGTGGGGAATGATCTGGGAACTTCATGTCTGTGGTGGATGACCAGAAGTGGGAGGAGCTTTAGGACTGACTCTTACAATAGTCTACAATTCAAAAGCCAGGGGTTTCAACTCAGTCCCACAGTAGCACATCTCTCCATTTTCAGTCCAAGCTAGCAAGAGGCATCATCACAATGACAGTTCAAGGACACATGACATCCAAGCAAAAGCACTTGAGGGGGACACAGAGAAGGGCTACTGAGGGGTGTGTCCTGGAGGGGTTAGGCTGAGCCTGAATGGCTGGAGAGAGAGGCCTGGGGGTCCTTATTTGGCTCCTGGACCTGAGGTTCCCCACCCCTGACATCATACATTCATGTCCATTGCTTCGGGTCACAGTGCTAATCTTCACTGCCTATTAGCATCCTTTCCAAAACCAGAAAACACAATCTGAGATGGATAGATGATATATGAGAAAGATATAGAAACACACAAACACACACACTATGGGAAAAGGTATACGTGGCATGGCATTGTGGTCTAAACAACTGAGCCTCTTGGGCTTGCCGAATGGAAGGTTAGCAGTTCGAATCCTTGCAATGCGGTGAGCTCCCGTTGCTCTGTCCCAGCTCCTGCCAACCTAGCAGTTCGAAAGCACGCCAGTGCAAGTAGATAAATAGGTACCACTGTGGCGGGAAGGTAAATGGTGTTCCATGCGCTCTGGTTTCTTTCATGGTGTTCCGTTGCGCCAGAAGCAGTTTAGTCATGCTGGCCACATGACCTGGAAAGCTGTCTGTGGACGAACGCCAGCTCCCTTGGCCTGAAGTGAAATGAGCGCTGCAACCCCATAGTCGCCTTTGACTGGACTTAACTGTCCAGGGGTCCTTTACCTTTTACCTTACTATGGGAAAATTTCTTTGGTTTTCAATATTAAATTGATCTCTCATCTCTGCGAGTAGGCTGGCTCGCTATGCTTTTTGCTTCAGAGTGCACAGGAAAAGACAAGCACATTATTAATCATGCCATATACAATTTAGTTGGTGGCACAGGAAATGCTACGCACAGTGTGTGTTCTGGTGTCTATAAGAAGCAATTACTTGGAGTAGAAGGTTACACGGCAGTCTTTCAAGCCTAACACTGGCAACATATTCCCCCACCCCAAAAGGACAATGAACATCAGGAAGTGACACCTCAGATGGTGTCAAGGGGAAGATAGATTGTTTGATTATTATTTTTTTTAAAAAAAAAAATAGAAAATCCAAGCTGCATTAAAAGGATTTGAATACTTCCATTCAAAAAGTGTTCTCTTCTCAAAAATAGCATGCTCCTACTGTGCTGCTTTGTTCTCTTGCTTTAGGAGGCCCTCGCCAATCTTTCTACCACCTGCTCATGTATTTATCTCATGCCAGGATTCCTAGTTCAAGACTTAGGAAGGATTCCAATGAGTGAGATGTAACTTAGCATTGCCTTTTTTTAAAAGGAAGGAAGAACAGTGGGATTTGCACTGGAGAAAAATGATACAGAAGTCTTCCAGATATCAGTGGCTGCTGTAGCATTCTATACTGCCAGGGAATGGATTACTGCAGTTTACAGCCATCAGAATTCCCTAGCGTCTGACAAACAACTGGTAAGGAGGAAGGAATGTAATTACAGATGTTGAATATGGAGAACAGTTTTGGTGGTGGCTGGATGTGTTTCCTCAGAATATTCTGCAAGCCTTGGAGAAACAACTAGATACCTACACCTGTTCCAAGGAGAGGAAAGACAGCCATGTGTGGAGATGGAAGAGAGATTCGGTTTACTTTGCATTTCAATGCTGACCTGCCTAATTTGCACTTCCCAGAACAATGCTTGGACCAAAATGCAGGGATCCTTTTAAATTTGCACTCCTCCGAATTTTGCAACAGTTTCTCCGACAAAATCATCTGTAGCAAAATGCATCCATTAGGGGCAAGTGTGCATAAAAAGGCATGCATTCCTGAAAATAACATGCAGAAATGCATTCTGTTAGGGAAAATTGCTTGCAGTAATGTGGATATTTGGGAAATGTGTGTTAAAATGCTTGGAAATTTTCACAAGGTGTTTTTATATATATATAAAAAGCCATCTGGAAATGTGGAGAGCTGAACTTGAACACAAGAAAAGGGAGAAACTGAAGGTGATACATTTGCTCACACCTAATTGTGAGTTGTGAACTCTACACATGAGAAAGAGAAATGCTGTTCCACAAAAACTGCATGACATATTCTTTACAAAGATCATGTGAATGCTTAAATTTATTGAGCTTTTTTGAGGAACACGCAACCCTCCTTCACTGGACATAGAAGCAACATAAAAAGGTAAAGGGACCCCTGACCATTAGGTCCAGTCGTGATTGACTCTGGGGTTACGACGCTCATCTCACTTTACTGGCTAAGGGACAGCTTCCAGGTCATGTGGCCAGCATGACTAAGCCGCTTCTGGCGAACCAGAGCAGCGCATAGAAAGGCCGTTTACCTTCCCGCCGGAGCGGTGCCTATTTATCTACTTGCACTTTGACGTGTTTTCGAACTGCTAGGTAGGCAGGAGCAGGGCCCGAGCAATGGGAGCTCACTCCGTTGCAGGGATTCGAACTGCCGACCTTCTGATCAGCAAGTCCTAGGCTCTGTGGTTTAACCCACAGCGCCACCCGCGTCCCTAGAAGCAACATACCAGGCTCCTATTCAGTGTAGGGCTAAGGAACACGTTCTGTCAGCGCAAGGCTTTCTCCTTGCACAATGGAACGTTCTCCCCCTCACTTCCCTCCACATGCCCCCTAAATTTGTTTTGGGCTTTTCCTCCACCCTCTAGAGCAAATTTGCCATTTGTGCAGGAGGGAAAGAGGGGAAATTCTATCGCACCTGCATTAATTCTTGCACTTGTACAAATATTTCTTGGAAAGTTGCCCCTGATGTTGAAAGAGAAAATGTTTCTTTTTGATTTGATGGAAAACCTAGGGATCTTGTCCACACATGACTTAAGTCAATATGCTGTTCATGGTGTGATAATGAGGCGGCCGAATGAGCAATCCAATTCCAGCAATGGGTGGTGGCATGCCCCCAGTATATTTATTTCCCCCCAAAATTAAGTTCAGACTCATACATTCTGTGACAGCACATCAAGCTGGGTTTATTTCATTTCCAACGCTGCCAGTGTCTGAAGTCTTATTACTGCGTCAGCCAAACTGATTGACATCTAGAGTTTTCTTAACAATAACTAGAAGGGAAAAGTTCTAATCTTCAGACAACAGCAGATTTAGGGTGTGTGGGAACTGCTGAAGGATTTCATTGCTTGTTCTTTTTCCCTGTCCAGCAGCTGAGAAATTCCACCCTGGTATTAAAAATTCCTCACTCTAACATAACATTCAAGTTATTGGGTCTGCCCTGTTAATGAGTGTAAGCATTTTTCTCCAAGAAACATATCAGTTTATGTGGCTGAATATGGTTAGCCCTTGATACTAAGGCAATAATAGGTGGTACTATTCCCAACTAAAGAAATTCATTATTTGCACGCTCAGAAGTTCCATATGCAGCCCTGAAGACTCACTGTTTTCCTCTGCAGCCATTCCCCTGGAATTCTTCCAGCTTGGGTTTTCTTCTCTGGCACCAGAAGAACCAAGCTCAGCTTTGTGGATGCAAAATAGACTCATGTTCAGTGGGGGCCCACCACCAACATTGGCGCTTAGAAACCACACAAAGGGCCAGGAGTGAAACCCTTCGGAGGTAAGAAGGCAATTATGTAGAGGCTCTTCAAGACCTTAAACTAACATGGGGAATGTCAACGGCATGCAAAACCCTTTCCATACAGTCAGGGGCAATGACACAAGTGTATAAAGGGGTCACAACTTGGTGCAAAAATAATGTTTACTGGTGACACCCCAAAAACACCTTTTGTGGGGTGTGGAATCCTAAAGCAATCCGAAAAGGGGCAGGACTTCTGGTGAAAAAGTGGTTGTCTCTTTTTAGTATTCTTGTCAAGTCATTTAAAGGTAAAGGGACCCCTGATAATTAGGTCCAGTCGTGACCGACTCTGGGGTTGCGGAGCTCATCTCGCTTTATAGGCCGAGGGAGCCAGCGTACAGCTTTCTGGGTCATGTGGCCAGTATGACTAAGCCGCTTCTGGTGAAACCAGAGCAGCGCACAGACTGCCGTTTGCCTTCCCACTGGAGCGGTACCTATTTATCTACTTGCACTTTGATGTGCTTTCAAACTGCTAGTTTGGCAGGAGCAGGGACCGAGCAATGGGAGCTCACCCCGTCACGGGGATTCAAACCGCTGACCTTCTGATCGGCAAGCCCTAGGCTCTGTGGTTTAACCCACAGCACCACCCACGTCCCTGTCAAGTAATTAACTGTCCTCTATTAACATGGACTAGTAAGGCATGGGATCTTGAGAATGTCTGTCTCATATAATCAAGACTTCTACTACAGCCATTAGCACGTGGCGCTGTGGTCTAAACCACCGAGCCTCTTGAGCTAGTTGATCAGGAGGTCGCCGGTTCGAATCCCTGTGACGGGGTGAGCTCCCGTTGCTCTGTCCCAGCTCCTGCCAACCTAGCAGTTTGAAAACATACCAACGTGAGTAGATAAGTAGGTACCGCTACGACAAAAAGGTGTGTGCTCTGGCACTCGTCACAGTGTCCTGTTGCACCAGAAGGGTTTAGTCATGCTGGCCACATGACCTGGAAAGCTGTCTGCAGACAAACACCAGCTCCCTTGGCTTGAAGTGAGATGGGCGCCGCACCCCATAGTCAAGTTTGACTGGGCTTAATTGTACAGGGGTCCTTTACCTTAGTACAGCCATTGTTTGACTATTCAGGAACTTTAATGTCAGGAATGAGCCAGCTCCTAGTGGAACTTTACAGCTGGCTGCAGAACAGAGAGGTTTAGATTTGACGCAGGCTGAACAGCCGCCAGTGCCGACTCCCTTGGACATTGCAATGACGGTTGCCAAGGGAACAACTGAGAGCGGGCTGGAACACAGACAAAGCTCTCAAGAAGCTCAAACAAGCACAAACAGACACAGAGAAAGTATTGCAGAACAGGAAGAGGTTGGAGCTGGTCCAATAAGTCTGAAGAGTCTCCAAATGGGTTGTTAGACAGGAAACAAAACAAGAGACGTAAGGTGTGAAAGTTCATTATCTTCTGTAGGAACCAGAAGGAGTCTTCAGAAGGGTCATCTTAAGTGATAATGTCGGCAGCTTTGTTAGAGCTGTCCGGAGCTATCTGTTTGTTTTTGCAATAAATCCTCCTTTTTAATTATCTACGCTTACTGTGTTATCAAGCTGGGAACCTGGACTCCTGACATTTAACAAGCATAAAACAATGCACAAAAAGCACTAATCCCACTGGAGAAAACCCAAGAATTCTATTTTACTAAGGACGTGTGTGTGTGTGTGTGTGTGTGTGTGTGTGTGTGTGTACCAACCTTTCTATTCTATGGTCCTCAATACTGAAGCCTATAAATGCCCTCACACACCAGCACTCTCCTGACTGGCACTCCTTTTCTCCTCTAGTGCCTTCTTTCCTTTTCTCTTTCCCGAGCTTGTGAGCTCCCTGTTGGTTTCTGCCTTGTGTCTTGGCATCATCGCCCTGTCTCCTGTGTCCAGACATGGTCAAAGTGAATAGACAGCGAATAACGTGGCATGTGCAATGACTGCAATATCGAATTTGGACCCTGATTTGGTGCTTCGGAAACCTGCCCGCTTCAATCCAAAGTGCTTTGGAGTCCGTCTGACTGAGCTGGGCACTGGGAGTTCAATCCACTTTAGAAAAATGAAGCTTAGTGCTTTGGCACAGTTCTGGACTGACTGCAGTTTCCAGGAAGTGTTCAACGACAACTTTGCCTTCACTGCTTCACTATAGTTCTATTGGGAGGTTCCCATGGCATATATAACTGTAACCAGGCTATCTCTGCTCACAGTGATAGCAGTTGTCAGTTCACTGGTTCAGTTCATCATTGCTTTGGCTTCCCAACATGCATTTATATAAAAGATAACAAAATGGGTATTTGCACTGGTGTCCTAAAAAATGCAAATCTGTGGGTTTTTTTCTTTGACCCCGTCTAGAGTTAATTTACAGCCCAATCCTATACATGTTTAAGCATTAGTTCTCTTGTATTCAGAGGGGTTTACTCCCAGGTAAATGTGTGCACTACATTGAAGCTTTACCATGCTGATTAATGAGCTAAAGACTGAGTTGGCGCAATATTATTTGGAGGGATAGACTGAAGGGTCACATTTTTGCTTTTATTTTTTGGAAGCCATTTCAGTTTTGTTGTTTTACTGCAAGAGAAAATGAAAATATCTAAACGAGTCTTTCCTTTCAAACCAGCGGTAGCATCTTTCATTCATTCAGTCGCAAAATTATTTCCTTCAATGACGTGAAAAGGCACCTATATTGAGCTTTTAGTAATGTGAAGATTTAAATATATGTAAATACTAACAATTGAATGAGTAGAACCGAGATGGTTAATTGACTAAAAAGTTTGAATTGATACACCGCCATTTCCTCCCTATATATAGAAAGTATGGATGAAATTATAGGACAAATATCATGTCTGATATCATGGAAACTGACTTTCAAAAGTATGTATGAAAGAAGTAACTTTGATTAATGAAATCCTGTTTAAAAAAGACAACATCTATGCACTTTGAATTGGTTCCTGAAGACACCTATAGGGATAATCATGTGCATCACTGACAATGAAATAACATTTAATCATCTTTCTTACAGGTGCAAATTAAAGACTAGGGCAAAACCAGATGACAGAAAACAATTTTCTGCTTTAGTTGTTGCATAAATCTTTGTGTGTTTTTTAAAAAAGTGCTACGATATGCATGTATCTTTTCCTTTTGAATCCATTATGGAGTTGTTGCTTCACTTTGTTGAAGCTTAGATTTCTGTATTAAATAATGTGTTCTGGAAGGAAGAAAAGAAGGAATCACCTAAGGCACTCTTTCCCAACCTTGATTCCCTAGGTGTTGATGGACTGCACTCTTGCCAGCTCCAGCCCACATGGCCAATCATCAGGAATTATGGGAATTGTAGTTCAACAAGTCCTTGGAGACCCCAGGATGTGAAAGCCTGCTCTGAGGCAAGGGTTGGGAACCTGTGACCCTCTCTAGATGATGCTAGACTCCAACTGGAAAGACTTTTGCAGAAGCTTACAAAAAGCTTGGCCTATCATTCAACATCCAAAAAACCAATGTACTGCACCAACAAGTACAAAATAACTCCTCTGCAGCGCCACAAATCCAACTCAATGGTGTAACGTTGGAAAATGTTGATCACTTCTCCTACCTAGGCAGTTATCTTTCCACAAGGGCCAACATTGATGCCGAAATCCAGCATCGCCTGAGCTCTGCGAGTGTGACTTTCTCCCGATTGAACTGCAGAGTGTTTGAGGACCAGGACATTCACAGGAAAACCAAAATGCTTGTTTACAAAGCTATTCTACTACCAACCTTACTGTATGCTTGTGAAACATGGACCACTTAAAAACGCCATCTCCAACTCCTCGAAAGATTCCATCAATGGTGTCTCTGAAAAAATTTACATATCACTTGGGAAGATAGGCGAACTAATATCAGTGTACTAGAAGAAGCAATATCAGCAGTGTTGAAGCAATGATTCTTCAACATCAACTTTTTTGGACTGGTCATGTTGTGCGGATGCCTGATGATTGTCTTCCAAAGCAACTACTCTATTCCAAACTTAAAAATGAAAAGTGTAATGCTGGTGGTCAACAAAAGAGGTTTAAAGAGCGTCTCAAGGCAAATCTAAACAAAATGTAGTATAAACACTGACAACTGGGAAACACTGGCCTGCAAGCACTCCAGTTGGAGAACAGCCTTTACCAAAGGTGTCATGGGCTTTGAAGACACTCAAACTCTGGACGCAAGGGAGAAACATGCTAAGAGGAAGGCACGCTTGGCAAATCCACACAGTGATCAACTCCTACTCAGAAACCAATGTCCCCGCTGTGGAAGGACGTGTGGATCCAGACTTGGCCTCCACAGTCACTTATGGATTCATTGTTAAAACTGTGTTTATGGAAGACAATCTTACTTGGCTACGAGTGATCGCCAAAGAAGCAGAAGACTCCAATTCCAGTCAGTCCCAGCCAGCATGACCAATAGTCAGGGGTGTTGGGGGTTGCAGTCCCACAACTTCCAGAAGGCCACAGATTAGCCATTCCTGCTCTAAGGACCGATCTGCACATTGAGTAGACTGACATGGTACATTTCTGAGATGGACCACAACTAATTGTTCCCATGTGGCAAAAGCTCCATGTCCATAGGAAACTAGCTTTTCCAACAGAAGAGTTCAACCTGAGATGTGCCATTTCAGTATAAATTGTCAACTGGAAATTTGTTTCAAAAATTAAATTATTGCAATAAAGAATCAAGGCATTGCAATAAGCAATCACAGGGGGTGCTCTTAAAATAGTCTTGAGGATATCAGATATAAGAACTCAAATCTCTATTGGTACATTTCCCCCTTACAAATGGTATCCAAGCAGCAATCTTTGGATTTTATATCTCCAACCAGTTCATATTCTGAACCATTACTTTCATCTTGCATTCTCCATGGAACTCTGAGAAACAGGAATGGAACTTGAAAGCTGCATATAGCCTCCTATTCAGTCTAAGAAGAGAATTCCGCTTGGATTAATATTGCTTCAATGTCAGTTCTGGCAAAAGAGAACGTGCCTTTTTGTCTTTCAACATAATGGGAACCATGTTGAATGAGTTTTTTGTGAGTTAAAATTAAACCTTTTCTTTGAGTAAAAATCAGCGTTCTTGCACCAGTTGGGTAGAACATCCTTTATTTTGAAAGAGGATGTAAGGTGGAGGTCAGCTTTGGAATATGGAAGAAAGAGAATAGTGAAAAAATAAATAAATAAAAAGATTAAAATAAAATCGAACTCTTCAAAATAAGCTGACATGCGTTCCTCTCCTATGTGTTTCTGGATTTTATCTTTCCTTGCTGCAATTGTTGTCTTCAGGGAGAATTCCAAGTTGTACTGCATAACATTGTGGTACTACCCTGTACCAGGTAGTTCATAGGAGCAGTTGTTCAAGATCAACACTGTTGGGAACTGATTGTGGTGCAAGGACCACTTTTCTTCTTGCCATGTACAGCATAATACTGCAACACAGTAAGAATTTTGCTGATGATACGTAAGTGGGAATGGGTGAAGACCCAACAATTAGAACCTAAACATCCTGTTACACATTATCAGTAATGGAAGTGAGAACAGCAGAGCAATCTTCATGGCCTTGTCTCAAGCTGTAGAATGCTCTTTAGCTGGTACAACAGTAGGGGGTTTAGATATTCCTGAATAAATTGACTTGAAGACTTTGGTCCTATGCTCACCTAGATGAGAGTAACTCTCACTGAGCACAGTGTGTCTTGGACTCCAACTAGATATGATATCCTATGTGTCTAGCTTGCTTACATGGGTAGGCAAACTAAGGCCCGGGGGCTGGATCAGGCCCAATTGCCTTCTCAATCCGGCCTGTGGACAGTCCGGGAATCAGTGTGTTTCTACATGAGTAGAATGTGTCCTTTTATTTAAAATGCATCTCTGGGTTATTTGTGGGGCATAGGAATTCGTTCATCCCCCCCCCCTCAAAATATAGTCTGCCCCCCCAAGGTCTGAGGGACAGTGGACCTGGCCCCTGCTGAAAAAGTTTGCTGACCCCTGACATAGCAACTTCTGGAGGGGCTGCTAGGATTTCAAGTATTGAGGAAGAGGCAAAATTAACCCTTTCCTCCCTTGCTGTGTATGCCCTGTGTTTTCAGGCAAGCTTTATTTCCAAGCGTCATTTCTAGGTTTGGGTATTTCTTTAATGATTCGTCCTCAACCCACCTACTCCTGACTCAATTGTTCTGTGCGAAAGGTACTGGCCCCATTGAACTCAAATCCCCGTGACTGGGTGAGCTCCCGTTGCTTGGTCCCTGCTCCTGCCAACCTTGATTAAATTTTGGTTGATATTCCTGGGGGTTGTTGTTGTTATTGTTATTATTATTATTATTATTATAGTTTTACTCAACACCTTCCTCCAAAGGCGCCCAGGGCTTTGGTGGTCTAGATCAGGGGTCAGCAGCAACTTTTTCATCCGTGGGCTGGTCCACCACCCCTCAGACCATGTGGGGGGCCGGACTATATTTTTGGGGGGGGAAATGAATGAATTCCTATGCCCCCCACAAATAACTCAGAGGTGCATTTTAAATAAAAGCACACATTCTACTCATGTAAAAACACCAGGCAGGCCCCACAAATAACCCAGAGATGCATTTTAAATAAAAGGATACATTCTACTCATGTAAAAACACGCTGATTCCTGGACCGTCCACAGGCTGGATTGAGAAGGCGATTGGGACGCATCCAGCCCCCGGGCCTTAGGTTCCCTACCCCTGGTCTAGATCCATCCAAGGGCTGTTAGTTTTCTAGATTAATTTTCCCCCAAATTCCCAATATTAATGGATGGATTTTCTTTCAACCTCCATATATTTTTCATCCATTCGTTATCATTCCCCCACTGTAATTCTAACGAGATGCCACATATCATGTGTGTTATACATGTAAAAGGAGATGATTTGCATAATGTGTATGTATACATATATAACTTCTTCCATGAAAGTTACCCTTCCCCAGGCCAATTTCATATATTTACAATGTAGCCCCTAAATGTAAAGTCCTTGCTCCCTAGCTACTTAATACCTATAAATGCATTACTTTCTTATTTACAGTCCACACAGTCAATAAACATTCTTTTCTATGAGAACATGCATACGGGACCTTCTTGTGTAATCCCATCTAGGAATTAAGTTAATATTGACCAGCTGGATGGAAACTCATTTTTCTTGTTGTCACTGTATGAACCACTGAAGAAATGCATTATTAAAAGGCTGAGGGGGGGGGCAGGGTTGCTGCAGTGCAGTAATTTTCAGCAACGTGTATGCCAAGCTGCCAGCTGTTTGGGAGATTTGAAATGTTCATCTTTCATTATATCTGTCCCTCTTGCTATCCTCCCCACCTGCCCCTGTAAATGCACAGGCTAGATGCACGGTCAATACAAAACTGCATGACACCCCTCTCTGCCCTTCTTGTCGTACGGCTTTCCATTCTTCAGCATGTTTTGATTATAATGTTAATAGATTTCCTTTATTTAAAAAAAACACCAACCCATTTCTGCGCTTAAAAAACCCTCTCACACTTCCTCTTTCTTTCCTGAAGCAAAATTTCCCTCTAGACGTATGCAAAGGTTATTTGAACAAGTTTTATGTACAAAGTAGGGTTGAAAATGGCCAGTGCAATACTCTCCATTGACTGACAACTAAACAGACTGCTTGCTTCTGAGTCAGGGAATGTTGGTAACAGCATTGTTACCATGTAACTACCATGTGGCAGAGTGGAACAGCTGCATCAGAAAGTTGATTTTGGGTTTCACAAAAGGACAGCAAACGTCTACATATGTCATCCGTAATTGTTGTATTTTACTGATAGAGAGGAGAGGCCGCTGAGAGATTCTCTGCCAAACTAAACTTGACTAGTCTTAGCTCTTCATTTAACCTGGAGTACCGCGCCGGACCATAGGACGCACCGGACCATAGGAGGGGGAGAACAGGAACATTTTATTTTTCTTGTCCTCCCCCTCTAAAACAAGGTGCGTTCAAGGTGCATTCACCCAAAGCCTCCGAAAGTTTCCGCTATGCTCTGGAGGCTTCAGGCGGCTACCTTGGAAGCCTGGAGAGTGAGAGGGGTCGGTGCGCACTGACCCCTCTCACTCTCCAGGCTTCAGTGAAGGCAGCCCGAAGCCTCTGGAGCACAGCGGGAGTTCCCTCTGGGCTCCGGAGGCTTCAGGTTCCTTTTGACCTCCTCTTTGGGGCTGGCGGGGGGAAGTGCTGCTTCCCCCACCGCCAGCCTCAAAGATCCCTGAAGCCTTTGGAGCGCAGCACAAGTTCCTGCTGCGCTCCAAAGGCTTCAGGCTTCGGGGACAGCCTTTGAAGCCTCCGCAGGGCAGCGGCGTGCAGGCACCCCACTGCCCTGCGGAGGCTTTGCACAGCCATCCCCAAGCTAGAACAGCAAGATGGAGCTCTCCGCAGTGCTCCGTCTCCCTGTTCTGGCTTTGGGCTTAGCCGCGCAGCCTGCATTCGCTCTATAGGATGTCCTATAGAGCGAAAAATAGGTATTTCCTTGTCCGCCTAAGGCAGCAAAATGTAAGCTGCATGAGTTGTATCACCTTGAAGCCCAGCGACACATCATAGCCCATAGATTCCTCAGATTTCTCAAGCCAGCAGCACAGAGATCTGAGGGTCACAAGGAACTCAGTCAAAGATGGTTAGTGTACATAAGGTATGCAGAGCCTGTGACCCTTGAGATGTTGTTGGGATCCAACTCCCATCAGCCTCAGCAAGAATGGGTAATGCTCAAGGAAATACAACTATGAGGACCTTGGACTGGTAACCAGTGCAACTGCTTCAGGTCATCCTAACTGATGTCTGAGACCCAGAAGAGTTGCACTATGCTCAGCTTAGTGGATCACAGATTGTGTTGACCATTAAATATTTTTTTGACAAAGTAATAATCATAAATAAATAAGAATAGAAATGTGCCTCCCACCACGGAGACTATTCCATTCAAACTATCCAACCTCCCAAAAATTCAGCACCTCTTGCGATGGTTTGACCCCTTTCTGTTTTAACGGTACAAATACTACAAACACCCTCCATATCGCCTCAAATTCATTTCTCCTGCATATTCCCCATCTTACCTTAATGGCACATGTTAATTTATCATTAACAGCTATATCCCACACCTCTTTATAGCATTCTTCCATTTCATATTCTGCTTGCCCCTTCCACTTCCTAGCTATCATAATTCGTGCAGCTGTCAATAAATTTGTGAGCAAGTCCTTCATAGTCTGTGAACCTTCCATCCCATTGTAAATTGATAATAGTGCTACCTCTGGACTTTTGGTCAGTTTTAACCCAGTGATTTCTATTATCTCCTTAAACACCCTTTCCCCCAAAATTGTACATATTTACACCCCTACCACGCATTAACATAATTCCCTGTTTCCCAACATAACACCAAATATTTCTTGTTTATTTGATTTAATTTGACTGGTGTTAAGTACCACCTCCAAACAAATTTATAATAAAGGCCTTTTTTTTTTTTTTTAAACGAAAGGAATGACTTCCTGGAACACTCCTATCTCTTGACAAGCCCAGATATGGAAATAATGGCTGTGCCTATAATAATTGCATTATGGGGCAGTTCTGGAAATGATGCAGTTTGTGGAGTGAAACTTTCCTTTTTTTACAGTGTTTGGGTGGGAAACGGGTAATTTGACAAAAATTTAATGTTCTAGGCAACTCTTAAAGATACAGCCGTACCTCTGTTTACGTAACCCTTTGGTTACTTAAACTTTGGGATGCGCACATGGCAAACCCGGAAGTATTTTACCGGGTTTCACCATGCATGCATGCGCAGAAGCGGTCCTCAGGTTACGGAAACCTCAGGATTCGATGGGACCTCTGGATCCTGCAACCTGCCCACAACCAGAGGTACCACTGTATAAGACAGCTCACAAAATCCGTAGGTAAAGGTAAAGGTACCCCTGCCCGTACGGGCCAGTCTTGACAGACTCTGGGGTTGTGCGCTCATCTCACTCTATAGGCCGGGAGCCAGCGCTGTCCGCAGACACTTCCAGGTCACGTGGCCAGCGTGACAAGCTACATCTGGCAAGCCAGCGCAGCACACAGAAACGCCGTTTACCTTCCCGCTGGTAAGCGGTCCCTATTTATCTACTTGCACCCGGGGGTGCTTTCGAACTGCTAGGTTGGCAGGCGCTGGGACCAAACGACAGGAGCGCACCCCGCCGCGGGGATTCGAACCGCCGATCATGCGATCGGCAAGTCCTAGGCGCTGAGGTTTTACCCACAGCACCACCCGCGTCCTGTATAAGACAGCTCACAAAATCCGTAACTGGCCACAATAGCAGGGGGAAGCGCTTTGAAGTATACACTAACAAAAATGTCACCTAATGCTTGGCCTTCATACCACAGGAGTAAATAAAACCACTACAGACAGAACCAGTTGGTCAAAAATCATTTAAACCACAACCACATTTATTTATGACTTCAGCAAAAATGGCATACAGGATTTATTTTGCTGAGAAAAGGGAGAATCAGGGAAGTATTCCATGAAGCAGACCATTTGTCATCATCATCCAACCAGCAAATACATCACAAGCAATTTGGCACGAATACACATATTCAGGGCATCACTTGATAACTATTTGGTAAACAAGAGCAAAGGTGCATTAAGAAATCTGGCAACAAGCAGGAATTAAAAGTTGCATTCATGGGAAACTTTTCTTTATGAAAATGGAGCAAATGAGCTGTTGACAGTCAGTAGCACCCTATCCCAGTATTCGCACTATGAAAGAAAGTTATGGTTAGGAGGTTTCCATAGCAACAATAAACATATCATGAGAATGACATGGCTTGGGTGGAATGGAGACAGTAAATGTTCTGTCTGAAATGACTCAAGAGACAGGTAATAATCCCTGTTCAAGTCTCCCACTGCAGAGTGGAGAAGAAGATTTTGCAGACTTACTGGCAGAGAAACAAAATGGTGATGAGCACTGTGTCCAAGCTAAACTGAAAGAAATCCATGGGTGGAGAAAAAATAGGGCTCCATCCCACATTAAACCTTTTACTATATCCATATCTTCAGCTGTGCTCTGGGCCGTGGGGGTGGGAAAGGAGACAACCAAAAAAATAACCATGTGATCAAACTCCTCCTTCAATTGTACCTTCTCAGACTGTAGATGGTGGATCACATGACTGAATGCTCTCTCACAAAGTAAAGCTCTCCCTGCTCATAGAAAAGTAGGCATTTATACTTTTAACCTCCCCCCCCCCAACTTGGTAGTTTTCTATGTGTGCAATTTTTCTTTAGCTTTCTTTTGTGCATTACTCAAGTGAAGGGGCAAAACATTAAAAAGCTATGGGTCCAGAGGCACCATCTTCTCCTGGGGATTGAGGTGGCCCACGCATGATGCCGTGTGACATCCTGATGTCACTCGTGCAGGGGGCCCTCTGAACACTGAGGAGGCCCAGCCCCTTAAAAACATTCAGGGGGCCTACAGTGCCTCAGTCTCCAGGAGCCAGTGCCCTTGTATGGGGCTATGACTCTGTCCCATCTTGAAACAATATGTGGCTCCCTACATGGTGTAGGGATTTCCATGCAAAGACCTCAATGCCTCCATACCCCCGTTAGCTCCTGGACAGCAGGGACAGTGCGAACAGGAGCTCTGAACCACTGGAACAAAGGCAATGGCATGTACCAACAGCCCCTTTCTGCACACTTTAACCCTTCATTCATGCAATAAGTTTATTGTGCTAACTCTGATTTCTCTTTAACCCTTCATGCAAGTGACACGAGAAGGGGGCTTAAGTGTTGGAGTCTAGAGATGTGTAGGAGTGTGGGAGTCTAGAGATGTCTAGAGTGATACAGCTCAGGAGCAGTTTTACCATGTGATGAGCAGGCCTCAATGATCCCCTGAACTAAGCTTTCAAATATACTTGCTCTTTCTTTTCTCTTACCAAATTAGTGCCTCCCTCAGTGCCGTGGGTTTGTTGACTGGAAAAGCAAGGGTAGCTTTCAACCAGATGTTGTTTAACCTCCAGTGCCCATGATCAAGCCTTGTGAGGAACAGTTGAAACAGCTGGATATGTTCAGCCTGGAAGAGAGGAGATATGGTAGCCATCTTCAAGTATCTCAAGGGTTGTCACATAGAAGAAGGAACAAGCTTGTCTTCTCCTGCTTTGGAAAGTAGGGCTCAATCCAATGGCTTCAAGTTACAAGGAAGGAGATTCTGATTAATCATAAAGAAAAACTTTCTGACAGTAAGAACTGTTTGACAGTAGAACAGTCTCCCTCGGAAGGTTGTGGACTCTCCTTTCTTGGAGGTTTTTGAGCAGAGGTTGGATGGCCATCTGTCATGGATGCCTTAGCTGAGATTCCTGCATTGCAGGGGGTTGGACTAGATGACCCTTTGGGTCCCTTCCAACTCTACAATTCTGTGATTCTATGACCTTCGGTCAGGATGGCCAGTGGTAGTTGTGGTTCACCAACTTCTGGAAGGCACCACAATGGTTACTACAACACTAAATCCTAAAAATCAAACTACATTATACAGGATGAGGTTATCTAATATACACTGATTTCTAGTGACTCCTTGAACACCAAGCCATTCTAGCATTTTGAAAATGAACTCAACTTTTGGCTAATTTGAGGAAGCATCTTTATCCTTTCGAACAAAAAAATAGCTGCCACCAAACTGGAAACAGACACAAACTAGGGTAAACTATGTGTTTAGCTCAGTGTAGTCTATTCTGACTAGCAGTGACTCTCCTGGAGAAAGCTATCAGAATTGTGAGGGACCCAGCCTGGAATACAGTGCCCATAAAGCACATGCTCTGCTGTTTACTTTCATGACTATGCTGGAGGTTAACTATAGTCTAAGCCAGGAATGAGGAACCTAGGTAAATAATAATAATAATAATAATAATAATAATAATAATAATAATAATAATTTTTATTTATACCCCACCCTCCCTGGCCAGAGCTGGGCTCAGGGTGGCTAACATCAATAAAATCACAGTAAAAACATAATAGGGGGAAAAGAAAAGAGAAAAAACAACAATTTAAAATACAGGTTAAATGCAGTCTCATTTTAAAAGTAGCCGATAAATCAAGACCACAAGGGGAGTGAAACATGAGGGTCAGACTGAGTCCAAACCAAAGGCCAGGTGGAACAGCTCTGTCTTGCAGGCCCTGCGGAATGATGTCAGGTCCCGCAGGGCCCTAGTCTCTTGTGACAGAGCGTTCCACCAAGTCGGGGCCAATACTGAAAAGGCCCTGGCCCTAGTTGAGACCAATCTAACCACCTTGCGACCTGGGACCTCCAAAATGTTGTCATTTGTGGACCTTAAGGTCCTCCGCAGGGCATACCAGGAGAGGCCTTCCCATAAACCATCATCTGCACATCAAAGCATGCATAATTATTCATTTTCTTGCTTTTATACCCTGCCTTTTTTGCATCATGGCACCCAAGGTGATGTATCTATGGTTCCCAGCTGGCCACCCATCCAGGCACTGACCAGACTTCGACCTTCAGCAAGCTGTTGGCTTCATGCGCCTCTTCATGCCAATGGGGCTTCTGCGAGCTATGTATTAGATTGCAACCTGTGGGTTTTGCATATTCAGAATGCAATCAGTTTTAGGCTATGCAACCTAATCTGTTATACCCACCAACTACTTATACGCCACACCTGCTTTTAAGCACTTCAAAAACAGGTGTCAAGAAGCCAGAAATAGGCCCAATGTGTGATCTTGCGGACCAGCAGGTGTCCTTGTAAGAGCTTCTTAATGCTTGTTATAATAAGTGACTCAAAGTTCACATTAACACAGTATATGGAATGCAATTTATCAGGCTGAAAGTAAATTGCATTCAGTGGTTGAAGTCTGAAGTGCTGTTGGACTGGCAATCGTAAAACTATTGCTGCGAGAGTATGTGTCTGTTTTCAGATGTTTCTATTTTATGTTTAATTGTCTTGTTTTAACGGTGATGTGTTTGCTACTCTGGGCTCTTTGGGAGGAAGGGTGGGATAGATATCCAATAATAATAAGTAAAATAAATATGGATTATCCAGCTCATTGATTCTAGTTCTAGGACACATATTGTAGGCTTTGCTGAGATCCACTTCAATCTGGGTTTTGTTCTGGCCATTGGACTGAGTTGCTCCTGCTCGCCCTGATGAATGACCTTTGTAGAGAGAAGGACTAGGGCAGTGTTATCTTGCTCTTCCTTCTTGATCTCTCATCAGGTTTTAATACCATTGACCACGGTAACCTCCTGAACCGGCTCTGGGCAATGGGAATTGGGGGCACTGTACTAAAGTGGTTCTGGCCCGACATCCAGGAACAAGTCCAGAGAGTAGCATTGGGAGAGGGCCTTCTCGGTAGTGGCACCCACCCTGTGGAATGCTCTCCCATCAGATGTCAAGGAAATGAGTACAGTCATACCTCAGGTTACAGACACTTCAAGTTGTGTGATTTTGTGTTGTGCACCGCGCCAAACCTGGAAGTACTGGAACGGGTTACTTCCAGGTTTTGGCGCTTGTGCATGTGCAGAAGCACTGAATCGCAACCCGTGCATGCACAGATGTGGCGCTGCAGGTTGCGGATGCTGCGGGTTGCGAACGTGCTTCCTGCAGGGATCACGTACACAACCCGAGCATCCACTGTAACTATATAGCCTTTAGAAGACATCTGAAGGCAGCCCTGTTTAGGGAAGCTTTTCACCCCCTGCCAGTTATCTCCAGTGGTATTTAATATCTATATGAAGCTATTGGGACCAGTCATTATGAGTTTGGGGGCAAGCTGCCACCAGTGCTGTGATGACACTCAGGTCTATTTCTGCATAGCATCTGAATCAGGACAGTCTGTGCAGACCTGCATTGGTGCAGTGGTGTGACAGATAAGCAAAAATAAGATGAGCTTGAATCATGGTCAGATGGTGGCACTGTGGGTGAATGGTTCCTGTATCCAATTGGTCAAATGCCTGACCTGAACAGGCTTGCATTCATTTTGAAGGAGCACCTGAGCAATCTAGGATTGCTTCTGAATCCAGCTTTGTCACTGGAGGAGCTAGGTAGCATAGGAGCCAACTTCTAGGGGCCACAAAGTTGATGGGCATTCCTATTCAAATGGTGTGTGTGCGCGCACTGCGTTATAGGATCAGTTATGTGGGACGCGGGTGGCGCTGTGGGTAAAACCTCAGTGCCTAGGACTTGCTGATCGCATGGTCGTGGTTCGAATCCCCGCGGCGGGGTGCGCTCCCGTCGTTCGGTCCCAGCGCCTGCCAACCTAGCAGTTCGAAAGCACCCCCGGGTGCAAGTAGATAAATAGGGACCGCTTACCAGCGGGAAGGTAAACGGCGTTCCGTGTGCTGCGCTGGCTCGCCAGATGCAGCTTGTCACGCTGGCCACGTGACCCGGAAGTGTCTGCGGACAGCGCTGGCTCCCGGCCTATAGAGTGAGATGAGCGCACAACCCTAGAGTCTGGCAAGACTGGCCCGTACAGGCAGGGGTACCTTTACCTTTACGTATGTGGGGCAGGGCTGACCTGGGCCCCCACAATATTTTATTCAAGTTGGCACCTCTGCTAGGTAGCCTCAGTGGCTAGAAGCTCCTTTTATCAGCTTCACCTGGTGTGACAGATACAACTGTTTCTGGACAAGGGCAGCTTAAGCACAGTAGTCCAGGCACTGATGATTACAGTCGATCAGCAACTTATGTGCATTTAACTTGTGAGAATTCAATTTTATCGCTTGGCTGAAAAACAAGCAATAAACAAGCAATAAAGCAATAAAAAGGGTTGGAGCAGGCAACAGGGCAGAAAAAGTTGACAATCCCACCTGCCATTGCACTCACCTTGGGAGAGTGTTAAGAGGTGCAGTGAAAGTGTGTTTTGACTATACATGATTATCCCCAGAGCATAACCCTTCATAAATTGAGATTCTACCACACTGCATTGAATTCTATGTGCTGGTTCCCTTGCACTGGACCTGGAAGCTATAGTTGGTCTGGGATGCTGCAGCATGGTTGCTGACAAAATATAACACATGGTATTGAACATTGTCTGTCATTTTATACTGCAGGTATAAATCAAGCCTTGGTGATAGTGGGCAATGATACACTTCTTTTTAAAACAATGCTAAATATATTTTTCACCAATTACCATTCACTTTGTGGAACCATCCAAAAACTGTCCTTGACTGGTGAATATGAAGACACAGAGAGCGTCACTGTGGGACACCTGCCGAGGTCCATATTTCACCTGGTGGCCCAGTGCGGACCATCAGAACTTGCACAATTGCCACCCACTCTTTCCATCTGGTCCAGAAGGAGATGGTGAGTAATGGGAGTGAGGAGGAGCTATATCCTCACAGCCAACTAAATGGTTGCATCTGGACCAGCTCCGGGGAGAAGCACATTACAATCAAATCCCTCACACAGGTTCCACACACCTCTCCGTGAAATATAATGGCATACTCAAAGCTATGCAGCAGCCAAATCAATCATTCCTTTTCTTTTATAAAATGTGGAGATGAAAAGCTCAGACCACGTCTTATGTATGGCCTACATGAGAAGTGAATTCCTGGGGAAGAAGAAATCATCAAAGAATTCACTCCCATCCCCAAAAAAACCTTGCCCACTATGTTACCCAAGTGAGCAACAATTACTTTATTTAAGTTACTGAATCCATTAAGACAGAGAAGAGTGTTCTGAAAGCTTTCACACAACTATCCTGGAACAGCTACTTCAATGAAAATTGATACTTTTGTGGATAAAAGTAAGTCTGATTGAGTTCAATGGGATTTGCTTTCAGCTACCTGTGGACAGGGACGTGGGTGGCGCTGTGGGTTAAACCACAGAGCCTAGGACTTGCCGATCAGAAGGTCGGCAGTTTGAATCCCCACGACGGGGTGAGCTCCCATTGCTCGGTTCCTGCTCCTGCCAACCTAGCAGTTCGAAAGCACATCAAAGTGCAAGTAGATAAATAGGTACCACTCCGGCAGGAAAGTAAACGGCGTTTCCGTGCGCTGCTCTGGTTGGCCAGAAGTGGCTTAGTCATGCTGGCCACATGACCCAGAAGCTGTACGCCGGCTCCTTCGGCCAATAAAGCGAGATGAGCGCCGCAACTCCAGAGTCGGCCACGACTGGACCTAATGGTCAGAGGTCCCCTTTACCTTTACCTTTACTTTACCTGTGGACAGAACTACAGCCCTAGATTGTTTCAGATGACTTGGGCTGCCTAAGCAAGGCATATGGATGCAAATGAGGTGCTAGAGTGTTGAATGTTGTGTGCATGGGCAAATTTTCTTATACACCAAGGATCACATTTAAATTGTGCCCCAGGAAAAGGCACTCCAACTAATCCATGTGGGAATGCAATTCCATACATTACAACAGCTAAGGAGAGTCCCTGCCACCCTATGGCTATTTTCAGCAGTAATCACACTATTGCGGGAATATTTGAATTGGCCCGTTGTGAGAAAAGGAGCTAAATCATGGTAGGGGTTCACTAAACTGAAAAAACAAAACAAAAAACTCTATGTTTTACAAAGTGTATATTCTAGGCTTGCATAAGATAAAAAGATGCTAATTGCCCTTGAATTTGTGAGCTAATCATCAGCCTTGAATGGTTGATGTGTTACAACAGATAACATGGAATCGTGTTCCTTTCATATTTGATTAAAGTGTGATATAATTAGTTTCTTTTTTAAAAAAATGACTGGTAACAGTTGAGAGCAGAGGTAAACGGAGTCCACCCATTATTAAAATTTTGATAGCGTTTGCATGATGGCTTAATCAAGCACATCAAAAAAACAACATCAAAAAAATCATAAGCATTTGTTAGAGGACCTTATCATGAAAGTTATTTTTCATGTCCTTGTGACAAATATGAAAGGTGAGATTCCCAGAGAGCACCCTCCCTTCTTTCAAGCAGATGACCTCCCTTGAAAGAAGACCAAGAAAATCACAGATTGATCTCAGCAATAAACTCTCTTACCATCTGCCCCAAATCTCCTTGTGTCTAATGAGTTGTTTCAATGTCCTTTTCGTAGCTTTGATTTGCTGTGTGGGCTTAGCTTTGTTACAACGTGCAACTCAGCTTGCTGTTCATCAAAATCATGAGCGTATTTTTTGCACTGTTCATAACCTCGGATGCCTTTGTTGTCTGAAGACATGAAGGAAGCCATCAAGAAGAGCATTAATTCAGGACCCTTTGTGGTACTATTCCAAACAAATTTGGAAACTACTATAGCCATATTAATTCTGCAAAACGGTTTTTATATCTGCTTTCTATCAGCCATAGATTTTTTTTCAAAAGAATCCTGGGAGCTTTAGCTTGCTAAGCATTCAATACATTTTATTTTAGCAGACTCCATACCCTTCCTCAAAGAACCACATTTCCCATCAGATCCCTGATTCAGATATTTGTTTGTTTGTTTGTTTGCATCCCACCACTGCTAAGCAAGGAGGCCTGCCTACCTACACCATTGTTAGCAATCAAATAAAGCCTTGGGGAACACAATGGCAAAAGCAAAGGTGAGATTCCCAAGCAACTGGTGGAGCAATGAACGAAGACAGTTTTTCAAAAAAAGATTATAAAGTAGTAATTGATTAGATTATGAGCTGGTTGCTATCTGCACTTCTTTGCAATGTTAAGTCATTTCCCCCATAGTCATGTTTCCCTATGGTGATGACTCCTCTCATAAGCAATGACTTGCACTTACCGTATTTTTCGCTCTATAAGACGCACCAGATCACAAGACGCACCTAGTTTTTGGAGGAGGAAAACAAGAAAAAAAATATTCTGAATCTCAGAAGCCAGAACAGCAAGAGGGATTGCTACGCAGTGAATGCAGCAATCCCTCTTCTGTTCTGGCTTCTGGGATAGCTGCGCAGCCTGCATTCGCTCCATAACACACACACATATTTCCCCTTACTTTTTAGGAGGGAGAAAGTGAGTCTTATAGAGCAAAAAATACGGTATATACATTCTAAATGGATTTACAGTGGTACCTCTGGTTACAGACTCCGCTAACTCCGCTTCAGGTTACAGATTCCGCTAACACGGAAATAGTACCTCAGGTTAAGAACTTTGCTTCAGGATGAGAACAGAAATCGTGCAGCAGCGGCCTGGCAGCAGCGAGAGGCCCCATTAGCTAAAGTGGTGCTTCAGGTTAAGAACAGTTTCAGGTTAAGAAGGGACCTCTGGAACGAATTAAGTTCTTAACCAGAGGTACCACTGAATATTTTGCCATAGTATAAAGCAACATTTTGCTGGTGAGTTCAGTGCAAGCTCTTCTGCAGTTAACTTCGGAGTGAAGTGAAATATATCAGTCACGCTGGGACACTTATTCTGAGTTGCCTTTGCCTCGATCAGTCTGGTTATTCAAATGCCACTCAATGTCTGGATGATAATAAGAACTTGTCTTCTGCAAGCGAGGTCATCACTCCTATGCATTTTGAACAAACAAGAAAGAATTGAGTAAACAAGCACCAGAGACTTGCCTGGTGGAATGGAAAACCCACCACCAAGGAGCTTAAATTGTGGCAATAGTGGGGGGGGGGTTCATTTAAGGCAAAATAATTAATTTAAGAGGTGTTTTATGAGCAAGTCAATTTCCTTTTAGCTCCATGGTAAGAAAAAGCAATTATGGTACTAGGGGAAAATGCATTCCGCCTTGAGAACTGTGTGTCACATACACCTTAGTTAGTTAGTGTCACCTTAGTTAGTTAGTGTCACCTTAGTTAGTTAGTGTCACATATACCTTAGTTAGTTTCAGAATAGCCCTTATTTGGGCTGAACGACCAAATGGAACTTTATGGTTTCTTGGCTATTTTTATAACTTGCCCATAGAAATCGAGAGAGTTCTAGCAGAGTCCCAGCACAATTCCAGTCTAAACAGCCTCCCAATAGCTTTGGCACTCCCCTGCCCCCAGTGTATATGGGAAGTATTTAGACATATCTGTCTCTTTATCTCTCTATCTCTCTATAAAACCTCTCCAAGGTTTTGATTCTTTTGATCATGCTGTGTGAACTAAGACATTTGTTTGACTCAAACTATCCAGTAATCTTCATGACTAAGCAGAGATTCAATTCTAATAATAATAATAATAATAATAATAATAATAATAATAATAATAATAATAATAATTTAACACAGCTCATAATCTCAAGGTGACATCTTACAAATTAATAATATGTGGTTGTTTCTACCTTGAACAGAACTGATGGACTAAAAACACTGTTCTCTAAATTTCTGAGAGTTACTTCTGACACTTAAGAATCTTATGGACTCTGATGTCTGCTTCCCAACTGGAGTCAGTGCGAAGGCAGATGCTTTGAATGGTGTATGACCAGCACAGATGGAACCATCTGTTTCAAGTTGTGTTTAGAAGTAGCCATCAATCAGATGATAGCTTGTTGAGCCACTATTTTTTAAAAATGGATTTAAAAGGTTCAGCTGGCCAGGATTTGCTGGAAAAGATCCTTGCCAGTTATCTACTCCCCTCTATGATCAGTTCCTTGAAAGGTTGTACTTAAGGAATGAATACAGAAACCAAAAGCAAAAAAAACCCGCCACAACCACCACCTTTTATATCAATTCAAGTTCTGTGTTAAAAACCAAAATCTTAGTTATGATATAGAAATATGCATTTGGTGGGGATCAAAATCCCATTTGGGAGTCAGTTAAAGTGAAGCCTTACATGTGAAATGCACTTATTGTTCTCAACACCATAGCTGTCAACTGTCCCTTATTTGGTGGGAAAGTCCCTTATCCCAGCGCTGTGTCCCACTGCTGTCCCTTATTGATGATGTCCCTTAAATTTCTGGGTTTCAAAGGAAGCAGCTCCTCTCCCTCCCTCCCTGCCAGCCAGGGAGGAGGGAGGCTCCAACTGTGTTGCTTGGCTGCGTTGCTCACCCAATAAGGAGTCTAAGAATGACTGGGGGGGGTGGAGCTTGCATGCCTTGTGCCGATCAAATCGGCCGCGTTGCCTGGGGACTCGCCTTTGCTCAGCGCTTCCCAGCAGAGAGGTGACGGTGGTTTTCCTTGCTGCATCCTCTTTGCTGGGTTGCTGCGCTGTGGGAACCACCGCTTGAGGCTTCGTTTGGCTGCTGGCTGGGTTTTCTGCCTTTGGCTCGGAGGGGCTCAGAAGTTGAACATACCTGTGTCTGGAAAATCCCTTATTTTGGCTGCTGATCCCTTATTTTCGAGGCTGCTGGTCCCTTATTTTCAAATCTGTAAGTTGACAGCTATGCTCAACACTGAGTAACATTTTTTGGATATAAAGGTGCAGGGAACCCTGCACCTGCCAGGTCTTTGTCCGTGTGGTGGCTGATAAAGGTAAATAAGTCCAGGGTCAAAAAGCATGTGAAAGGCAAGAAAATCTTTAATAAAAACAATAAAAAGGAGACTGTGACAGCCAAGTAGAAGCCTGGGACTATTGGGAGTCATTTTTTTCATCCAAAATGCAGTAAGCGATAATATAGGCTTGGAATATTCCCAAAAATGAACATCTGGACAAAGTTGTTGAGCTCCCCCCCCCCCCCCGCTTCCCTTACATTTTGCCGATTCAGCAAGAATCTGCCTGGACACCATTTTCCAGCCTGATTCCTGGATGTAGCCGTAGATAACATGTTCCAAATACCAGTCTGCTGAGATACAAAGTTGGAATATCTGCCTTGGTATCATAGGGATAAATAGATTTACATACACAAACTGAAGTTTGTTGTTTTTGTTTTTTGCATCTTAAGTACAGTCTCCTGGTACAATGGTATCTTAAGTACAGTCTCCTGATACAATGAGGCAACTTTTTGGTGCAAGATTAGCTACAGGTCTCTAATTGCCACAAACCGAGGTACCACTATACAGTGCTACCTCAGGTTAAGCACTTAATTTGTTCCAGAAGTCCATACTTAACCTGAAACTGTTCTTAACCTGAAGCACCACTTTAGCTAATGGGGCCTCCTGCTGTAGCCGCACCACTAGAGCACGATTTCTGTTCTCATCCTGAACAAAGTTCTTAACCTGAAGCTCTATTTCTGGGTTAGTGGAGTCTGTAACCTGAAGCGTATGTAACCTGAGGTACCACTGTATTGTCTTTTTTACAAAACTTTATTGTTAGTTTTTTTTAATTGGATTTTGCCTGCAACCCCTTATTATAACTACAGGTACTGTTTGCATTTAGAGATTTTAGGATAAGATCAAGGGTTTCACAGTTTTGTGAAAGTAATCAGTATAGGGCCCACAGCAGTAGAATACAGGATTATGCTTCCAAACATTAATTTAGCTACTTCTGAATTTATCTGGTTGAATTAGCTGCTTTACAACTAGTCAAAATGACTTAAATTTGATCACAATTTTGCACAGTGCCTGCTAATTTCAATGAGGCTCGCACAAGAGAACTTCCTGGTAGATTGAGCCTTGGATGCACGTAAGAGCTGCATTCATTTCTCTGATCAGTGATCTGCAGCAAGCAAAAGTTGCTGAAGTGCCATTTGCTGACCCCATACAGGCAGCAAATGCTGCAAAATAAATGGTTAATTATATTCGTATTAGTGTCTCCAACCTTGCAGGGCAATTTTCGTCATGTAATTAATATTTAACATGATAGCCTAGGGTTAGCTACATCAAATTCACAGGGAAACAAATGTGAACTGGCATTTATTAATCTGCCAGCTGATCTCTAATGAATATCTTTTAAAGCATTTTGCCACATAACGATCACATGCATAATCGCCTTGCATAGCTGTTCTGCATTAACTCGACTTCCTTAATAAGGAAACATAGACAGATGCCCTAAATCCTTTGATCCAGCAGCGAGACTCCAAAGCATGAATGGAACGCATCCTTCCCTGTTCATGTTCCCATGTGCCAACTCTGCATGCAAAAGTGAGCCTAGAGTTTCTCCTTCCATTGAAGTTACTGGGAAACCCACATACACAGAAATCAGCTGGGCTAACTTGCAGAGAATCGGGATTTGTGTTATTGCTTTTCTGTCAGATCTAACCAGTGCTTTTTTTTCCTCTAGAAAAAGAGGTGCCAGTCTTCACCATGAAGTTGTTACAGTATGGGCACACTTTTTAACAACAACAACAACAACAACAACAACAACAACGTGCCTGTACTGTGTACCCATGAGTACCCCCTGAAAAAACACACACAAAGCACTGCACTTAACAGAATCTGTTAAAATGAACTGAATGGATTTACCCCCTTTCTTACAAGGTTGTTAGTAAGGAAAGCCTAATTGTGAAAGAGGCAGATGCATTGTCTGCTATGGGGTGCACCTCCTTATATTCTCATCATCTGCACATAATTTCAGCAACAAAGAGTGTGTAAATGCCCCGTTACCTGCACCACCTTAATAAGAAACCCAGGAATGACACTGGTACAATTAATGAAGGCTTCCCAGCAAGAGCAGCTACTTCCAGCCATCTAAGAATTGCTCCAGCATCAAATAATTTATTTATTTTTATATGTTTATGGTAGCCAAGGACATAATTGGCTCTACTTATAGTAAAAGCAAGTTCAGCATTTTTGGCTCTTCCCTCAATCAAGGCACTCCTTATGATAACTTCATTGAGCTGACGCATTCTATCTATCTATCTATCATCTATCTATCTATCTATCTATCTATCTATCTATCTATCTATCTATCTATCATCTATCTATCTATCTATCATCTATCATCTATCTATCTATCTATCTATCATCTATCTATCTATCTATGTATCTATCTATCTATCATCTATCTATCTATCTATCTATCTATCTATCATCTATCTATCTATGTATCTATCTATCTATTTATCATCATCATCAGCTCTTATCATCAGCTCTTTTTCTGGAGAAAAGGGGAGAGGATTTGTGAAGATTTGAATGTTTCTTTCTGCTTGAGAAAGTTGGTTAGAAAGTGGGGAGGAAGGAAGAAAAGAAGGGAGGCACTCCAGAGGGAACCCTCAGACTTTTTGTGAGGCCTTTTTTTTTTTTTACCTGGCAAGGAAAATCAGACTGGCGAAAATGGAAAGATGGGAGAGGGTTGGATAGTTAAAACAGGCACATCCAACTCCCAAGAGACTGCGATCTACTCCCAGTTTAAAAAAACTGGCAGCGATCTATACATTGTCATTGGAGGGAGGAGGAATGTGCGTGGGGTGGGTGGAAGGGGGGGATTGCCCAGAGTTGTTGAGCTTTTTTAGCCGGAGAGAGGCCAGAGTTGTTGATTGCTCATGCAGCAATAAAGCCAACTAATGTATCCACAATCCTTGGTAGCAGACTACAAACGATCACCCATTTAACACTATGGAAGGACAGACTGACAGGGGCAGAGGGCGGATACATTCATTTTACTTTTTTTTTTAATCCCATGATCGACAGGGATCACCCAGGGATCTGCCTGTCGACCGCGGTGGACCAGTTGGACATTGCTGGTTTAGAAGAAGAGGAGAGGGAGAGCAAACTTTGGCCTCTCGTGGGGCACCATATTACTTGAGTCCACACCCATCTGAGAGGAACCTATGAGCCTTCAGGTGTTGTAGTACTCCAACACTCATGAGCCCCTTGGCCACCAATAGTCAGGCTCACCACCCCTGATCTATTGAAATAGACAAGGGAGTGTTTGTCAACACATACACTGGAAACACTGGCATGGAACCTCCTGAAATTGATACCCAATCTTCCCTCATTCATTATCAAACAGAAGAACACTGTATCATCATCAGTGCCTGGAGGCAGTGATTGGTTGGATGTGGGCCAATAAACTAAAGCTGAATCCTGGAGAGATAAGAGTCTCCTATAATTACTGCCTTTTTCCTAGACTTTCTCAATAAAACTCATTTTCTGGAAGAGCTCTGATCATCTAAAGTTCCCTGGGTACCTTACTAGGGCATTCTGCTATCCAGACATTGACACAAAGCTACACCAACCTTGCTCCTTTGTATTGGAAAATAGCAGCACCACCACATTTCTGCTGATCAATCAGCAGCCTGCCTTCCAGTAGATTAGAACCAGGGTATCTTTGTGAAACAGGGACGCGGGTGGCACTGTGGTGTAAACCACTGAGCCTAGGGCTTGCCGATCAGAAGGTCAGCGGTTTGAATCACTGCAACGCAGTGAGCTCCTGTTGTTCGGTCCCTGCTCCTGCCAACCTAGCAGTTCGAAAGCACGTCAAAGTGCAATTAGATAAATAGGTACCGCTCCGGTGGGAAGGTAAACAGTGTTTGTGTGCACTGCTCTGGTTCGCCAGAAGCGGCTTAGTCATGCTGGCCACATGACCTGGAAGCTGTCTGTGGACAAATGCCAGCTCCCTCGGCCTATAGAGTGAGATGAGCGCGCAACCCCAGAGTTGTCTGCGACTGGACCTAATGGCCAGGGGGTACCTTTACCTTTACCTTTTTATCTTTGGGAAATGGTTCCCCTATCAGAAATGAGCTAAATTCCCACCAGAAATTCTGTGTTCCAGGAGGGCTTATTTTCTGAACATCAAGAAGCAGTCTGCAGATTTGCAGAGAGGCACTTGGCCTCAGCAAGTGTGATAAGTTTATGCCAGATGGGCAAAGGCATTGTGTCACCTCATCCACTCGATCTTGCAAACCTCTCTTCATTCCCCCACCTCCATTTCTTATTAGCCGGCCAATCTTTTTTTAACCATTTGCCTGAATAATGCAGAGGGCTGCCTTAAAATTATCCATGTCTGCGTCTATGGATAGACAGATATTTCTCCATATGGAATCCTCAAAGGGACTCACACTCAAAAAGCACTCCTATCAAAGAAAAGATTGCATCTGCTCAAATCCTTAAATGTGAGCCACATCTAAACCAGTTGAGACAAATAAAAAAGAAACACCTGAAAAGCAAAGCTTGAGTAACAAAGACCCAAAACCTGAATTCACAACCTGATGAGCTAAATCAATGTCATTCAGGTGAGCAAGGTTCATAAATTTGAAATGTCACCCATCTAGAATGGGTCCACATCCACTCCCCCCCCCCCAGCCTTATACAGGAAGGTGTTACAAATAAAATATTTTCCAGCAGGTCTCTTTAATGAGAAGCAATTGTTCTAAAGGAATTGTTTACTCATTAAAATGACTGACAGTACTCCCAAACGAAGCAAACCTCCCATTTCTTTGACACTTGAAGTTGTGTGGGAAGCTCCTAATTTAGCAGCAAGGTGAAATATGTGTCCCACATATTGCTTGAGTTTAAGTTTTGGTAGACAGTGCATGGCACGATTATCAGGCCGGCATAACGTGCACCAGCAGGTTGCTTAAAGCAACCTAAATAAGTGTTTCCAATAATTGAAGGGGCTATTTTTACAGCAAGTGTTGCGTTATGTGGAATGTGTGCCCTTTGGGTGCGCAATTACCTATGCATTCTGAACCATTAAGCACGAGGTGCACGCCTTTCCTGCAGAAAATAGGGATCCCAGCTGGATATTTTCCATGCATCTAGAAGTCCATTAACTGCAATTAGCACCCCCCACACACACACACATATTATAGAGCACTCTACAAATAGTACGGCATACTAGCACATAAAGCTAGAACATGGTTTGTTATGTGCAACTATAAAACTTTAACAAAACAACAACAACAACAACAGCAACACCTTACTGGATCAAATCAGACTAGATCAGATCAAGACTCAGACCATGGCTCTCCAGATGCCATTTGAAGCAAAGAGTGACAGTGATTTCTATTGGCAAAACCTATTTGGTGTTTCACAACTTTCTGACTAGTTGCAGGACCTTAGCCAGACCTAGCAGAGTACACACAGAATCCACGGAAGCAATTGCCGACTTGGCTGCAGACAGGATAGATGAAGCAGGAACCAGGAACCTGTAGTTAGGTGTTTATTATCTACAGTGGACTATTTACAGGAACAGAACACAGATCTTTAGCTAGCTCTCTCTGACACAACTCACAACTCCTACACTCACTGACACACAGAACTCTGAGCCTCTGAACTAATGCATTCCAGTTAGTAGGCCATTAATTATCACTGTTTTGAGAGAGCTTGACCAATCAGGGAGCGGTCGCCATGTCTCTGTTATCACCAGGCAGACTTACTCCTTCAGATTGCCTTCTGGCTGTCTGCCAAACCTTAATTGACTCTATGTGAGTAGCTGCACATACAGTTTCCCAACAATTTCTGGTGTGTTAGTTGCTATATTGCCTCCTAGTTTCTGTGGTCAGAAATGCCTGAACTTTCCCTTTAACATCCCTAACGAAAGTGTGGATTGGATGTGAGTTTAGCTGGCTGAACAGACATACAGCCCAATGTGTGTTCAAACCTGCTCTTGGCCCTCGGCACTTGCTAATCAGAGATATGCCCCTTTTGAGGTTCACAGACGTTGACCAACCTGCCCATCATGAACTTGCCTAATTCTGTTTAAAACAACAACCAAAGCTAGGGGCCATGACAACATATATTGTGGTAGCCCATTCAATTACCTGAAGAAATGCTTCCATCTTTCAGTCAGTGCTGATGAATGTCACTGAACAACCTCCCAAGTTCTCGCAGAGTTGTAAACAAAATGATAACCACAGAATCTCAAGTGTTGTTTTTTTCTAAGCATCTAGTCAACTATTCCTCAAACTCTGATATACACACACAGCTCTCTCTTCAGAGGCGACCTCCATTCATATAAGTTGAGCAAGTGAATCTGGATTGGCTTTCCATGTTGTATTGAATGGAAAGTCCACATGAGCCAAAGCTCTATGTGTATATTAGAGCACACATGGGATTTGGGGTTGGGGTGGAAGTATCTATCCAACATTGCAGAAAAATAGGGAAATGGAGAATGAAGAAAAGGAAAAGTCCAGAGCGTGCCCCCTAAGGAGAAATGGAAAAACACACTGTTTCCAAATATGAAAAGCTCTGTGCAAGTGTCCAAAGGCGGATTTTGGGGGCCCTGTGGAATGCCAAAATTTGGTGCCCCACCACCTCTCATGCACTGTTCTACAGCTTTGTTGTGGTGCCCACAGTGTGGTAACACTCGTCATGCTACCTAAAGCCTCTGATGTGTCACGATACAACTCAGCCAGAAATGTGGGCAGTGACATTCTTGCTCAGGAGTGGCTGCTTGCTTCAGAATATTGATCGAAATAGTTACTTGTCTCTAACGTGCTGTGGGGCCTTCTCTTACAATTTCTTACATGGAATTTTGGGGAATTCAACCATTGCCAGATTGGGGTCAATTTTTCCATGAGCCCCAAATTTGTGACAGGACAAATACTCGAAATAATTAGGTGAAAGAAACAGATGAGCAAATCCTTATACTGTATAAACAAATTCTGTGACTGTTTCCTTCCCTGAAGTTCCCTTTCCCTTCCATTTTCTTGTTGCTATGGAAACCTTAGAGATTGTCTTTTCGTAATAGGCGTCTTACATTTTGTGCCTGTATTTGTCACTCAGCAAACAATCTACATTTACCAATATCTGACAGGTGTGTGTAATAAAGATGCGTGTGTTTTTGTGGGGGAGGGGTGAATCCAAAGAACTATGTTATGTAGTAAAAATTGGGACAAACGTCAACATAAGTTTAACTTATGATTGACCTGAATACCAGGGTTGTAATTATTTGACCTGAATACCAAGGTTGTGATTATTCAACCAAGGACATATAGACACAAATATTGCTAATGGCTAACATCCCAATTAGGACATGGGTGGCGCTGTGGTCTAAACCACAGAGCCTAGGGCTTGCCGACCAGAAGGTCAGCGGTTTGAATCCCCGCGACGGGGTGAGCTCTCATCGCTCGGTCCCTGCTCCTGCCAACCTAACAGTTCGAAAGCACACCAGTGCAAGTAGATAAACAAGTACCGCTCTGGCGGGAAGGTAAATGGTATTTCTGTGTGCTGCTCTGGTTCACCAGAAGTGGCTTAGTCATGCTGGCCACATGACCCAGAAGCTGTATGCGGACAAACACCGGCTCCCTTGGCCAGTAAAGCAAGAATAGCACCACAACCCCAGAGTCGTCCGTGACTGGACTTAGCGGTCAGGGTCCCTTTACCTTTACCTAACATCCCAATTACATTAAGCCTGCCTGTCTGGACAGAGATAGTCTAACTTCTGTTGTCTATGCACTGGTAACCTCTAGGTTAGATTTCTACATGTTATGTTGGGATATTTCCGTTCCACCTTAAAAGGGAGCAGGCTTTGAGAGTCACAGAGTCTGCGCATGTCCTAGTCACAGGATGTTTATGTTTGCTGTTTCCTTTCGATTTCAGTCGGTCGGAGTCACTGACTCAGAACGGTCATGTTTTTCCTTTGTTCTGTTCAACGTTGAATAAACTGTAAATTATGCTCTTCTGCGGTGCAAGCTTTCTGGCTGTGGTTTCTGCTGATAAACAGTGTGCACAAGCCTGGAATGTGGCAATCTATTTCTGAGGCTTCGTGTCGCTAACTGCTGGATCTGCCTGGCTACGGGAGATCGATGGACGTCCGGCAGCCGGCTTGGGGCCATGATGGACAATATCTCCCTGGCAGTTTCCCAACAACTAGGTTTCGGGCCCAGATTCACAGCACCTACAGGAGAGTAAAGCTGCAACAGACTGCGTTTGAGAGGTACGTGGGAAAAGCGAAAGAAAGGGAGGCTTTTCTGTTTTACCTCGGACGGAGCCTATGAACTCCGGAAGGCTTAATTGGCCTGGGAGCCAAGCCAGAGAGTTCGTGATTAATGGGCTGCCGAGATAATAAGTCTTTGAAGGCATAAAGACTTGGGCTCACGTAAAGACCTGAGATGGATCTTTTACAATCCTCAGAAGTAGCTCCGTGTCCACCGAAGCTAAATGGCCACAACTATCAGACCTGGGCAAGGTACTGTGAGGGCCAGATGAGAAGGCTTGGAGTGTGGAATACCATTTCTGAGAACCCCCCAGCCCCTGTGACAGATGAGTGGAAGGCACAGGATTCGAGAGCCATGGGGATAATTTTGCTCTCAGTAGCTCCTGAAGAGTTAATCACCTTGGCTGGCAAGGCAACTGCCCGTGAGATGTGGGACGGGCTTAAAGCCTGTCATCTCCGACAAGAGGCTGGGTCTGTGTTGCTTTATTTCAGAAAACTGCACAGGAAGCGTTTAGAGCCAGGGGAAGATCTTAGAGCCCACGTTTTACATTTGCAGCATCTCAGACAGGAATTGACTCAGAGAGGTTTCAATATGCCTGAGTCACTGTTTGCAATTCTCATCCTGGACTCCCTGGATGAAAGCTATCATGCCGTGGCAAGTCAGCTGGCGACCCTCCCAGCACAAGACCTCACTGCTACAAAGGTCTTGGCAACTTTGCAAAACGAATATGATAGAAGGAATGCAGCTGAGTCGGCTTGTGCGCTTCAGGGGGAGCAAAGTGGGACAGCATTCCAGCCTCCAGGGGGAGCCAAAGCGTTGGCAGCTGTGAAGTGCTGGAACTGTGGGAACCAAGGTCATACTCAGAGGTTTTGTCCAAAGACTGGAAATAAACAAAAGAAAAAGCCTGCAGGTGGCCCGAAGCAGAAGGGGGGTGGAAAGCCCGTGCCAGGGAAAAACAAGGCTTTGTTAGCTGGCACTGCTTCACCAAAGGCTAAAGGCAAGTCTCATGGCCAGGAGCAGGGGGGCAAGCTGCAAAAGCCCACGCCGGTGGAAAACAAGGTTTTGCTTGCTGCAAAGACTGCTCCAAAGGCTAAAGCCAGGTTTATTGTGGACTCTGGTGCGAGCCGCCATCTTTCAAAGGATAAGCACCTGTTTATCTCCTTCTCGCCTCAAGAAGGAGAGATCCACCTGGCTGATGGAAGGACGTTGCAAATTGCAGGAGAAGGGACTGTGAAACTTGCAAGTTTGCATACAACCATCAGTAATGTACTGTATGTTCCTGGAGCTGCGGACAATTTGCTTAGCGTCCCACAGCTGACTGGGCGTGGCTTTGAGATATTCTTCAAGAGGAGCGTCTGTGTCATCAGAAAAGGCAAAGAGGACATTTTGCATGCAAAGTTTATAGATGGTTTATTCTGTATAACTTATGATGACAATGCTGTTGTGTCTAATGCTGATTCTTGTTGTGTTGCACAAACTAACAAGGTTCTTCATGCAGGATGCATTCATGATGCACATCGAAGATTTTGTCACATGTCTTGGCAGGCGCTGGCCAAGATGCCTGGATTGGTTGAAGGTTTGAACATCAAACCTTGTAAGTATCACATGAAATGTGTATCTTGTGCAGAGAACAAGGTGAAGGTTGCTCCAAAAGGCAAAGAGTCTAGCAGGCAGGCTTCCAAACCCTACCAGCTAGTTCACGCAGACCTGGTTGGTCCTCTTGCTCCCTCTTTGGGAGGAGCAAGGTTCTTCATGGTTCTAATTGATTCTTTTTCTAGGTACATTCATGTGTTTATGCTCGAGCAGAAATCGCAAGCGTTTCCTAGGTTCAAAGCATTCTGTGCTTGGCTGGAGAATGCTCACGGTAAACATATCGGCTGTCTGTTTACCGATCGTGGCGGGGAGTTCACTTCTCAGCAGTTTGAAGCTTTCCTGACTGAGAAGGGAATCCAGCATGACATGTCAACGCCTAGATCGCCATGGATGAATGGGCTTGCGGAGCGAGCAAATCAAACATTGCTGCAAGGAATGAAAACCTTGTTACATGATGCCAATCTCCCTGAGAAGTTTTGGGGGGAAGCTCTGTCAACGGTAGCTTATACCGTTAATCGCAGATTGTCATCACCCATTGGTTGTACCCCCTATGAGAAGATGTTTGGCAAGAAACCCAACACCAAACACATGAGAATTTTTGGTTCTGACATGTGGGTACGCACCCCACAAACCAACAAGCTTGGGAAGCGTGGGGCACATGGTTTGTTCATGGGGTACGAAAAAGGTGCATACAGGGTATGGATGACTGACTCTAAATCCATAAAGTTCACAAGGAGTGTTGAGTACAATCCTAAGTGGGGGGAAAATGTGGGAATTTTCCAGAGTTACCCAGAGGAGGATGAAGGTGATGTGAAGAAAGCAGATCATGCTGAGAAAGCTGAGGAAACTGAGGATGAGGATGATGATGATGATGATGATGATCAGAGTTCGGATTCCAGTTCAGTGGGCGGCGCTGCTGCTGATGTCAGTGAGAGTGATGACACAGCAGACTACAAGAGTGCAAAGGCCTCAGTCAGACCATCTGATGCGTCTGACAATGAACTGGAAGAACCACTGTTCACCATTGGTCATTTTTCTCCTAAGAAAGAGGAGATGAGTCCAGAAGACTTGCGTCTAGTACGCAGGTCTGAAAGGGCGACCAAAGGCAGACCTCCAAAGAGATTTGCTGATGAGTTTGCTAAGACTGCAACTGCTGTTCTTAGTAGCTCAGAGAAGGTGTGGGAACCTTCAAGCTTCAAAGAGGTTCAGGAGTTAACCTCTAAAGATGCTGAGCCTTGGCTAAATGCCATGAAGGCTGAAGTTGATTCCTTGAACAGGAACCAAACTTGGGAGCTGGTACCGGTAGTCCCAGGAATGAGACTGGTTGGCAGCAAATGGGTCTTCAAGGCCAAGACAGACCAGAATGGCAAGGTAGTCAGACACAAAGCCAGATTGGTTGCCAGAGGTTTTTCACAGGTACCAGGACAGGATTACCACGAGACCTACTCACCCACAGTCAAATATGAGAGCATTCGGCTGATGCTCAAGATTGCTGCGGAGGAGAAACTGCATGTTTCCCATCATGACATTAATACAGCTTTTTTGTACGGGATTTTGAACGAGGAGCTGTTTATGCTTCCACCTGACGGGATGCAGATACAGAAGGGAATGGTCTGTAAACTGCGGAAATCCTTATATGGTCTCAAGCAGAGTGCTAGGTGTTGGAACACAAAACTCACTGAAACGTTGCTTTCTCTAGGTTTTCACCAGGGCAAAGCTGATCCATGTGTGTTTGTCAAGGAGGAGGGGCAAAACAAACTGTATTGTTTATGTTTTGTTGATGATCTTCTGATGTTTTGGAAGAATCAGGCTTTCTATCAAAGCACCCTAGCTCAGCTGAAGGAGCACTTTGACATGAAGGATCTTGGTGAGGTATCCAACTATCTTTCTCTGCAGGTGGAGAAGGACCAAGCAGGTAATTTTCTGGTACACCAAACACAGAAAATTGCTGATGTATTAACCAGGTTGAATTTGGTTGATGCAAACCCAGCAGACACGCCGATGGTGACAGGTTACCAGGTAGATAGTACTGCTGAAGCGTTTTCTGACACAACGCTGTACAGATGCGTTCTAGGCAAGCTGAATTTCATTGCCAGATGTTCAAGACCTGACATAGCTGTAAGCTGTAATCTGCTTAGCAGACATGCCAACAATCCTACGGTTCAGGATTGGAAAGCTCTGAAGCGCATAGCCCGCTATTTGAAAGGGACTATGCACTACAGGCTGAGGTTCACCAGTCAGAAGACTGGAGGTCTTGAAATCTTTGCAGATGCAAGTTTTGGAAGTGACACCACAGATGGTACAAGCACTTCTGGAGTATGCTACATGTACAACCACTGCCTGTTTGACTGGTTGTGCAAGAAGCAGACGACAGTGAGCCTAAGTTCCTGTGAAGCAAAACTCAATGCTCTGTCATTTTCACTCATGGATTGTGAATGGTTGATGCAACTGTTTAAGGACATCGGGGTTTCTGTGAAATGTCCTATACAAGTGTACCAAGACAATAGATCATGTTTGGCTTTGCTGAACTCAGAGAGTTGCAAGCAGAGAACCAAATACTTGCAGATTAAGCTACATCGTGCAAGAGAGTGTATTCAGAAAGGACTGATTCGGGTGTCCTACATGGCAGGAAATGAAATTCCTGCTGATCAGTTGTCTAAGGTTGTTAACAGAGAACAACTTAAGGTTTACGTACAGAGGTTGCAATTGGGTTGAACCACAGGTACTACAGGTTACACGGAAAGGGGGAGGATGTTGGGATATTTCCGTTCCACCTTAAAAGGGAGCAGGCTTTGAGAGTCACAGAGTCTGCGCATGTCCTAGTCACAGGATGTTTATGTTTGCTGTTTCCTTTCGATTTCAGTCGGTCGGAGTCACTGACTCAGAACGGTCATGTTTTTCCTTTGTTCTGTTCAACGTTGAATAAACTGTAAATTATGCTCTTCTGCGGTGCAAGCTTTCTGGCTGTGGTTTCTGCTGATAAATAGTGTGCACAAGCCTGGAATGTGGCAATCTATTTCTGAGGCTTCGTGTCGCTAACTGCTGGATCTGCCTGGCTACGGGAGATCGATGGACGTCCGGCAGCCGGCTTGGGGCCATGATGGACAATATCTCCCTGGCAGTTTCCCAACATGTTATACATAGGGCTGCCTCTGAAGACAGTTCAGAAACTTCAGCTTCTTCAGAATTCAGTAACCAGGTTGTTCACCGGGGCAAGGCAAGATGCTTTGAGCATATTACACAGATCCTGGCACAACTGCACTGGCTGCCAATTAGCTTCCAGGTCCAATTCAAAGTGCTGGTTTTGACCTATAAAACCTTAAATGGTTCAGGACTGCAATACCTCTAGGACTGCCTCTCCTCATATAACCCAACCTCCATGTGCCTCCTCCACAAGAGCTCCAGAGGGTGGCAACACGAGAACTGGCCTTTTCTGCAGCAGCTCTTTATTTGTGGAATTCTCTCCCCAGGGAGGCTAATCTGGAGTTAGCCTTCATTATACATCTTTAGATGCCAGGTGAAATCATTCCTCTTCAACCAAGCTTTGGGCTGATTAAATTTTACAGCTTTTGTGTTTGTGGGAAATTGGGGGTGTTATTTTGTTTTTGTTTTAACTATTTATTTTGGACTTTTATCCTGCATTTTTATCTTGTGAACCGCCCTGACATCTTTGGATGAAGGGCAATATATAAATGGACAGTGTTACCTCGGGTTACAGATGCTTCAGGTTACAGACGCATCAGGTTACATACTCCGCTAACCCAGAAATAGTACCTCAGGTTAAGAACTTTGCTTCAGGATGAGAACAGAAACTGTGTAGTGGTGGCGCGGCGGCGGCAGCAGGAGGCCCTATTAGATAAAGTGGTACCTCAGGTTAAGAACAGTTTCAAGTTAAGAATGGACCTCCAGAGCGAATTAAGTTCTTAACCCGAGGTACCACTGTAATTAATAATGTAATAACATAATAATGCATCAAGCTAAAATATAGACTCAAAGGGTGAAACAGCTGCCTCCGTGGTTACCAGTAAGTGTCATAAGCTTCCTGCACAATCTCTTATACAGTTGGCACATGTTTTCAATTGCAATATTTGCACCCACATCCAAATGCAAAAATGATTGCACAGGTAGCTAGTGATACTTCTCCACAACATCCAGAGTTGCTAAGGGGACATCATGCCATCCTCACTGAATTAATTCACATGAGGTGGCAGTAGAGAACCAGTTCAGACATAACAATCTAGGTCTAATAAATCACGGTGTATTAGATTCAGTGATAATAGCTACTATGGTCCCTCCATGCTACACAACTGCACCTTAAACTTATCCAATGATTGTTAAACCACTGTTTCCCACGACGTCTGAACCAGGAAACTGTGGTTTAAACTCAGTCTACACATTAGGTTCTAGGGACGTGGGTGGTGCTGTGGGTAAAACCTCAGCGCCTAGGACTTGCCGATCGTATGGTCGGCGGTTCGAATCCCCGCGGCGGGGTGCGCTCCCGTTGTTCGGTCCCAGCGCCTGCCAACCTAGCAGTTCAAAAGCACCCCCGGGTGCAAGTAGATAAATAGGGACAGCTTACCAGCGGGAAGGTAAACGGCGTTCCGTGTGCTGCGCTGGCTTGCCAGATGCAGCTTGTCACGCTGGCCATGTGACCCGGAAGTGTCTGCGGACAGCGCTGGCTCCGAGCCTATAGAGTGAGATGAGCGCACAACCCTAGAGTCTGGCAAGACTGGCCCGTATGGGCAGGGGTACCTTTACCTTTACACATTAGGTTGTTTATTCGTTTAGTCGTGTCCGACTCTTCGTGACGTCATGGACCAGAGCACGCCAGGCACTCCTGTCTTCCACTGTCTCCCGCAGTTTGGTCAAACTCATGCTGGTAGTTTCAAGAACACTCGTCCTCTGTCATCCCCTTCTCCTTGTGCCCTCAATCTTTCCCAACCTCAGGGTCTTTTCCAGGGAGTCTTCTCTTCTCATGAGGTGGCCAAAGTATTGGAGCCTCAGCTTCAGGATCTGTCCTTCCAGTGAGCACTCAGGGCTGATTTCCTTAAGAATGGATAGGTTTGATCTTCTTGCAGTCCGTGGGACTCTCAAGAGTCTCTTCCAGCACCATAATTCAAAAGCATCAATTCTTCGGTGATCAGCCTTCTTTATGGTCCAGCTCTCACTTCCATACATCACTACAGTGGTACCTCGGGTTACATACGCTTCAGGTTACATACACTTCAGGTTACAGACTCCGCTAACCCAGAAATAGTACCTCAGGTTAAGAACTTGCTTCAGGATGAGAACAGAAATCGTGCTCCGGCGGCGTGGCAGCAGTGGGAGGCCCCATTAACTAAAGTGGTGCTTCAGGTTAAGAACAGTTTCAGGTTAGGAACGGACCTCCGGAACAAATTAAGTACATAACCAGAGGTACCACTGTACTGGGAAAACCATAGCTTTAACTATAAGAACCTTGGTTGGCAAGGTGATGTCTCTGCTTTTTAAGATGCTGTCTAGGTTTGCCATTGCTTTTCTCCCAAGAAGCAGGCATCTTTTAATTTTGTGACTGCTGTTACCATCTGCAGTGATCATGGAGCCCAAGCATCAGCCCAATTAGATGGTTATTTTGGAACAGGCAGAGAGTCAAAAAGGTGCATACACCTTACCAAGATGCTTTGCAGAAGAGATATCTCCAGAGGACTCAAGGTGATGAACTGAGCTATATCCTGCAAGAAAATGAAAGGGAGGGAAGAAGGGAGAGAGGGAGAAAGAAAGATCAGGGTTGCTTGACCAGTTCCTTTTCAACCCCAACCTGACAATCAAACAAGTTTTCAGCTTAAACGGTCAACATTCTCCATTCTTCCACCACATGAAATCTTGCCCCTCCTGTGTATTGATCAACATATATAGCTATTCAGTTAAGGACTTCGCCAGCGCTGTTCCTAATGAGAGCCCACTCTTTTATGCCACACTTACATTCCTTCAGTGGCCCATTCTTCCCCAGACCCTTAGTGTGACCAGAATCAGGTTCATAGTGGGAGTCAAGTACATTCTAGGAAGAACAGTTAATCTCTCACTTACTGTATGTCTGGCATTATTGGCAACAACTGAGATGCTGCATTGACACTATGAGGAGAAAATACCTTACCTGAACCACAGGGATCCCCCTCCATTCACAACTATGCTCTTCAAGACCTGTGGAAAGTCTTTCAAACAAATAGCTGTAAAATATAACACTTTAATACATTGTGTGTAAAAAAAAAGATAAAATGTAATGGACCCCTGGACTGTTAAGTCTAGTCAAAGACGACTATGGGGTATGACGCTCATCTCTGCATTCAGGGTGAGGGATCCTGCGTTTGTCCACAGGCAGCTTTCTGGGTCATGTGGTCAGCATGACTAAACCGCTTCTGAAAGAAGCCAGAGCACACAAAAACGCCTTTGACCTTCCTGCTGCAGTGGTACCTATTGATCTACTTGCACTGGCGTGCTTTCAAACTGCTAGGTTGGCAGGTGCAGGGACCGAGCAATGGGAACTCACCACCGTTGAGCAGATTCAAACCGCTAACCTTCTGACCGGCAAGTCCAAGAGACTCAGTGGTTTAAACCACAGAGCCACCCGCTCCCTTACCTTACCTTGTGTGTGCAGTGCTTTAGTTCAGCACTTTCTTTCAGCTTTGCGTTCCTAGGCTATTGTGCTTCTCCATCTTCATTTTCTATATAGCCGTCAAGTGACTTTCTTCCTTGAAACCTCCATTTCAGCGCACACCCCAAGCTATACCCAACAACCAGGCTGGTGGCAATAAAATAGCATGTGTAGGTAAAGTGGAAGCATAATTGCCGTAATAAAAGGAACCCCTCCCACCCCAGCTATTTAACTTTTTTTAAGGTTGTGGTTTGATTTCAAGTTGTTTGCTTTGAGCCAATTAAAGTTAATAGCAGCCTTCCTACTGGGCATGGGAATCGTCACATTATGGTTTCCCCCTCCTTTCTCTCCAGTTGGCAGTCCAGCATATGCCAGTGAAAATACTTCTCTCAGATGACACTCCAGAGTAAACACACCAACTGTGAGCAGCAGGTCTGAAATGATATACTGGTGGGTTTTATTTAGTTGTTAAGCTGACTGATTATGCCTCGTATGCCAGGTTTTCTTATTATCACAGGCGAGTGGGCCAGAGGCAGAGCAGTGTCAATCGGCATCTTATTGGAAGTTCATCCTCTGAGGCTTCATTATTGATGGGAACCAATGATTAGGAGCCATCGCGTTGCTCTTCTCAGTTTCACATTTACAACAAAAGCCATGCTGCTCTATAGTACCTCTTTTGTAGGAACATAGCTATCAATGGATATTGGAGACAGTGGCATATTTGGCAGTTCACCTTTATATAACACTAATTTACTCAACGTTCCTAATAAATAAGGTTAGGGGCAACAAGACCTATATGATATCTATTGATTTTCCCACAGTGCTTAGCAGCAGGACCTCTAAGGCTACAGTACTATACCGTTGTACCTCGGAAGTCGAAAGGAATCTGTTCCAGAAGTCCGTTCGACTTCCAAAACGTCTGGAAACCAAAGTGTGGCTTCTGATTGGCTGCAGGAAGCTCCTGTATTCAATCAGAAGCTGCAGAAGCCCCACTGGATGTTCAATTTCCAAAAATAGTTCACAAACCGGAACACTCACTTCTGGGTTTGCAGTGATTTGGAGCTAAAATGTTTGAGAACTAAGCTGTTCAAAAACTAAGGTATGACTTTAGTTACTTACCTGGGAGTAAGCCCCATTTAACTCATTAAAGCAATGGCAAACCTAGACAGCATCTTAAAAAGCAGAGACACCACCTTGCCAACAAAGGTCCGTATAGTTAAAGCTATGGTTTTCCCAGTAGTGATGTTTGGAAGTGAAAGCTGGGCCATAAAGAAGGCTGATCGCCTTCATGCTTTTGAATTATGGTGCTGGAGGAGACTCAAGAGTCTCCTCCAGTCCCATGGACTGCAAGAAGATCAAACCTATCCATTCTTAAGGAAATCAGCCCTGAGTGCTCACTGGAAGGACAGATCCTGAAGCTGAGGCTCCAATACTTTGGCCACCTCATGGGAAGAGAAGACTCCCTGGAAAAGACCCTGATGTTGGGAAAGATTGAGGGCACAAGGAAAAGGGGACGGCAGAGGACGAGATGGTTGGACAGTGTTCTCGAAGCTACCAGCATGAGTTTGACCATTCTGTGGGAGGCAATGGAAGACAGGAGTCAACAACAACAACAACAAACTCATTGGGACTTGGTCTTCTGAGTGAGCATGTACAGAATTGTCCTGCAAACTATGAAAGCCTAGAAAATGAGATGCAGTTTGTGTACCTTGAAGAGATTACAATCACCAAGAATCTAGTCAGCTCCAGAGAAACCATGAATCAAATCTTCTGTTAGCCATGGATTGTCCTCTTGAGTCAGCTTAGCTTCTCCAATAATACAGTGAGTTGGTGTGTTTTCCTCCCAGGAAAAATGCCTGCCTCACAGATTATTGTAAAGATCAATGAGGACTGACTGCAGCAGAGTAGCAACGGGCTGCTTCCGTACTAGGGCAGAAGTTGGCCATTAGCTAAAGAGAGCTCAGAGCATGTTCTTCAGATGTGCTTGGAGCCTACCTTCAAGCCTGAACTGTCAAACAATATTTAGCAGTCCATTCTGTGTTGTTGTTTTTCTACTAGACTCTGGACCACTGCCAACCAGTGCTATTTCAAAATCTGCCTTATATTTTTTCAAAAGTTTTCTTCTGCAGCAAAAGAGGGTTTTTTTCCTGCTTCTTTTTGGATAGAAGCAGTAGTACAGGAAGACATTTATCTAATGCTCTGCAGCCTCCCGACATCATGGTCTGAAAAAAGCCCAGTTTGTTAATCCTGTTAATATTTTCAAAATTCTTTTCTCTTGAACATTTGCACGGAAGCAGCAAATACCCAACTTACTTTCAGATTGAGCCTTTGATCAGAGTTGCCTTCAGAGTTTCGCCGCCTGAAGGAAAATAGCCAATGGTGCCCCTTCCTCAAAGTCAGGGCACATGGTACTCAAAACCAGTCTAGTTAATTTAACACCTTAGGCAGAAAATCCCACAAGCATCTTGCCCTATCCTTGACAATAATAATAAACAACAACTTATTCCCTTGGAATGTGGTAGACTCTCTCACTGGAGGTTTTTAAGCAGAGGTTCGATGACCATCTGTCATGGATGTTTCAGCTGAGATTCCTGAATTGCAAGGATTAGATGACCCTCAATGTCCCTTCCAACTCTACAATTCTATGGTGTCTGAGGTGGCTGCTTCATTTTGCAGTAGGGTTGGTCCTGCTTGAGTTTTGATTAAATCTGCTGAAAAGACTGGAGAAAAATAATGCTGAAATTTCTCCACTGTTTTTACTGGTTAGGATCCCCCATATTTGGGGGGCATCATTATGAGTAAGAGAATGTTGGATCTGTTTTTAAAAGACTTCTTTCTATTATTAGATTTGACCTACAATCCTTCAAGCACTTATGAGGAACAAAGCCTCACTCAACACAGTGCAGTGGTACCTCGGGTTACATACGCTTCAGGTTGCATACGCTTCAGGTTACAGACTCCGCTAACCCAGAAATATTACCTCGGGTTAAGAACTTTGCTTCAGGATGAGAACAGAAATCGTGCGGCGGTGGCGCAGCGGCAGCAGGAGGCCCCATTAGCTAAAGTGGTGCTTCAGGTTAAGAACAGTTTCAGGTTAAGAATGGACCTCCGGAATGAATTAAATACTTAAGCTGAGGTACCACTGTATTTCTTACTTCTGAGTAAACAAGCACTGTTGGCTCTGTAACATGAGTGGTGAACATTCAACAACAATAAGTCACACTGACATAGTCAACAAAGCCCCAGGATGAAAGCCCCTGGGGCAACATCTCATGAAGATAAAAACTGCCATCAGCTTGTGTGTAAAGCATTAAATAAAATTAAGAAGCCAAGTGATATTTCTTGTTCCAGGGAAGGATATATCACATCTTTACTGGGAAGGTTTTTTGGTTTGTTTGTTTTTTAAAAAAAGAAATTTCTTCACAGTTTCTTTCCACAGAAACCTAACACTAAATGTCTTAATGCAAGTTGCAGAAACGTCAAACTCTGATAATAAGTAATTGTGTGCAATATGACTTTACCCTCAGTTGCTGGCAGTTGCTGAAAAATAAAAAATAAAAATGAAGGGGAAATGAGAGGCTGTCATTAGCTTCTTGAAATTGCTTATTTCAGTCAGTTTTCGGATGCCCACCTAATGATGCTGAATTCAAGCAGTGGTGCTCTTAGGGCTGGACCTCAAGGATCGAGTCCTCCCTAGGTTGGGTGGAGGCAGATAACCACCCAGAGAGTTACTGGTGATGGTGCCAGGAGCAAACAGGTTCTGCATCAGTACCTGAGTCAGCATGGCAGCATGCCAGGTCTCACCACTGGGACTGATGCTGGTCCCTGCAGCATCATTTCTTCTTATTTTTATAAAACATTTTATAGTCAGAGGGGTGGATTGGTGGGCATGCACATGCTAAAAGATGCTCATGTTCTTATTTTTACTTTGCAAATACGTTATCCTTTACTATAATAAATTGGTGCTCAGTACCAAGTAAATGTGTTAAGGAAGGAACGGGAAGCTCCATTTTCACCCTGTAGTCAGGATGGTGCTAGGATCAAAGTCAATTTAAATTTGAAGCTGTGTGTGCCCAGTAGGTTGTGTCCAGATGGGTTTGACTCAGAGCAGATTCAATGAAACTAATTTAAATGGGTCCTCTTTGAGTACAATTTAGTTGGATACAAGCCAGAGTTGTTTTAAAACAGGATTGGCAAACTTTTTTATTTGGTTGTTGCTCTCATATAATGTTGTTGTTGTTTAGTCATTTAGTCGTGTCTGACTCTTCGTGACCCCATGGACCAGAGCACGCCAGGCACTCCTGTCTTCCACTGCCTCCCACAGTTTGGTCAAATTCATGCTAGTAGCTTCAAGAACACTGTCCAACCATCTCGTCCTCTGTCATCCCCTTTTCCTTGTGCCCTCCATCTTTCCCAACATCAGGGTCTTTTCCAGGCAGTCTTCTCTTTTCATGAGGTGGCCAAAGTATTGGAGCCTCAGCTTCACGATCTGTCCTTCCAGTGAGCACTCAGGGCTGATTTCCTTCAGAATGGATAGGTTTGATCTTCTTGCAGTCCATGGGACACTCAAGAGTCTCCTCCAGCACCATAATTCAAAAGCATCAATTCTTCAGCGATCAGCCTTCTTTATGGTCCAGCTCTCACTTCCATACATCACTACTGGGAAAACCATAGCTTTAACTATATGGACCATTGTCAGCAAGGTGATGTCTCTACTTTTTAAGATGCTGTCTAGGTTTGTCATTGCATACCATAGGCAAGTGTAAATCATGGAATGGCCCAGGGGTGAAGGAAGAAGAGAAGAAGGGGAATTGTGTGCTTCACATATGGTCCTCTAATGTCCCCCACACATAAGACCACATAAGATTTAAAATTACCAAGCTGCACAACAAACCAAATCCAACCCACTGGTAAACTATTGGGGCCTGCCATGTGACTGACAAGAAAAAAATGTGTTCTGTAGATAGAAAAAACCGGAGGTCTATGGAGCTAATGGTAAAGTACTAACCAATGGCGGACTCCTCAAGTGTCCCGATTTAATAGGGACATCCCAAATTTACAGAAGTTGCCCCGGCTTCTGATCCCAATATGGAATGCCAATATTTTCTCGGAGACCACTCCAGGCCACATCACATCTCCCAGCACATTGGGGCCTAGGGCGACCTCCCTGAGACCACTCTAGGCATTGAGGCATCTCCTGGCACAGTGGGTCCTAGGGTAACCTTCCTGAGTCTGCTCTAGGCATTAAGGCATCTTCCGGTTCTGTGGGGCCTGGGACAACCTCCCCAAGGCCACTCTAGGCCACAAGAGCAGGAGGCCAAAGACAGAGAAGGACAGAGAGGGGAGGGAAGTAGGGTGTGATCAAGCAGGCAAGGAAGGGGTCAACAGCAGGGAGGGGACAAGTGACGGAGAGGGAGAATGGTGCCCCCAATTTTTCTTACACAATGTTTGAGGGTATGCAATGGAGGCAAATGGAGCACTGCTCCACCAACCTTCAGTCATTGGCTCCTGATCCTCCTACTGTTGACCATCTAGCCTTCTGCCCTACCAAATTCCAGCCAACACTGCTATTAGTACATGGCTGATGGGGTGTACTCAGCATGGTGAGTCACAAATTATTCAGCTTTGCCCTAAAAGGACTGCTTAAATTCCATTTCACATAGTGAGTTCTGCAGTTCCCCAATTAAAATAGGAAACAATGGCCCTGGAATTCAAGATGTAGTTATGTCTTCCACATCTAGGTCACCAAAAAGCAAAAAATAAACTGCATTCTGCAGCTATAAATATGCTGACACTCGTTAACAATTTGCTGCCAAAAGTCTGTTGTGGATGATAAATGCTCTGAATGAATTATCTGTGTGCTGTAGACTCCCTGTATATTATCACAGTCGCTTTGGGTGCTAAATATTCCTGCTCTGTACAAAATGAAGTACAGACAAATAGAAGTTTGTGATCCTTTTCTTCCTACCATCAGAATCCCAGTGTAAGCAAAATTCATTTTGCAATAGGATGCCAGCATAAGGTCTGTGAAGCTCCTCATTCTTCACTGAGCTGACCTTAAGCTTATGTAAATTATATGACTGGGAGTTTTGCATTGGCCCTCTCTAGAATGATGGATTCTTGCTTTTCAGCCTTATTCTCAAAGGGCAATGCTTCTGTGAAACCCATTGGTTGCAAAGCAGCTGCCTTTGGGATCGACCCAAATTGTGTGTGAATAATATTTTCACTCGGGTATTGTTGCCCAATGAACCCATGAGTCAGGGTCTCCAATCCCTGTCAATATGTCAATTGTTATATATTTTCCCTTTTGGTCTTTGAGTCCTAATCTATGATCAAGCTATGCGAGGCACATTGATGCAGCTCGAAAAATTTGGCTGTCAGCTTTTGAGGGTCCATTTTTCTTAGTTGCTACCCAATCTACCCTACAGCAAATCTGAGATGGATCTGTGTCCCTGTGCCGATCAGAAAGTAGGTGGTTCGAATCCCCATGATGGGGTGAGCTCCTGTTGCTCGGCCCCAGCTCCTGCCAACCTAGCAGTTCAAAAGCATGTCAAAGTGCAAGTAGATAAATAGGTACCGCTCCGGCGGGAAGGTAAACGGCATTTCCGTGTGCTGCTCTGGTTCGCCAGAAGCGGCTTAGTCATGCTGGCCACATGACCCGGAAGCTGTACGCCGGCACCCTCGGCCAATAAAGCGAGATGAGCGCTGCAGCCCCAGAGTCGGTCACGACTGGACATAATGGTCCGGGGTCCCTTTACCCTTACCTTACATAAAAATGCACATGTTAGGGAAAAGCTAAATATTGGGGAAAATGCACTTTGTGGAAATGTGTATTTTAGGCAAAACTACATAAAAATGTATCTATTAGTAAAAACACACACACTAAAATGCTGGTCAGTTTTCATGATGACTTTTTTCGTCTTAAAGAATTGCAAAAAGATGTTGGAATGTAGAGAACCAAATGTAAGATAAGGTTACCAGATTTTTTTCCAATGAATCCAGGGACACTTTTCAACTTCAATGGATTTTGTATGGGTACTGACTTGTAAATCCAGGGACTGTCACCGGGAAATGGAGACATCTGGTAACCTTAATGTAAGATTAGGGGAAAAAATGAAAACTAAAAATGGACAGATTTGCTCATCCCTAGTGTAGAACCCTGTGTCTAATTCTGCTCCCCTGTGGCGACCATTTCAGCACACTACTCATGTCACAATGGGTTTCTTCACATCCACTCAAAGTATTAACTGATATTGGCTTGGAAAATGCAGGGAAACAATACAGGTAAGCATCTTTATACCATACTTGGAGAGGTGGGGGTACTATATAGAGATGCTATTTTTGGTGGCAGCTTCATGTAAATCTAAATCTGATAACTAAAAAAGAAATTAATGCTGCAATCCCATACTCACTGACCTGGGAATAAGCCTCATTGAAACCAATGGGACTTCTGAGTAGACATGTACAAGGTTGCACTGTAAAAGACTTTTCAGATCAATGACTAACGTTTGAAGCACACTCTCTTTGAGCGATATTCAGATATGCTAAGTTGGAGCTACTGAACAGCTCACTGATCTTTGATTCACCTTAGGCTCAGATGAGAAACAGATTGACTCATGTGCCTGAACTACTTTCCATATGACTCCACACGAGACTTTTCCCTTGGAAACAAAAGAGATGTGAAATTCACTTTGAATCTCATCTTGCATATTTGATGTGGAACTTTTGAGCCAGTGAGAATAAAAATAAATAAAAACTAGGTTGGGTTTTGTTTTTTTTAAGTCACTGCAATAAAGAGTGAGATCAAGCCCCTGCTCAAATGGCAATGCATCAATCTCTGTTTAAATGTTTTATAATAGGATGTATCCAAAGTAGTGTAATTTGTCTTGAAATTCTGCTTGCACAACAGAACCTTTTCCTCTCCATCCTCTGTGAGCTCTCTAAATCTTTTCTAGGGGTTCCTTCAACCCTCAGGAGCGGATATGGGGAGGGTATGGGAGAAACCCAGGTTGGGATGAGAGAGGGGAAAGTCCCATTGCAAAAGTAGATGAATTTTAAAGTTAATGGACTATGCAGAGGTGTCAAAGAGTGGAGGTTCTTTTTGGACTATTTGAGGGGGGAAACTATAGCCAAATGAGATCATGAACAGGATTTGAATAACAGGCAAGGGAAGGAGAAAAAATAAATGATTGTAATGTAAGTTATAATACAATAGAAAATAGATCACAGTTATGGCAGCCGATAAAGGAATACAACAGGAACATCATGAATGTAAGGATGGGAAGTCATAATGTAAGAAATTATTTTATTAAAATTGAATTGATTAATATCAAATTCTGTATTAAAAAAAACACTAATAAAAATTGCTGTTTTTCAAAACAAAGAGCAGGGATTGTGAGTCCATGTTTCTCCAGATAATTTAGGACTAGAACTTCCATCACCTCCAATCGTTGGCCATACTGTCTGAGGGTGATGGGAGGTGGAGTCCATCAACATTTGGCAGGCCACACATTTGCTATCCTTGCTTTAAAAGAGGTAAATTATTTCTCACTGTGAACAGAGAGTCTGCTAAGTAACAGAGATGGTGGAGGCAGCTGGGAGGGGGAATCAAATATAATGCATATCTCATGTTGGAAAAATGATTTCATTAAATATTCACAAGCTGTTCAACCAGTTCCATAAGGTGAATAAACAACAGGGAGAGATAATCACATGTATTTGGCTTGAAAATAAATGCCCAGGATGAATTATTGAACTGACTCTAATCTCAAAATCACATACTTTTCCCAAAAAATTTGCTTACCTCTTTTTTCCCATTATGTGACTTGAGGCACATAACACTTAAACCACTGGGTAAGGAAATAGCTGTTTCTCTTTTGCATTTCCCTCAGCGCACATGTGTTTGCATATTTTTATATATGCACAAACACACCCGATCACTTTTCGCCCTCTAGAATTTATATAATGATGACCCGAGGAAGCAATGAAAAACTGATCAGAAGATCAAATACCTCTTGCTGGTTGAAAATCTTGATTAGTATTGTTAAATTAATTTCAGATTCTCTCTGCTGCTCACAATCACCAGCCCTCTTGGGACAAACTAGCTCTTATCCTCATGCCTCTAAGGGAAGAAATATTGATAGCAAACAAACCTCAGCCATTTAATAAAGCAGAGATGCAGCTGGAAGGGTTTGTGTGTAGCTGCTAGAATTGCATAGATAATGTGTCTTAGATAGCCTATTGCATACCCTCCAACATTTCTCCATTGAAAATAGAGAATTCCCCTCCCAACATTCCTCTGATGAAAATGGAGACGTCCTAAGGAAAAGCGGGACATTCCAGGATCAAATCAGAAGCTGCGACGGCTTCTGTAAATCTGGGACTGTTCCTGGAAAATTGGGACACTTGGAGGGAGCAGTTTGCAACTATACCTATCAGCTGCTTGGCCAAAGGGAGCATTGGAGACCAAATCCAGTCTCCTCCAATCTCACTCCCTAATAATAATAATAATAATAATAATTTTATTATTTATATCCTGCCCGTCTGGCTGGGTTTCCCCAGTCACCCTGGGTGGCTCCCAACAGAATATTAAAAACATGATAAAACATCAGACATTAAAAACTTCCCTAAACAGGGCTGCCTTCAGATGTCTTCTAAATGTTAGGTAGTTGTTTATTGCCTTGACATCTGATGGGAGGGTGTTCCACAGGGCAGGTGGCACTACCAAGAAGGCCCTCTGCCTTGGTTCCCAAGAGTTGACCAGTGCTGTTACAAGATTTTCATCCTAGTTATGGCTGCCAAAAGTATTTGGGGGAGAAACAGGAAAAGTACATATTTCCAAAGAAGCAACTGCGAGTCAACTGTGGGTTATTTTCCGTGTGCTGTTACAAATCTACTTTGGTTTAATGCCCAATTTCAATTTACGGTCGTACCTTGGTTCTTAAACGTAATCCATTCTGGAAGTCCGTCCGAAAACCAAGGCACAGCTTCTGATTGGCTGCAGGAGCCCCTCAGCAACATCCAAAGACCCTCATCCACTATGTGCTGGGGTGGATTGCACCCTGCACTTTGCAGAGTCAGACCCAGCATTGGCGGCAGAAGCAAGCAGCTCCAGCTCACCCAGCCCTACCCATTGCCATCTCACCACCGCCCTTACCTGACCTGGGAGTTCTGGATCGTGGGCTCTACTGGTCAAAATGGGAACCTCAGGAATCACCCTCTCCCACCAGAAACAAACCCGGACTGCTCCAAGAACATGCACGTGTCAATAATGAGCGCTAGGCCCTGCTAGGCCACCCCCTTATCTGCTTGTGATTGGCCTATCAGATAGCCAACCAATCAGGAATTTAAAATCAGAAATGATTTCCTCCCTTCACTTCTCACTTCCCTCTGTGCCCCGCTAGTCTCATGCTGTGGCCCCCCCATTTATGCATTTTTCACCTGTGCCCCCCTTGGAATATCCTGGGGCATCCCATGGGGCCATATGGCCCCCAGTTGGGAAACACTGATATAGTGGTCTCACAATTTCTATATCCTATTTGTGGGCAGAAAAATGCAAGGAGGGAGCCTTCAACAATTTCTCATGGACAGAGCCCACCATTAGCATAGAAGTAGCAACAGCTTCTTTCCTTTTCTAGTCTGTCAACCGCCCAGCATTGTTGTTGTTACATATCATACAGATTTTTCACATCTTAGAGTGATTCACAAGATGGCACCTTCATTGAGCACAGTCATAGCAGGTTTTCACTTTTGCACGCCAACGAGAAGGATTGCATGGTAACATTTGGGTGAGTTTTGTTTAGCTCTTGTTAACAACACCAAGTCTGGTGGAAAACTGTAAATGAGTGAGGTGGAAATGATTGCATCGTAAATGCACAGAGAAGCAGTGGGAGCAATGTGAGTGGATATTGCCTATCAAATTAATGAGCCACCCCTTTGGAATTTGCTGTAAAAATCGCAGATGTGATGAAAATTCAAAGTTTTTGCATTTGCACTTTTCATAAGATTGTCGTAGATTTGTTTCACTCTGAATATTGTTTTCCAGTCTCTTCCTGAAGGTGTACAAATACTAATTAAGTTACTGCAGAGAGAAGAATATGTTGCAACCATTCTGAATGGGGTTGTTATGGTCCAGGGAGCTTACATTCAACATCCTTGTTGTTTGAGCTCCATTTGACCTCAACAGCTTGGAACACCTTTTACCTATGATTGTTTTCGGATAGAGATAACTTGGCTACAGTGACTGATACACTGGGATCCCTGAGACTGAATTGCTGCAATATGTTATATGTGAGCCTATCCTTGGAGCTGGTCTAGCTGCAGCTAGCTAATGCAGAATGCCGCTGTTAGGCTACTGAATGAGGCACTCTATCACCAGTATGAATAGCACCCCGTTGAATGATCTGCACTGCCAAAGCTGATGGAAGGCACTTGAGTCAACTTCTTCTGGTCTTTCTGTACTACTGTTACTATCCAAAAAGTAACACGGGGTTAGAATAGGATGGGTCCTAAAACGTGTCTCAGGTGTAAAGAGATGCATCTTCAGCATCTGTCAGAAGTTACACAATGAAGGTGTCCAACACACTTCTTTGGCAGCTCAGGGGGTGCCAAAAGGAATGCCTTTTCAATGGCCTCCATTCTCTGAGGCTCTGTGGTTAGTAGAAGTACCAAGAGGACCCTCTCTGACAACCTGAGAAGGTCTGTGGGAATGCAGGTGGTTTTTCCTATATTTGATGTGTAAGACATTCAAGGCTATAGAGAATAATGTGATAACTTGGATTGAACCTGCAAGAAACTGGCAACTGATTCAGGTGTTTTAAAACAGGGGTTAAGTGAGTTCTAAATGGACCCCTAGGGGACGCAGGTGGCGCTGTGGGTTAAAGCCTCAGCACCTAGGGCTTGCCGATCGAAAGGTCGGCGGTTCGAATCCCTGCGGCGGGGTGCGCTCCTGTCATTCGGTCCCAGCGCCTGCCAACCTAGCAGTTCGAAAGCACCTTCGGGTGCAAGTAGATAAATAGGGACCGCTTACTAGCGGGAAGGTAAACGGTGTTCCGTGTGCTGCGCTGGCTTGCCAGAGCAGCTTCGTCACGCTGGCCACGTGACCCGGAAGTGTCTCCGGACAGCACTGGCTCCCGGCCTATAGAGTGAGATGAGCGCACAACCCTAGAGTCTGGCAAGACTGGCCCGTACGGGCAGGGGTACCTTTACCTTTACCTTTACCTTTAAATGGACCCCTAGCCAGTAATCTGGCTGCTGCATTTTGAGCCAGTTTAAGTTTCCAGGTCCTCTTGAAGGACCTTCCAGATGTTGTTGGACTATAATTCCCATCAGCCCAAGTCTGCTTAGTCAACAATCAGGGTTGGATGAGAATACCCAAGATTCTCCATCCATGATACAATACTAAACACAATGCTAAAATAATGTAGGGACTGGCTTTTAGTTTCTATTCAAATCTAAAATGAATGTCATTCACTGTAAAAGGTGCAGTTCATCAAATCTTAATGCCTCTTCCAATTAGAGGAGGAGAAACCAAAGAGCTAAGTTACCTTTTTTTATGAATAAGTGCAATAAGGGTGTTCCATCACATTTGTGGCAAGAGGAATGCAAAATCTTTATAGTAATCTGAAGACGTTCATCTAACTGTGCATAAAGATGAAAAAGAAACTGGTATATAAAATTTGCCATATACATTTTATTGCTGTGGCCATTAGTGTTCCAGGCTTAATAGGTGCTTTATTATCTAGAAATTCATTTGCATTTGCATTTTAACTGGGTCATAGCCACGTTTAGCCTTTCTTTTTCTCCTCCACAGTACTGTTTCACAACTGCTGCAAAATAGTGAACAAAGACGAAAACATCGACCTTTCTCCTTCCTGCAGCTTCACTGTTGCATTTCCTGGTGGATTAAATATACATGAACACCGAAGACTTCATGTTACCTGATCCCGAGGCAGTTGTTTTGCCTCCTAAAATGTGAGACCTCTTAGTTGACAGACAATTTTGTTCATTTACCTTGTTGATTCAAACTTTATTCTCAAAGGGTAACCCCTACAAGACACAGCATCTTGCTTTCATTTCCTCTTCCAGCAGCAGAGAGAGCGCACAAAAATGGATCATTATAGTAAGCAGTTAACGTTGTATCAATAAAGCTTTGAGTAGGCCATAAAGTGCACTCAATATACTTGGGGAAAGTAAGATGTAAAGTGGCCTTACATTTCCCAGTGTCAGCATTCACACCATTTCTGCTGATAGGGAAATGATCCGAAATGCATTTTCAAAGGCTGTTGTGCCTTCGCAATGCTGGTTCATATCAAGGTCTCTTGTGTTGCTTTCAGACACAATCAATGTCCACAAACATCCAGCTCCCCCCTTGGTAATAGACACCCAATAATATCAATTTGAGATTCACGAGTATGCCCCAAGTATGCTTACAGAAATCACAGCTCTTAAGATCAAATCTGTTATGTCAAAAGCCATCTTATTTCCTGCTAAACAATTGCTTGTATGGTCAATCCCATGGCATGCATGAGTCTTCATTCAGTAGGCCTAAGTTGGAAATGTTGCTGTTATTGAACAGCATAAAGCAATTCCTACCCTACTGAAGTAATGCTTCTTCCATTAAAATGTATACAGTGTATTGCAAATTGTTTCTGATTTATGTTCAAACTGAAAATCACAGCCCAGCTACTCTAATTTAAGGATATTACCGCTGATCATCATTTGCAGAGCTGACTTGGTCTTTAGATGGAATTTCCCAGCTGAAACAGATTTGGACGTTCTGAGGCTGAATTCGTGTTCCCAGAAACCTGGAACATAATCCCCTGTAGTTTCAATGCTGCTTACATTTGTCATCATGACATATTTCAGTGCAAGCAGTGAAACACTCAAGAGTTGGGCTCAGCCCTAGTTTTTAGGAGTTCCCAGCAACACATTGACTATTGGTTTTGTGTGAAATTCCATGAGACACGAACATTATTTGTGCACTGGAAGATGAGCAGCACATGGTTCCGTCAGGAAGACCTGGACAGGAATGTGATAGGCATGCACAGCCTTCATTTACAAATGCCTTAAGTGTGTACACTGTGCAATCCCATTAGCTCAGGCATGCAGCTCAGGGTATATTGGCACACTCTGCTCCAGAGGATTGGGGGACCCTGCAGATGAGATTTGGGGGACACACAGAGAGAGGAGAGGAAGCTCTGCTGTTTGAGTAGAATTCTACTCATCCAGCATTGGAATCCCAGGGCGGGTATACAAGACAAGCAATTAAAACATGCAATAGAAAAATTAAACAAGTTTAAAATCTGATATAAACACACACAAAAATTCAATCGTAGAGTATCAATGCAGCAGTGGAGAAATATAGCTCATTCATCTCCCCAAAGGGGGGGGGGTTGCTTTAATTCATGCCACAAAGCTGCCAACAAGTGGTACATCCATACCTCCAGGGAAAGAGAGTTTCACAGATGGTGCACAAAGACAAACGAAGTTCTGTCTCATGTTAGTATACTATGGCCTACTGTTGCCGGCAGGACCATCTGCAAAGCCTCCCTTGAAGTTCTCAGAACTTAAGTTGGCAGGTTTATTGAGGGAGGGGGGAATATGTCTCCAAATGCTTGGATCCTAAGCCATTTGAGGTTTCATACAGTAATGTCAACACCTGGAATTGGGCAAATAGGCACCCTGCACAGCTCTTTAATGATTGGTGAAATATGACCCCATAGCTCAGGAGCCTAGCAACACATCCTGCACCAGCTGGAGCTTCCTGACTACCTTCAATTTTAACCCCATGCAGAGCATTGCAAGAGTCTACATGGGACGTTCTCAGAGCATCAGTTACTGTAGCCAGGAATATTGGTTCCTTTATGCCCTGCTTCTTGAATTTAGGATGCTTGGTTAGCTCTGCCCTCTGTTTAAACCAGCAAGGCTCCTCTTATAACCTGTAGCTACTCCTATGGAATAGCCCTCATGTCCCTGAGAGAGCAGAACTTTTCAGAGTAGTCAGTACTATGGCAATGTATGCACCCATTCCAGCTGGGTGCAGCTAAATATGTTCTCTACGGAATCCTCTACAGTGGTGGTGGTCAACCTTTTGGAAAAGAAGGACAAGCTTTTGGTCCTGTATCTCCTTATACTGAACTTGACAGAAGTCCAGAAAAGTGCACTGGTCTTCAACTGAAGCGGAAACAGACTCGCCTGTATAAATCCAAAGTGGAAGAAGAGGCAGTGGTCAAGATGTCTTTCTCTGAGAAGATGAACGCTTTTTCTTTGACAGAGCTGAGAAATAAATTCATTGTGTGTATATTTTTCACCCCACACATTTTTGTAATAGTGGACTTTCATGACAGTATGTCAATAATCTGAAGTTGTGGTGACTGAAGGGGATGCCCTGATATAAGACATGCATGAAGCATCCTTGAGACAAAGTTTTGATTCTCCATTTCAGTGGCTCGGTTATCTCATCAATCTTCTGCAGCCATACGGGGAAATCTATAAAAGTGGAAGAAATTCTGGCCTTAAGGACCACTGAGGGACCAAACTTGTTCTTATCTTCACTTTTAAAACTTCAGTTGCAATAAAAGCCAAACATATATATCACACTATGACACTCAACCACCTCCCTATCATGAAATGATTTCGAGACCCACACTGAAATGCTCGAAATGGATTTCTGTTATTTTTTTTACAATAGTAGAAGTAGTAGTAAGTCTTAGATGTACCTTTTCACATAATTATATGAAGTGGATGAGACAGGGATGGGTGGATATTTATGTTCTGTGAAGTTTTGCATGTGTTAATCCATAAGCCTATTTCATTTCCACATCAATCTGCAATCCTTTTTTTTTAAATGCACAAAACCTCACTTTCTTTCTAAAAACATTTTTTTTTACCAGAAACTACACGTTTTTGTACACCTTGCACTTATTTGGGTGTGTTTTTGAGTCTAGGCTTGTACCACAAAATGAAGAGAAGTGAGAAAAGTGAAGGTTAATGGCATATTACAAGCAGGAAGTGTTAATCAGGTCAATTCACAAAAATGAGAACCAGATGAAATTGTTGAGCAAGCCTAGGAAGAGCTAAGCAGCCCGGTTGCATGGTCTGGGGCAGAGTGATGGGACCAGCATATCAATAAATGTGCCGCCAGAAGAAAGCAGGAGCTAAACATACAGGCAAGCAGTGGGTCACAGCTGAAAAAAAGGCAAGTTGCCACACACACCCATATATATCACACAATGTATAACTAGATTGCTGTGACACAATTCACAGAGCATTTCTTCCATTCTATAGCTAAGGAATTATGGGTCATGGTAACAACTACAATCATTGAACAAAGGGGAAGAAAAAATACAAGACTATTACAGCATGTTATGGTTTAGGAGAAAATTATATGAAAATGATATATCGTTGGTATCTAAACTGGCAAAAATGTATAAATCAAAATCAAACAAATGCTGGAAATGTAAAGAGAAAGAAGGTTATTTTTATCATATGTGGTGGTCTTGTAGTAATTTTAAAGCTTACTGGGAAATGATATATAATGAATTGAAAAGGATGTACATATTGTTATGTTTCCAAGGGGTTGCTTGTGAGCAAGCAGGCAAATATCTCCCTCCCTGGCTGTGAATACCTGGCTTGGCTGCCAAAGTAAACTTTATCTGTCCGGAGCGCCACTCACCTGTGTCTGACTCAATCGCTGGCAGAATCCGTGAGTGGGCATTTCTTAAACTTCCCCCAGCAAAGAAGCTCCTTGACGCCCAGTCTGCGCCTCCCCTCTCTGCGCGAATGCCTTCTGCACAAAGAGGGCGTGGGCAGCGGAGGACCCCTTCCCTCCCCGCTTCTCCCAGGCAAGGAGTCCTGGGACCGCCTTGCCACTTCCGACTCCTGCACCTCCTCTCCACTGGAGCCGCGTTTATTCTCTTCCCCAGAAGATGAGCTACTTCTCCCGATCCCTGGAGGTTCTCTATAATCCATCTGGCTTTTGCTCTCTCCCTCCGGCACTGATGGCAGTTCCCTGACATAACTTTTATAAAAAACAAACCCAGAAGCTTTTTGGGGGGAAATTCTAGGGACAGAGGGGACGCGGGTGGTGCTGTGGGTAAAAGCCTCAGCGCCTAGGGCTTGCCGATCGAAAGGTCGGTGGTTCAAATCCCTGCGGCGGGGTGCGCTCCCATTGCTCGGTCCCAGCGCCTGCCAACCTAGCAGTTTGAAAGCACCTCCGGGTGCAAGTAGATAAATAGGGACCGCTTACTAGTGGGAAGGTAAACGGTGTTTCCGTGTGCAGCTCTGGCTTGCAAGAGCAGCGATGTCACGCTGGCCACGTGACCCGGAAGTGTCACCGGACAGCGCTGGCCCCCGGCCTCTTGAGTGAGATGGGCGCACAACCCTAGAGTCTGTCAAGACTGGCCCGTATGGTCAGGGGTACCTTTACCTTTACCTTTCTAGGGACAGAACTACCTAAATTGTATAGAAATTTATTTATGTATGCTACTACAGCAGCAAGAATGTTACTTGCCCCAAAGTGGAAAGAAGCAGAAGTCCCAGTAAAGGAAGAATGGATACAAAAACTTACGGAATATGCAGAAATGGCAAAACTTACCGGAAGAATAAGAAATCTCTTATAAGAATTATAAGAGAATTTTAAGAGAAAAATCTCTTAAAAGAATAAGAAAACTCTTTTATAAAGGAATGGAAATGGTTTATTGAATATTTACAGATAAACTGCAAACAGAGAAAAACATTAGCAGGATTACTGCAATAACCTGCAGTCTTATATATTTACAGTAGATAATTAAATGAGCAAGTCAAATGAATTTGGATATGCAGAAGATTTAAAAATAAATAAATTTAAGGAACCGCAGAAAGAGGGGGAAGGAAGTCAAACTCTGAAATGTAAAATTGATTGTAAAACTAATGAAATGTATAAACTTGAAAAGTATAACTAAAAAAAGAGAGAGAAAAATACAAGGCTGCATAAGAAACATACATGTATGCGTGTCTTTGAATACAAACACATGTGAATTATGATTTATCCTTTTTTATGCAAGCAATGGAATATTTCTGGATTTCCAACTTCATAATGTCATGCAGTCACATCTGGGAGTGGGGGTTAGTTGTGGAATGCAACTACTTGCCCACAACTGTAGCTGAACTGAGGCCATCATATGCATTCTCTCTTACACATAAACACACAAGCATTCATTTACACCCATTGGACCATTATGGCCTTTTCAGGCATTCTGCTCCCGTTGAAAGGGAACTCATGAATGGGAAATAAATTCTCTGCTAATAATAATAATAATAATTATAACCCGCCCATCTGGCTGGGGTTCCCCAGCCACTCTGGGCAGCTTCCAACAAAATATTAAAATACAAAAGTCCTTCAGATATTAAAAGCTTCCCTAAACAGGGCTGCCTTCAGATGTCTCCTAAAAGTCTGGTAGTTGTTTTTTTCATTTGACATCTGGTAGGAGAGTGTTCCACAGGGTGGGCGCCACTTCCGAGAAGGCCCTCTGCCTGGTTCCCTGTAACTTTGCTTCTCATAGTGAGTGAACTGCCAGGAGGCCCTCAGTGCTGGACCTCAGTGTCCGGGCAGAACGATGGAGATGGAGACACTCCTTCAGGTGTACTGAACAGAGGCCGCTTAGGGCTTTAAAGGTCAGCACCAACATTTTGAAATGTGCTTGGAAACATACTGGGAGCCAATGTAGGTCTTTCAAGACCAGTGTTATATGGTCTCAGCGGCCGCTCCCAGTCACCAGTCTGGCTGCTGCATTCTGGATTAGTTGTAGTTTCCGGGTCACCTTCAAAGGTAGCCCCATGCAGAACACATTGCTGTTGTCCAAGCGGGAGATAACTAGAGCATGCACCACTCTGGTGAGACAGTTCATGGGCAGGTAGGGTCCCAGCCTGCGTACCAGATGGAGCTGGTAGACAGCTGCCCTGGATACAGAATTGACCTGCGCCTCCATGGAATGCTGTGAGTCCAAAATGACTCCTAGGCTGCGCACCTGGTCCTTCACACATAGCTCAAATGTCTGATGGATGGGAAGGATTCCCATGGGCCCACATCACAGGGGATCCTGTATATGTGAAGGAATCTCCCACCTTTCAGGGAATTACACTATCAGCATGAACACCAGGGGGAGGGAATACTTTCTGTAAGCCTACTTCCTGCTTGCACATTCCCCTTCCCTGTGGGTAAAAAAGGTAAAGGTACCCCTGACAATTAGGCCTAGTCGCTGCCGACTCTGGAGTTGCAGCGCTCATCTCACTCTATAGGCCAAGGGAGCCGGCGTTTGTCTGCAGACAGCTTCCGGGTCATGTGGCCAGCATGACTAAGCCGCTTCTGGTGAACCAGAGCAGCGCACGGAAACACCGTTTACCTTCCCACCGGAGCAGTACCTATTTATCTACTTGCACTTTGATATGCTTTCGAACTGCTAGGTGGGCAGGAGCTGGGACCGGACAATGGGAGCTCACCCCGTCACGGGGATTCGAACCGCCTACCTTCTGATCGGCAAGTCCTAGGCTCTGTGGTTTAGACCACAGCGCTACCCGCGCCCCTCCCTGTGGGTAGAATGCCCAAATAGGATTTGAATGTTTTTCTCATCTACAGAAGTCAATGTAAGCCACACGAGGCTGCATTGTATCTAAAGTTTCACTGCATGCTTCAGTTTTCAAAACTGCTTTGTGATCAGCCCAGAAAATACTGCACATTTTCAAAGGCACTGGCGCATAGTCCTGCAATTTGGGAAACTGAAACAGTTTCTGTAGTCCACGTAATGGGACACATCTGCATGCCATCTTTTCCATGAGATGGGAAGATTCCATCTTCTATGATAGCACCATCTGGCTGTTAGGAATCTTCAGAGAATAAAAATGTTCTGCAGCCAGATTGATGGTATTCCATAAGCAAGTGTAAGATACATTTAAAAAAAAAAAAAAAAAACATTTAGGAAGAAGCATTTAAACCAGATCATTTGTTTCTGCTAGTACTTAATAGAGGACTTCTAGCGAAAGCTCCCCTGTCATATTTTTCCTTGCCAAATACTAGCATTCCGTGTTTGGAAACATCCACCAATTTTTGTGATTGCAGGATTGTCCAGAACTGTTGGTTCACATGTTACTTGATGTGCTACTATGGCAAGACAGTACACAGGCAGGTAGGGTCCCAGCCTGCGTACCAGATGGAGCTGGTAGACAGTTACCCTGGACACAGAATTGACCTGCACCTCCATGGAATGCTGTGAGTCCAAAATGACTCCCAGGCTGCGCACCTGGTCCTTCAGAGGCACAGTTACCGCATTCAGGACCAGGGAATCCTCCATACCCACCTGCCCCCTGTAATCCCCAAACAGTACTTCTGTCTTGTCAGGATTCAACCTCAATTTGTTAGCCACATCCATCAGTGTCCATCAATGCACTTACACTTATACAACTGGTTTTGTGTCTTTATTTTTTTTTTAGTATTGGAAATTACACTGTAGTCTTTTTTGTTGCTTATAGATTACATGCTATTAGCTCACCAGGACTCTTATGTTAGATTAATTTGGTGGTGTTTTCAAAATTTCGGCGCAGTTGATTATCATCCACTTTAGTTAATGAATTAATGGGAACCGATTTTACACAAAATATGCCAGTTTTGACAGTGAAGGTCACATTTGTAAGCCATTTTGATATTCTTCTCAATAAAAACACAATAAAACATATTTTGAGGGCAATCCTATGCTGAGATCCACCAGCATGAGCAGTTTTGAATGCAATAGGATGCTTAGCCAGCTAGACTCAGCTGGCATTAAGTCCCGAACCCTAGCTCAGCTGAAGATACACCAAGGTAAATAGATCATACCAGCTCAGCTGGGGCTCAGCCAACACTTATCTCTGATATAAAACCATTTCCCCCCACTGTAATGTATTTTTGAAGTTATTTTCTACAATGTATGTATTTTTAATGCACACTTTACCCTTGTTTATGTTACTTGGCTGGAGAACTGCACTGCAAAATTCAGAGAAGCGTGAATTTTGTAGAATGGCTGTGTTTCAGTTTGTATATTTCAAGTACTGTGGAGTAAAAGTTCCAGCTCTGCTCTGTGTCAGGGACTGGGCAGAGGAGGAATGGTGGAGACTGCTTCCCAGCCTGACCCTTCCAAAGAAGAAGAAGACAGTTCAGAATTACAACAGGGGGTTGAGGGAGATCACAGCTCAGAGGCAGATGAGGGGGAAAGCTGGGAAATAATGGGAGAGGAGGAGGAGGAGGAAGAAGAAGCACCGGGGGGGGGGGGCAACAGCAAGTGGACACAGTGTGTTTAGAAAGCATTCTAGACACCACCACACCAGAACCTGGCAAGCATTGAAAGTAGGAGAACAAAGAGCTCAAAGGCAGAGGGCTCTTTTCAGCAGCTGTAGCGATGACACATCAGGGAGTTGGAAGGACAAAGGGGGTGGAGACTCACTCGGGACAATGCCATTATTCCAAGAGACTGCATTCACAAGCCTTTCTCTGTGAATATTGAATAAAAAGCAGATGATAACAACTTTTCCTTGTCTTGTCTGCTTCTGACAAACTGCTGTGGGGGCTTGGTTACTCTGCCGCCTGACACTCTGCCATACAGTCATTCCACTTTTCTTTTCTTGTATTTCAACATTTGCGAAAGCCAGTCTGGAAGTTTTCTCCTTCTTTGTTCAACTCCCTTATAAGGGAAGAAGTTGATGACGTAGACTGCTGTGGGTTAAACCACTGAGCCTAGGGCTTGTTGATCGGAAGGTCGTGGTTCGAATCCCCACAATGGGGTGAGCTCCCGTTGCTCGGTCCTACCTCCTGCCAACCTAGCAGTTCCAAAGCATGTCAAAGTGCAAGTAGATAAATATGTACCACTCTGGAAGGAAGGTAAACAGCATTTCCGTGCACTGCCCTGGTTCGCCAGAAGCAGCTTAGTCATGCTGGCCACATGACCTGGAAGCTGTACCCAGAAGCTCCCTTGGCTAGTAAAGAGAGATGAGCACCGCAACCCCAGAATTGTCCACGACTGGACCTAACGATCAGGGGTCCCTTTACCTTTACTCTTCAGCCAAAATGATCCCAACCCACCCACCCACTCCCTTTAGAAATTGGCTTAGACAAACATGATCTGATTCAGATGCAGGTGTGGCAATGTGATCCAAGACCACTGTCAGTCCTGTAGCATCTAAATCAAATACTGGGAATAGCACTAGATGTAGTATGTGTGTTGATTTTTCCATTAGCAATTGGATCATTCCCAAGAAGAAGATTGTCTGAATTTAGCCCACATTCTCATCCCTTTTCAACTAATAGGGATTTATTAATGGCAGGTTGTAATACAGAACAGTGATGGCAAATTCAGACTTCTAACCTTTTAAGAACACTTTAAATTCCATGCCATAAAGACTTGCGTTGGTATGTTAATTGCCCAGTCATATGGCAACTGGGCTACCTTCTGGCCTCTGGCATATTCAAAGTTCATTAATCTCCTTTCCTCACCATTCTTTGTGGCTTTCTTTTATTGAGAACCTCTAACTATATCAAAGATTATAAAAATTTCTGGCAGATTGAGATGGCTGTTATGATAAATTAAAGCAGACACTTTTGTTTTTAAAGCAGCCTGATCATCCGATACTTATGATATGGTATGAAGAGCAAAAAAATATGATATTTTAAGCAACAGATGTTGCTTGGCTTTGCCTCCCCTCCCCATCATTAAAATCCTTGCCTTAGTTTCAAGCATCTTAAATTTCCCCCTGGATTAAGAGCCATCTTATGAAGCTGGTCAGAGGAAGTCTCAGATTACCTCCAGGGCCCCCATAGTAAGAAACACATGTGGGGGGGGTCATTGGACCACTTGGGCAAGTCTTGCCGCCATTGCCCACTGCAACTGCACTGTCCTCTGTCCACATGTTCAGTACATGTGAGAAGGGGTTGTACGTCCAGGGTGGGAGGAGATTGGGGTTGGTTCAGGATCTCCACCTGCATGCAGAGTTAGTATCCACCTAGAACCACTGACGGAGGAACGGGAGTGCGGAGGGAGTGGACCACCCCCAGCACCACTATTCTGGTAGGGTGCCATTGCACCCCCCGGACATGTGCCGCACCCCCCCACACGCTGGGCACCATGCCCCCACAGACGGCTCATCACATCCTCAGAACACGCACCACACCCCTGCAGGCAGTGTGCCATGCCTTCATGGGTGGCGTACCACACCCCCAGGGTGCACGCCATGCCTCTGTGGGCAGCGTACCATGCCCCAGGATGTGGGCCACGCCCCTGCGGCTGCCAACCACACCCCCCACCTGCTCTCCACCCCCAGTAGCAGAGCAGCAGCTTTGCCACTGTCTAGAATGCCTTCAAATGCAGGCCAAATATATGGCTAGTGGTATAAATGGAGGCTGCAGACACACAATGATGGTGGGGTGCATGACTCCCATCAGGCGGGAGCCGATACTCTCCATCATGATGGAGGGTGTTTGATGTATCTGAGCCAAAGTATAAGTACATGATCAGCATTGATACGCAGGTAAGCATAGCACCACACTATGATTACTTACAAAAGGGGAAGGGAGGAAGAAGGCAAAGAGGTTGAGGGAACGTTCTTTCACATGTGGTGGACTTGTAAAAGGGTAAAAGAGTATTGGGAAATAATGCACAATGAATTGAAAAAAAAATGTTTAAAAGTGCTCCCCCAAAAAAACCACACACACCCAGAGTCCTTTTTGCTGGGGATAATTCAGACTGAAATTCCCAGGTGTAAAAGAAAGAAAGAAAGAAAGAAAGAAAGAAAGAAAGAAAGAAAGGAAGGAAGGAAGGAAGGAAGAGGTTATTTATGTATACCACTACTGCGACCCTTGTTAAAGGTAAAGGTAAAGGTACCCCTGCCCGTACGGGCCAGTCTTGACAGACTCTAGGGTTGTGCGCCCATCTCACTCAAGAGGCCGGGGGCCAGCGCTGTCCGGAGACACTTCCGGGTCACGTGGCCAGCGTGACATCGCTGCTCTGGTGAGCCAGAGCCGCACACAGAAACGCCGTTTACCTTCCCGCTAGTAAGTGGTCCCTATTTATCTACTTGCACCCGGGGGTGCTTTCGAACTGCTAGGTTGGCAGGCACTGGGACTGAGCAACAGGAGCGCACCCCGCCGTGGGGATTCAAACCGCCGACCTTTCGATCGGCAAGCCCTAGGTGCTGAGGCTTTTACCCACAGCACCACCCGCGTCCCTGCGGCCCTTGTTACTGCGGCCCTTGTGGCCCTTGTCACGTTAGACTAAAAATGAAAAATGAGTGAGGTCCCAACTAAAGAAGAATGGCAACTTAAACTGACAGAATATGCGCACCTTGCAGACTTAACATATAGAATAAAAGAACAAGAAGAACATACGCTTAGAGAAGACTGGGAAACGTTTATTGAATATATGGGGGGGAATTGTGTACACTTGGGAAAGGTAGCAGCATTAAGATAAATTCAACAGTGTAAATAAGTTTTGATGGATGAAATAACGGAATACTGAATGGTTTAGTTTTTGTAAAATATGCAGGGATTTATGATCTGCAAAATGAACCATGGAAAGAGAAGAAGAGAAATCATTGATATTTTAAGGAAGCTTAAATGAGTGTTTTAAATGGTAAAACCGAAAATTTAATAAAAATTATATATTAAAAAAAGAAGGCATAAAAGGGAACGAGAAGATGGAATGGAAAGAAACACACAATTAGCCCTTGGCATATTGCAGATCTCTTAACAAGATCATCACCAAAGCTGGGAGTGGGTGGTAGAGAAACAGAATCACCCAGAAAAGAATGAAAATGGCTTTTTATCCCCACAGGTTTATGATTACAAAGTGAACACGTCCTCCTTAGATTAAAATCAAACAGGGCTAATGGAAGTATAACGGGTTCAAAGTCCAAGTGTATTGTGGGAGAGGGGAGTGAGTGGGAAACCTTGGTAAGCAAAACTATATTTATTTTGTCCCCTGAAGTGGAAGCCAGCTGTGTCCTAATATTAGCATTTATTGCCCACCCCCACCCCCCAAAAAAACACCTCCCGTGTGTCTGCTCCTAAGGTTGCTCTGCTGGAGACACATGTCAACTAATCTATCTTCACTTGGTAGAAGTTAACAATATAAAGCTATACTGTCGCTATAAAGCCGGCTGATTATTCCGTGCAGCCACCACTTTCCAGGTGTGATTTATTTCCCTAATAAAACACAGCAACTATTCTCTGTTCACTCTGTGCAAGATATAAATAACACAAACTGTTCAAAGGGGGGACAAAATGTATTAAGAGGAGGGGGGGAACTAGAAAATGACTTTGGCCTTATAGGTCTAAGGTCCATAGGGTGTACGTTTCAATCTCCAGTCGGATGAATTGGCTGAACATCCCCCAGGGAAACCAGCAGAATATACTCTATCACGGCTAGAAAATAGGAATTGCTTGCTCGGTTTTCATTTTAGCTAAATAGCTCATTCTGATCATTAAGTATTGCACTATCCAACCCATCAGTTTGGGTTCCTTTTCGGAGTATCTGTCTACCCACCCACCCCTAGGTGCTCCTATCGATTTCCCCCCTTTTGATAGTTCTTCACACCATCAGATTTATGCCACAGAGCTAACATTTCCCCTCTGCTTTAGATGGTTTCCAGCTTGCTATATAAATATCAGCTAGCAATTGTTCTCTGTAAAGCAGTTGCCTTCATTGCCCAGAGATAGATGATAGATAGATAGATAGATGATAGATAGATAGATAGATAGATAGATGATAGATGATAGATAGATAGATAGATAGATAGATAGATAGATAGATAGATAGATAGATAGATAGATAGATAGATAGATAGATGATAGAGATATATAACTGTTGCTGGTTGGCATATTTCTTCATCTTTTTAAAAATTATACACATGAGGTTCATTTATTTTTTTTTAAAAAGCTTTCTCCCCTTGCTCTTTTGTGTAAATTACTCCTATAAGTTTCTAAGTCAGGACAATATATACCGTACATGCTGTGTCATATAATATCATGTTCCTAGCACCTTGATGTCACAAGTTCCTTTAATGCAGGGCTGTGACCCAACCTATATTGTTGGAGTTCAACTTCCATCAGCACCAGCTAGCATGGGCAATAGCCAGAGCCAGCCTTTCTCAGACACAAACTGTGGCAACTGCCTTAGGTGACAGGGGCTGGGGCAGCAGATTGGGCTTTCCCCGAGGGGCAGTGGCGTAGTGTGGGGGGTGCCAGGGGTGACGGCTGCACCGGGCGCAACATCTGGGGGGGGGCGCGAGTCCAGAGGGAAGGGACAAGTTCCTTCCTCCGCCGGGCTCCCCGCCGCCACCGCCAGCCTTGCGCCCTAGCGCGCACGCACCCCCCACTGCCGCCGCTGCGGCTGCGATCCACTCACTGCTCGCAGGAGGAGCAGCCGCTGCAGCAGCACCGACACCGACGCCTGGCCGGGCACGGGCAGCGTCCGCACCCCGACGCCGATGCCATCCTCTCGGCCCAGCCACAGGCGGCGGCTGCTTCTGCCGACTGGGAGGGAGGAGAGCTCCGAGGGGCCTTGCCGCACCCTGCGCTCCCCAAAACCCTCCGAGAGGAAGCCGGCGGGCGGGCGAGGGTCTCCCGGCGGAAGGGGGCGCCGCTGGCTCCGGCTCTCAGCGCAAGTCTCAGCCGCGGGGGGGGGGGCGAGGACGGAGCGCGGCTGGAAGCCCCCGGACCCGGCCGGGAGGAGGAGAGGCGCTCGCCAAGCCCGGATCTGGAGCGCCTTGGAGCGCGGGCTCCACCTACAGCCCAAGGAGAGGAGGGGACGGGGAGGTGCCCGAGGGGAGGGGGCTTCGGCTGCCTTGGCCCACGGGGGCTCCACAAATAATAAATTTAATAAATTCCTGCTGAGCCTTTGGGGGGGGTCCTTGGCTCCTTCGCTCGCCCCCAGCCCCAGTGGCGTAGCGTGGGGGTGCAGGGGGGCCCGGCCGCAACATCTGGGGGGGGCGCGCTCGCACTTGAGTGCTAAAATCCACGGGTTAGGGGGCGCAAATTACTTGCCTTGCCCCGGGTGCTGACAACCCACGCTACGCCACTGCCGGGGGGCACCCTTTGCTTGTTTCACCTGCCTGCTCACTTTAAACTTTAAAAGTGTAAACAATATTTGGAACTGCATGTTAAAGCGGTTTTTCAAAGTGCTTACCCTAAGCGAACTTGCCCATAATGCCTCACTCTGAGGAAGGGCCGCTTCCTCGAAATGGAGCCAGGAGAGCCCACAGATGGTTGCCTAGCCAGGCAAAGACGTGAGTCCAGAGCAGGTAATGTGACAACAGAGGAGGAGAGCAGCTTGTGCAGTTGAAAAGTGTGGGTGTGTGTAGGGGAAGAAACAATGGAAGAGGAGGTAGCCCTGGGGAGGCAGCCAGGGGTGTGTGGTGGGTGTGGGTTGACCCGGGTGTCATCACTGAGGGAGGTGCCAAAATGGCAAAAAATCCCATGTGTTTTTAAAATAAATATAAATTAGGCTCATGACACTTTTTTTGGAGGGGGAAAAAACTCCTGCACCCACCGCACCCCCCTTCCTATGCCACCAGTAGCTAGGTGAGGCGGGGGGGGGGGCACTGGGTGCCACACCACAGGGCCTGCAGCATGCCTGAGCCACACGTCTCTCCTGATGGGGAGGCGGCGGGTGGACTGCCTGCAAGCTCCGGGCTGCTTTTTCGAGCAGCGTGGGGCTTGCGTCTGCCCACTTCCTCAGCCGCCCTACAGCTGAGGGGAAGGCTGTCGAGAGGCTCCACATACCACGCCCTGCCTTGGCTCACCCCGAACCCATGGCTTCAGGACACGTGCGCTGCACTGGGCACCCAAGCGGCTAGCTACGCCGCTGGAGGCAGTAGCAGCAGCTGGGTCAGACTCAGACAGAACAATGTCTTATGCTGACCCTTACACTCTACAGTCCAGATGCGTCTTCCTTGTTAAGGAATCTTCGAATCACTTGAACAAGAAGAAAGGAAATGCATTCTTTGGTGCAGAGAAGAAAGGATTCGTTCTGCTTTCTATAGTTTTTTTTTTGGGGGGGCAAAAGAAAAACAAAGAGGGGCCTATTCATCAGAGCCAACTCCTAGGGGCTGAGGTTGCTTCACCCTCCCAACAAAATATTTGAGGGGGTTGCCCCCCAGGTTGATGGGAATTGCCATTCAAATGGTGTGGGGGAGTAGAGGGAACTGGCCCCCCTTTTGGTTTTTTTACCGCAACAAGAGAAACAGAAGCTTTTCCCTTTCTCCCATCTTAACAGATGGCAATGAATGGAATGAACAGATCCCATTGAAAAATGTATAATGGTTTTTGGCATGTTGGCTTCAGTGCACCTGACAATCTTTATAAGCTGCTTTGAAGAAAGGTTAAGAAAAGAGACCCATTAGTCCCCACCGGACGCTGCTCATCCTATTGTTCGACCTCTCCCCTTCCTCCTTCCTAGCACTAAGCGGGTTTTTTTATAGTAGGTGCGCTGCTGCCAGGGTGAAACGCCAGGCTGTCATGAACAGTCCTCATTCCTCAAAGTGCTTTTGGGCCAACATAAGATTGGGGTACAAAAGAGATCCCTGACACTGGGGCCCTAAGAGACCATGGAGGGCGGCCTATATGACTGAGTAAGGAATGTGTAGCTGAAAGAGTCCGCCTCCTTCCCTTTACAACAAGAGCAAAAGTCACAGCAGGAGTAATAGCACTGATATCGAACTCTGCTCAGAAAGACTGCTTGTGTTACACAATACAATTTGCTGCATGAAATTGCTTTAAAGTGATGCTTTTATATTCTTCTCACTTTTTGCAGAGAGTCCTCCTTCCCTTGCTTCTTGGAAATGAGAAAAGGCGAATTTCTTTCCTGCAATAGACAATTTTTCTTGTGTGAACAAAGAGGGCATATTATCCCATATAGCATTGACTTTGGCACTAGGTTCATTATGGTTTTCTTTTTCCATTGCTCACATCTCCGGTTTGCTTTGTTTTCTTGAAGCCAAGGGGGCAGGAGCATTTCCTGAAAAAAATAAAATACTGCGTCAACTTTTGCTAGGAACCAGCTATAGGCAAGACATCCAATGCAATGCCTAATGCTGTTGCAACACACTCCTAAACATGTTTTCTCACCTTCCACTGTGTTCTGTGGAGCTTATTTCCAGAAAGTGAGCATAGGGTTGCACCATAATTCTCAGTAATGTCTGTGGTCCATGTATGGTATTCGTACAGAGCCCCCGGTCGTTTCACGGACTCTTGACCTGTACACCACTGCTTTATTCTTCCACTGCCACCAACCAGGTTTCTTCTGGTGAAATACTGAGTCTCAGTCAGGTTGTAAAGTCAACAACAAAGATTAAAGTTTATTGAAGAACAAACAAGTTTAAATATATACAGAACGGTTTCTCAAATGCACGCCCTTGACTAGATGTGGCACTATCTCACACTGTCACACTCTTCTCTCTCAGTTCTATCCCTGTCTCTCACTCTAGCTGTCACAACTGTTATGTTCATCTTTTACTGACTCTGTCTGACTCTGACTCCTCTATCTCCCAGTGGTAAAACCCCTGGGCTGAGCCTCAAAACCAGGTAGGCTCCGCCTCTGAGCTTTCTCATTGGTCAATCTACATTAACCATTTCCATCCCCCTGTACAAACAAAATCACAAGGAATGGGCAAACACCACATCATGCTTCTTGGTGTGTCTGCTTAGGATTGGGCCGCAATACTTCTAAAACAAGGCTGATTCTAATCTTCAAACCTGTCCTGCATTAAAATCCTCATTGTGCATTTATTTATTTATAATTTTTTTTGCAAAGGATGAGAACCTGGGAGTTAACTGGGAGAAACACCTCAGTGTTTCTTCGAACCAATTTGAAGGGCAAAATAGCAACCCCATAATAATGTTCTGCTTAAATGTACACAGGAGTGTACTGTCTTGCAAATAGGGATGCATCTGGTCAGGGATGATGGGAATGGTAGTCCCAAAACAGCTGGAGGGCCAAGTTTGGGGATGCCTGTTTTAAGATTATTATCCAGAATAAGATTTGATGGCAGCACAATCATATATTTGGACTGCCATCCTGTGCTCAAACCCCACTGGCCTTGAAGCTATTTCAGACACCTTAAGGCCTGTGTCATTGCCATTTTGGACAATGGGTGCTATGAAAAGATACTGATACAAAAGGCTGGCTCATCCCACTTCCCAAAGCAAAAGAACATTTCTGGAGAGAAGGTGCTTTTGAATTAACAACAGCATCATTTGTTAGAGGTTCTAAGCAGAGACCGGATGGCCACCTGCTGCCTGTATTATATGTTTGTGTGTTGTCCTTCTGTCTGTCCTCAAAGATGCTCTAGCAGCAGATTTCAAAAAGTGACAATCCAGTCAGAAAAGAGTTGAGCTTATTTTAGTTTTTTTGAGCTATTTCTGAGGGAAATTGGCAAAAAATGACACTGCTGACATGGGCTACCATACGTCCAGATTTTCCAGGAAATTTCACCATTTTTTGCCCAATTTACTGCTTGTGGCTTCAGTATTCCAGTTATGTCTGGGGAATTCCATATGTATGGTAGATCAAAGCCAGCCCACCGATGAGGCAAGGTGAGCCAACTGCCTCAGATGGCAGGGTCCCCCAGGGCAGCAGATCCTGATGTCCAGCTTTCTCCCCCCCCCCATTCCATGACCCCTTCTTCCCTGCTGGGGAGTAGAAGGGTGGCAGCACAATTTTGGGGTCCATCTCAGGTACCAAAATCATGGACTAGCCCTGCTTCAAACTCTAGCAGTTTCCCTGTGGTGTGAGAAAGCACATTAAAGAATTTAAACAATATCCTTTTTTGTAATATGATTTTTGTTTCAAAAGAAGGCAGCCCGAACCACTAAGATGGCATAAATTCCCAAACAACAGAACTTGTGGTGACCTCAGTTTTATCAATCCCAAGCTAAACTCCTGTCCTTGTTCAGTTTACAACTGTTTTAAGTTGTTATTTTTTATCACGAAATTAATGTATCTTTTTTTCCTGTAGCAGAACACAGGACCCAGATTCCACCTTCACAATATAGTATAGCAATATAATTTAATTGTGAAATATATAAAATACACAATAAAGCGATCTCATTACAACATGAAGAAAAGTGATCAAGGGAATGCCTGTGCCATTAGGCGCAACATCTTATGTGACAGGCTACAGAAGCTGAAACGCCCACTCCTACACAACTATTGAAGTTGTGAGGGCTCTCCCCATTTTTGCATCAGGCCCCCTTTCTCTATTACAAATGTCAGCAGTGTTCTCCAAGTCTGCAGTACTAACCACACAACGGCTCATGAAAGCCCACTTCAAAGGAGAGGTGACCTTTCCAGGCTCCACAATTATTCTCCAGCTTGGATTGAAATCTGACCTGCGGTAGAATTCCTGGTCTCCACATGCACATCTCCACCGCCTCTTCATTTTCCTCAAACTCCCTCCCCCTGCCATCTCCTAGCCCCCTGAACACACTCTCTTCTTCCCTCTGTGCACATTTCAAGTGGCAGGAGTAGCAATAATATGTGTGAAGACAGAGCACATACGCTCCAATGTTTATTTGATGAAAATAGAGATGTCCTATTCCATAATAATAATAATTTTATTATTTATACCCTGGCCTCCTGACAGGGTTGCTCCAGCTTCTCTGGGTGGCTTCCAACATACATAAAAACACAACAAAACATTATTACTTTTTTTAAAAAAAACTTTCCCTATACAGGGCTGCCTTCAGATGTCTTCTAAAAGTTGTACAGTTACTTATCTCCTTGGCTCAGGGGTTGCATAACTCCATACCCTTCAACATTTCTCCAATGAAAACAGGGATGTCCTAAAGAAAAGTGGGACATTTTGAGATCAAACCAGAAACTGGGATGGCTTCCGTAAATCCAAGACTGTCCCTGGAAAACAAGAACACTTGGAGGATCTGAGAACATTTTACCCTTCCCTCTCACCCACCCACCCCATTTCCCAGACTCCCTGGTAGGAGCACATCAGGATATTAAGCCTGGAGAACCACGGGAGATGTTGTTACACCTAAGGAAGCAAATGCATCCCAAATTTGTTTTCAGAAAATAATACAATGCTAAGGTGGGGAGTAGAATGCTAGGCCTCCTAAACAACAAGAACAGGACCTGTCTTGCTCCATGTGCCTCTAACAGTAGCAGGATCGACAACATAGATGGGAACCACTGGCCCTCCAGAAGCTGTTAGACTACAACTCCCATCATCCCTGACCAATGGCCATGCTGGCTGGGACTGATAGTTGTTGGAGCTGAACAACATCTGGAGAGCCATTGGCATCCCGTCCCCGATTTCAGAAACGAGCAGATGATGCAGCTAATTATTATCACCTCTTATTGTCTGCAGCTCAAGCTCATTTTAATATTCAGGGGTTTGTTTGTTTGTTTGTTTGTTTGTTTGTTTGTGTTTTCTTTTAAAGTTGGCAACCCTGGGTGCATGTAAACAAGCTTATGTCCAAGTACATGAGCCTAAGTGGCTCAAAGATAGCACATAAACATCACAATCTCTTACCCCACCTGCCTGCAAATTACCAGTTGCTGCTTTGCTTCGGCTTAATATAGGGAGTGTGGCCAGCTGTGAAATTCAAATTAGGTTCCGGCTCCAAAGCCATATCTTTCCTTGCTTAATTTGCAAACTGTTACCATCTCAATCAATCCTAGTTGATATCCTCTAGTAACTGGTTAAATGAATCCTTAGAATGGATTTTGAAAGCATTACAAATTTCAAGGTAAAACTCGCCTTTCCTTAAAATAAGGGGAAATTAAGCATATTCCTGCAAATCCTTCTTCTAGGACAGAGTTTAATAGTTGTTGGGAATGGCGGGGAAGGAAATTGATGCTAATTTAGTCAATTCAATGATTCAACATGCCTGTCTTTGAGATAAGAAGTTTTTTTTAAACTCAGGAGATTTTTTTTACAGCCTGAATAGTGCAAATTGAAAACTTCACAATTTCACAGAAGTCAAACAGACTTGTAATCTTTCTTGGATTTGCCTAATACAGTATAGAGCTTGAAATTTTTTTTTTAAATTATTACATTGTATAACACATAAAAGTTTCAAGAGGGCTGACCAGATGCAAAAGAGATGTGGTTTCCTGCACCTTAAAAAAAAAAAAAAAAAAATCCTGTCAGAGAGGAAAATTCAGCATGGCAAGCTATACCTTCTGAAATTTCATCTCCTGCACAACTATTAAAGCTGTAAGAACTCTGTCTTCTTTTGCACATCTCCACCCCCTTTCAGATTAGTTTTTCAATGTTGTATTTATAATTAGCCCTGTCTCCAAAGAGCTCAAAGCAGCAACACCCTTCAACAGTACCACAATACTGAATACATCCAGATATATTTGATAGGGTCACACTCATGGACTTGGGCATGGAAACCTTGGTAATAATCCTGGCCTATTGGTTCTAGTAGTCATAAGTATTGGTGTCACTAGTTTGTAGCTCCATGATCACTGCAGATGGTGACAGCAGCCACAAAACCTGCTTCTTGGGAGAAAAGCGATGACAAACCTAGACAGCATCTTAAAAAGCAGAGACACCACCTTGCCAACAAAGATCCGTATAGTTAAAGCTATGGTTTTCCCAGTAGTGATGTATGGAAGTGAGAGCTGGACCATAAAGAAGGCTGATCACCGAAGAATTGATGCTTTTGAATTATAGTGCTGGAGGAGACTCTTGAGAGTCCCATGGACTGCAAGAAGATCAAACCTCTCCATTCCGAAGGAAATCAGCCCTGAGTGCTCACTGGAAGGACAGATCCTGAAGCTGAAGCTCTAATACTTTGGCCACCTCGTGAGAAGAGAAGACTCCCTGGAAAAGACCCTGATGTTGGGAAAGATTGAGGGCACAAGAAGAAGGGGATGACAGAGGACAAAATGGTTGGACAGTGTTCTTGAAGCTACTAACATAAATTTGACCAAACTGTGGGAGGCAGTGGAAGACAGGAGAGCCTGGCTTGCTCTGGTACATGGATTCATGAAGAGTCAGACATGACTAAACGACTAAACAACAACAACAAGAAGAAGAAGAAGAAGAAGAAGAAGAAGAAGAAGAAGAAGAAGAAGAGGAGGAGTTTGGATTTGATATCCTGCCTTTCACTCCCTTTAAGGAGTCTCAAAGCGGCTAACATTCTCTTTTCCCTTCCTCCCCCACAACAAACACTCTGTGAGGTTACCAGCAGTTCAACTCCAGTACCCATAAGCAAAGACCAGTTTGAGGTAGCAATGCTTCTGAATACCAATTGCTGGAAGCCACAGGAGGGGAGAGGGTTCTTTTGCTCAAATCTTACGTGCAGGATTTCCACAGACATCTGGTTGCCCACTGTGAGAACAGAATGCTGGACTATATGAGCTACTGGACTATATGGACTGCTGGCCTGATCCATCAGGCTCCTTCTCCCCTCTCTACCACCTCTCTCTGAGTGAAAATTTCCTAGTATTAATATTGGGTTGGAAGGATCCATTTTGCTTGGGGAGCTTTGCCTGCATAAAAAACATTTTATGCATTTGAAGATTATTATACAACATCTAGCATCCGAGATGTTTGGAGGATAATCCCCTTGCTGATAATCTCATTCACCTCTCGTATTATTTCCCTCCCACAGTGGTGCCCATTAGCACATCTGAGGTTGCCAAGAGGAAGTAGCAATTAGCCAATTTTCATAACAGAGCAGATGTTCTAAGAACTCAACCTCCTGCTGTAGGGGTTACATTTCAGAAAGGGCAGCTGCTGCAGTTGTTAGGGGGAAATAACCTGTTTAAAAGTTTGGCAGTTTATGCTTTCAGGGCAATTTGAACTACCTTAGAAAAGTTTGCGATGGCCACACACTCAGCATTATGGACACACACACATGAAAAAAAACTTTTCTGGAAAAGTTCATGGGATCACCAGCAGTTGAAGCTACAGATCAGCTCCTTCACATAAGAAAATGTGTGACAATCTCCAACATAAGGAATGTCATTGGGTGAGAATCCAGAATTGCCATGTTGTGATTTCAGGGTATGGTGACCAGATGCAAAGAAGGCAAACCAAATAAGGAGTCAAAAACACCCAGAAGTGTGACAGAAATGTAGTTGCATACACTTATGAATAAAAGGGAAAGAAAAGCCTCCAACAGTGTGTCGGTCTGCTTCCAGGGCATGGTCTGGAGACGCATGAGGCCAGCATCTTGTTGAAACTAAGGAGGTCAGGCTTTGGTCAGTGGTGAATAGGTGACCATCTGAGAAACACATGGATACTGCCTGAGGTGCCATGATGGAAATTAAGTGGAATATAAAATGTAAGAAAATCAATCAAGGTTAAGTGTTCATGAACACCACCTGCAACTACAGTGCACATAGAAAATAACAATGTGAGAATGCATCATAGCTCTTGGCAGGGTGAAGTTTTCGTCATGCATGTAGTTTACACAGCACATATAATACTAAACCTCAGAAAATTATAAGAGGAGTCATCTCGCCAGCTGTGTATATGAATGTATTCTTCCTAAGTGTGCAAATTCAGACCTCTTCATGCATTCAGAAGGACCCATGTGGGAAGTGCTATTTTGAGACACACACACACACAGAGAGAGAGAGAGAGAGAGAGAGAGAGAGAGAGAGAGAGAGAGAGGTGCCGGAACTCACCATGAACACCTCCCTTGTTCTCTTATAATGGCAAATGGTGCTCACCTGAGAGGTGCTGGAACTGAGTTCTGGTGAGTTCCAGCTGAGAAAAAGCCCTACATGTGGCCATGAAGTATTTAGGGAGAGAAGGCACTGGATTCCCCCTCACTGCCAATGCCCTAATGCATGCTGAATGATACTGCGGGGTTCCCAATTGCGAGGAGATTTCTGAGTGTATGAGACTGCAAGCACTTAGAATACCCCTTCAGAAAATCCCACTCAATATAGAAAGCTTGAGAGTGGAGTGAGCAAGGATTGAGGGTGAGACCAACATGCACACACAATCACATCCTTGACACAGTTTATGCACAAATGCATTAAAAAAATTCACCGGCAATATACTGCATGTGTTGCCACTTTCTATATTTAATATAGGGTGCTAATTTCCAGGTAATGATATCATCTATAACAGCAGTGAAGAACCCTTGGTTTTCCAGATGTCAGTGGGCTACAATTCCTATCATCCCTGGCCAGTCTCGCTGGGACTGATGGGAGTTGTAGTCTAGCAATATATGGGAGGAGAGGCAGAGGTTTCCCATCCTGAGGTATAAAAATAGGGATCTGATGAACCATACAGTAAATATTTGGACTCATAGAGACCAAATATGCAACACATGAATGCAAGTATAGTTCATCTACTGGTACTCAGGAGCCTGGAGAATGTAGATTACAATGCTTTCCCCTAGGTCAAGTCTATTGAGCCAAGAGGCATCAAAAACTTTTCTTTTTATAAAAAAAATGGAAACCCTGGGAGAGAGTGCAGTCTAGTGCAGAGGACCTTCCCAAGGAATCTTGCAATACACTGGTCCTTCTCCTGCTCCTGTCTATTATGGGGAAGGGTATTTTTGCCAGCCAAAATAAAGAGGGCACAGGCCACACCTTTTGTCGTTGCCTATGCCAATTTGAAGCCCTTCCTCTTTATTTTAATAATAATAATAATAATAATAATAATAATAATAATAATAATAATAATTTGTCAGGATGACACGGGAAAGTGTTTCCTCTGTGATCACATGAATGATCGTTCCTCTCTTGCATACTCTTAAGCCAGTGGGGTTCCATCTCAACAAAGTCAAAGCTTGTTTCAAAATTCCCCAGACGTGAATCCCTAGACTTCAGAGGTGCAGCAGCTGTCAGCGCAGTCTTGGATTTTCCCTTTGTTGAATGGGTGGCTGTCTAAAATGATAATGAGACCTCTGCCATGAAAAGGCAGCCAGCTGACTTGCTGCTTTCAACACGAGACCCCCTGCTTTCGCGAGGCGTTTGTAATCTGTTGTTGAAAAGTGAGACTCACAAGTCAGAGCTGCTGTTGAGCTTCCTGTTGTTTGTTTTGGCTGTTTTTAATTAGACCTGATGAATATGTTCTTGAGGGCTCAGCCAGCTTGTTGGCACTTGTCACCTAGGGCAACCGCCCCCCCCCGCTATCCCTCGCAGGTTTCCGGTACTTTTAACATGTGACAGTGAAAGGTGAAGCTTTCCTAAGCATGGTGTAGCAATGCTGGGGAGGGGCAATCAGCCAGTTTAATTTCTGCCCATTATATAGCCATTAAATGCTGCTTAACCCCACTAGGAAAAGCACCTTCCAGACAATGTATTTGCCCAGTTGAAAAACTTTACAGCAATTTTCTCCATATCTCTTGATTCAAAAGGATAATTTACAATGTAATCTTATAGATGTCTTCATAGATATAAGTCCCACTGAGTTCAGTGAGACTTATTCTCAGGGAAATCTGTCAATCACAATTTTTCAATTTCAAAAATTCAGTTTTCCGCATTGTCATGTGCATTTCAATTAACTCTATCCTATTTCATTTATATCTTGCCTTGCCTATAAGGAGCTCAAAGAAATCGATATGGTTCTTCCTTTATTTTATCCACAAAATAAGTCTGTGGGCTAGGTTGGACTTACCAATGGTGATTCATCCAAACTCACCTTGTGAATTTAATGACCAGCTAGGTTTTGAACCCAGCTTCCCCAGTCATAGTCTGACATTCTAAGCACCACACCACCCTAGCTTTTTGATTGTATATCTGTCCACCAAAAATCAATGCCCAAACATTTCTACCCCTACACTTACAAGAATACAAATAGCTCCTCCAGCTGCCATATGCTGTATTCGATTACTTCATAACACCTTCACATGTGCTTGTTTCTGACAGAAGTTGCTAGGTAGGCAAACGTCTACACAGACCATTCACATATCATATTTTTGAGCTGAAAGGGGACTTTGGAGGACGCACAATAGTTTCTGAATGGCTCGAGCTGGGAATATTAATAGCCATTATTTCCCTTCTTTGCAAGAATAGCACTAGTTTTTGTTTCCTTTCAGCTGGGGCTTCCTCAGAAGAGTTATATATGGATGGTTCCAACCAATCATTGATGATATCCAACCAATCAGGGATCATCTATACACAGGGAGCTGAATATTATTTATTACTTATTTATTGCAATTGTATCCCACCCCTTTTCACCAAGGAACTCAAGGTAGTGCACATGGTTCTCCTGGTCTTCATTTAATCCCCACAAGAACCCTGTGAGGTAGGTTAGGCTGAGAGGCAGTGACTAGCCCAAGGTCACCCAGTGAGCTTCAGGACCAAGTGGGGATTTGAACCCTGGCCTCCCAGGTCCTAGTCCAGCATTCTAACCACTGCGCCACACTGGCTCTCTGCAGCTGTGAGCCTTCTCTGCCTGAATAGGCTCCCTGGATGAGGAATTGGGTTGTATCTTAGTCCACGTAGACTAATTAAAATCAAATAACTTAAGCTATCCATGAATTAGCAAGGTCATTGATTTCTACAGGTCTACTCAGAATTTGTTGAATGATTTACAATAAAATACAATAAAAAACACACACAATCTTCTGTGTTTGGGTAACTTTAGGTTCATTCTGAACCCTCAAGGATATTCTGTAGTTTGTGGCATGAAGAAACACTAACATGGAAGCAGAGTGAGGCGATGTTGCAAATGAAAAACAAGAAGATGAGTTTACCATCCATCCTTGTTCAACTCATTACCTCTCTTAGCATGTCCTAAAAAGCGGAGAAGTCTGCAATATCAATAACCCTTTCTTAGCTTATTTGCCCAGTTCTGCACTGCACAAAAAAATATTTAGGCAATGATGTTCATGAAGATGCATCCCAAATGGAAAAAGTGAACTATTAGGTGTCATTGGAAGTTTCTTACTTGAATAAGGGTAATATTTTAAGAGCAGCCTTCACTTATATAAGAGTAGCTGTGATGAACTGAACTGAAGCTGTACATTGCTTTTTGGTGTGAGCCACAATGGAAAAACCTAACAATTATATCGTTTTCCCCATGCACAGGCCAAAGGGGTGTGTGTGTATGAGAGAGAGAGAGAGAGAGAGAGAGAGAGAGAGAGAGAGAGAGAGAGAAGCAAAGGAAGAGGGAGAAGGAAAGGAAGAGGGAGATAGAGAAGGAGATATGTGCTTATTTTTAAACCTTTGACCAGTAACTAGAAGAAATCAAAGTGTCAGGCAGGTTTCCAGCACTTTTTTTGAATAAAATTTGGTTTGTAATTTCCCCATGTTTACCCTATAGTTTTAGTCAAAGGAAGTAGGGTTGTTAGCGATTGGAACAGCAACATGGCAGATTGGCAGCGGCAGTGTGCAGAGCTCAGTCATCCATCCATCTTTCTTCATGGGCAGTTACTAGAACTCAAGTATAAGCTCAGTCCAAAAGTAGCCAAAGGAGTAAAAGGTTAAAAGGTAAAGGACCCCTGGGCGGTTAAGTCCAGTCAAAGGCAACTATGGGGTTGCCGCGCTCATCTCACTTTCAGGCCAAGGGAGTAGCATTTCTCCACAGACAGCTTTCTGGGTCATGTGGCCAGCATGAAGAAACCACTTCCGGTGCAATGGGACACCATGACAGAAACAGAGTGCACGGAAACACTGTTTACCTTCCCGCTGCAGCGCTACCTGTTTATCTCCTTGCACTGGCGCACTGGGTTTGCAGAAGCTGGGACAGAGCAATGGGAGTTCTTTTTTAAAAAAAAAATAATATTTATTGCTTTTCCAACAATTTAAACACTACAAAAAACAACAAAAAAAGAATAGACAATACAATACAATGCAAAAACACTACATAACACTAACACTAACACAAAACACTAACACATTAAACTAACAAAACAAAACAAAAGCAATTTAAAACACATCAAATAATTTCAATATCTTATCTTTCATCCACTTATTTCAACCACCTCCTCACACCTCCCTTTTTGTATTCCACTTCTGTTAATTATTTCAGCAATTCCTTTCCATCTTCCTCTGTTTTCTATCCTAAAATTATCTTAACATTCTAACCTTATTTTTCCCTTTAATATTCTATTAATCTATTTATACTTAATTCCTTATAACATTTCTACTAAAGCCATATAACTTCATTCCAACATTCTTCTAACATTCATTAATTTTGCAGTATTTCTGTAATTAGCCTTTAAACTTTTTCCAGTTTTCTTCCACCGACTCTTCTCCCTGGTCTCGGATTCTGCCAGTCATTTCCGCCAGTTCCATATAGTCCATCAACTTCATCTGCCATTCTTCCTGGGTGGGTAAATCTTGTGTCTTCCGATACTTCGCAATGAGTATTCTTGCTGCTGTTGTTGCATACATAAAAAAAGTTCTATCCTTCTTTGGCACCAATTGGCCAACCATGCCCAGGAGAAAGGCCTCTGGTTTCTTCAGGAAGGTATATTTGAATACCTTTTTCATTTCGTTATAAATCATCTCCCAGAATGTCTTAATCCTTTCCCTCCACCTGGAAACCAACTTTTTTGTCCAAATTGTATGCCTCCATTATTTGGTAATAATGGAGCCAATCTCGCACTCTGTTTTTCAATTTTTCAAAGCTCTGCAATTTTATTCTGTCTCCATCTTGTTCCAAAATTTCCCAATATTTCAGCCATTTGGCCTCCATATTGAGTTTTTTCTGTGACTTCGCTTCCATTGGTGACAACCATCTTGGGGTTTTCTTTTCTAACAAATCCTTATATCTTATCCACACATTAAACAATGCTTTTCTAACAATATGATTTTTAAACGCTTTATGTGCTTTTACCTTATCGTACCACAAATAAGCATGCCAGCCAAATGCATTATTGAAACCTTCTAGATCCAACACGTCAGTGTTTTCAAGAAGCAGCCATTCTCTCAGCCCAGAGCAATGGGAGTTCACCCCATCATGGGGATTCGAACCGCTGAGCTTCTGATTGGCAAGCCCAAGTGTCTCAGTGGTCTAGACTACAGCGCCACCAGTGTCCCTAGACAAAGGAGTATCATCAAACAGAACCCTTTTTGCTTTAGCTCTACTTCTGCTGGGGCATTTCCTTAACTATTCCCCGGCCTCCATGCCAGGTTCTCCATACCACACACCTGCATTTATGAAATCAAAATTTGGCAGAGTCAGATGTTAAATAACAACAACAACAAAAACCCAACAAACATATGCATTCTTCACCAACATCTTTGGGCTGCAATCAGAGAAATTGTTGTGGGCACCACCACCCTACCACACCAACCCACAACCAAGCATCCTCCCCTGCAACCAATTCCATGAGCTACAACAGAATGTTTCTTCCAAGCCAAACTTCAGTGGTAGGAAGGGATCCTGCAGGCAAAAGGAAAGCCCTCTGTGAGCACATGTGTGCCCACGTGACCATGTTGCTGACCTTTGCTCTGCTGTATCATTATGGATATTCTTCAGATAGTGAAGGCTTGTATGACTTGTACCATGCATGGTCAAATGTAGCCCATAAAATCAAATTTCACTTACTGACTATGTAGCATGACATTCGCAGGAAAACCAAAATGCTTGTTTACAAAGCTATTGTACTACCAACCTTACTGTATGTTTGTGAAACGTGGACCACTTATAAACGCCATCTCCAACTCCTCAAAATATTCCATTAGTGCTGTCTTTGAAAATTTTTACAAATTGTTTGGGAAGACAGGTGAACTAATGCCAGCATACTGGAAGAAGCAAAGATCACCAGTGTCAAAGCAATGATTTTTCAACATCAACTTCATTGGATTGGTCATGTTGTGCGGATGCCTGATTATCATCTTCCAAAGCAACTACTCTATTCTGCACTTAAAAATGGAAAGTGTAATGCTGATGGTCAACAAAATAAGTTTAAAGACTCTCTCAAGGCAAATCTAAAAAAGTGTAGTATAAACTGACAACTGGGCAGCACTGGCCTGCAAGCGCTCCAATTGGAGAACAGCCTTTACCAAAGGCTTTGAAGACGCTTGAACTCAGGATGAAAGAGAGAAGTATGCTAAGAGGAAGGCATGCTTGGCAAACCCTCACCGTGATCAACTCCCACCCAGAAATTTATGTCCCCACTGTGGAAGGACGTGGCCTCCACAGTCACTTACAGACCCACTGTTAAGACCGTGTTCATGGAAGACAATATTACTAGGCTACAAGTGTTCGCCAAAGAGAAGAGAACATGGCCTGACGGGTGAGAACCCTGATATTTAGGAGATTCCACAAAGGTAGCAAAAAATGCAGAGACTTACTGGGTCTCTGGTGGGCCACCACATACAGCTGGTAAAGTGTGCTTAGCTTGGTGTGTCTGAAGGAGTGCAGGTCTGGTCCAAACAAGCAGGAAGATCTGGGAAGCCCATGTCTACTTTACTCTGAGCTGAATTGGAGAACAATGGGGATGTCAATAACTCTCAAGTTATGAGCAGAAAAGAATTGGCCGAATGTCACTGTACACGTTGAGCTAAAGCCTCAGAAGCCGAAGTGATAATTAAATTATAAATAAAATTAATTGCACATGCCTCTTAGACACACACATTATCTGGTTTTCTTAGGGCATTTCTAAATTAGTAAGCTCTTCCTCCTGCTCCGCTATAATTGGGACTGTGTTTTGAGCACACATGAGAACTGAAATGTAAATATGAAGCCAGTAGCAGCAAATGAGTTGCTACACTGGAAGTTTCTCTGCAGATAACACAACACATTGCAATTTGCCCGGGGGGAGGTGGGGGAGAAAGGAGAAAAACGTAAGTGGCGTTTCTTATGGGTTTTGATATAAAACTGTTTGCAGTGCTCAGCTGCTACTGTTTAGTTAATTGTATAATCTGCTTCATAATTAGATTTCGTTTCGTTTTGCAAAAAAGAAAAGAAAGAAAGAAAGTTGTTTCAGGAATGAAACCTCCTAGGCTAAAAAAGAAAGAAAGAAAAATGCCATATACACCCACACCCACCCAGGAACTATGGAATGGATCCCAAAGGTGTATAAGAATTTGTTCACATGCAGAGCTCAAGTTAAACAGAATAAAATTGGGGAAGAAACATGACAGTACAAAGCTCAATAAGCTTGTTTTTACCAAAGTTACCTTCAAATCATTTTGGAACTCTATGACTGGAATCCCAAAGTGTTTTGCAACTTTCATAAAATGTAACTATGCAATTTGGCATCTCACCATTTTAAAATTAAAACCATAAAAGAAATAGATCCACGAGGGGAGACTGAGGTGACAAGAGAACAGGAAAAGTTAATTTTCTAAATATATAAAAAAAACATTCCTGGACATAAACATGTTTATTTGTGAACAAACAGATATTACAGAACATCAGAATTCTTCAGCATTCCTGTCTTCCTTGTAAATCAGATTCTGTCCCCAAAACTTCCTATCACTCAAGAAAAGAGGCCGAGGCAGTGCAAAACACAATATAATGAAATCGTATATGATACTTGACTAAGCGGCAATTGTGAAACCTCACTGTTGCTAAGAATGTCATAATATTTTAGAAGTAATTGAAAGATAAGGAACATTTTCAATAGCATGTCAAGGAAATGATGTACAAGTACTTTTTAAAGGTAGCATCTTGCATTAACCTCCATTGCAAGCTCTCGAAAATTGTGACTTATCTTTATATAGCAGAAAGGACATGTTGTTGAATCTGCTTAATTCTAGTATTCTGCAAAGCTGTAACAGTTCAAGATCATTATGTTAAAAGTAAGTAAATGCTAATATAAGAGTGAAATGGCATCTCTTTGGGAAGAAGGCAGCTTTCCCCTGGAATCCTGTACTTAGTTATTTCCCATCTCCATTGGTACCTTTACATCTTTTGCAGAGGATCTATGTTGTGGTCTACACAAAACCAGTTCTTTAGCCTTTTGACTCTATGAACTGCATAGATGGGTGATTTTTTGCAGAGTACTTGTCCTCCAAAAAGACAGCAAGGAACGCAAGACATTACAGAGATTTCTTCAGGCATTACAATGATGGAAGCAGAAATATTGGAGGGGGCAGCAGGAAAGACAGAAGCACAAACACACTATCACTGTTTTAAGTACCTTCCAACTTGTGGAAGGCAAACTTATGCAGCAGGGAGACATTTATATCTATGGAGAATCACCACATGTATTAGACCAGTGTCATTCAACCATCACCAGATATTCTTGGGCTATAATTCCCATCAACCCTGACAGGGATGGCTTGGGTTGAAGGGAGCGGGAAAATCAGGATCCAAAAACACAGGGGCAGCCTTCTGGCTCCCTACTTTAGACAGTGATAGTAACAGGGAATGGAAGTAGATGGTTGATCCCTTTTCATTCCTGCCCTCCACATTGTGTTTAGATTTACCAACTATAACTCTTGAAGAGGACTGTCTGCATCATACTGAACCTGATTTTTTAGATGAACTATTGCCACCAGAGACAGATTAAAAAGCCTAAGGGCACAGCTAAATTGGAGGGAGTACATCTAAAATATATTTATCTAAAAGTCTCCAATCCAGGCATATTTGGAGTTTCTACTGAAGGTTCCCCCTTCATGGATCACTGCCTTGTCGTGGCGAAGGGGCTTGAATAACTCCAAGATGCTATGAGCTATGCCGTGCAGGGCCACCCAAGACAGAAAGGTCTTAGCCAAGAGTTTAGACTAAATGTGATGCACCTGGAGAAGGAACTGGCAAACCACTCCAGCATTTTGCCAAGAAAACTCCATGGACATAAAAAAGGAGAAGCTTTGAGAAGAAAACGAGAGTTTCCAAGGCATGTTCTGGTTCATGGGGTCACGGAGAGTCGAACACGACTAAGACGACTAAACAACAACAACTGAAGGTTCACCTAAAGTGAAATATGAAGCAAATCTGGCATTTTCCTTCCTCCTTCAAGTGAGATTTCTTTTGCTGACCACCAGCATTATGCTTTCCATTTTTAAGTTCAGAATAGAATCGTTGTTTTGGAAGAAGATAATCAGGCATCCGCACAACATGACAAGTCCAACGAAGTTGATGTTGAAGAATCATTGCTTTAACACTGGTGATCTTTGCTTCTTCCAGCACACCAGCATTAGCTTGCCTGCCTTCCCAAGTGATATGTAAAAATTATCGGAGACACCGTTGATGGAATCTTTTGTGAAGAAGAAGAGTTAGGATTTGATATCCCGCTTTATCACAACACTAAGGAGTCTCAAAGCAGCTAACAATCTCCTTTCCCTTCCTCCCCCACAACAAACACTCTGTGAGGTGAGTGAGGCTGAGAGACTTCAGAGAAGTGTGACTAGCCCAAGATCACCCAGGAGCTGCATGTGGAGGAGCGGAGATGTGAACCCGGTTCACCAGATTACGAGTCCACCACTCGTAATCACTACACCACAATGGCTCTCGAGGAGTTGGAGATGGCGTTTATAACTGTTTCATGTTCCACATGCATACAGTAAGATTGTAGTACAATAGCTTTGTAAACAAGCATTTTAGTTTCCCTGCAAATGTCCCGGTCCTCAAACATTCTGCACTTGCAAAGCTCAGGCGATGCTGGATTTTGGCATCAATGTCAGCACCTGCCCCATCGGATAAGGAAAATTAGTTCCCTCAGATCCTAACACACTTCCCACAATTTTTCAGGGCTGGTTGCCTCCAGAACGATCTGTAACAATCTGGTCCTATGCATCATTTATATACATGAATCTTGCTGAATTTAATGGGACTTATGCCCAAGCAAGTGAACATATTGCACAGGTCAGCTTGCCTAAAGGCAGATATATTAGAGATCACAAACCCAGAACATTACTGAAAACTGTGCGCAGATGCCAGGCTCTTGCTGCTAATGAGACCAAGAAAGCAACGCTAATATGGGTCAGTTCCAAGGGGCAGCTTACTTGCTGCCTCAAGCGTGCAATCTGTCTCAGGAATCATTCCTGCATCAAAAGAAGGCCCTTCAGTGGCCCAGTTCTTGTGGACAAAGGTCACACTGCCTGTTATGGGGTGCTGCCAGAGCAAAGTTTCACCGGAAAGCCTTCCCAGGATAGTAGCAAGAAGCTCATATACATTAATACCTTGTGTCCTGAGGATCGTGCTGTGTTAACAGCTTCCTATATTCCAGGCCTTATTAATAAGCCATGACCTGCTGGCCCTGGGATTCCTGCAGGCAGATGTGTGAAATTATCCTCAGCTTTCAGAAATGTACTCGTTATACCCAGCAGCTGGCCATTATGATGGATCCAAGGAAGAAATAAGCAGACTATTTAGTTATCTGTCACATTTTCATCATGCTTTACAATTATGGTTTGACCATTATGTGGAGATGTCTGCTAACTAGATGGCTTTAAAAATGGGACTAGACATATTCACGGAGTGTATGGCTATCAGTTGCTACTAGTTAGTTGTCTTTATGCTCACCCCATGATCAGATTCCGTATGCCTATGAATATTGTGTCATGAAATTCTTCTCAGTATTGATCCAGAGCAGAACTCTGACGTATAGTTAGCAGAGTAAAACCTTAGATCCCCCCCCCCCCCAGTAGACCGGAGGCAATTAATATTTCATCCAGCAGAGCTTTACTGCTGCTGAAGGCAAATGAGCATAATGGTCACAAATCCAACACATTCAGGATTGGCACTGTCCATAAGAAATCCAATTGCAACAGATTTAACTTAAACTTACAATAATTCATAATAAAGCTAAACCTTAACACTATATACAGAGCACCGCACTAGAAGGAAGATGGAAAGTGAAACCCAGGCTCCTTCTGGCCTTACTTTAATAGTCAGCATGACCTTGACAGATAACAGAACCAGTTTAAACCAGCTGTACTCAGCTTCTCTGAAGGAATAACCCAACCATCATGAACCTTCTGCTTGTTTCTTCCACACGGAGAAGCTTCCAGAAAAGGGCTGCCTATAGACATTTGGTGGACCACTTCGCCAAACGGGATGCTGACCTATACTGGCCTTTGGTTTGTAATCATGCAAAGTGGTGCCGTTTCTTTATATTAGAGTAGGAAAGAGCAGAACATTGTCCTTAGGTTCACCCAGCCTTCAGGTATATTTATTTAAAATTATACACCACATGTGGGTTTCAAAGGGGCTTACGTGCACACACACAAAACCATACAAAATTTAAAACATAAATCAGAACATCAGAAAATAAAGCATTAGAACAGCATTCATAGTGCAAAGGTTGCCTGAAATTTTAATCTGGCATTTGAAACTCAGCAAGGATGCTAACTACCAATACAGTTCTTACAGGGCACAGTTCTTTCTTCCAAAATACCCAATCCATGGGTCTTTCAGGAAAAAACATACACCCAACACCTCTCATCTCAGAATGTCCTTTGTGTGCAGCCCATTATTTGCTCGTACATAACAATCCAAACTTGCACAGGTCCTGCTCTAAACTCCTTCTCTATTACGAGCCAGATTTGTGGCCAGAATGGCCTTCCTCTGTAATGGCAGAAGGGCGGGAAGGTAAGAAAGAAGGAAAGAACCTGTCCTTTCAAACTCACCTCTCACCAGGCAGCAAATATCTTCCAGTTCTTCACTGAGATCAGATTTTACCACTGTTTGTACATTACATTATGCATAGGGTTGGAGAGCTGGATTGTATCCTCCTTGCAGTTCAATAGAGGAACTGAAAGAGCCTACAGATGTACAAATCTTGTATGCATCGACTTTATTAACGTTATAACAGATCCCTGGATTGGCAGGGTCCAAGATCGCTCAGAGAAAGGCTATGCTTGTGCAGTTTTTAGGTCTCTTTAAGACCATCTGCCAAAGATGCAGGGGGCTCGGGGGTGCAGCCAGAAGCTAAGAGTGGGCAGGATCATACCTACCTGCCCCCACTCATGTTCCATGTAACATGTGAACACTTCTCTAATGTTCTCTTCCACAGACTATGCGGTGGTGCACTCCACTTTCTTGAGGGACTTTATTTTTCCACAGCAAAACCTAGAAATATAGCACAAATCAGTAACACCTCCCCAGGTGGCATGTGCTGGGATGCTGCACACCGACTCTTTAAAAACATAACTGGTGTAAATGCTGTTAGTTGAAAGTCACACTGAAAAAAATGCTGCATGTTGATTTCATTGCCTATCAATAGGGTGTGCTACTGCTATACCGAACTCCTTGGTAGGATGTAGTCAGGATACAAGAATCTCCACCTAAAGCTATTCTGGACAACATCAACAAAAAAATAGCTAGCTATCTTGGTGGTTATTGGACAGTCATAATGCATTTTCTGGAAGATCTCTACGCAAGTTCCCTTGAGTAGCCAGTTCATATTAATCAAGGACCATGTGAATACAGAAATCAGGAAGCCATCTGTTTACTGGGAATAAAGGTAAAGGTACCCTGGGAATAGGTGACACTAAATATTGGCGGGGATGTGACACGATTGGCTAATTCTACCACAGAAGGTCATATTTCCCTCAGGTTTAGCTGTTTTGGGTGGATGTCTTCACAGAAATTGAGCAAATTACCAAGCAACAGCTTTTAACGACCTCAAGCTTTCTCCTCTTTCATTTTTTGATTTCAACATAGAAGCTCCACTTTCTAATGACTTTTTTCTTTATCTCATTGTAGCAACCAGGCTGACAATAGCGAAACATTGGAGAACCCTGAGTACCAATCTGATGTTGGAACAGACTGCCCAGATATGACAGCTTGCATGAATGGAAAAATTAACCCACAAACCAGGAGGAGGAAACATATGGTAGAAAAGTTTTAGACCACTGCTTTATTTCCTACACTGCAACAACGGGACAAGGCTTTTGCCCACTGGGAACATGTTGCCTCATGTGGGAAAGCACTTTGAGATAAACAATATGGTGCTATTAAGTTGACTACAGCTGGGGGGCTGGTAGCCTTTCTGTTTCATATTGTATTTTTTGCAATTGAAAAACACAATCATGGACTTCTTCTTTTCTGAAAGAAGCATTCTGTTCATACAAGAAACCTTAACTGCATGAATATTATGCCATATAAAATTAGCTTTTATATAATAAGTTTTTTGAAGGAAAGCTGGGTCAAACTCCCCTGCTTTTGGGAACCATTCATCCCCCATGAAAATATAAAAGGGGACTTTTTTTGGTAACTTTGAGGCAATAGCCACCTTCCCTCTGAGGATCAATCCAGTTAAACCTCAGTTCCCGAATGGCTCCATTTTGGAACGTTTTGGCTCCCGAATGCAGAAAACCCAGACGTAAATGCTCTGATTTTTGAACTTTTTTCAGAAGCCGAACATCTGACGTGGCTTCCGCTTGAGTACAGGAAGCTCCTGTAACCAATCGGAAGCCGCGCCTTGGTAGTCAAACATTTTGAAAGCAGAACGAGCATCCGGAATGGATTATGTTTGACAACTGAGGTTTGACTGTAAACCTTTCTCTCCCTCTGTCCCCCAAATGCAGTTGGTTCATCAAAACACAGCACCAGTCCCATGGGGGCATTCTGTCCCAGAACTGTCCCTGGACTTCTGAAGGCATCCAATTTGCCACTTGAAAAAGTGTCAAGGCTTTCACGGCAAAATCTAGAAAGCAAGAAAGAAAAAATACAGCTGTCAGGACAAGTTTACATATAAGGTCACCCCACAGAAAACCCTTAGAATCCTCCCCACCCCTGAAGTTTAATCTAATCTCCATGGAGCATTTCCATTCACCTCTCTCCCTGAAACGTACAACCATCACTGGGCCAAATATTTTAGCCTAGCACTACTTCAAACACTTTTCAGACCCATCCTTCCCCAGCACTAGACCCTGCTACTGCTGACATTGATTGAAAATCTCAGCGGATGCTGTCATCACCTCATGTCTCTTGAAAAGGGAATATCTGAAGAGCAACTTTATTCCTCCAACACCTATTCTTCACACTGAATATTGTAAACTTAATTGAAACGCTAATATGGACTAATTTGCATCTAGGAAGAACAACTGCCTGAAAAAAGGATCACCCTCTAATTAAAGTTTAAACATCAACTGACAAATTTGATGGGGATCAATACTGTCAAAGAGCTGCTTCTCATAAAATAATTATTTCACATTACAGCAATTATGAGGCAGTCTTAATTCTCAGCGAGGTCCTGGTGGACTTCCTCATGGCTAATGTCTGAATGCCACAGGAGAAAATGGTGTCTGCAAGCTGGCAAATTCTGTGACTTTTGAACAAACTTTTGAACATTTGTTATATAGCTATTGGAACGGTGAACAGAAGATAGGAAATTACTAGAGGCTAGCAAATGGTAATGAAATGCATATGATGATTAATAACCTCATGGGTTTATCAAAACACCTATAGATAAACTATTATACGCAAAAGCAATTTGAACATCACGTTCAAGCAGTTAAAGCCCAAAGTTTCATATTAAAGAGCTATGCACGTTGATCTGACAAAGACACACACATGTAGTCCTTCATCCCCAACCGCAAATAATTGGAGCTGTCAAAGCTGAAATCATCAATCATACCTTTGGGAGTCTGTTAAATCCATTTCTGGGCATCCCTTTCATTAATGACATATCAGACCCCAGTCCCACACATATTCCACTGGCAATAGTCAGTTGAACCCCCAAGTGAGATGCTACACTAGGGTTACCAGACGCCTTCGGTTTCTGGGGACAGTCCCCAGATTTGCAAATCTGTCCCCGGACAAATTCCGTCCCTGGAATGTCCCCAGATTTGCAAATCTGTCCCTGGGAAACGTGGCAGAGGCAGCCTCAGCAGCCCAGAGCCAGCCTGGTAGCACAGTTGGCTCTGGCTGGCTTCAGGAGCTACTCGCTGCCGTGGCGCCTGCCATTTTTCCTCACCGGAAGTCCCCAGATGATGTGTCTTGTGCACATAGGATGTGTCTTGTGTGATCTCCTGCCCCCTTCCCCCTTTGTTTTGACTGATCAGGGGAGGCTTGGAGGTCACGGCCGGCTGTTGCCCAGTTTTTTAAAAACTGTGCATTTATGTTTCACAGGGTGCAAAAGAAGGGCTTTGCACCTTTATACAATATGCATGTGTGCTTGGGCCCAGGGTCTGTTGCCTCACCATCCCCACTGCTGACTCCCTGTTGCTACTCAGCTTCAAGAAAGAAAGAAAGAAAGAAAGAAAGAAAGAAAGAAAGAAAGAAAGAAAGAAAGAAAGAAAGAAAAGAAAAGAAAAGAAAAGAAAAGAAAATGTGTCCCTGGATTCATTAAAAAAATCTGGTAACCATACGCTACACCAGAGCTGCTTTTTACAAGGTTTAATGAATGGGTTGGAGTACAATTTGAATGGATGTCCACACAGATGAGTTTCTAGGGAGCAACTTGAATGCTCCCTTTGTAACGTGGTGCCCAGTAGGAAACTGAGGGTTCAAATCTGCTGAAACAGGACCCGATCGAAACTGCCACTGAAATATTGGCAGTTCTGGAAGCAAAAACAAAACAAAATTTCCTACCCAATATGTATCAGTACCAACCACATGGTGCTGGAAATCCTTAGTGCATACTTTTGCAGTGCACAGCCTGCTAATAAAATTGAGAATGATCACCAGATCGGACCCATGAAAACATTAATAGCACCACACTTTGAAATCTCCATTCAGTGAATTGGAGCTTGTGCAGATCAATAGTCTACCTGACACTACCTCTGTCTTCTTCTCAGTCTTTGCTCTCAGTGTTTTGATGGATGAGGTGCAAGGTGTGCTGGCTTTCATTAGTCTAGTTGGTAGATTAATTAGCTAAAGCTTTTAATCAACTAAGTGGGCCCAGTGTTAATCAGTGGGGATCAATATGGAGAGTTATGAGCAAACTTGTTTATTTCGTAGGCTATTTTGTTTTTGGTGTGTTATTGCCATGAAAAAGATAAGGTGGAAATAGACTTTCCTTCTGACAATAGGTAGTACCTTCAGCTAATTAAATGGTAAGTTATCACACACTTTTTCTGGTCTCTCGAAAAGGTACCTAGGTTGAGGCTTTGGAAACATGCCTATTTATTATAATTTTATCATCTGTTTAATTGATTGTTTAACTACAATGTTTTTAAATGGATGTACATCCCTGCCAAAAGTAGTATCTACAAGGCTCATGCATCTCTTGCTTTTAGAAGAATATATATGTGCATCCAGATTAGGGGTTGGATTCAACTACTGCAGTCTCAACTAGGGCCAGGGCCTTTTCAGTACTTGCCCCAACTTGGTGGAATGCTCTGTCACAAGAGACTAGGGCCCTGTGGGACTTGACATCTTTCCGCAGGGCCTGCAAGACAGAGCTGTTCTGCCTGGTCTTTGGTTTGGACTCAGTCTGACCCTTATGTTTCCCTCCCCCTATGGTTTTGAACTGTGGGCTAATATTAAAGTGAGGCTGCATTTTAAAATGTATTTTAACTCGTATTTTAAATTGTTTTTTTCCCCTTCCCCTATTATGTTTTTATTATGATTTTACTGGTGATAGCCACCCTGAGCCCAGTTCTGGCCGGGGAGGGCGGGGTATAAATAAATTATTATTATTAATTCTGCTAGCAGAAGCAAGGACAATGTCTCCTGCTAGTGCAATGGGGAGTCCCCCCCCAAAAAAAATCCACTTCCCCAAATCCACTCTGGAGGGTTGGAGGGCCCCCCCCCCTCGCCACAAGCAGCATGTGGAGTGAACAGAGGGAAAAATCATTCCACTGGGCAAGCAGAAAGGCTTGCACTGAAATATCAATTTCCTTTGTGTTATGTTGAACCACACCGCAGGTATAGAAAATTCGGTCTGCATCAGCGTTACATGTATTTTGTACATTGCCTTGAAACATCTGTGTGGAAGTCAACCAATCAATCAATTGTTCATTTATAAGCTTGCTCCCTCCCACTTCTGCTTCAATCTGCAGTAAAGAAAACAACAACCCATAATGCATACACATGGAAATGTGCATTATTTTTGTATGCATTTTACCCTAAAAGACACATTTTATGCATATTTTGGTATTTATTTTTTAGATGACATCATGTTGCAAAATCTGAAGAAGTGTGAAAACTAAACACAGATAATGGCTACCTAAAACTCTTATTGTTGAAGCTAACTAATCCTGTTCCAGTGTAAAGGTAAATTGGCACCTTTTTAATACTAAAAGTGCATTGTAGTTTGGGAGTCCCATTATATACTTTAAGTGTATAGAAGCACTTTCATTACATATCTATAAGTGCCAGATGAAAACACTTCTCTTCAGCCAGGCATTCGGCAGATTAACATTCTATGGCTTTTTAAATGTGTTTGTGGGAAGTGGTTATTGGTTTATTTTGTATTCTCATTTTGTATTTTTCTGTTGTGAATTGCCCTTGTATTTTCGGATGAAGGGTAGTACATGAATTGGAATCATCATCATCATCCATGTAAATCAGGTCAGCCTCCTTAAAAATGAGGATCAAATCATCAAGCACCCCTAAGATTAAGGTAAAGGGACCCCTGACCATTAGGTCCATTCACGGATGACTCTGGGGTTGCGGTGCTCATCTCGCTTTATTGGCCGAGGGAGCCGGCGTACAGCTTCCGGGTCATGTGGCCAGCATGACTAAGCCGCTTCTGGCGAACCAGAGCAGTGCACGGAAATGCCATTTATCTTCCCGCTGGAACGGTACCTATTTATCTACTTGCATTTTGAAATGCTTTCGAACTGCTAGGTTGGCAGGAGCAGGGATCGAGCAACAGGAGCTCACCCCGTCGCAGGGATTTGAACCGCCGACCTTCTGATCGGCAAGTCCTAGGCTCTGTGGTTTAACCCACAGCGCCACCCGCGTCCCCCCCTAAGATTAACCCCATTCAAATTTCTAGGATGACAGGAAGGTAGAAAGTTTGGAATCCACTGTGATAGACCTGCCACTAAATGAAACGTTCTGATACAAAAATTGTAAAGCAACCCTGTGGATGTATTGTACCAAGGTAGAAGTGATCGTACTTACATATCAAGAGAAACGAAATTCTTTTTCAGCAAGTGTCCTCATGTCACTCCTCTGTCCCTGGGAAAAAAAGAAGTTTCTTTTGAATTCCATTGTCCTATTTTATTTCTGACAAGCTGTCAACAGCTCAGTGACATCCTATCTGCCAGAGCAGATCAAAGCAGACACTGTGTATACCTTGTGCAAGCTTCCAACAAAAGAGCTCAATTGGCCTTTAAAGATATAAAGTGTGACAAGTAAACATCAGTCTGCCTGTAAGAGTCTAAATATGTAAATCGGAATGTGGAGAGATTTTGCCTGGACACCTCAACATGCCTTTTACAGAATGCATTGAAGCAATCACTGTGGATTTAAATTCCATGTTTTGAAGTGCTGAACTCTGAGGTGGATTCACAATCCTAAAAATATTTCCCTTGAAGCTGGACGAGAGAAGGCAATAAGATTATTGCAGAAGATTAAAACCTTGAAAGACTCCTACTGCAACAGGATACTGCTGATGAAATTTCTTTCCCCAGTTCAGTTTCTCTTCTGCCTCTAACGTCTTAGGGCAAGAGAGACAGTCAGTTGTGAAAGTCAACGGGGTCAAAGACGTCGTCTTTTAGTGCAGCTGGGCAGCAGCTCAGGGCAACTTGCCACCTATCTGCATTGCGGTCAGGGCCTCATCCTTGGAGACAGTCAGCTGGGCTGGTTGGCTTTCTGGGGGAAGGACCTCAGTGTGGACCAAGGAGGGAACCTCTCCTGCTCTGCTCCTAGACAATAAATCAGAGCAGAGCTGGCAGGGGCTGATGGAAACTGTAGTCCAAAACAATTTGAGAGTACCAGATTCAGGCATGCTGAATTGCAGGCCTGGGCTGGACTTCAGGATTGTTGTCAAAAACTTCCCACCAACCAACCATTGTCTTACTCATTACCTTGTCATTGGTTGTTGGCATCTATCTGTCTTGGGAGTCAATGGAGGAGGGCGCCTTTGGGAGTGAAGTCACACTGTTGGAAAGCTGCTGCGCCTGCTGCAACTGCAGAGACCGATACGGGAGAGACATGCTTTGCTGCAGGTGGGGCAGATGAAGGCATCCAGCTGTGCTGCTGCAGATGCACAATGGCATTTCTTCTCTCTGTGCTCTACCCAGTGGTGATTCCTCCTCTGGTCCCTGCTGTGGATACCCAACCTGTCTGTCTGTCTACAGGCACTGCAGTCATATGCAAGGGATTCCCACACAACAGGGATGATGTTGCCAGCCTTCATGTCTCATTTGCATACATATTTGTAACACAGAGCTGGTCTGCCCTTGGGCCTGGTGTCTAAAGCCAGCTCTCCAGAGAGTGTGTCCTTGGGATCCTGCCATCTACTTACTTTACCAAACCTTTATTAAAAGGTAAAGGGACCCCTGACCATTAGGTCCAGTCGTGGCCGATTCTGGGGTTGCAGCGCTCATCTCGCTTTATTGGCTGAGGGAGCCAGCGTACAGCTTCTGGGTCATGTGGCCAGCATGACTAAGCCGCTACTGGCAAACCAGAGCAGCGCACGGAAACACTGTTTACCTTCCTGCCGGAGCGGTACCTATTTATCTACTTGCACTTTGACGTGCTTTCGAACTGCTAGGTGGGCAGGAGCAGGGACTGAGCAACGGGAGCTCACCCCGTCGCGGGGATTCAAACTGCCGACCTTCTGAACAGCAAGTCCTATGCTCTGTGGTTTAACTCGCAGCGCCACCCGCGTCCCCAAACCTTTATTAGGCATTACAAATAGAGGCCATCCTAAAATATCCATATATAACATTTAAGAATATATACAAATAAACAGCTGTGTAAAATATGTAATAAGTATTTTCATTGGAGTTTCTTCCCGCTAAACAGTGCCATTCACCACTCTAAGAGATAGTATTGACAAAAACACAGCCACCCTTGCAGTTGCTTCTGGGTTAATGTCAGACAGATAGAATTTGATATTTTCATTGTTCTATGATGTTAGATTACCCAAAATTGGGGATAGCATGTGCTTGTGTAGCTGGTTGTACAATGGACAATAGAAAAGAATATGTTCTACAGTGCCCGCCACATTCAAAGAACATCCACAATGTCCAATGTCTCTGGGAATGGGATCCTGCTATCCAGCAGGTAGCACCAGTTGTTGGAGCCTGGGGAGGGCACACATGCGCCGGGTGGGGAGCATCCCAGGTCTTGCTACTTATGCTGCCAGAGCCACCATACCCCCACTGGAGCAAAGTGGGCTGTGTAGTGCTGCCTGCTCACCTGTGCAGGGGGAAGCCCGACCAGTTGACCCTCTTCCCAAAGTGTGGTGCTTTAAGAAATACTGATCTTTAATTGCTGTATTGCGGTGCCTCAATTTTATCTTATTTGAGGTGCACATTTGGTGGAAGAAGGCAGTGTATCTCATGCTTTATGAGCCATACCACTGCTTTGCAAAATGCATATACCCATTCTCACACTTTTAAGATGATGAACTCACAGCCCTTGTCCATGCTTGTTTCAAACTAGCATGAAATGAAATTGCGTAGCTGAGGAACTTCAGACGAGTTTGGAACATTAGCATTCAAGCTCTGCACACACCATAAAAGCACCCATCAGCACAGCTCGCATTCTCTTGCTTCTTCTCCGTACACTGTACTGTATTATATATAATTAAAAGGATATTATTTGTCTATACTGAATGGCTGATTTTTCAATTCCATGGTTCGCCTGACAGCCATTTGTGTTTATCTTACTCAATGATGGTTGACAACATTCCAGTAACTTCACACATTCATTTGCATGCCCCTCTACAATCCTGAAAATGTATGGGTTGTTTGTCTTCTAACTTTCAAACATTCATATATCCCTTCCTATTCTCTCCCCACCAATAATGATAATAATAATAATAATATAATACCCGCCACAAAGGGTACTCTGTAGATAAATCGTACTTCCAGACAAATCCCACTTAGGACACATCAATGGTTTCTGTGGCTTCTTCTAACTTACCTCCGTCAGTGGATTAGGGGTGAGGCAATAGAGGGACTTCACATATATGCAGAGAACCCTGGGAAGTTCATTTTGTTTCTCTGTATTCTTCAGAAAGTATCCCTCTCTAATAGCCTTACCCAACCTGGCGCTCTTCAAATGCTTCTGACTGCAAGCCTCATCGACCTCCATACACACAGTTTTGGACAGGGATAGAAGTCTTCAGTTGATTACTTTACTGCAGTCTTCCTCAATTTTTCAAGCTAGGGCTGAAGGGAGCAGGGGCGGAGGAAGGGGGGTGCAGTAGGTGCGGGCGGTCCCAGGCGTCACCACTGTGTGGGGTGACAAAATGCCGGGCCGCACTCACCATGGGGCCTGCAGCGTGCCGAAGCCATGTGTCTCTCCTGGGAGAGACGCGGTGGCCTGAGCGTGCGCAAGCTCCGCGCTGCCCAAATGGTCCGTCTGCTGCCTCCCCCCCCAGCTGTAGGGTGGCTGAGTGGGAGGAGGCAGGCAGACTCCAGAGGCCCCACGGTGCTCCCCACCCCATGGGTGGTGCCCCCTGCCCCTGAGCACGCCGCCCCAGGAGCCCGAGAGGCTTCTTTCACCGCTGGACGGGAGACCCAGTGTGGTGTAGTGGTTAAGAGCAGTGGACTCGTAATCTGGTGAACCGGGTTCACTTCCCTGCTCCTCCACATGCAGCTGCTGGGTTACCTTGGGCTAGTCACACTTCTTTGAAGCCTCTCAGCCTCACTTACCTCACAGAGTGTTTGTTGTGGGGGTGGAAGGGAAAGGAGAATGTTAGCCGCTTTGAGACTCCTTTGGGTAGTGATAAAGTGGGATATCAAATCCAAACTCTTCTTCTTCTTCTTGTAGTCTGAAATATTTGGAGGGCACCAGGTGGGAGAATCTACTCTATTAGGTTCCTGTCGGTAAGGGCTAGACTAGCTAATGCCAATCAGGGATGAAAAGCAGGTCTGTCTCAATAAAAATGGCAGCCATACAAAGAGACGCATTTTGGAACCATTTTGCGATGAAGAAGGGAGCTGCCCCATGCTCCTAGTGCCTGCTGTCGGGGGAGATCCGGAGGTTTTGCCCTCATTCAGCTGTGCCACAGATGACAGCCTTGTTATTTTATCCAACAGGAACTAAAACCTACTTTGCACTTGATGGAGAAGCATGAAATGAAAACCCTGGGATGTACCACTTCAGACTGCAAGTGAAAGCTGACCTATTCCCTCTCCTAAAAAATAATGTGCCTGCAGAAATAGCTTCAAGTTAAAAGAAATGAGATTCCGACTAAACATCAGGAAAAACTTTCTGTCAGTAAGAGCTGTTTGACAGTGGAACGGTTTCCCTCAGGAGGTTGTGAACTCTCCTTCCTTGGAGGGTTTTAAGCAGAGGTTGGATGGTCATCTGTCATGGATGCTTTAGTTGAGAATCCTCCATTGCAGGGGGTTAGACTAGATGACTACAATTCTATGATTCTGTTATTCTAGGGCCTCAAGAAGGCACATTTTTCAATAATGCTTCATTGCTTCACGTGCAGGTTTGTAATCACATCTGTGAAGTCTCTGAACGCCTCACTTTCTGCTATTACATCATCTCAAGTGCTGCTGGAGTCCCTGCCCATGTGTTTATACATATCATTCTTCTTGTTGTTGTCTTCTTAAACTACAAGGACTTTTCTTCCTGCTGTTTTTTAGACTAATCAAACAGTACCTCTAAACCATTTGCAGATTCACAGTCAGAGGTTATTGGTGGTGTGTGTGTGCTTGTTTGTGTGTTCATTTAATTATTCGGCTCCTAGAAATTCTTGGTGCCGGCACTCACATTTCATTCACCACAGGCAAATATGTTTTATTCCCTGGACTTCCGCAATTCTCTCCAGACATACTGAAGTATCTGTCAATCACTATTCCATGTTGGGGCACAGTGCATAAACAACATTTTCATAAATTAAGCTTCCCCTTAGCATAATTACTTTGTGTGCATCTCTCACTGAGAGGAAAGGAAAATGTTTGTCTTTTGTTTACTGACTACGAAGCTGTTTTCTTGAAATATGACTAATGTTGGTGCATATTCCTTTGAACAATAGCCCCAAACGGTTTAAGATAAGCTTTCATTATTGAATTTGCATGCTTCCTGTGTGTATATGTAGAGCGCAGAGCCTTGCTTTTGTCTTCCTTAGAAAGATGGCAAGACCTGGGTAAGATTGCTACATCTGAATTCTCAAAATTTGGATGGCCTAATTTGCATATTATGCCCATTTGTTGCTAATTATGTAAATCAGGCACTTTACTTGTTGATCCCTTTACCAGTTGCTTTTTGTCTTATCTAAGCAACAATCTCAAAAGTAGAGGAAGCATATTTTTGCATGACCACTTGCTCCTGCCAGGTTTTGCCTAAGCTTTCTGTTTAAAAACGTAAAGGTAAAGGGACCCCTGACTGTTAAGTCCAGTCACGGATGACTCTGGTGTTGCTGCGCTCATCTCACTTCGGCGTACAGCTTCTGGGTCATTCTGGTGAAACCAGAGCAGTGCACGGAAACGCCGTTTACCTTCCCGCCGGAGTGGTACCTATTGATCTACTTGTACTTTGACGTGCTTTCGAACTGCTAGGTTGGCAGGAGCTGGGACCGAGCAACGGGAGCTCAACCCATTGTGGGGATTCAAACAGCCAACCTTCTGATCAGCAAGCCCTAGGCTCTGTGGTTTAGATCACAGTGCCACCCACGCCCCAGCTTTCTGTTTAGATGACAGCTAATAGCTTGTTGGGGAGAGATGTAGCCAGCTGCTCTGTCCTAAGGTTTCTAGTTCTGTTGCTCCAGCACCACACATTTCTATATCCATCTCTTAATTAATGTGCAATAAAAGTTTCAAGGATCTGCATGTCTGAAGTACTTTCTTCTTCTAAGTCTTAAACCTGGGAGATGGGTTCTTTCTTTTTTAAAGCACCCTCATTTAGCCTGCAGAGATTATCCTTGCTTAGAAGAAAATGGATAACTCCAGGGTCGAATTAAGACCTTTAGAGGCCTAAGCACTTAAAAGATTTTGGTGCCCTCATACCTACCGTATCTAATTCAAAATATAAACAATAATAAACTGTAAAATAAAAATTTATTTTTTGAAATGAAATAAAACTTACATTAAGATGGAAAATAATGATTTTTTTTGTATACTTCCACTTTATATATTACTATTTTATCATTATGTATTTTTTATTATTATTTTGTGTGTGTGTGTGTGTGTGTGTGTGTGTGTGTGTGTGTAATTTTCTCATTTATTGTAGGAGTGTTTTTGTGGAACTTGGTTCAACTGCACTATATGGTCCATGGTAAATCCAGCAATGGAAAAAAAATTGTATTGCGTCCCTTCCCATGATGCCCCAAGCATGTGCTTATGTTGCTTAATATTTATTCCAGCCCTGAATAACTCTCATAGTCTCATGAGACTGTTTGAATGGAAGGGGCAAAGTCAGCTCCAAATCCATAGCCCCTCCACAGATACCTCAGAATATAATCTGTTCCAAAATGTTTGAGTTTCAATGCGCGTCTTCCAATTGGCTGACAGCTAGGTTTTCGCACAAAGGAAGCTGCGTCGTATGTTTGGGTCTGAGGAACATTTGAAAACTGGAGCACTTACTTCTTGGTTTTCAGCGTTTGGGAGCCGAAATGTTCGAGAACGAAACCGTTCTTGTTCCAAGGTACCACTGTATTGGGTTCCACCTTCCATGAAGTGTAGGGAAGTTCAAACTTCAACTCTATCAAGAATTTACAGTGGTGCCTCGCAAGACGAAAAGAATCCGTTCCGCGATTCTCTTCGTCTAGCGGTTTTTTCGTCTTGCGAAGCAAGCCCATTGACAGCTTAGCGGATTAGCGCTACAGCTGTCTAGCGGCTTTTCATGATCAGCGGTTAAGCGGGTTATCAGCGGAACAGCTGATAGGCGGCTTAGCGGCTTAGGAAAAGGGGGGGAAAAGCGGGGGGAAACCTGCAGGGACGCGCAAGATTTTTTCGTCTTGCGAAGCAACCCCATAGGGAAATTCGTTTTGCGAAGTGCCTCCGCGACAGAAAACCCTTTCGTCTAGCGGGTTTTCCGTCTTGCGAGGCGTTCGTCTTGCGGGGCACTACTGTATGTGAATTTTACCCCAAGACTTTTTTTGCCAACAGGGAGTCCTCTTCTCTGTAGACCATTCTTTGCATGACTATAAGGTTAGAACACAGTCCTATGTTGTAAATTGTAAAAACCGCCACAGTCTTGTTTTTAGGGCTTTTAGCTCACAGTTTATGGTTGCTCATTCATTTGAATAGATTATTGTCATGCCTGAAGAATGTGCCAAAAAATTAATGTCTTCAAGTTGAGCAGGCCCACAGGACGCTCACAAGTTCTGAATACAAAGTGTAAAAATGCCAGCACTTAGAAAATGAAGGCTTTAATCTCCCCGTTATTAGTTTTGCATCTTTTCAAGCACAATAGCGAGGCACCCTCTCCTCGCAGGAGTGTGGGAAAATAACTGCTTTTGTAGAATTGCTTCTGACCTCCGAAAGGAAATTGTTCTAGAAGCACAAAGTTATCATATTATGCATCACAAAGAAATAAATCAGTTATGTGTTGCTAGCAAGTATTTATTCCCATTCAAAGGGTAGTAAATTTAACAATGCAAAGTAAAATTAATAAGAACAGCCCTGCATTCTTCATTTGGATATTTTAATAAGCAGTTCTGAAGGATAATTACTGGAATTTTTATATAGTTTAAAGCTGGCTCTGCACTAAAATGGGTTTCTATGAATAAATAAAATGTAGCAATTTTCACTACATCTGTTAATTAAGATATGTTAACTAGATAAGTAGCAATGCCATTTACTCATTGTAATTTTCTTTTTTTTTTGGGGGGGGGGGATAAATCACAGAAAGCTACCTATTATCCCCTTCACAATCTTAGCCCACATACTGAGAATGTGAACTCCATGTGGAAACACAGCAGGGAGGGTATAAAACTGAGGTTATTTGACGAAGGCTTCCTTCGCTGTTATATTGATTATGTTTCTCTTCCCTGCTTAACAGAACGTTGCTGCGGTTCCTCTGAATTTTTTCTAGAGCAGAAAGTATTGATAGATATACTATTCATATGTTTATAGAACACTTTTATTTCGAAAAGGGAACAACATGCTAACATCTCGTGGGATCTGCAACAAAATGTTGTCATATATCACTAGGCCCGGCACTCCCTTAATGTATGGAATCCCCACCATAAAATGCATTGATCGTGTTGACAAAGGATTAGACAACCCACAGACATTTTATCAATGAAGATTAATCGTAATGGAATCTTAATGGAATCCTTCACGTTTAGAAGGCCTGCAGTGTACCTCTGAATACCCGATGCTGAGGATAAAGGGTTGTATCCAAAGTGTCGTTAAGTAAGCCTTCTGTCAGAGCAAAGATTTTCTGTTGCACAACGCTCCTGTCCATTTCACTGGCATGTTCCCTAAATCTCTTATGGGGGTTGCCCCATCCTTCCAGGGCAGATTTGAGGAGGGGAGGATGTCTGCATAGGGAAGGAAAGGGGCAAAGTCCCATCGCACAAACAGAAATCAATGAGGAGATGGGATATGTTAGCTGTATACTACTCATAGAGCAGAGGAAGTTGGTTACCTTTATGCCATCCTACTTAGCATTCTGTAAGAATCCGACTGGACTTCTAAGCTAAATGGGTCCCTCCCCCCCCCCCCCCCGTGTTCTTAGCTGTAATCTAATTTATGATTTAATCTAGAGGGATGAAACTACAGGTGATATGGGTGCGTTAGACATACACAGAGCAGACCCATTGAAATTAATTTACTCAATGGGTCTACTCTCTGTTTGTGGCTTATCTGGCTTAATTACCCAATGTGCATGAAAAAATGTTTCATCTTTGCAAAATTAGTCTTGTTTTGTATTTTTCTGTTGTGTACTGGGATCTTCAGCTGAAGGGTGATATACACATGTAATTAATTTAATAGTACTAATAAAAATATTAAATACAACTCCCATCGTGGAGTTGTAGATTGAAACATTTGGAAGACGCCATATTGACAAAGACTGGCCTTGATTGTTGTCCGAAAGCACATGATGCAGCAACATTAATGAGGCAAGCTGGTCTGGGTTCGCCCTTTGGGAGTACCTGAGAACTCTACACTGCTTTGAGCATCATGGATGAAAGGTGGAATATAAACGTAAATAAATAACTGTGGTGTCACAAGAGAAAAGATACTGCAGATTGAATGAAATAGAGGTATGGAGTCCATGGCAGGGGACCATTACTTGTCCTAAGACAAGCATTGGAAAAGTAGTTGAATTTGGGACATTTTTTTAAAAAAATACAAATAAAATCTGAGACCTACAGAAATAAGCTTTTAAGATCCATGCACTCACTGGTACTTACCTTTGGGGCTTACGTATTGACACTTAAGTTTCTGAAACAGCTGTCCCCTGTGTCAAATAGCGGATCTTTCAAAAGTAGATTGTGGGGTCTGTCATCACAAGAACAACCATATACAATGTGATGTGCTACTTTGCTATATAACCCCCCCCCCCAATATTTTTAGGGACATAAACTAAGAAGTATTCAATTAAAGGAAAGGACACTAAGCGCATCAAACCTAATCAGTAGTGTAAAATAAACAAGAGATTGCACACGAGCAATTTAGATCAATTCACCAGTGGAAGTTAGTTTTGGAAAGAATGTTTTTTGTTTTGTTTCCCCCCCAGATAAAAGGAGCACAAAAATGGAAAACAGAGCCTCAAGCAGGCTATAACTCCAAATAGAGTTTGTTTGTTTTTTGTTCAGTTTTTACAAAGGAAGATCAAGACAGCATCCCCAGGTAATGTAAGCAACTGCAGATGGAAAACTCTTCCATCTAAGCAACATTAAGCTGATTGAAATATCAAGTACTGGGTGAATGCAAGCTATCTGAAATATCAGCAACCTGACTGTGAACTTATACAGTTGTATCTACCTACAGTATCAGCATAACACCATAATTTATTATATTTCACTGGTGCACCAGTAATAATCTACATTGTCACTTTCAACATGGCTATGTACAGAAGCAGCTTAAGATGCATGAAATAACCTGCACGAAATAATAATAATATTACTACAACAAATAACTCAGTAAGTAAAACACAATCCATGTTAAACAGAAAAGAGTCAACCCAGAACCGAAGTTAGATTATTATTTTTAGCTGATCTAATGAAGGCTATAGTTGTTTAAGAATTGTATGTAGTTGTTTAAGAATTGTTTAAGAATTGTATGTAGTTCCTCTGCTATTCTTTTATAAAATGAAAATCTGAAAATGGCAAAGCCGTTTGAAATGCGGAAAATTCCCAACATTCATTCATGCTATATCAAATTTGGGATGAAATTGTCATATCCAGTTTTTAATGGGGTTTTATGTTGCCTTCTGTAAACATATAAATAAATAAAAATTGAAGTGTGCCTATTGACAACACAGTTTCGTCAGTGTCTGGTCCTCCCCCGCCCCCCCAACCTTGATTGGCCAGCTATTGGTTTTATTATAGCACTTTTGTTCTTATTGTTCTCAATAGCAGAGGGTATTGTATGAAAAAATAATATTTTTACATCACTGGGTTCTCATAACAACTCTGTACATTTGTTAGGTGGTGAGATTTGTCCAAAGTTACCAAGAAGTTTCATGGCGGAGCAAGGATAATCTCATAACCAAACACTTTCTTGCCCCAATTGCTGAACTGGAATGTGGAAAGGTGTATGAAACCTTTGGGGTGTTAAAAGTATGCTGGTTTTTTTACAAGATATATTTCTTTTGCTTCCAGAGTGTCAACATTATCCGTGTTCACAGTCTTGGTTGGAATGGAATCAACCATCACAATGAGGTAGCATTACTCTACATAGCAGGCAATGAAAGGAGTTTTCACCAGAGAATGGTGCCTCCATTTTGTGTGTTCCTTCATGAGCACGTTGGCTTCCATTTTGTCTGGAAAGAAAGGCTGGGGAAAACTAGAAAACTAGTTTCCATCAAACTCTATTGAAATGGTCAAGAGAGAATCTCCAGCCTCTTTACAGTGCCATGGACCTCCTGAAATATTTATTGCTTTTCCTCTTCCTCTTTCCTTTGCTATGTGGCAATATGCACAGCTGGTCTTTGAGATGCTACACTTTTGATTGGTTTGGAGGGAGGGGAGTTTATTAACTAAGCCTGGTCCCTGCTGTAGTGGAATTGCCCCTAAAGTTGTTATCTATCTCCTTCCAAGCTTCAGATACAAATAACAATGCTAAAGTAGATTCTAACCATTATGAAAGTTCACTTAGGTCAATGTTAATGGTCCTAGGAAGCTCGATAGTCAGTTGAAATGCAGTGGGTCATTTCAGTTTGATGTTATAAGGTACAGGGAATTCCAAAAGCTAAAGCTGGCACCTAACTACATTGAACTTCTGCAAGGAGGTTAAAGCTGCAGTGAGGTTGATAATAGCAGTTCTCATGACACAGTTTATCTGGCTTCGGAGAAACTACTTTTGTGAAATACAAAATGACAGGCTGCTGATAAGGAATGAAGCACCAGGGATTGAGGGCAGAATCACAGGAAGCAATGTGCTGAAGACACAGTATTTGCAAAGTAAAGTGTTTACCTAGGTCTCTCTGGGGTCAATGGTTAGATTGAAATTTTATTTACATAAATGGCTTACATGAACAGTGGAAAGTAGGAAGTTCAAAGGGATTCGTCAGCTGTCCTGCCGGGTGTCATGGTTTAGTCCTGATGAATCACTGCAAATTCGGTTCTTTCTTTTCTGTTGTTGCTGCTGAGGCTAACTTTATCTTCCAAACAGAAAAAGAGATTTGCAATAGTGAAAAATGGAATCGGCTTGAGTAATTAAAAACCAAACTCAGGCTGCTCTCTCTGAGTGTCTTTCATCCGACTCACAATCTAATTTGTGTTGCAGGACAGTAAAGATTTGGGTCTTTGAGCCCAGGTGAGAGTTAAAGGGAAAGTAGTTGACCTCTTTGTCTATGGAAGAAAATATTTGGGCCTCTGCTCATGGGGCTGGATCCTTGTGGTGCTAGCCTTTCCTATGTCCAAGGGCAGAGTTAATCTTCTGTTTCTATACAAGGAAAAGAGGGGTGGGGGAATAATGAGAAACAGAAATGGTCAGGGAAATAAGCCTTGAGTTGTTTTGCTTGAGTACTCTGGCATCATAAGAACATATTGTATAGCCCATCCGGTACTGCATTCTGTTCTCACGATGGCTAACCATATGCCTGTGGGATACTCCAGTAGCCCTATGTGTCCCTGATTCCCAGTTGTGATATCACTTTAAACGTCTTCCAGCTTGTACAAGTTGAGGTTAAATCATGACAAGACAGAAGTACTGTTTTGGGGGGACAGGGGGTGAGCAGGAGTGGGGGACTCCCTGATCCTGAATGGGGTAACTGTGCCCCTGAGGGCCAGGTGTGCAGCCTGGGAGTGATTTGGAGTCACAGCTGTCCATGGAGGTGCAGGTCAATTCTGTGTCCAGGGCAGCTGTCTACCAGCTCCATCTGGTACGCAGGCTGAGAACCTACCTGCCTGCAGAGTGTCTCACCAGAGTGGTGCATGCTCTGGTTATCTCCCGCTTGGATTACAGCAATGTGCTCTACATGGGACTACCTTTGAAGGTGACCTGGAAACTACAACTAATCTAGAATGAGGCAGCTAGACTGGTGATTGGGAGCGGCCGCTGAGACCATATAACACCCGTCCTGAAAGACCTACATTGGCTCCCAGTACGTTTCTGAGCACAATTCAAAGTGTGGTGCTGACCTTTAAACTCCTAAATGGCCTTGGCCCAGTATATCTGAAGGAGCATCTCCACCCCCATCGTTCAGCCCAGACACTGAGATCCAACTCCGAGGGTTTTCTGGTGGTTCCCTCACTGCGAGAAGTGAGGTTACACGGACCCAGGCAGAAGGCCTTCTCAGTAGTGGCGCCCGCCCTTCCATCAAGGAAATAAACAACTATCTAACTTTCAGAAGACATCTAAAGGCAGTCCTACTTAGGCAGTCTGTTTTGGGAAGTTTTTAAGGTTTGAAGTTTCATGCTGTTTTTAGTGTTCTGTTGGGAGCCGCCCAGAGTATTATTATTATTATTATTATTATTATTATTATTATTATTATACTACAAAGATCATGCAGATATTAGTTGTATAGAAAATATTTTTGATAGGCAGCAGATCAAGGTGAATTCCACAGAGATAAATGCTTTTGTTCCATCTTCAGAAGAAACCTCTCCAAAATATAAAATACTTTGAACAAAGGGATTGTGTGTATGACACAGTGATTGGCCTGGCTTAAATGATACATCCCTTGGTTTTGTGCCAGTGCAAACTAGGAGTGCTTTCTATTTTCTAGTCCAAGTGACTTCCAATCCTCATACATTTTTTCCAGATACAAAATATTGAAATATATGCAGAAAATAATTTAACTTAGGGCTATGTACAAATGCCCTCCTCATACTTTTCAGGGGCCTCATTTTCCCTTTGGAGACCAAAAAAACAAAACAAAACAAAAACAAAAACCTAGAGGAGGACATTTTGGCTATTTTCAGAGGGTGCATAAAATGTTAAGAATGGGGGGCAGGAAGAAGAAGAAGAAGAAGAAGAAGAAGAAGAAGAAGAAGAAGAAGAAGAAGAAGAGTAGTAGTTTGGATTTGATATCCCGCCTTTCACTCCCCTTCAGGAGTCTCAAAGCGGCTAACCTTCTCCTTTCCCTTCCTCCCCCACAACAAACACTCTGTGAGGTGAGTGGGGCTGAGAGCAGCTGCAGGTGGAGGAGTGGAGACACGAACCTGGTTCACCAGATTACGAGTCCACCGCTCTTAACCACTACAGCACACTGGCTTTCCCCTCCAGCGGTAAAGGTCAGCACACTAGGAAATTCACTAGTGTTCACCCTGACTCCTCATTGTTGCTAGTCCTGTATATTACCCTAGAATGTAATTACATCATTCTGAGAGGCATTGGTGGCTGCCATCTCCCCCCATGAAAATTTCAGGGGAAGTCCTCTCAAAAGGCACATTTAAATATGTTTTCAAATATATATTTAAATGTGTATTCCACCCCCCCCCCGAATCCATTTATAAATATGTTTTTAATAAATTGATGAGATCTACATTACAACATTCAGGGAAGTGCAAAATTCATTGAAGAACTATGATCCAATGTGCACCTTAGTCCAAAAGATGTAGATCACATCAGTTTATATACGAATTACATATGCAACGATCTAATCCCTCAAGCATCCCAAACCATAAAGTGGAGATTGTCACTTGCAGCAATTAATTATAGCCCTTATCCATCAGAGGTTTTGATCTATAAAGCCTGAAATAACAACCCTGATATGTTATGAACACCAGTTACTATTTAATTTGTGCCACTAATGAGCTGGATGTTTTACAGAGCACAGAGAGGAAGGGCGCTTAGATGTTTGAAGAGGCCAAGGGCCTCCAAAGTTTGCATTGATTTCTCCCCCTCTGCTGCCTTGATTGCTCTCCTCTCCTCTGACCAAGCCGTGGGGAAGGGAACAAAGATACCTTACCATGAGGACAGAATGCAAGGGAATGGATCCCTTTTTCTTTATTTTTCCTGAAAACAGAAAAAGGACATTTCCTTCCCTTCCTTGTCTTACTAAGAAGCAGGGAAGGGAAAAATTGGTTTCATATTTTAACCTTTCTTTATAATTTCTTAAATGAAGATTGTTGATGTACTGACACCAGCACACCAGAAAACTACTTTAAAAAGTTTTGAGGGGAGGTTAGAAAAAGAGAGCCATTTGACCTGACCGCCTGCCTAGTTAGTCCCCTGGTTTCTCTTTTCTCTGAAGTCATTTATTTATTTTACCATATGAAATTATATAAAAAAAATAAATCAAATACATAACCATATACAGTGGTGCCTCGCAAGACGAAATTAATTCGTTCCGCAAGTTTTTTCTTCTTGTGCCAGCATTTTAAAATCGCCCCGGGACAGCGGAGGACTTCTCCGCTGTCTCGGGGCGATTTTAAAGCCCCCGGGAAGGCAGGCAGGGGGGAGCAAAGACTTTTGCCCCCTGCCGGCCTTCAGAAGAGGTCCTGGACCTCTTCTGAAGGCCGGCGGGGGGCGAAAGTCTTTGCTCCCCCCCGCCTGCCTTCAAAAGCCATCCGGGATAGCGGAGAAACGAAGCCTGGTGGCGGGAGGAGGTCTCTCCGCCCCGCCGCCAGCCTTCGGAGGAGGTCCGAGGACAGTGGGGAAGACGCGCTGCGCTTCCCCGCTGTCCCGGAGATTTCCCTATGGGCTTTCGTCTTGCGAAGGAAGCCCATAGGGAAATTCGTTTTGCGAAGCGCCTCCAAAATGGAAAACCGTTTCGTCTAGCGGGTTTTCCGTCTTGCGAGGCGTTCATCTTGCAGGGCACCACTGTACAGAGATTCCTGCAAATCTCAGGACTCCCCCCCCCTCCTTCCTGGAGTCCCATTTTAAACATTAAAAACTGCATTTTCTTCCGCACACTATTATATCAATCCATATTTTCCATGGTAATTGCTATCCCTGGTTTTTTGCCCTGCACCATTTCTCCCACAACTTCTGCTTACTAGGTGGTGCTGATTTCATAACTGCTCTCAGAATGAAGCTACAGGCAGTTGCACTGGCCATATGGGGCCTAGAGGCACCACAAGAAATTAAAAATGGCAGCTAGAGCTGTCTTGAGTTGGGATGGGAAACCTTTTGTGGACTGAAGGTAGCACCCCTTCATGGGCAACCTTCCAGAGGCCACATGCTCCTGTTGGGCAAGTTCAGAGGCCCAAACAGGCAGAGACCATTTGTGAACCCTTACCCCTGTACAAATGAATGCATTTCAGCCATCTGAAAGTTAGAGATTTTTACACAGACTTCTTTCCATCCTCTATTCAAGTAAGCAAGAAGCATTACCATTGTTCAAAGACACATGCTAGTTAGACAAAAGCACAGAGCAGGGATGCTGAGGGATGTGTCTTGGGGAGAGGATATTGGCTGAGGAATGATCTGAGGGCCAGAAAGAAAGGTCTGAAGGACCAAATCTGAGGTTCTCCACTCCTGATCTGGAGCATGAGTCTGGCAGCACCATGTACACTGTATATTGTTTTTCTTTTGTTTTTCTTTTAAAGGAAATAGATTATGGGGAATGCCAAGAACTGTTCCCCACAATCCAGCCATTGTGGGATCACTGAAGACAGCAGTGATGTGATCCCTACCCAACAGCAGGGGCAGACCAATCAAAATCTTAGAAAGCCAGCATTATTCACAGTGGGGTAAATTGTGCCCATATAACTTATCAATATTCCAAACTTTATTTAGGAGCAGGACTGAGTCAGCTGAGCTGGCCCAAGCCTGGCAAAGAGGGGAAGAAGAAGAAGAAGAAGAAGAAGAAGAAGAAGAAGAAGAAGAAGAAGAAGAAGAAGAAGAAGAAGTTGTTTCCCCAGCCACTCTGAGCTGCTTCCAACATATATAGAAACATAAGGAAACATTACACATTAAAAGGTTTCACTATACAGGGCTGCCTTCAGATGTTTCCTAAAAGTTATATAATTACTCATTTCCTTAACATCTGATGGGAGGGCATTCCACAGGGAGGGCACCACTACTGAGATAGCCCTCTGCCTGGTTCCCTGTAGCTTCACTTCTCACACTGAGGGAACCTCCAGAAGGCCCTCGTTGCTGGATCTCAGTTGCTGGATCTCTGGGCTGAACAATGAGAGATGCTCCTTCAGGTATACTGGGCCAAGGACATTAGCTCTTTAAAGGTCAGCACCATCACTTTGAATTGTGCCTTTAAAATAGAGTTTGGCTTACACAAACCATGGGGGGGGGGCAGTGTAGCTTCTTCCAGGTTCCTAGGACACATGGCCAAGTGGAATGGTGTTTGGAAAAGGTGTAAGTCTCCCCCTTCCTTGCCACACCCCTGGAACATCCCTTGGGGGGGATGAGCCCCAGTTGACCAGGAAGGAGGACTTACAGCAGCACATCTCCAGCTGAGATGGGTTGAAGGACTTCAGCTGACATAGCCCCATGACAGCCCAAGCTCATCTTCTCCCAACTCTGCTCATCCCAGCAGTTCTTGACCTTGAATTGCTCTCTCCTTCAGGACTGCATCATGTATATGTTTATCTCATTCAATTACACCAGAGGTCTGATTTTTTTTGGAATGGATACCAAGAGCAAGCTCCTACAAAATAGTTGCCTAAACAGATGCTTCTGAAGAAGCCACGTTTAATAACAGTACCCGTGCTAACTTGCAAATTTATTCTAAATGCAACTCATGAGGCACCTAATGGTATCATTGGAAATGAAAGGCTCAGAGCCTGCAGTTAAGAAGGCAGACAGATTAGAGATGGGGAGGGGTTGCGATGCTGTTAGGCTGCTATCTTCTTTAAGGGCTATGAAGCTTTGCATATTTTCTTCATTATGTTCCTATTTCAGTGAAAGCTTTTGTGACAAGCTCAGCTTCTTTTCAGTCAAAACGCTACATCGCCGGACCTGAGAGCAATTCACATATGCTTCTCTGTGATGACTCAGCCCCAGAAGCTACTATCAAAAGAGTTTTACTCCCTCGGGCAACTTCTGTTTGTCTCTGTGTACAAATAAACGCAAAAGCAGCCACTTGGAAACACACACGGGAAACTGATTACACCAGTCCCCTTCACGAAAGTGATTACAATGCTGATGATAAAAAGAAAGAAAAATGAAAAGACAAAGAGAATCCCCTGCAGACGCTTTTGGATAATGCACACTTTTGGATAGAAAACTCCTGTTTTGTTTTTGCAACTTAAAACAAAACAAAAATGAATAGGAAAGCATTTGGGTCTATGTGGGAAGCGGATACCTTTGTGGGGGGGAAGTATAAAATTCTGCTAGTTATTCTAAACAGAAATCTTAAAAGAGGCCTGCACAATTTGGAGAGTCGAGCCAACGAAGCTCACAAACCTTTGTGGCAGGCCACAAAGAGGGGAGTAGACAACAGGGACGAGGGAGGAATCCATAGAACTTGGATTCCAAAGTGGAATCATCAGATTCAATCTGGGAAGATCATGACCGGGATTGGATCAGGAGTCCACTTCAGAATCTGCCTTTAATGGGCACCTGAGGGCGGCAGTCCTGTCTGGTAAGCATTTTATCTTGCCTCTAGAAAGCTCCAAAATAGGTCATCCAGCCACTCATGGTCTGGAGCAGCTATTCTGTGTGGGGCTCTGTGGTGCCACACACTTTGAATAAAACAGAGTAAGTCCCCCTGGGAGAAATGGGACTTCATGATGTTTGGTCACTTTTAGGGGGAATTGGATGGTGAAGAATATTGATGCCACCATGTAAAGATATACATGGTACATTTCCCCGAGTTTATATCATCTCCACAGAAGATATTTACTCTGCACCAGGAAACCTATGGACATCCAGAGGCTTCCTTCTTCATCTCTATGACAACAAAGCATACAATTCTTTCCTGTCCCTGCAACATCCTCCTTGCCCTTCAATATTAGTGGCACCTTCCTTTTATACCCTCAGCCAGTCTTCACAATCATCATAAGGTCATGCCATCAGAGGTCGAGCAGCTGCTGCTGTCTCTCTCCCAGGGTGCCCTGAAGAGGATAATCTTTATTTTTCTTAACTGAAAAAAGAATATCCTGTTGCCAAGGATTTGCAACTGGGTCCTGTTGAGTTGGGACATCATGCTTGCAATGCTGGTGTGAAAAGGACAGAAGCTAACTCGAACTATAGCTCTCTTGAGGCATTCAGTTTCCCTATTAGAATTATGTGAGGGAAAGTTGGGGTGCGATTGTCGCATCCCTTCCCCCTCTGTTGTGCCCCCATGCCAGTTATCATCACATGCACCAATGTGTTGAAGAGTGGATGTCTGCAGGGGTGAGCTTGCTGTACTTGTGACAACCCACTACATGATTAAGATCCCTGATCATTCAGTGGACAAAGATGGCAGACCTTAGATGGCCATTGACAGATTGCTGTCAACGGCTCTCTATCCCTTCGCCACCCCAAAGCACATTGCTCATGGTCATGCCTATGCAATATTCATTTCCAAATAGCTCCCTGAATGGTGGCTGGCAGTGCTGCTTTCAAATGGGAACCAAATTTGGTTCCCATCTGTTGTGGCAGCCCATCATCTTAATTCACTGAAAACACTGTGCCCTGGCCTATACGTCAATAGATTTAATAATAATAATAATAATAATAATAATAATAATAATAATAATAATAATATTTATTTATATCCCGCCCTCCCCAGCCGAAGCCGGGCTCAGGGCGGCTAACAACAATAAAACAGTACAACAGTACAACACAACACAACACAACACAACACTCTAAAATCATTCATTATAAAATTAATTCAAAGCAAACCACTGGCAACCATTGGGCCAGACCTCCGCAAAGATTGCCGAAGGAGGGAGTCAGGCTGTGCCCTGGCCAAAGGCCTGGTGGAACAGTTCTGTCTTGCAGGCTCTGCGGAAAGATGTCAAGTCCCGCAGGGCCCTAGTCTCTTGTGACAGAGTGTTCCACCAGATCGGAGCCACAGCCGAAAAAGCCCTGGCTCTAGCTGAGGCCAGCCTAACCTCTCTGTGGCCTGGGACCTTAAAGATGTTTTTATTTGAAGACCGTAAGTTTCTTAGTGGGACATACCAGGAGAGGCGGTCCCATAGGTCCGAGGGTCCTAAGCCGTATAGGGCTTTAAAGGTTAAAACCATAGCAATATAGAGTGATATTTTATAGATTAAATAGAACTAAAGGCCAGGACTTTGTGTTTTCAGAAAATGAAGGTGTTGCTGCAGCTGTCAGGGAGAATGGGGAATAGAGGCATGATCAGGTCAGGTCAGTGAAGATACCTTCTGATCCCCTATGGCTCTTAGCCAATGCCCAACCTAGGTTACTATTGCCGCCAGAGCTGGCAGAACACACAAACAAGTACAAAGGCTCCCTGCTGCAGATGTTTTTACTGCGGTGCATGGAGGAGGGGGAAGTAATAGGGACATGACAGATGTGGTGGAGCTAGCTAGTGCATCCCCACCCATGAGGAGAAGAATGCCTGAATAGGACTAATGAAATCCAAGCTAGAAATGTTGGCAGATCTCTGATTCAACCTCTCATAAAAGGCAAACACAGCTGTGCCTTCCCAGTACATCACGGATGGAACAAAGTGAGAACAATGGGTGGAGAACGGGAGTTATCCCTTCCTGCATCAAATTTCTGATCTTAGTCACCTCTTTCAAAAAGGTATCAACCCTGTTTAAGGAAAACAAAACACAACTCAGCAGGATATATAATTTCCCAGGGCCTTGTCTCGTTTCTCATTGAATCATACAAAATAAGATAACTATTTAAAACAGGTGAGCAATTCTTGAAAAAAGACGATGGCCAGCACACACACACACACACACACACACACACACACACACACACACACACAATATTACTCTGCCATTAGCCTAATATTGAAATTGTTCCTGTTTTTAGCCAAGGTGACTTATTCACTGATAAGGGGTAACATGCAAAAGCAGACAAACAGAGCTTGCAAAGGGCTCTCCTTGGGAAATGGTGCCCTGGTTGGATTCCTTTCATACTACACAGCTAAAGTGAATGTTCAGTTGCGGTGAAGATAGCCAGTGAAGCAAATGATGAGATTACAGTTCAAAAAGAAGAGATAGGAAAGGGGGAGGGGGAGGAAACTATTATTAACATGAACCACTCTGATGTTTTTCAAAAGGACCAAACAAGATACAGGTATTAGTAATGCCAATCAGAGATATTAAGGACATTGTAAATTCCTTCATACCTTACTTACATAAAAGGAGAGAGGCATTAAAAGTGGTTGGGGTCACAAACATTTAGCTGAACCCTTGGTCCTTACTGGGGAAACCCAGCCAGATGGTTGGGATATAAATAATAAAATTAGTATCATTATCATTATTACAGTCCATGGTTTTTGAAAAAGCTTGAAGAGGGGAAGGCTGCTGAATGTACATTATTATTATTATTTCCTTTATTCAATTTAGGTGTGTTTCTCCCTTTATCCATGGGTGATGTGCAACATTAAGAACATATTTTATGCAGGATAATCATAAAAACAGAATACACAATGTAATAATACAATAATCATAATAACTCTCTCTCCCCCATTTAACTTGCCATAGACTAGCTGATGGCCATTTAATGCAATGGAGGTGGGGGGACTCTGAAACTCCTTCTGCCACCATCTGCCTCTGGTGGAGCTGCTCTTTGAGCCTTGGATTCCCAACCCAAGACTACGGGGCAGCCACATGCTCCTTCTTGTGAGAGCTGTGGCTCTGGCTGCTGGAGACAAATCACGCCCCCTCACCACCCCTGGCTGTCATGGCACAGATGTCAGCAAGTGTGATGTGGCCGGAGAAGATGGACTGTTCCTGTGAGATGGATCCCTGCACATTTGCAGAGGCAGTCTGTGTGTGATCATTTCCCACTTCAGGCCTTTCCACAACCCTTGACTGAAGAATGGTATACTCCTTCTATTGGGGATGGTCATCCTCTTCCACCGAGCGGGCAGTTTCGGGAGGGATGCACATGGAGCGGTGAGGGAGGAAGGGGACGCCGGCCTAGCCAACCACATCAGCTGAATCAACCCTGGCATTCAATGGGGTGACAGATGTCTCAGCTAGATCAACCCTCACATATGAAAAAACAGTTATGTCCCAGTGGAGATGGCAGTATTGAGTCAGTGGCTCGTGTGCTTGCACTCTTTATAAATATTTGAGGAGTGAGGTTATTACCCCTCTATTATTGTTGCTCAATCATTGCTACTGTGTCCTTTTTTTTAAGCAGATCAGGATGACCAGGTGATAGCAAAAACTGCAAGGTTTTTAACGGGGGCAATTAGAATAAGATCTAGTATTTGATTATTGATGTAAACCCCCAAAATGTATTTTCTATAGTTAAGTTTTTACCTCTATCTTCAGTACATTTCATTTTACTTTATTGCTATGGCTAGTGGTTGATGCAAATGAAGATTCTTTTGATTTTGTTTCTTCTTCTTTCCATAACGTGTGGACAGCCTGAGAACAGGGCCTAGATAAGCCTGTGCAACTTTGTAAACTTTAGTAGTAGGACGAATATAAAAAAGGAGGAAAGAAAACGTTTGTTCAATTTAAACATTGCTTTCTGCTGTGTTTTCTAAAGCACACACATTCACTGGTGTTGCAGAGAAGCATATGCAATTGTACTAATAGTACAGTGCATACTTCAACTCCATAATGTAATTTTAGAAATTATCCTTTTAAAGCTAAAGCTTAGAAGGAGTGGAACACAAGGCAAAGCAAACCAAGGGGGAAATAAGAGAGCAAAACTAAAAGAACAAACACCACATTCTCAGCGCTAGTACAAAAATTTCCGAGACATGACAATTGCTTGACAATAATGGAAGTAAAATATTTATATACCTATCCCTCAAATCAAGATACATGAAATATATCTAAATGGCTATGTTTCTCCCAAAACAGCTGCTGATCATATGTAGCCAAAGGCACCATGATTTCTATAGCTGGTTTTTTCCTTTCTTTCAAAAAAAAGAGGAAATACTGGTAAATCTCTTTCTCAAAAATAATATGCCCCAAAATTGTTAGAGCACTTTCACGCCACTTCAAAACTTAATCGAAGATTCCCTGATTGGTAGTTTAGTCTGAAAAGGATTAATCTTAAGGATTAATACTCAAAACTATAATCATAATGGAGAGCAAAATTGTCAGTGTTGAGCAAATCAAACCACGGTATGAAACTGTGGCTTGAGGAAGTTCAGAGACTCTCCATTGACAGTTGAATGAGGAGGCATTCTGAGTAGCATCAGAAACACATGTAGTTTTGAAAGACAAGCAAAGTTTAGTATACTGCATACATATACATTGAAGAACGGATAGCTAGAGAGCGAGAGAAGTTTAGAGGTTCTACATAGAAGTTTACATACACATACATTGCTCAGTCAGCTCTGCTGGCTTCTTGAACCAGCTTCTGACAACTAACAATCACTACTTTAGCAACAGAATTAAACAAAACTAGGCATTGAACTAGATTCAGGAGTCAGCAAACTTTTTCAACAGGGGGCCGTTCCACTGTCCCTCAGATCTTGTGGGGGGCCGGACTATATTTTGAAGGAAAAACTGAACGATTTCCTATGCCCCACAAATAACCCAGAGATGCATTTTAAATGAAAGGACACATTCTACTCATGTAAAAACAGGCTGATTCCCAGACCGTCTGCGGGCTGGATTTAGAAGGCGATTGGGCCAGATCCAGCCCCCGGGCCTTAGTTTGCCTACCCATGAACTAGAAGCTCAGCAGAAGACATGGAATGAAAACCTGGTTGCCAATGCACAGCTGCAAAGTGGTGCAGGGAGGGTGGAACTTGCAGCAGGGAAGTTGCAACTGGGGAGCCGCTACTTCACCCTTCCCCTACATGCTGCTTCCCCTCCTCCCTCCACAAAAGCCTCTTCTTCAATTGCTTTTTCTTCAGTTGCTTTTCTGTTTCTGCCTGGGAAACAGTTTGGGGAAAGATTGTTGCAGGAAGAAAGCAGTAGGTGAAGGAAGGGGGCAGGTGTGAGAAGTATTTACACCACAAGCCCGCTAATAATAACTACCCCCAGGTACTCCATTGAAGTCATTTGCATTGCTCAAATGGATGCTGGGACAGTTTGTAGGCTTCGTGGATTATCTCTTCTAGGTTCTGCTAGTAGACATCTCACATTATGCTGAACTTTGAAGTCTAGATAAACAAAAATGTAATACTGTAGTACCTCAGGTTAAGTACTTAATTCGTTCCAGAGGTCCGTATTTAACCTGAAACTGTTCTTAACCTGAAGTACCACTTTAGCTAATGGGGCCTCCCGCTGCTGCCGCACTGCCGGAGCACGATTTCTGTTCTCATCCTGAAGCAAAGTTCTTAACCTGAAGCACTATTTCTGGGTTAGCAGAGTCTGTAACCTGAAGCATATGTAACCCGAGGTACCACTGTAACAGTCTCTCTCTCTCTCTCTTTCTCTCTCTCTCTCTCTCTCTCGTGTGTGTGTGTGTGCATACACACACATATGTACTAATTCAAGAAATAATGAATTGCCATTCCAAATAATGCATTACAGACAACAACTTAATGTTGCAGAACTATAAGTAACCCCATGCTGTGGGAAAAGACTTATGCCTTCCTATATGTGTACCAGGCTGATTGCTACTTTAATACATATCATAAAATGAGAACAATGCCAGATTTCAATTTTTTTGTAATTTAGGAAGGCAGGCTATTACAGAATTTGAAAATAATTTTAAAGTGTATCATTTCCATGGACATCAACTAGGCTTGATGCTTTTCTTATACAGATATTTATTAATATGAGGAAGAACAGGGGCTCATTTCGGACAAACCAGGCTGTTACAAGAATAAGCAGCAGAGAGGCTCATGCACTTTCTCCCCCTCTTCTATCTTCCTTCAGACACAAGGCAAGAAAGACTTGAAGCTTCCACTTCTGGTTTGCCATTCCCATCCAAATGTAGCAAACTGCAGGATCCAAAGCCAGAATCAAGCTTTGGGTGGGATTCTGGACTGAGAACAAACGATGGCTTGTGTAAACCAGGGTTGGGTAACTTGTAGCCCTCCAGATCCTACCAGACCACAACTCCCTTCATTACGGAACATTGGGACATGCTGGCTAGGGATCATGGAAGCTGGAATACAGCAATACCTGCAGGATCACTGCTGCCTTTCTGTTGCAGAAATCATAGCCTGCTGTATTGGGACAAAAATGACTAGAATTTTCAGAGGTCCACTCCATGTTTTTCTAGAAGGTGCGGCATAACAAAATCTGGAGTAGTTCCAACTCAGAGCTTATTTGGGATTCATGACTCCCTCATTCTGCTGGGAGTTCATGACTCCAGGACTGACCTGCTGGAAGCCTGAAGGGCCCTGCCCTACTTCTCTCCACCCTGGCTTGGGGCGGGGCCTGACAGGCTCCATAAAGGACTGCTGGGCAGAGAGGGCTCCATTTTCATTTTGTTTTTAAATTGGCTTTTATTTTTTATCTATGTCATTTTAAATTGTGATTGATATTCATGCTGTATTCTTACTTTTAGATTTTATGATTTATGTGGAAATTGTTTTCCATTAGGTTGTGTACTTTTTGATGTGTTTTATTTATTGTTTACGATTTTTGTTATGTTGGTAATCATGTAAATCTTGTCATCTTGTAAGCTGCCTTGAGCATTGTTTTAACTATGGAAAGGCAGCATGCAAATAAAATGATGAATGAATGAATGAATGAATGAATTCTTCAATCTAGACCAGGCTCCCCCCCCTCTCTCTATATATACACATTTTTATTGGTTTTTTTACATATCATTTTCAACAATCATTTAACATAACTTCTTATCTTATACAATATTTTTAGAATTTTGTCAACCACCTCTGATGATTTTCCGTTCTTTATCATTTATTCTGCATTTCTTAATTTCTCTATTACTCTTAATTATCATTAACTAATAATTCTCTTCATAGTCTTTCTTGCAATATTCCAAATAGTCCTCCTTACAGAACTTCTTGCAGTCCTACTTAGATCAGGCTTCCTCAGCCTTGGCCCTCCAGATGTTTTGAGACTACAATTCCCATCATCCATGACCACTGGTCCTGCTAGCTAGGGATCATGGGAGTTGTAGGCCAAAAACATCTGGAGGGCTGAGGTTGAGGAAGCCTGGTCTAGACGTACCATGAGAACCAAAACTTAGAACACAAACCACCACCAGCAAAACAGGGACCAAGGACAAAGGTGGAAAGAATAAGCCTCTAGTCCTGAAATGCTGACATGCAGATAATCACAACTTGGTAATTTGCATATGATTCCTATGTAGATTTGGCAATAGCAACTAGGAAAGCAGAGATCAAGAGTTGAGGGCTTGACTGGAGGCAAGTGAACCCAAATCCAGCTCTGCAAGGTGTTCAGTAATGGAGTCCAAGCTCAAAAATTACAGCTCAGTATATGAATTTGCTGGGCGCCCAACTCAACTTTATTTTCAAGTAAGCTTCCTTGCCTCAGATAATAATCTTCTGCTAGTAATTTAAGAACATTGCTAGCAGCTTTTTAAAAAGGGTTATTTCTTTTATATTGCACAGGGGTGCTGTTGTGCTCCTATAGAGGCTACCAAAAAACCTGAATGAATAAAAAAAACATTGCAAGTTATTTCCTGCTGAAGTGGAAGTAGTTCTTTTTTAAAAATTGTACAGAATAGGGTTTCTTTCTTCCCTCTCCTCTTTTTCTGAGGCAATTTGGAACTCTTCCTTTAATTTTGTGTTCACAGGTGCTGTTTGCCATAGGTGAACCACTTTTTTTTTTGCAATAAGGGGAATTTGCCAATCACTATAGGTATGCTCTCTAAGTTCAGCCATATGAATTGGAAGTGGAAGCTCAAAATGCAATAGTACTGGAGTGTAGGTGGGTTCCCACGAGGCAAGACACAGTGATAACAGCAAGAACCTTTATTGAACTAACAGAACTAGGCAACAGGTGCAAAGCAACTGCTTATATACATTTCTGAAGGCCCAGGCCACTCCCACTCCCAACATGATTGGCTGTCTAAACTTCCAAGCTGCGAATCAAGACTCAGAGTTTCAGGGCCAATGACAGAGGCCCAAATCCTGAAATGTTCTGTGATTGGATATTATGTATCGAATCAGAACACAAGGGCTCAGAATCCTTAGTCCAGACTCAAGCTCAGGCAAACACTGAATACATAACAATTAGATTACTCTGTTGACAGGGCCAGCATAAACTCAGTTAATTTTATATATCCTACCAGCTGCTGATGCTGGCATTGATGTTGTCAAGCAATTCTTATCCCCATACTGGCCTGAGCAGTTCATATTAACTTCAGAAATGTACAGGCTATCAATACACTGAGAGGATGAAAACATTTTAATTGTGCAGATTACATCTCTTGACAAACACAATATGCTGGACTGGAAGCCTTTGGCCTTCTACAGCAGGGCTTTTGTTATGTTCTTATGAGGTTCAGGAGTGAGCCATCATAGAATTGTAGATCTGGAAGGAACCCTGAGGTGACATACATAGGTATGTGAGGTGGCTGTGATGCATGAATTATATCCATTGTGTTCCCGTTTTTGTAAACCGAACAAACTCCATATTGAAGCAGGCAACTGTATTCCAAGTGGGTAGAGTGTCATTGTGTTCATTTTCTACTTGTGGGCTTCTTCTTTAAATAGTTTTTATTTGATTTTACAAGTTTATAATTACAATACAACCATTCACATCCACATTTACAGATTTCTCCAAATCTCTGGACTTCCCACCACCCCTCCATGGTTCCTATTATTAAACCTTTCCTACTGCATCTTTTCCAATAATCTATATTTTATATAACATCATTGTCTCCATAGAACTTTCTACATTACAAGTGTTATCACTTGTGGTCTTCTCATGGGCCACTGACAGAACAGGTTGCTAGGCAGAAGAACCTTTGATGTGGTTCTTCTTAATGTAGGTTCTGGAGACTGTGGCAAAGAGAGAATAAATTTAAAGATTAGAGGTACTTGATACCTATAATGTTGTGGATAACTCACTTTCATGTACAAGATTCAGAATGGAATTAAATCAACACTCAGAATATACCAATTCTCTTCATTCCCTCTTAAAGATATAAATTTAATATGCATAAAATGCAGTGTTTATATGCTCTGAAGTAAACAAAAAAAAAAAAACAACAACACTTGCCTTTGCAAAGAGATGTTTGCATTAGGCACAGAAGGTTGCACTCTGGCAACTTCGACGGAAAAGGTTGGATGTTTCCATTCCAGTCTTTAGGCTTAATTGATGACTCATCCCAGAAACCTGAGCTGCAGATCGCTCACAGTTAATTGAACTGTATTAAGGACTGAAAAAGGCAGGACCATTTTGCCTGCTTGTTTACGAGCAATGTATTATTTTGTAATTGCAATGTTTATTTTTCAACTATTTTAAGACTGTTTCCAGTAAAGCTTTGAAACTCATTCTTGTGGTAGAGAGCAAATTCATTTCTGCTCTGCACAAGGTCCAGAGAAGAATGAGTAAGTGAAAGGGAAGAAGGCAGCAAGAACAGAGTTTGTGGGCTTGCGAAGGATTTGGAAACCTCGTTGTATTGTCTGATGATGTCATCAGGAGTGCAATGTGATGGTTAAATTTGGAATTGAGCTTGGTGAAAAACCTGTGCTTTATTTCAGATTCCTTTTCTTTCTTTCTTTTTTCGGAATCGGGGTGGTGGAGGTGTAACTTTGTATAACAAGCCCAAGTCCAAGAGGGCTTCATCCTTCACGATATTTAAACTTTGTGCTTCTTTTTGACAACCATAGGTCCGTGCTGCAGTTTCAAACATTTAATTCTAGCAAATTGTTACTGCCCTCCTTTTAACACAACTAGTAAAACAATACTTTATGCAATCACAACCAAAACCTGTTGGTTTTTTTTATTAAGAGCAAGGCTGATTATTTTTAGTATTCACTTCAAACATTCATTCATTCGTTCATTCAAAAAATATGGCTAATTGCCAGCACCACACATTGAAAAATCCCCAGGTGACCCTGAGATAAACTCTAAATCCAGAAATCCATAACAGACAAAGGGCTGCTGTCTAATCAAGCTAACTAGAGGATTTGAAAGCTTCCAGCTCCTTTCAAAAGAGCAAGAGGCCAGCAAGTGCACCAAAACACATAGTTATAAGTCTCTTGGAATAATGAGATAAAACACTGTTTCCATTTTAAGTAGATAAATGAGTACAAAAACCAGGAAATTTAGCTAGTTCTCAACACACACACAGAGTTTAAATATCTATTCCCCATTTGTGTTTTATGTGTCCTACTGAGGAATTACTGTCGAAAGATCAAAGATAAATACAATAGAACAATTAATTCTGCTTTTTTTGTCAGAGGAAGAAACATCTTTATTAATTTTTAAACAGTAGATGTATCTAGCTTTATAGTTTTGCACAAAGTCTTTTTAGTTCCATTTAGATGTAATTCGGTTTTGGTCAGCAGCAGAATCACCCAAGCATTTAAGAGAGATTGCCGAGACTGAAGTGGATAATAGTCCATTTTATCGACAATTGTGTAGGTATTTTCTACAAAATGTTTTGGAAAGATAAAGCGAAGAAGACAATGAAGTAGAAAACTTCAATGAATACAATTTTTCAACTACTATCCAATTCTCCCACACCTTGCAACATTGTGCTAACCTCCTAACACAACGCAATGAGAGGGAAATCAAACATTTGCAGTGCCCTTGCAAAATGAATAAAATCAGACTGGAAATTCTCTGTAAGCATCAGATCTTGGATTGCAAGCCATTCTGGTCAGCTCTTGTCCATTTTATTATTTGTAAGAAGCACTAGTAGAATTTTGAGGGCATAAAACATAAATAAGCTGTAAGTACCAATGTGGTTGGGCAGAGCTGCAGACAGGAATGCCAGCTTGGCCCTGCGACCGTGGGTGCCAGGACCATGGGTCCTCTTGCACTGAAATTTGTGGATGCTTGGCCCCTTCATGGGTAATTTTGTGGGTGTTTGGGCACTCAGGGTCCCAGGGAGTTGGCACCTATGGATGAAGAGCTGCCCTGACACCGCCATCACTACAGCTTAACTGGGTGGGACTGAAGCTGGTCAAGGCAGAGGATGCAATTGGGGTCCATTGACACACTGCCTGAGCCTATCCAGTGCTCATACTAGTGCTTTCACACAACCCCAGCCCTGCTGTCATCCTGTTCTGTCCCAGCCCTATTTAGCTAAGCTGTAGCAAGGCAGCTGTTGGGATGGTGGCTCTGAGGCTCTGCCCCACCAAGCCTGCCTCTACTGTCGATAAGAATATGAGACCTTTCTCTTCCATTTCAGGATACAAGATCTGGGCCTTTTTGAAGCTTAGTTGTGCGTCAATAGGGAAATAACAATGGTGGCAATTTGCATTCTGCTTACAATGGAGGATGTTACAGCAAACCAAACGACAGTTCCAAAAGCAGCAGTTAATAATAAACATTGGCAGTGAGTTCTCTAAACTTGTAAAAGGCCAGGAATATTAAGTCTTTATTCAGATATTTCTTTTAAAAAATAAAAACCTCTTTCACTATAGAGCTTAGTGAGTTGTCTGGGAACCTCTGGTATTGTACGCATGGTTGAAGGCAAGCAGGTGTGAATCTAATCTTAAATGAGAGACCTCTGAAAGTCCAGGTAAGCCATTCTTGAGTGGTTTTCTTTACAAGGAGAAATGAGAAGCATAATCAGCTGCCAGAGAGGGCATCTGTCAGGGACTGGACTGAGGAGGAATGGCGGAGACTGCCCCCATCTTCTCCTGCACTTCCCAGAGAAGTCGGAGACAGTATTGATTTACAACCGTGGTTTGCAGAAGGTCACAGCTCAGAGGCTGCAGAGGGAAGAAGCTGGAAAATATTGGGAGAGGAGCAGGAAGAAGAGGAAGCACCAGGGGAGAGACAGATGACAGACTTAATGTCTTTAGCACTGGTGGAGGAAGAGGAGTGGGGGGGGGAGCACACCACCCCCAGAAGCGCGATCCCAGTGGGGTGCCATGGTGGCTGCCCCCCACTGTGCTGGGTGCCACGCCCCCAGGATGCAAGCCACGCCCCTGAGGGTGGCTTGCCATGCCCCAAGATGTGAGCCACACCCCCAAGACGCGAGCCAGCCACGCCCCCACCTGCTCTCCGCCCCCGGTGCCGGAGCATGAAGCTCCACCACTGGTCTTTAGAATGCATTCCTGTCCCCCCCCCCCAAACCTGGCGGGCCTTGAAAATAGCAGAACAGAAAGCTCAGAGGCAGAAAGTACAGATCAGCCAATGCAGGGATGACATATAACAGGAGAGACAGAAGGGGTGGGGCTTTACTCGAAGCAACGCCATTACCAAAAAGGCTGCATTTCTATATGCCTCTCTCTGGGAATGTTGAATAAAAGACATTGGTAAGAGCTTCTTGTCTTTCCATTACTTGCAGCCTGCCATGAGGGAGGGGGGGCAGAAGTGGCATCAATAATGCAAAATGCACCATATACGACATCCATATGGTTTCTCCATCCATATAGCACTGACCATGCTGGAAGCAGCTCCCATGCCACCATTGCAATTTATGCATTACGCCTGAAACCAGCCCGTTAAATATCATGTTTGTTTGCTTAGCACGTATTATTTATTTAGCACACATTGCATATAATGCAATTCGCCAGGAACATTTGTGCTCTCATTTAAATATAGAATACATGACATTATCCCCAGCGGACTACACATTTCCCCACGACTATTGATACATATCGGCTGCAATGGTGAGCAACATGGATAGGGTTGCATTGGACTCCTGGCTTTCAAACACCATTCATCGCTGCCCATTACTAAGAGGAAAGAGCAAGGCAGCCAGTATTTCAGCATGATGAGGGCACAGTGGCAGAAAACATAAGACTGGTAAACAGCAACAATATGTGGTGTTGGGAAGCCAAGAGAACAACACACACACCCATCCACCCTGCCTGGACAGCAGCTGCTTCATATAAGACATCAGAAGTACCAAAAATTATGAAAAGCATCAATATGCCAGCAAGCAATTTATTATGCATCATCACGATGTCTTGTCAGTATTGCACAGAAAACTGCCTCTTTCCCATGCTGCCATTGCTGAATTTTATTCTGCAACGATATCATTTATTTATGAATCTTGTTCGGGGGCTGGGAGTGGGAACAGACTTTTAATTCAAGTTTCTGCTATGTAGTATGACAAGTTGAGTAGCACAACACAGAGAAACAGGGATCTCCATTAAATGAAGTGGAAAGAAGCAAAGCATTGCCTGTGAAATGTTTTGAGCTTTATTTTGTTCCCACAAGGAAAGATAAGTACCGTGGTATTGGAAAGCATGTTTTTCTTTTCAATACAGCTGGGACAGACATGCAGAGCAACTGTGGATATTTTTAATTGCGCTACTAATGCTACAAAAAGTAAAGTGGAGACTTTGATTTTGTACCAGATTAAGAACTTTCTTCTTAACTGTCAGGGGATGTTGGCTGGAGGGATGGAGGACAACAGCCTAGGTGTGCTCACCTGCCAGAGATACAGCTGGTACCTCACATTAGGAATGGATGAATCGATCAGTTGCGGTCCCAGTAGCACTGCCACCCTCCCCAAGGCTGTGGTTAAAACAAAGGGTGGTAAGATGAACTCAGGCAAACAACGAACTGGATTAAAAATGGCCACAACTTTATTGATTACAGGCATCAGTGGAACTTTGGTTCAGATTTTGGGTGTATAACTGTTCCAGTCTCCTACCGAATGGCTGAAACCACCCCACCCAAGATGCTGATCTAGAGAGGCCAGGGCAATTCCCAGATAATCAGGCTGCAACGTGAGCTCTGACCACCCTGGGATGGGGGCTAAGAGCAAGGGGGCTCAAAACCGTAGCCCATCTGTCAGGGATCGGACTCAAGAGGGCAAGATGGATGAGGGGGAATGGTGGAGATCAAGAGAAGAGGGAGGCAGCCTTGATTTACAGCAGGGCTTTGAGGGCTTTGAGGAAAGTCACAGCTCAAAGATAGATGAACAGAAAAGTTAAGAAGTGTTAGAAGAGGGGAGGGGGACTGCAGCAGTGCAGCCAGATGACATGTTGCCACTGGAGAGTATTTCTGATCCCCCTTCTCCGAGAACTCAGCATTCATTAAGAGTGCAGGAACAGCGGAATCAGAGACATTTGATCACAAGTGGCCACCATAAGGGGAGGTGCTGTTGCTAGGAAGGAGGGAGGAGGAGCCCAGTTTGGAGCAATGCCATTGTTAAGGCTTGCTGCATTCTTTTGTCTCTCACTATTAGGATTGAATAAAACTCATTAAAAAGGACTCAACCTTGTTTTCTCGGCTTGTGCTGCAACCGGGGGAGGAATAGCTTTCCTAAAGCCTTGACACCATCTAGGAAAGGGTGAGCGGTCATTTCCAGTATATGTCACACTTGCATTTCTGCATTAATTCCACTATCTTTTTTAAAACAAACAAACAAACAAACAAACAATCTCAAATTACTATTCAAACACATTTTTAATTAATACCTTGGTATGTTTAAAATGCTTTAAAGTGTGTTGTGTTCAGGAGATGTGTGAAATGCAGTGGATAACTAAGTTCCAATTTTCACATTAATGTGAAAGGTGTTATTGGCATCCATTTGCCTTGGGAGACAATGGAAGAGAGTGCCTTTGGAGATGAAGTCAAACCACTGGAGAGTTACAGTGCCTGTTGTGGCTGTAGAGACTGATATAGAAGAAAGACTGGGGGTTTTTTTGCAGCTAGGGAAGATGTAGGCATGTGGCTGGACAGTTGCAGGTGTACCGTGGTGTTTCTTCTTTCTGCCCTCCCCCCAGTGCTCATTTCTCCTTTGGTCACTGCTGTGGATACATGACCTGTCTCCAGGTGCTGCGATCATCTGCAAGGGATTCCCACACAGTAGGGTTAATGTTGTCAGTCTTCAAGTCTGACTGTTTGTAAAACAGAGTTTGTCTGCTAAAAAGCCTGGTGCCTGAAACCAGCTCCCCATCCCACCTTCCATCCTGTGTACATGACCAAGCCAGTATAGACGTCACTGAGACAAAAGTGTGAACCTATTGGGAAGGTGAGCTTGGGACAGCATATCTTTGCTTAAGACTCTCTCCTGCCATGTGCTACCCAAAATCTTCCTGACAGTGCATGTGGAAGGCACTGAGGTAAAGGGATCACTCCTGGATGGTGTAAGTTGCCCACTTGTCATTACCATAAAGCAATGTGCTCAACATACAAGCCTGGTAGACCTTCAACTTGCTATCATTAGCATCACATTCTCCCATAGCCTTTGGAGAGGTGAACCATTGCCTTAGTTGCCTTGCCAATATGCTCGTCCATCCCAGCGTCGATGGAGAGTCTGCTGGCTATGGTGAAACTCAGGTAGACAATATTGTCTGCCACCTCAAGCAGGTGGTCACCAATTCTGATGCATGGAGTTCTGGAAACGGTCTGCCCCAGGATGTTGGTCTTCACAAACTGATGGTAAGGCCAAACTCCAGGCAGGCTTGGGCAAAATGGTTGAGGGGTCTCTGTAGAGCTACCTTGGAGTGTGCAGTCATCTACAAACAACATCTCTTGGATAAGAACCCACAGTACTTTTGTCTTGGCATGGAGACATGTCAGGCTTAGCAGACCCCCATCTCTCCTTGAATGCATGTACACACTGTATTCAGTCAAGCTTAGGGCATAGGACAGCAACAGGGAAAAGACTGTGCCAGAGAGCTGAAGTGTAAACACAGCCCTGTTTCACACCACTGTTTATAGGGAAGGCATCCGAGGATAAGGTGTCATTCTGGATGGTTACACAAATGTTCTCATGGAAGAACACAATCATCTTGCAGATCTTAGGTGGGCATCTGTCAGGCTTCGGGGAATTGGCTTCCTCCCCCATGGCAGTAAATAAACGAAAGGAAATTCTTACCAGTTAGTTTCTTTAATAAATACAGTGAGAGACAAAAGAGAGTGTCTCCCTAGAATGGCAGTTCTCCCAATTAAGGCTCCCCCCTCCCCCAGTCCCTATTGATCTATGTCACTCCTACGTCTTGTAATATGGGCTTGTAGTCTCTCTGCTTTCTGTTCTAACGCACTCCGTGTCTTTGAATCTGTTAACTCTCTCTCTTCTGGTGTTTCTTCTGCTAGCTGTTCTCCATCCAGGATTTCCCAGCTTCTGCCTTCTGAACTATGCCCCTCTGCAAACCATTGTTCTAAATCTATACTGTCCTCTTGCTCCTGGGAAGATTCAGGGTCAGGGGGAGGGGGCGGCTCCCATCAATCCTCCTCAGTGCAGTCCTGCTCAGCACAGTCCCTGACAGAATCCAATCTTATTGAGATATTTCATGTGTATGTTTTTATGTTTGCTCAAGATTTGCGTTTTTCTGCATGACCTACCATGATCAGGAAATGGGCCTTTTTGGAACACAGATAAGATGTAGGTATTTAGCTCTGGAAACGTTTCTCTCTGCAGTCCTGCTGAAAGGCAGGGTGCTGTTAGTCTGGTACAGCTGACCCAGAAACTAGATGTTTACTGAAATACACAGGTGTTCAGTATGTAAGAATAATAATGTAACTTTCAGAACTTTATGGTAGAGGTAGTAGAGTGCCCCCCATAAACTACCTGGAAGGGAATAACAGGCAAGAGCTTCTCCATTAAATGAGAGTCTTGTTGAGAAAATGAAATAGAAGGCAAATTGCAAGGTAGATTACTGAAAGCTTATCCAAGAAGGGAGAGAGGGCAGCAAGATATGAGACGGCAGCATGGAAAGTGTGGCTGTGCAATGATACTTCAGCACTTGGGGGGAAAGGAGGGGATTGAAACGGTGGAAGCTGAAAAGCTGCAGAGAAAGAGAAGAGAAGAAATCAAGGGGAATGAAAGACAAATGAGATGTTCTGATTGTACACCCATTCTTCCTTATGATCTGTCCAAAAACCCATTATAAGGAGAGGAAACCAGGATCTTCCAAAGCAGAATGAATTGAAAAGAAGCCAGAAAGAGCATTTCTGAGCCCCAGCAACTCGTTACTGGGCAAGGATTGCTAGGTGAGCAGAGGCAACTATTGAAAGCTGGATGTAACACGAGTTTGTTGGGGCTGAGCATTCTTAATTCAATTTATATTTTATTATTTAGATTCTGAATCACTGAGCTTTTAAATTCTAAAGCTTTAATTTATGTTTTACATTTTGTATATTTTATGATTGTAAACCACTTTGAGACCCACATGGTGGAAAGCGAGGTTCAAATTAACAAAAAATGCCAAGAAGAGGGCTATCCTGAAATCTCACTAAGCGCATGTCTCCAAGGCTCAGAGTGAAGGCTCAGAACCAGAAATCTAACAACAAAAAAAAAAAAAAAAAAAAAGGGATGGGGGACTGGGAGGAGAGGATGATTGTCAAACCTTCTTAAGACAAAGAGATGTTCAACTCTAGTTGGGTGTTTTCATTGGTAATTGAATAGTTAGCACAAGAACTCAGAGCTCTAATTGTGAGTTAATAAATTGGAGAGTGGTAACTTGATTGAATCAGGAAGATGCGATATAATTTAAACAAGTCCAAGGTTTCCCACCAAAACACAGGACACTCTCTTTTCAATTTCAATAGACAATGTCAACTGGGATAGCAAATGCACTTTGCCCTTCATTATTAGTCTTTGTCAGCTGACATTACAGGCAAAATAGAAGCCTGAGAAACATTGGGGTTGAGGTATCTGCCATTGCTGATATGCAGGACAGCACATTCTGCATCTGGGGTCAGAAAATATAAATATTCTAAACTTCATTGACATAAGAACATTAAAAATATGAAGAGATGGACAGGAGACGGAGGTATCAAGAGGATGTGAGGTACATGGAGGTTTGAAGCACCTGCAAAGGTATCAAGGTACAGAAAAGCTTACCTGTGAGCAATGAAGAGTGGTAAGTTAGAGACTGTCCAGAGTAGGGCCCAAGGATTGCCTTTATCCAAGTTCAGTTTGTTTTTGCTCCACAGGGAATATTTTGGGTTTCAGTAACTTTTAGCCATCACATTTCTTTATATGTCTTATTCTCTTTAACCTTCTCATTTAAGTAAACGTTTCTCTTGTTTCATAAGCTGTGTGGGGTCTCAGCTTTTTCTAACCATTGTGAAGTCTAGAGTCTTATATTTCACACTTCCTAAGGAGGCTTCAGAGAGACCCCAGGGAACATTTGAAGGCTGTCTGATAAGGGGCAGCCTGGAAAATAATTAATCTCATAGCTAACCATTTAAGAGGGCCAGATTCAACTGTGATCAGGCATCCCCTTCCCAGGTGCCATGAGACACATGTGGTTGGGATGTGGCTGTCACATGTATTATCACCACCATAAAAAAAACCCTGTAGCTAATTTGAAGGCGTAAAAAGAGGGGGCAGGTGCCGTTATGTATTGAAATGCTCAGATACAAGTTGACTTTAATTATCTATCCAATTCTTTATCCAAACTTAATTAATGCATTTCCAAATTTAATCAATGAAGCTTTATTTGAAGATATTCTGAGCGAAACAACTTGGTATTTATTGTTCATGGCCTAATGACTATCATTTGGAAATTATTCTTAGGGAAGATTTATTTCTTTTGTATTTCTTTCCATCATGTGTCTCTTGAAGATCAGTCTTTATTACCCGAGCTAATTGCCCTAGATATATCGGGCTTCATCTAATTAATTTTTTTCAGAAAGGCAGTTTTGAAAGAAAGTTTGAAGCCAGAAACCTCAGTTTTATTTTCCCCCAGTATCAGTCTCCATCTCTTGTAGATAAAAGTACTGCATTTTAAAAATGATTTGCTTGGTTTTCAAACTATGGATCCTCACCACCAAGTTTTGTAAGCCACATTATGCAATGCTCATTAGGTGAGATGGTGCAAACTACAACAGAAGGTATGGGGTGCTAGCCATCATCTTTTCTTCTTGTATAATTTCCTAACTAAAATCACAGCCTAGCTGCTTCTTGTCCTACAACAGAAGACATACAAATATTTCATTTTATCCATTACAGGATAAATTACAGCTTGGTGTATGTGTCATTTTTTTTAAGTTAAATAACAACAAAAAAGTGGAAAAAGTGACCAAACTTCATGTGTTTGGATATCACATGAAATTTGACTCAACACCTCAGCCTTTATCGCTTTCGGAATGTAATCCTTTGTCTGATCAAGATGTGAACTGGCACCTTATCTTATCACTATATCATTTTTTATCTCTATGAAAACCTGATTTAAGGAACAGTGATCTCTGGGTGTTATTCCCGAAGATCAAAATGGTGACACAGGAAACAGACAAAGGCCAGCCTACTATGGTTGTTTTTTATCAGCACTTCCGTTGTGCTGTAACAAGCAGTGTTTGGATGACAGAGAAGCCTTCTATGGTGTCCCTCTTAGCTACTATTTTAGAAGACTACAGGGAAGTCACAATTTGGCTACAACTGGAGAAAGTCATTGAGTGGAGTATAGGACTTTCATTAAGGGCCTCCTACATCTTTCCCCACAATTCAAGCACTTTAAACTAATTATACCTCTTATTCTTCTATTTCTCACGGTCACTTTATCTCAAAGGGGTTCCAGAATTATAGGGGGGGGGGATTTCCCTCCCCCCTCGTCCTCCATGAAGGGGAAACCCATTTAGCAGAAACTGAAACAGTGAAGTGCTTTGAGTCAATTCTAGTGGAAATCAGGAAAGAGGGCAAAGAAATCTCAGTTTTATCATTCAAATTATGCTAAAGTGGTGAAAAAACATACATACACAATGATCAGGCCCTATAGATGGATCCATTCTAAGTGCCATCCTTGTCTTTCAATGAATATTCAATTTATGGAGTACTTCTGCCAAGAGACTTTCTATTGTACTTCTCATCTCTCTATAGGTGTTTTTTTTTTGGTTGTTTTTTTTTTGCTGCTGTATTTCCTAAGCAGAAGGCTGTATTTAATCACACAGAAAGCCAGCTCCTTCCTTTATACTTCTTTGTTTTTGTTTCAGTTCTATTCACCAACTATCCTTGAACATGGCAAACAGACACAATAGTGAAGATGATTCATTGCACCATTCCAGCACAAGGATAAAAGCAATGTTGAGATAGCAAGCACAGTGAATTTAATTTTCCCTGACCAAGGCTCTTTTATTTTCCTTTTCAAATTATTTTATCAAGGCTCCCCTACCCCATCCCACCCCCTGACACACTTACAGAACAATGACTTTAGGTTACTTCGGTGGTGGCTGCAACTGGACCAGTATGCCTTCCAGCAAATATGCATTAGATGGAATTAAATGGATGGAGCAGTGCTATAAAAGTGGGAAACGTAGTACTGTTGATAAAAGCACCAATCAGCTCACTGCTGAGGCATCTGCATGTTGCAATATGAATGTTGCTATCGGAATACCCCTCAAAATGACCTCGCCTTGGTGAACTATCACTGTCCCACCAAATAAGAATACTCACCTGACAGACAAGGGCCATTATTTTGATCTCCATTTTCCAGATAGCCTGTGTGAGGAACATATGATGACCTTGATCCATGTGGTAAGAAGTCAAGCATTTTGGTAGTACAAGGGTCATTTGTAGTGAAAAGGCCTATTTTCAGTGAATACTACTGTTGTGTGGCAATGTACCAAAAAACCCAAGAAACCCAGCAACTATACAGTGGTACCTCAGGTTAAGTACTTACTTCGTTCCGGGGGTCCATTCTTAACCTGAAACTGTTCTTAACCTGAAGCACCACTTGAGCCTATGGGGCCTCCTGCTGTCGCCGTGCCGCTGGAGCATAATTTCTGTTCTCATCCTGAAGCAAAGTTCTTAACCCAAGGTAATATTTCTGGGTTAGCGGAGTCTGTAACCTGAAGCGTATGTAACCCGAGGTACCACTGTATAACAATAATGATAATAATATTATTATTCTGTTGGGAGCTGCTTTCCCTAGCCACTCTGGGCAACTCCCAACAGAATATTAAAAACACGATAAAACATCAAACATTAAAAACTTCCCTAAACAGGGCTGCCTTCAGATATCTTCTAAAAGTGAGATTGTTGTTAATTTCCTTGACATCTGATGGGGGGGGGCATTCCACAGGGCCGGCGCCACTACCCAGGAGGCCCTCTGCCTGGTTCCCTGTAACCTCACATCTCACAGTGATGGAACCACCAGAAGGCCCTCAGAGCTGGACCTCAGTGTTATTTTCTATGCCCAACATACATACAAGCCTCTTTCTGACATGGTCTTTCCCCTTCAAACTATTTGCAAGTGGCAACTGGGAAGGGATAACAGCAATTATTGCATATGGCTGCAAAATTCACTGAATATTGGGGTTGGGAGGGAATCTTTTTATTCTCTTTGAATTCAGCTTTTAAGCAAAAGGCATTTCAGTGGTCTCCCACTTCTTGAGAAATTCAGATAACATTATCAGATCCAGTGAAAGGACGAGAGAGGAGAGCCCCCCAGCCACACCGTGGTTAAATTTCACATGGCCATGCCCTCTGCCGGCACTGATTGGCCAGCAGGGCCACATTGGGCATGGTCCCACCCAGACCAGTGATGTGGCCAGGATTGGCATAAGGGGGCAATCAACTCCCTGCCCCCACACTGGATCACTGCAGGGGCCAGATGTCTGGCCATAACACTACCCACTGAGAAAGGTGAGAGGACTACTGTCTTCCCTCAAGATTCCTCAGATGTTAAAGAAAGAAAATGAAAATCCATTTGAAATGCAGAAAAAATAATGCTACAGTGGAACCTTGGGTTACGTACCATTGTCCTTACGAACGCTTCAGGTAATGAGCTCTGCTAATCCGGAAGTAGGTCTCCTGGTAGCGAACCTTCCCCCGGGATGCGAGTGGAAGTCATGCGATGGTAGTGCAGTAGCAGCAGGAGGTCCCATTAGTGAAAGCGTGCCTCGGGTTAAGAATGGTTTCGGGTTAAGAACGGACCTCTGGAACGAATTAAGTTCATAACCGGAGGTACCACTGTACATGAAATCTTTGGCCAATATCTTTTATATCTACATTTCCAGGCCATAAAAGGAAAATGTTAAGTAGCCTAAGCCAGGAATTTTAAAAGTTATTGAATACTTTTGTTGTTGATGATGAGGATACATCATTGTATTCTGTCTTTCATTTTAACTGGGTCACTGACTTTCATTTCAAGACAGAGGGAGGAGTTCTGTGACATGCTACGGCAATTGTTTCATTGGGGCAAACATTTTGGCTTACCTGACAGGATGGTCTCCCTCTCCTCTCCCTGTGTGCTGTTCTGGTGGTTCTCGCAACCCCACCCTAACCAACTTTGGGGAGTGCAGGAGGAGGAAATGGGAGAAAGCGTAGCTGCACAAGCAGAAGTCCTTACGCATGGCTTCTTCTGATGGATGACTCCCACCCAGAGTACATACTACAAACTATCAACCATAGAACAAAAGTGATAACATTAATTACTGAAGTAGATATAGCACTCTTGTCCAAACAACCCAGGAGACTGCTGTGCTAAAATCCAGTCAACCCAAAACTTCTGCTTCACAGGTTTTTTGTTTTGTTACTGCTCTACCATGGCTTGACAGGACCATGACTGAAGAAGCTGGATCATCTCTATTAGCCGTCATCTTAACTGTCTAAATTTATCTCCACTCCATAAAGTATGACAGGGACAGAATCCACATCAGAAGGCATTCTCCTCCTTGACTGGCACCTGATTGTAACTCCTGCCAAACTATGTGACAAGCAAGGAGACAAGCTTAACTTGTCAGATGGCATAACTCGACAGAGAAAGGGGGGAAAAACAGATTTGGTGTCCAAACACTGCAGTAGTAATCCTTCAGCATTGCAGAAGGTCTTGACTTGTATAATGTTCCAAAGCAATGAATTAACGGCTTCCATGTGACTGCCTTGGGACAGGTTCTTGCAGCTGGACATCACTGAGTTTTGAGGGCACTTGTCAGTATGAATATAGTATGCACAACCAATGTGTCATATTACTTTTTGCATTGCCCAAGTTGCGCACACCCACCCTTTGTTTTACTGGAACAGTACTTCCTCTGGGAGGAAGACCTTTCATTGCCTACAGACAACCACCCAATAGTAAACAATTCCTCACCCACAATAATACAGCAACAGACTTAACACGGACACTGGTACCAGAGCCTGTAATAAACCCAGATGCCAACTTTGCTGCCACATACACCCAGATAACACCATCACTGGACCCAACAACATCAAACTTACCATCTCAGGACTATTTAATTGCTCATCTTCTAACATTGTGTATGCTATCAAATGGCAACAGTGCCCTTCAGCTCTCTGTATTGGACAAACAGGCCAAACCCTACACCAAAGAATAAATGGACATAAATCTGACATCAGGAATCACAAGACAGAGAAACCAGTAGGAGAACACTTCAATTTCCCAGGACATTCTATACAAGATCTCAAAGGAGCTGTCATATTACAAAAGAATTTCAGAAATAGCCTGGAAAGAGAAGTTGCTGAATTACAACTTATTACCAAACTTAAAACCATGGAGAGACCTGGTCTGAATAGAGAAATTGGATTCTTATCTCATTATACATGATAAAGCTATTTTTGGCCATCTCATCCCTTGCTTTTTCCTGTAAGACCAATTGCAGTCGTTAACAGTCGTCAATAGGTTTACCACATCTATCAGCCAATCACCCACTCCTACCACCCTTCTGAGTAATACCCCTCCCCACCCTCTCACTATATATAAAGGTCTGGTGACTTCTGTTTCAGTGTATCTGAAGAAGTGTGCATGCACACGAAAGCTCATACCAAGAACAAACTTAGTTGGTCTCTAAGGTGCTACTAGACATTTTATTTTATATCATATATATATATATATATATATATATATATATATATATATATATATGCTTTCGTAGATTTTCACGGGTACAGGAATGCAGGTTTTGGTGTCCTCGGGTATCTTCCCGTGTAAAAGTTGGGGTGTCTAGGCGACGTTTCGACGAGGTCTCACTCGTCATCTTCAGGCAGGTGCTTTCGGCTTCTTGTTACTGGAACAGAGCTATATATATATATATATTTCTACTGCATCAGACCAACATGGCTACCTATCTGAATCTAGTACTTAAGCCTGAGCAGTTGTACAGCCATGACCCAAACGTGCCAACCCACACAATCCATAGGCACTTGATGGAAGGTGGACATCTCAACATGTGCATTGGGACTTGGCCTATAAGCATGTACAAGCTAACCTTGAACATTTTGTGCACCTACTGGACCATGAGTTAATCTTCACCAGAATAACCACACCCATTTCATCTGCTTGTCACAGCTGTCTCCTTGCCTTTTACAACTGTAGGTACATTCTAATTCTGTTTAATGCTTATGTACCTGTGTACACAATAGTGGAGCTGTACACATCAGGAAACACACACAAACACCCAAGTGTAGAGGAACAGCATGCACTTTTTGTTCAGTGTAGCATGTGAACAAGTCAACCGGGGCACCAGAAAAACCTGCTTCTCACTTTGCAAACAGAGAGGCTGGAGAAGGGATGAAAAGCACCCCAGGGTGCAATCCCAGATGGAGAGGGGGAATTATGAAGGTGCCTCATCCAATGACTTACCAGGCTGTTGCTGATAAATATGGATAAAATGTTATATAAATGCTCTGAGATAGCGGGTTAAAGTAGGACTAGGTCTGAAGAGACCGAAGTTCAAAACCTCATTGAGCCATGAAGTTCACTAGGTAACCTTGAACCCATTAATATCTCTCAGCCTACATATCAGTACTGCTGTGAATATGAAAGTGGGTGGGAATCATTTACACCTTTGAGTTCTATTGAGAAAATGCAGGATATAATTAAAATAAATAAACAAATATGAAAAATAACAATACAGCATCCCCCCCCCTTGATTTTGTTTCCATAGTTACAAAGGATTTCCATATGGTTTCTTAGAATTTTCTGGTGAAAACTTCTATTCGTGAAAGAATTTTGCCTAGTACAGCAAAAACATTCATGTTTATAATTGTAGTCTTCCATACAAAGGCATCCTACAGCATCCTCCGAGTCCAGAACATGATTTGATTGGATTCCAAAGAACTAGCACCTTGCAAAGGCGGGCATTTTCTGGAATGCTGGAATTAGCTCCATTTGAGACTACTCATGGGAAAAGAATAGCAAAGCCAATTGTAACAATTCTTCCACATCATATATTGTACGATTAATGGCTTGTGAAATGCCAGCTTTTCGAATAGTGGCACTTGCTGCTTCCTGTCATTTCCCATCCATGCTGTGAAAGATGAAACATTTTTAAAAGAGCAGGAGCATTTTTTGGTCACAAGAAATTATTCAGACCTTACATCATCTTGCCTGTCGCTGACTCTGGTTGCAAGCCCCATGGAGGGGCTTATTTATTTTTCAGGTTGTCTTTGCTTTTGCTGGGTTTGCAGGGAAGAGGGTCACCAACCATGTGCCTGTCTAGAAACTTTGCCACTCACTTTACAGCAGGGGTGGCTAACTCATGGCCCACCATGAGTATGTGTTCTTATGTGTGTACATGGGTGAAAGACTGTTGTATGGTGAGCTCTGGACATGCCTATTGGATGTGAATCTCACGGCCACTCAACTATTCTTGCTTGTGGCCCTCAGGGACAAAACAGTTGCACACTCCTGCTTTAAGAGACCAGAGACACAGAGAAATTTTAAAGCTGTGGGACATCTTTTCACCTGTCTTTCTCTCCTGCCTGTCAGATGCAACTATGATCATGTTTCCTACAACAGACAGGAAAAGAGACCCTCAAAGGAGCAGGTTGGGCAGGGCTCTTTCTGCATACTCTCTTGTTTTCTCCATCAAAACCAGTTTAGAAAGCCACTTTAGAAACTTGTGCTGGAGAGACAATTTAGAAATGGAAGTGGGGGATTTGCCAGGCCAATGGCGCCTACTGGCATACCACATTGCTACTGCCACCCGCTCTCCACATTTTTCTTCTAAAAAGGGGGAGGTAGTAATTGCTTTTTAGGGTTGTCTTCAATCTTTTCAAACCAATGACCCACCTTTCCCCCAAACATGCATTTGGAGACCCACTTCTTATTTTGTACCGTGTATCTTTATGGCGGTAATACTGTTGTTGTTACACAATAAAAAAAGGACCCCTGATAGTTCAGTCCAGTCACAAACGACTCTGGGGTTGTGGCACTCATCTCGCTTTACTGGCCGAGGGAGCCGGCGTTTGTCTGCAGACAGTTTTTCCGGGTCATGTGGCAAGTATGACTAAGCTGCTTCTGGCAAAACCAGAGCAGTGCATGGAAACGCTTTTTACATTCCCACCGGAGCGGTACCTATTTATCTACTTGCGCTTTGACATGCTTTCAAACTGCTAGGTTGGCAGGAGCAGGGACCAAGCAACGGGAGCTCACCCTGTCGCGGGGATTCGAACTGCTGACCTTCCGATCGGCAAGCCCTAGGCTCAGTGGTTTAGACCACAGCGCCACCCGCGTCCCTTGTTACACAATAGTGGTTCCCAGCTCACCTGCTTAAGACCTCTCTTCCATGGAACCCAACCAATTACTGATATTTAGGTTTCCTCTTACATTTTATCAGCTTCTACTATTGCATACTTTCATACACAATCAGGGCCTGGCACCATTTCACCCTGTGAGGTTTGTGTGTGTAGGTTTAAGTCAGCTTTAGCGTGTTTTTCCTCCTGGCCAAGGCAGAGTCTCTTTCTGGGAGCTGAGGCCTTGGTTTCCAGTGAGCACATGTGTTCTCCAGGTGTTACGGTATCTTATGTTTGAAAGTAATAGTGAAGCCTGTTGCTGATGCTGCTAGAGTCACTGGTGCATAGGCTGAATTTCAGAGCCAAGGAGTGGATGTAAACTCATCACATAATACCATCCACAATCAGAGGACGAAGGAGTCTCCCAGAGTGATCTCCCTCACACTCAGTAAGGGCCAAACCAGAACATACACTAGCTTTCATATCTGTGCCCTTAAGTGCAGGGTTTCATATATTTTTTTACATTAATTGCCAGTGCAAGTGACCCCCCCCCCCAGTCTGGATTGGGCCCTTGGAATGGAGGGGTACCCCGACTTTAACTTCTTGCTCTCCATTACTGATTTAGATTGGGGAGCATGCTTGCTATTTGCATATGTAAAGGTGCTCTCTGTGAAGCAAATGGAATGTTATTTTCCTGTGCAAATAGCAGGAGAAAGACGTAATTTGAATTGGGACTACTGCAGGAGGAAAACACCAAAAGCTCCTTAATTTACCCACTCTCAAAACGTGAGAGAGCTTTGATTTATGTCTTGTTTGAAGCTAAATCTATCAAATTCACACCTTCTGAAACAATATGCAAATGGAAACATGGCCAAGTATTCAAATTGGCACTTACGTGAATTTGGCTACATCGAGCAAGCAATGTTTGCAAAAATTCGTATGTTAGGGGAAGCGTGGATAATAATGAAAATACTGGTTTAAAATGGCACACAGAAATGTGTCCATTAGTCAAAATTGCATAGAAAATATGTGTCCATTGTTAATTGCTGCAGAATGAAGAGAAATTAATTTAAGATTGATAAAATGAGGAATAGAGAGGACTAACGTTGGCAGATCCTCTCATCCCCCTCCCTCCCTCCCAATCCTGATTGTTCCCTCTGCACTGCCAATTTGTGTTAAAAACTAAAAACCCAAACCCTACAAACCCTTAGCAACCCTGTGTTTAAGAGCATAGATAAGAAGCTAAGATATTTCCAGTTTGGCACTCAGCCCCATTCCTGCCTTGAGACCTGCACCACATGGAAAATCTAGGCTATCATTCTGCTCACAGCACAGGCTATTTGAATCCTACAAAGTCAATAAGACTTAAGCAGGCGAACTCTCTGAAGGATTTCAGCTTTAACCTTTTAACTTAATTATCTTCCCCACATTCCCCACAGCAGCCTCTAATCTCCAGCAGAGTCATCCATTTCCTGCCTGCCATTGACTCAGCCATCCTATACTCTCGCCACCACATCCACCGCCCATTCAATAAGTTGTCACTGCGTGCGGAGAGCACATGTGAGGGTGTAGGGAAGGGGGAAAAGTGTGGCCAACCGTGTGAGCAATAATTCCAGACTCTCTGAATGTATCGGAATGCAAAATCATGTAAAGTCTCATCTTGTCATCTTTTACATCGCGTGTGCAATAGTGAATGAAAAGCTCATTGCAATCTCTTGGGGCCCTTTGCGCCAACAGTGTTTTTTTTTTCTTTCCACTTTGTAAAATTACATCATTTATTTCAATTCCTTTCAACCCTTTGAGAGTTAGGGCAGTTCTGAACTAATGAGTGCTAGAAATGTAAAGAAAGCCTAGGAGTCATTTTGGACTCACAGTTGTCCATGGAGGTGCAGGTTAATTCTGTGTCCAGGGCAGCTGTCTACCAGCTCCACCTGGTACACAGGCTGAGACCCTATCTGCCCATGGACTGTCTCGCCAGAGTGGTGCATGCTCTAGTTATCTCCCGCTTGGATTACTGCAATGCGCTCTACGTGGGGCTACCTTTGAAGGTGACCCGGAAACTGCAATTAATCCAGAATGCGGCAGCTAGACTGGTGACTGGGAGTGGCTGCCGGGACCACAGAACACCACTTCTGAGAGATCTTCATTGGCTCTCAGTACGTTTCCGAGCACAATTCAAAGTGTTGGTGCTGACCTTTAAAGCCCTAAATGGCCTCGGTCCTGTATACCTGAAGGAGCCTCTCCACCCACATCGTTCAGCCAGGACACTGAGATCCAGCGCCGAGGGCCTTCTGGTGGTTCCCTCATTGCAAGAAGTGAGGTTACAGGGAACCAGACAGAGGGCCTTCTTGATAGTGGCGCCCACCCTGTGGAACACCCTCCCTTCAGATGTGAAGGAAATAAGCAGCTATCTTATCTTTAAGAGACATCTGAAGGCAGCCCTGTTTAGGAAGTTTTTAATATTTAACACTGTACTGTTTTTAACACTTATTATTATTATACCACATGTTGTAGACATGTAAAGAGGTAAAGGCTTTCTGGGAAATGGTATATAATAAGTTAAAGAAAATGTTTTAAAAATACTTTTGTTAAAAAAGCAGAAGCCTTTTCACTGGGTATAGTGAATGAAGAGATATCAAGGGAAGATAAAAGACTGTTTATTAGGGCTTTAAAACTTTTTTTAAAAAATGCCTGCTCCAAAGGTCTTATATTACTACACTAGGGATTATATAGCTATATTTGAAATTTCACGCATATCAGCTAATATCTTGACCCTCCTCCACAAAAATAGCTGTTTACTTGGACGTTATTCTATGACGTGAAGGCTGAAATTTCAATTCAGTGGAGCGGCATTGAGATATTAACTGATAAGACCTTTGGAGTAGGTTTTTTTTTAAAAAAGTTTTTTTATGAACCGCCCTACTGTTTATGTATGCAACAACAGCAGCAAGAATTTTTTTTGCCCCAAAATGGAAACAACAAGAAGTACAAATGAAAGAAGAGTGGCAGATGAAGATGATGGACTTTGCAGAACTGGTGAAGCTGACAGGAAAAATCTGAAACCAACACGATCAAGTATTCCAAAAGGATTGGAGTAAATTTATACGATATCTGAAAGATTATTGTAAGCAATTAACATGACTAGCAGGGTTGTCTGAAGACTTGTAATGAGAAATTTTCTATCTTTCTATCTTTATTTAAATTTGCGGCCATTCTGTAATGAATGTCATTAGAAATGGAAAACGTATAAAATGCAATGGTATAAAGGTTAATTTTGAAAGCCATGAGGCAGGAGGGAAGGAAGTTGATAGGCTCTAAAGAGCCAGGGTGGTAAAGTGGATAATGAAGATGTGAATGTATAATATCAAATGGACAATAAATGAAAATTAAATTAAAAAGAGAGTTAGGGCAGTTCTAGACAGTCATTATTTTGAAGTGGGAATCAATGCAGACCAGCAGATTTGGGTTGCACAATAATTGCGGGCTGGGAGGTCTTGCACAACAAGCCCACTTCCTCAAAAGATTGCACATTTTGCGAGAAGGAGGCTAATGGGGAAAATGTACTGGAAAGTGTGGAATGTAACTCCAGCAATGTCTCATCTCCCTGCAAATGAATTAGGATGAATGATCAATAAACAGGTCACCTGACTAGAAGTGCATTGATTGAAGGGAAAATACTTTAAATGTCTGAAAGAACCAAGGATAGCTTATGCAGATGAAGAGGCAGGATTATACAAAAAGCAGGATCTAGTGTCAAACTTCATGGATGCTGTTGTCTGAAGATTTGTTCCCCACTGAATAATACTGACCACCTGTTTTTCATGCCATTTCCTGTTAAGTAACCATGGATGGCAGAGTAGACTGTACTAACCGTCTGTTAAGCACACAAAAAGGGGAAACGATGTGTGTGGTGCACACCTGGTTCCTAGCTACGAAATTTTTCTCCCAGTGCTTTGCATGCGTAAAATATAACACTTGCACAAGTCAGCATTTGTAGTGTCAGAGGGCAACACCACACACAGATCTGAAGTTTCACACATTTGTTGAACTGCTGGGAATTTTGTTGAATTTTGCTAAGATTAAGCTTAATTAAACTGCAGTGCAGTTGAAAATGTAGACACTTTGAGTTTCTTGTATTTTAATAAGAGGGCGGATATTCATACCTAATGGTGGGGGAGAAATTCAATACTGTTTGCATGAATGCCAACCTGCACTTCCTGAACTAATATATGAATAGAAACAGTCAACCTTTAAAATTCACATTTTTCTGAAGTTTGCAATGCCTTTCTCCAGTCAAGTAATGTGCGCAGAAATGCATATATTGGGGTAATCTGTGCATAGAAATTAATATATTGATTAAAATAATATATGGGAATCTGTTATAATTGGAGAAAGTGTTTTGCAACAACGTGTATATTAGGGAGAATAGCATACGGAAACGTGTATATTAGGAGAAATTTGCAGTGAATTTAGGATGAAATTTTGGGAGGAAGGAATTGCAAACTGATGTGGAAATATGGAGAACTAAATTTAAGACGGGGAAAATGATAAACTGAAAACCACAGCAACAAGATTCACCCATCTCTACACTTAAATGGGTTTACAAGGTCCCAAGAGTGTTGATGAGTGCAATAACCTGTCATAGTGGCAAACAATATACTTTATTTGAAAATATATGTACGAATAAAAGCTTATTTCCCCCTTTTGTTTATTCAAAGAAAATGTAACAATACCGAACAGCAACACTTGCTTGCAGAGGTATTTTTCCACTGAATTTCCAGTCATATAATACTTTCCATATTTTTCCTTTCTTAATAAAATAGATATTTTTGCACACTGGGGGGGGGGGGGAGTAAGAATGACCCAACTTGATAATGCTGCTGTTACCATTCTCTTAATGCACGGTGTTATTTCAAAGGTCTAGCAATGGCAAGTTGCTTCATAGCCAAGAACTCCAGGTGACCATGGCAACAACTACTATCTTTTTCTGCCATCCATGCAGCTCCCGCCCTATAACAACATGAAGGAAAATGTAGACGATAAAGACTGACAAATATGCTCTAAGAATTAAGTTGTGTGTGGGGGGCATTGTACAGGAGCATTGTAGATATCAGTGTAATCAGACTTTCACAAAAGAAGCCAAAGTGTGTGGAATAACCACCCCTCCCTCTTTAGTAGCATCCATTACCCAACAGCATTACCAACATGATGACATTTTATGAATGATTCATGGACATGCCTCTGAATTCCATGCTTAGCATATGAGCTCTAAACTAGGGCTTGCTGATCAGAAGGTCGGTCTGCAGTTCAAATCCCCGTGACAGGGTGAGCTCCCGTTGCTCGGTCCCTGCTCCTGCCAACCTAGCAATTCGAAAGCACAAAGTGCAAGTAGATAAATAGGTACCAATCCAGCGGGAAGGTAAACAGTGTTTCCATGCGCTGCTCTGGTTCACCAGAAGCGGCTTAGTCATGCTGGCCACATGACCCAGAAGCTGTACGCTGGCTCCCTTGGTCAATAAAGCGAGATGAGTGCCGCAACCCCAGAGTCATCCGCAACTGGACCTAATGGTCAGGGGTCCCTTTACCTTAGAGGGAGTGGCTTAAAGTCTGCAGGTGGGAACACTTCTAAAGCAGGAAGGACATGATCAATTTACACTCAGCTGTGTGAGGAATGAATGCTAGTTGTCTCCATCCAGCTAGAGGGCTATAGACCTGCACAAGATTCTTCAACCTGTGGCCCTCCAACTGCTTTGCATTACATAGGATTGCCATATTCCCAAAAGTGAAAATTTTGACATTCCCCCCCAAAAGTATTTGGGCTTTTTATGGATTTTACAGCATTTTTCTTTAAAAAAAATCACCCTAGTTGCCATATGTCCGGGTTTACCAATTTGCCGATTTGGAAAAATCTGCCCGGACGCCATTTTGACAGTCCGATTCCCGGATGTGTCCAGGAAAATCCAGACATATGACAGCCTTCGTCAGCCTAAGCCAACATGGCTGTGCTGGCTGATGCTGTTGGGCATTGCAGTCCGAAATATTTGGAGGGCACCAGGATGAGGAAGATTGACCTAGATCAATGGGGAATCTCTCATGCATGCAGGTGCTGAGAACATGGTTGGTTTCCCCTTCTTGATGCAGGAGCCATTCCTACAGACATGTAGGCTTCCGTGGGTGGGGGTTGAAACTGGCTATTCAAGAAAAGGTCTTCCCCACCCAACAACAAACACACTGCCACAGCTGATTCATGTGACTGTGTGCTTTGAAGAGTGCTGTGGAGACACACCCATCTCACTGCAATTTGTAGTGCAGTAGACTTTAGTAAGGAGCGCAGGTGGTGCTGTGGGTTAAACCACAGAGCCAAGACTTGCCGATCAGAAGGTCGGCGGTTCGAATCCCTGCGACTGGGTGAGCTCCCGTTGCTCGGTCCCTGCTCCTGCCAACCTAGCAGTTCGAAAGCACGTCAAAGTGCGAGTAGATGATTAGGTACCGCTCCGGTGGGAAGGTAAATGGCGTTTCCATGTGCCTCTCTGGTTCGCCAGAAGTGGCTTAGTCATGATGGGCACATGACCCAGAAGCTGTACGCCGGCTCCCTCGGCCAATAAAGCAAGATGAGTGCTGCAACCCCACAGTCGGTCACGACTGGACCTAATGGTCAGGGGTCCTTAGACTTTAGTAGGGTAACTGCATTTGAGATTACTTTTCTTGTAACTAGATTCTGGTTTCATATATATACTCAAGTTTTTATGATTTGGAATGCAAACTACCTTGAACACATACACAGACACACAGAGAGAGAAATATGGCAAATAAAGTTTTAAAATAAGTATAGTTCACACTTTTCATGATGGCTCTTATTTTTAAACATATCTTCATATAAAAAATAGAAACCAGATCCAACTGTTTCTCAACTTCCTTTACCTTCTTTATATGCTCCAGTTTTTCTCCCTCTTGAAATTTGACTACCCTGGTTCTCTTATTCAGCCAAGAACAGTGCTGTAGATCTATGGTGTGGAAGAAGAGTAAAATTTTCTTCCCCTGTCCCCCATGAAGCTAGCCTCCAATATGACCTGGCTCCTCTGCATAATCACCTGATCACATGGAGGCCCAATTCATGTTATCTTCACCCACTTTTGAGATGATGAAGGATTCTAGAAACCTGGGCTCCAGGCACTGGGTTATTTACACAAATAGTTGGTTGATCTCATCATGTAGTAGATGAAAGGGAGAGGAGCACTATCATTTGAATGGGCATGAAAATAATGTTCCATTCTGTTGATGCTCTTCTGCTGGTGGTCCTCTCCTTAAAAGAGGCCAAAAGCATACAGGAGAAAGGAGGGAAGTCTGCTCCAGTTCATTTCTAGAACTTGTACTATGTGGGACTGCCTATGAAAAATCACTGTTGGTGTCTTTGGTTTAAGAAGTGTTATGGGGCAACTTAGTGCTCTTGCACTAGTTAGTTCCAAACGTTCTGACACAGTACAGATTTGGATTTGACATTAATTACATTTGTGTTTGGTATTTTAATGAACATGTTTGAGTTCTATTATGCTCCGTACAACCTTTTCCCTAAGGCTTCCATATCTGCAGGAAAATGATGTGGAATGTGATGAAACTTCCATGATTTTACTCAGGAGTTGCTTGTTAAGTTAAGTGTTTTCCAAGGGAATTCTAAAAATCTAGGAGGAAAAATTAAGCACACCAATGTCCCAAGGAGCCCCCCCCCCAGGAGTTAAGCAATCAAGAATACATACTAGTCCTGTAGATTTCTGGATGAGAATGTGCATCTTACTGAATCTGGACCACCTCTAGCTCTTTTCAGATTGGAGCATTGGTTACAAAATCACTTTAAAACACAGCTGCTTAAGTGCTTTGCCCTGGGTGGATGGTATAATTGTGGAAGAAAGGAAGAAGGTAAATGTGTCATGCTGAAATACATTTCACTCCATCAGGGAAGGGGGAATTGCCTTTCCTATGTCCTCAGGAAATCTTTGCTGATCTACACACAGCAAGAAATTACCAAACAATATTTCTCTGCGCATAACCTTTGCTTAAACTCACAGTACGATAACAGTGACCTTGCATTCAATCACACACAAAGTAAGATCCCCTCCCCAGTAGTTTAATCTTATTAACACACAAAGTACCAAACAGAGAAATTGTCTGCTCTGGGGAGAATAGAAATAAGAGTAAAACGTTAAAATAATGGGGGATGACGAGGCAGGGAGGAATGGCAATTCTTTTTGTTCCGCTCTGTGAAGCTTTTTCTCTGTTCTTTAGCCCTGAAGGTTCAGAATTTTTGCTATTTGTCATGCAAACAACAAAGCACTAGGGTGGATAGTTGAATCAAAGACAGTAAGCATTGCAAACATGCAGACTTATAATGATACAAAAGCACATTTGGAGAACATTCTGGTAAGGACACATCAAAGAGACTGCACAAAATCAACCAGAGCTGAGTCTTGGCTAGCATTGGGTGGGATTTTAAACACATTGGCACCCCAGGGATCATCCTATATAGAGAGAATAACATTTCCCAAATGCTTGATATGTAGCCCACAACTACCATCCTCCACCATGGACATAAACTGGAGGCACAATTCAATTTCACTTCTTGATGCTTTATTTTTCTCTAAAGGACTGAAGATAGCCTGGATAATATGACCTCCCAGCCCTTTGCCCAAGTCGAGTCATAAATTCTGGATAATGATGATGGTTTGTCACAGAGGCTGCATCAAGGAATCCCACTGCAGCCTTACACTCTCTTCTAAGAAGATGACCCATCTACATTTTGGTACAGAGACAGTATCAAAGTGGCATGGAGCAACACGTGATGGGCAAATCCAACATGGCAGCCTAATTTTGCAAGGCACACTTCTGTCCACTTGTATAAGGCTAACGTGACCCAGCACAGAGTTTTAGAATCTCTGAAATGGGGCGCTGATTCTTGTTTTTCCCCCCTGTAAAAGAATTACGTAGACCTCTTCAGCAACTTGTTGGTTGAAGGGCTACATTTGGCCTCCAGCCTACACCTGTTCATGCTATCAGTTGTATAGCAAATGTTTCCTCCAGTTAGGCAAGCAGGTGGGATGCAATTGCAGCAGGGAAGTATAGTTTGGTGTGGATTGACTTGGATACTGATCATCCATATCCCCGGATGAAGGAAAGAGGAAGTAAGGAGCAGCCAACGTGTCCTATATCAGAGTTTGGAATTTCAAAGTATGCTGGTCTGGTGAACTACGGTGGTACCTTGGGTTACATACACTTCAGGTTACATACGCTTCAGGTTACAGACTCCGCTAACCCAGAAATAGTACCTCAGGTTAAGAACTTTGCTTCAGGATGAGAACAGAAATCGTGCCCCAGCGGCACGGCGGCAGCAGGAGGCCCCATGAGCTAAAGTGGTGCTTCAGGTTAAGAACAGTTTCAGGTTAAGAACAGACCTCTGGAATGAATTAAGTACTTAACCCGAGGTACCACTGTACACACATTTGAAGCAGCTGAGTAACTTCAAACAGGTGCTTCAGAGAAATAATCATATGCAAACGAAAATGAATTTTGTGTACATGGAGATAATGGGCAGAGGTCACCCACTGTACCTTTATTTGTCTGCAATGGAGACTCATCAACATTTATGTCCATGGGATTTGGGAAACAGTCCCTGCTTTCCCTCATTTTTTCAGCTTGGGCAAAACCTATTTGTTTCACAGGGTCTTGGCAGATAGGCTGTTCAGGGGGAAAATGATGTAAAGGACTGTCAAAGGCAGGCTTTAGCTGTAGCAATACCTTGCAGATTCTTGGTACCTCCTTCTTGTGCTGAAATAGCCTTCACTGGGTAATCAATCACAGCAGCTCATTACACACTCCACTCTTCTTCTGTATTACAAGCCCCCCCCCCCCAAAAAAAATTCAATTTATTTACTTTTAAAGCAAACCTCTTCTTTTTCTTTTTCTTTCTAGGTTATATAACTTTTATGCTGTCACTTAATATACTTTATTTAAACAAACAAACAAAAACAAAACCCTTGGGAAAATGCCACGCATTGCAAAAGGATTGCAGGTTTGGTAGAGAAAAGTGACAGAGAACCATTCCAACAGACAATGTTACAAGAAATGCTCCACGGCAAAGATTTTTTAACACTTGTGAGATTCTTTAACACTTGGTAAGAAAAACCACACTTGATGGGTTGAAGTATATTCCTTAAGATGAGGAGCTGGTTAAAAAGAAAACGGAAAGGTGAGTTTTTAATTTGCAAGGCCTATCTACGCTACAAATTTATAGTCATTTTTATAACTGTCATGGCTCCCCCCCCCCACCCAAAGAAAACAAAACATAACAAAACAAAACATGAGAAATGTAGTTTGGCAAAGGTGCTGAGAATTTCTACTGGATTATCTCTGCACACGTACATGTTGTCACAGAACTACAGTTCTCAAGGGCTGGCTGAAGGGAAGGAATGCTAAACCAGTTTTATGTCATCAAATTAGGTACGTATGTCTAACAGACATGGTGGGGTACACACTTGTTGGAAGATAGTGATCCTCATGAACTTGGTGGGACTCTCTAATGCACAGACAACACATTCTGCATGGCAAAGCAACATTCCAATATCTTGCGAGATTGGAAGGCCTCACTTTGGTTGAAAGGCCATGGCTCCATGGTAGAGGAAATGTTTTGCATGTAAAAGGCCTCAGGTTCAATCCCCAGCATCTGTAGGTAGGACTGGGAAAGTCTCCTGATACTGCTGTCAGTGTATGTAAACAATACCAAGCTAGGTAGACCAATGGTTTAGTATACGGTAGCCTCCTGTCTTCCTTTCATAATGTGAACAGTGTCCCCAACTCACTGAAGAACCTCCATGTGCAGAGTGATTTGAATACAAGAGACACCCTGCCTTCCCCCCAGTGGTGAAGCTACATGCTCTACTACCGGGGGCGGAGAGCAGCCAGGGGCATGGCATGCTGCCCGTGAGGGCATGGTGCACTGTCCACAGGGACGTGGCACATGTTCTGTGGGCGTGGCATGCCACCTGTGGGGGTGTGGCGTCCGGCCCATGGGGGGTGCACGGTGAATGTCTGCCACCACCACCCCGCTGCGATGGCACCCTACCGGAATAGTGGTGCTGGGAGCAGTTCGCTCCCTCCACACCCCTGTTCCTCCGCCAGTGCTCCCCCCCCCGAAAATGTTGACATTATGGCTTTCATTGTCTTCCTTGGTTTCCTCGTTAAAAACAAAAATGTGGTGTTCCCTTTACAGTGTTACCTCGAGTTACAGATGCTTCAGGTTACAGAAGCTTCAGGTTACAGACTCTGCTAACCCAGAAATAGTACCTCGGGTTAAGAACTTTACCTCAGGATGAGAACAGAAATCGAGCGGTGGCAGCGCGGTGGCAGCAGCAGGAGACCCCATTAGCTAAAGGGGTACCTCAGGTTAAGAACAGTTTCAGGTTAAGAACCTTCACAACGAATTAAGTTCTTAACCTGAAGTACCACTGTATTCATTTATTTAGGGGTATGCAGTCCACTAATTCCTGATCTGTGCACTGAGTACATTAGCGTATCAGGAGAGAATTCCTAATGTAAAGTCAGTAATAATTTGAGACAGCAATCCTGTATGTGGGAGTAAGCCACATTGAACTCAGTAAGACTCACTTCTGAGTAGACCAGAAGCAGCTCATGTGGCAGGGTGGAGCCACAGTGCCAGCTTACTGGCAGTGGCCATGCTGCCACTAACCAGGAGGGAGTGGTGAAGTGATGGGAGCCTGGCATGGTATAGGTGGGTCCCAGTAAAGCATTCACACCACGCTAACCCCATGTCTTGTGTTTTGCCCTTTCAGCAAGTGGCAGGGACACCACTATAGTGGACGTTTGAGTTGCAAACGTGATTTGTGTGGGATGCATGTTCGCAATTTGCAGCGTTCGCAACCTGCAGCTGCATGTCTGCACATGTGTGGGTTGCGATTCGGCACTTCTGCACATGTGCAAAGCATGATTTAGCGCTTCTGCGCATGCGCAACCGCCAAAACCTGGAAGTAACCCGTTCCAGTGCTTCTGGGTTTCAGTGGTCCGTAACCTGAAAAAACGCAACTTGAAGCATCTGTAACCCAAGGTATGACTGTACCAGGAAGCTAGCATTGCAAGTCTGCAGAAGGGTCTAGGATTGTACTGTTAAAAAAATATCTAGAGTGTATTGCAGGCCCAACATATTTAATCATAGAGAAGACTTGCACTCTGTGTGATTACTATCTTGGCCTTCTTCATATCCACTTCAACCAGGGGAAAAGGATGTGATTGGAGGTCACCTATCATATCTCTAGCCTGACTCATCTCACTTTTAAACTAGGACACATACTCAAATTAGCAGAAATGCAAGTAGTGGGTTTCCCTAAGATTGAGTAATTCTTACTTTTTAAAGACCCTAAAAATAATGGCTTTTGGCTGTTTTCCACCATAGGGGTGGGCCTTCAGTTTTGATTCTGACAAAAAGAAGTGCACCTCAAGTATTTGAAGCTTGGGGGGTACACTGCTACAAGCAGTGATAGAAGTAATTCATTAGTGATAAGCAGAAATGTACCGAGAGAGTAACTACAGTCCATCTCTAGCATAGTGAGGTTAGGTAATGTCAACTCCCCTGAAGAAACACTAATTCAGAGGTAGAAGTGGCAAAATCAAGGTGTTTTATATAGATTGACTGTAATGTTCTATCTCTGTGTTTGGAGTGCAGAAACTGTTCGCCTGTTCCAATGCTATCACACTAGGGCCCAGAAATATCTGCAGTCCAGGGTGAGGACTCCCAACTCACTTTTAAGTACAGTGGTACCTCGCAAGACGAATGCCTCGCAAGACAAAAAACTCGCTAGACGAAAGGTTTTTCCGTTTTCGAGTTGCCTCGCAAGACGAATTTCCCTATGGGCTTGCTTCGCAAGACGAAAACAGCTCGCGACTTTGTTTCCTTTGTCTAAATAATAATTCGCAAGACGAAAAATTCGCTAGACGACAAAACTTGCGGAACGAATTAATTTCGTCTTGCGGGGCACCACTGTATGGAGTAGGATGGAGTGATGACGACATAGTTATCTTGCAGGTGATTAGAAAGTCTCCTCAAGAAACTTTCCTGAGGGAATTCAGTGCCTGTGCAGTTTCTCACCTAATTTGCCAACCCTAGATCACGATTCTGGAGAAATTCAATTGCAACAATCCTTTGCAAGATCAGGATTTCAGCTACGGTTTGGAGTGTAATAAGGGGCTTGTCATTAGAAAGGCGGGGAGCAAAGCCAACATATTAAATGTGAACTGGTGAGAAATCAAATTGTACGGCTATATTCATTAATAGCCTCTACTAACTTCAAGACCTCACCACTGAACAAAAAAAGCACTTAGCATTCCCCGTCTAGTTATTACTTGTGCTGTGTTCCTGCAAAGTTGCAGCCTAAGTGAAACTGACTTGCAATGAAATAAGTACTCCGTTTTGCCTTGCCACACTTGTAAAATTAATTTGGTGTCACAAAAACAAGAAAAAAACAAGAGTGACGCTTTTCTCTCTCTCAAACACACAAATGCATCCCTAACAAACAAAGCCATAAAATCTAGCTATGCAACAAGATCATAACTAAATGAAGTATAAACTAAAATACTAAAGCAAACCATCATAACTAATATAATCCTTTCTTGGCTCTGTTTCCTTATTCAAACAATAGACCCTCCACCCCCCCTTCTGATATAAAGGCCCCAAATTAATCAATGGATTTAAGAACTCTGACCCTCATGGAGATGCCTTTTTGAATGATCCTGCAAATGCACATAGATGTGTAGGGAAATAAACAGTTACATATATGAGAAGGAAGCATTGAGTAGGATCCAGCCTTATCTGTGTGGGATCCTATGTAGCACAATAAATTATAAGGTAATTTTCCCATGCTCACAGGTTTACCTTGAATATTAAAGCTGTGCGTCACCATTTTATCCATGAGCTTGGGGTAGTTAACTTGGGAAAGGGGTCCCCGGTGACCTCAGTGTTGCAAAGAAACAAGAGATTGCAACACCATTAGTGCACAAAAGAGCTATATCTTTCTTTGTCAATGTTTATTACAATAGAATAAATCTTTTATTTTTTTTAATTTTTAATGGAATACCCAACATGTTTTGAAGGACCCAAGCAGCTTTATCTGTATAAAGCTGGATTGAAAATACACTAGAAGTAATATAAAATATGCATACAATCTTCAACAAGTGACCCAAAACAGCATAAATCTTACATACACTTACCAAACTTAAATAAGTAGACATAAAATAAGGGCATGTCCCTCCAAACATATTGGGTGTTGCCACAGTAAATAATAGTTCTATTGTTTTACAATAAATTTTGAGAACATTTTAAGATACTTTTACAGCTCTACTTTGCACTCCAGTGATGTGCATGTCTTGTACTGCTGCTGCCCTTTGGACCATTGCATTGCACGACCCAGACCCGTTTGACTTCTGAGATGGGAATCGCATCATTTGCCTTCAGGTTGTTTGTTGCACCCAAAGTCTTCCCATGGATGCTGAACCTGACATTGGAATTGCCTGATAATGCTCTCTATGCCATCCTGTGAATATACAGAAAATGGCTATGACAACACCTTATCAAGTGACAATTTTCTTTTTTGGATTTAGAGCATCATATGATTGGCAATATCTTATCTACATTCACCAATCCCAATTAAGACCAGGCAACCCAAGCTGCTGCATAGCTTAACACATAATAAAACAATGACTTAAAAACCAAACCAAACCGAGAAAGCCTTTTCATCTTCTCCTTCATGGCAGAAAGACATTTTATATTGTTCAATTTATTTTTTTTAAAAAAATCTGCTGTTGTATTTGAAATGCTGTTAAAAATAGCAGGCAAAATAACAATAAAAATGGAAGCAACAGCTTCGATACCACTCAGTAACAGCAAAGTTCTAGCAGTGGGAGGGTGGAATTATGAGATTGTTTCAATAGAATGCTTGGTTCATGAGCTCACTATGGATGGGAATATTAGGATTGGCCCATTGAAATGTGTCACCCCCAACAGATGTTGGCATGTAAATAAAATTCAGATGGGTGTTAGTATGGGCAGACACTAAAATGGCACTTAACTGAGCAATTCCGTTACACCCTTCTGAAAGAAGTAGTATTCCTGGGATGTATTACAACAGAAGCAAATGACCTCTCCCCATCATTACCTTAACCCCTCTAAACTTATAAACAGAGCTAGACACATTATTTCAACTATCCAAACAAGATTTGTTCTTCTCACAAGTAGGCATCACTATAGACTCAATGTAGCTCTGGGTATATTTAGGGATATTAAAGTAATATTGGCCATTGCTTGGTTTACTTAGGGTATCGTTACTGATACTGCACCACAGACTTTATTGAGCAATTAAAAATATACACAAAGGGACAATCTTTTCCTTTGGGGCATATATTTTTCTGTTTCTTCTTCCAAATTTCCATCCAATTGAAGAACCCAGTTTCAAATGTGAAAAGGGCACTTGTTTCTACAGTAACTGTGTACATCAGTTTGCTCCAAGTACTGTATTTCTATAATATATTCAGATAAAGATTGTTTGCTGTTAAACCACTGCTGTCGTTATGTCTCCAAGTTGCTTGGGGAACTAAAATGTTCCGTATTTGAGGAATGATAACGAGAATTTAAGTTGTTCTTTCAGATTCTATTTCTCCATAAAGTTCAGCTAGCTTCTTAAACTCTGGTCCCCAGTCACCAAGGTAATTATAATCCTGGTCAGAATGTGTAGTGGCTGAATCCAAGGAGCTGATAGATCCAGCTTCTGACCTTTGACCCTCATATGCGTAAGTCTGTAGGGAATCATATGGGGGCACACTAGGATCGAGGTCTGCTTCTGCCAATCTTTGCTTAATAAATTCCTGAACATCTATACTGTCAAGACAGGATGAAGTGGGATGCTTAGGGGTGGGTTTGACTTCAGGCCGCACATCCCTCCGATACTTCAGTTCCTCAGCAGCTGATGGGTTCCGCAGGGCAGTGATGTCAAAAGCTTCAGTGTCTTCCTCACCTCCTCCTTCATCATCATAGGTCACAACATTTTCCCGGACGTCCTCCTCCGAAATAATCAGAGGCTCCTTTTTGCTCCGTCTTAGTGTGATGAAAAGGACCACTATTGCTGAGAAAATTCAAGATAGCAGATTAGAAGGGCTGCTGGCTGATTAAATGATATTTTTTATGCTGATGAATCATATAGCTTTTAGCAGATTCATCTATCAATTCATTAACGGATTAAAGTGAAATAAATGTGCATGATACCAAAACTTCTCATATAGGTTCTTCTCTCAGATACTGTAAGAAGTGAAAGTTAAACTAATCTCTCTTCTCCCCCCCCCCCAAATACCCCATAATATTACATAATCTAATTACAGGGTATCAATGTATTTTCTGGAATTTGACAAGACCCATATTTCATATTCCAACAAATATCAGCCAAGTATCTTTCAGTTTCTTTGAATAATCTATCCTTCCCCTGTCATCAGCTTGCCTTATCTGTGTCAACCCCCCCCCCCCTTTTTTTGGCTACTTTCCAGATTTGAAATATCTAACCTTTATCTAACATATCCAAAACAACAGCCTTGAAGAAGAAATAAAAAATATCTGGAACCCTTTTCAGTAAATTTGCCTACTATCAAAATATAATTTGCCTGACAGGTCAATAGACATGAAACACCTTCTTTCAATAGATTAAAGCTGTAACAGTGGTGTATTTAATGATTTATTATTAAATATATCCAGATCCTAATAATATTGTTACATGCTATCCCCAATCTCCACTTCAGTGTGGGATGTCAGGGAATTCCAGGCACTCTTACCAGGGTCTGTGTTTCCTTTTGGACAATGAAGCACAACAGAGACAATGGTGTCTTTACCATATACAGTTCATTTACACATATATGCAACCTGAGCATACAATGGAGAGACTTGCAGCATTACAATCTGAGAGCGTTCTTAGTTCTCCCATGGCCAAAGTCTTGGATGCCAGCAGAAATCAGCCACGACCCTCTGTCCCCTGTCCCAACTTGCTGCTTACAGAATGACACCTTTCCCCCTATCTCTCATCAGGCAAACTGAAATCTTGAAACTTCCACCTCCTAAAAACTCTCACACTGTCTTCTGACAACTATCGCTCAGTGGAAGGAGGGGCTCCCACTCGCTTGTTGTCTGGCGCAGCCTATATCTGCCTATACCTGCTTCTTAATGGCTCTTCTCCTGTTCCCTTTCTTATCCTTTATGGTTCTTCTCCCAGGCGATCTCCTGTATGGGAAAACTTGTCTGGCAGCCCCTCTTAATGCTCCAAGCATTGATAAAACACCAGCACCCACTAATTCCAGGCACCCACAAACTCTAGCACCCCAAAACCCATAATATTATATCTAAATAGGTCTAAATTTTAATGATTTTTCATACAAGTTAGGAAGATATTACTTGCCACATTAATAATTTGTGCACAGGTATTAATGGGCAGGGGGAAATCTGGTTTGTTTGTTTTTTTACAGTTGAGGGTTGAAAGGCTGCCACAAATTCTTATCACAAATTTTCTTGGAACTTAAGCATAACTAACTCTTTTTTTTTTCAGAATTGGGGCCACTGGGAATGGGTATAATCAAATGTAAAATGGACACTGACCAAAACCACTCAGATGAGGACATGGCGGGAACGAGGGATTTAAATATCACTTAATGAGACTATAAAAATTTTATTGGGGGAGGGGCAAGCAAAAATGGGTTGCTCCTTATCAGAAATTTCAAACAATAAAATAAAAACTTCCCCGGAGAACGGAAGCAATGAAGATGGCTAATGAAGATATTTAAGAATAATGTCATATACTGAAGAAGTTCCTTTATCTGGATAAAGATTCACTTCTTTAATTTCTAACAATGTTAGTATATGGGTCATTATAGATTCATCCCATTGTGAGCAGCATTTGTTCTTCAAAGGGGCTTTCTTCTCAAGCTCTGTTTAGTGTGCAAATATACATGTAAAGACAGTATGAGCAGGTTGAGTCAGAGCCAAATGAGAGGGAATATTAGCTAATGGGTACTATTCAGATAAATCTAAGCACATGAAGTATTCAGAGAAAATGCATTTCCAAGGACATTTATCTAATAGAATCATCTTCCTGCCTGCACTGTCCCTTGCCCCTCTTGATGATGCTTTGTGTCGTTATCAGCTCATCCCACAGAGATAATTAGCAAATGGCTTTCATACACTCCTGAAAGTCCTTCTGGCAGAGGAATCTGTTTCAAAAAGATTCTCCTCCTTTCTTCTTTTTATTACTTCCCCCAAGAGCACTGGACATGCAACTCGAATTGGTTCCTGAAAATCTTACCAAATTACCTGGGTAGATCAGCAGTGCTAATTACTTAGTGACCTCTGCAAAATTAATTCCACAGGATGCCAGCAGTTCAGCTGTCTGCTTTAAAGGCTTCTTGGTCCTATTAATTTTAGCTAAAGCCTTTACCCATTTATTTTTTTAATATTAAAAAAAAAATATCAAAGCTTTGTATTTCTAATTACCTCCTATCACGAGTGATTCCTGGTTCAGAATGACATTATATTGAAAAAGCCACATTGTTTCTGTGATCATCTGAAGGCCGTGGAAAGGACACCGGTATTTAATTCTGAGAGAGGCTTACCCAGGAGAATGATGACACACAGCAGGATGGCAATTAAGGCTCCCGTACTCAATCCTGCAGAGGAGAGGAATGCCTCTGCATGACAGGTCCTCACCCTCCCATCTCTCTCACATGCGCACACTTGTATCACAAGGGTGGCGCTACTGCTGAGAGAAGGGATCCCTCTGTCAGAGATCACCACGGGGAGGTAATACACGTCCTGAGTCGTCCGACTAAATCTCCTCCGCCTGGTCAGGATACTGGCTGTGTTATCTACAAGAAGAGAAAGCGAGTCAGAGTAATCTTAATTAATAATTGCATTTAGTCATCATCATCATCATCATCATCATCATCATCATTTAATATTTATACCCCGCCCATCTGGCTGGGTTTCCCCAGCCACTCTGGGCAGCTCCCAACAGAATATTAAAACACGCTAAAACATCAAACTTTAAAAACTCCCCTAAATAGGACTGCCTTCAGATGTCTTCTAGAAGTCAGATAGTTGTCTATTTCCTTGACATCTGGTGGGAGGGTGTTCCACAGAGTGGGTGCCACTACTGAGAAGGCCCTCTGCCTGGTTCCCTGTAGCTTCACTTCTCAACAGTGAGGGAACCGCCAGAAGGCCCTTGGACCTCAGTGTCCGGGCTGAACGATGGGGATGGAGATATACTTCAGGTATACTGGGTCAAGGCAGTTTAGAGCTTTAAAGGTCATCACTAACACTTTGCATTGTGCTCGGAAATGTACTGGGAGCCAATGTAGGTCTTTCAGGACCGATGTTATATGGTCTTGGCGGCCACTCCCAGGCTCCAGTCTAGATGCCGTATTCTGGATTAATTGTAGTTTCCAGGTCACCTTCAAAGGTAGCCCCACATAGAGTGCATTGCAGTAGTCCAAGCGGGAGATAACTAGAACATGGACCACTCTGGCAAGACAGTCTGCGGGCAGTTAGCGTCTCAGCCTGCGTACCAGATAGAGAGGGTAGACAGCTGCCCTGGCCACAGAATTGACCTGCGCCTCCATGGACAGCTGTGAGTCCAAAATGACTCTGAGGCTGTGCCCCTGGTCCTTCAGGGGCACAGTTGCCCCATTCAGGACCAGGGAGTCCCCCATACCTGCTCGCCCCCTGTCCCCCCAAAACAGTACTTCTGTCTTGTCAGGATTCAGCCTCAATCTGTTAGCCACCATCCATCCTCCAACTGCCTCCAGACATTCTGGTCTTATGCCATGCCCCCCCCCCCCAAATCAAATCAAATTTTATTAAACGGTCACAGACCAGATTAACTCGTACAGCTTGTCAGCGAAACATAACACCGGAAAAAACAAAGGACAATTTCAATACAGATTAGGCCATAACAGCAATTTAAAATTAGACAGCATAAATAAAATTAAGTATTTGCCTTCGCCTGCATATTGGCATTGGAAAGCTCTTGTTTCCTGCGCCTAATAGCGGCTACACAAAATTTGGCAACATTGATCGTAATTTCAGGAACCTTATCTTCTACCAAGGCTCTCATACGTTGGAGTTCTGGTTCATTTTTAAGCTTTTGTAGAACTGGGGCAATAAAGGTCAGGCGCCATGCCCCCCATTCCGTCACCCATATAGACGTGCTGGTAGCCCACATGGCAATAAAGGGGCAATCTCAGGATCCATCTAGGTGAAAAAGTTAATACAACCCTTTTCAACAAGGTAGAATCTCTTCTCTATTCCCCCAGCTGTGGACGATGAACAGCAGTACAATGTCACATCACACTATTTGCAACTATTTAAAATCAAGGCACTAAGTAAGAGTCAATTCACTTCTAATATAAGATTACAATTCAAGCAATATTATTCTTTCTGGATTCCTTTTTTATTTTTACATATATAACAAAGGGTGGAGGAAGCAGTCTTCTTTTTGCCTTTTTAAAAACAATGGCTCTGTTTTCTTGCCATTCAAAGTTAATCACAGACTTTTTTTTAGTTTCTCTTCAAATATTTCACAGATGATTTCGCTCAACTACTATTGAGAATTGTACAGATATCAATCACATTCTTGCTTCTCTGTATATATGCCAACATTGGTATTATGCTCATGCAAACTAAAAAATAAAAAATAGTTCTATGCATTTGCAAGAGTGAAACACCACAAATGTTGATATCTGCATGGGCAGCTACTCCTCTCCCCATATTTTTATTATTTGTAAACAGCTAAGGCATGCACAACTGCATCTGGAGAACTGTGAAAAATAGTGAACCACAAAATTCCCACTTGCAAATTCATGGGGTAGCTGTTTGTGATTGCATTTTATTGTGCCGTGAATGCTTTAGTTGAGTTTACTGCATTGCCTGGGATTGGACTAGATGACCCTTCGCCCATCTCTACAATTCTATGATTCCATTATTGTGTCTCTTCAGTTCAGAATTCAAAAGGGGTTCAGAATTCTGAAGCACACCCCGCCCCCATTTAGCTTGCCTTCTTGTGGGGCTGGAGTTTATCACGGCTTCAAGCTGCTGTGGTTTTCAAATGTGGCATGATAGCTTATTCGCTGGGCCCACATTTGAGCTCTGCCTTGATCAACGCTTGCTGGTTTTGTTTTTCCCCACCAATCACTTGCATTATGGGGCTGGAGTCCTGGTAATGGGCTGCACTGATTTCATTTTCCCGAACGACTGATTTGAAAGGTGAAACTTTTGGCATTTTGTGAGTAGGCAGGCAAGATCTGCCCTGGTTCTGATTTTCCCGCGCACGGTTTCATTTCAAGCCTTGATTCAAAAGGCTGGTAAGTGACTTCATATCACATCCACACACTTTTGCAATCAATAAAGATACCGTATCATGTATCATTGTCCATACAGTACATTTCACATAAAAATCTAACCCGAAGTAGAAAAAAACAACATAGGAATTTATCTTTTTCTGCTACAGCATGATGTAGAGAAACTAGTTTAAAAGCTTTAAAAGTATAAAAGCCCCTTGTCGCCTTATTCTTACTTCTTGTTTTATTTTATGAAAGTAGTAGCAGGGTCTGACTTCCTTGCTTTGCTGTCGGCTAACTGAAAAATCTTTAATAGTTCCAACACCATTTCCCCCCTGAAGTTATAATGAGATTCTATTGGTCTAGATTCCAAGCTAATAAAGAGTATGAGAGCCTGAATAGACTGGCATTTATGACTGCTATACTATTTAAGAGTGACTTCATGAAAGGCTTGCAGCGTGATCTTCAAAATTTCATTCTACCATAGGTCAGCTCAAATGAATGAAGCCAGCAGAGCAGTTTAAGAATGGGAAGAAAACATGGTCCCTGCAGAAATATATACACCACACTGCTGATAACATACTTAGAAGGGTGCATCATCATATCCTATAGTTACATAGAGTTGCCAAAAGGTAATGTTGAGTGGTTCCTTCCTTGTCCCAAGAGGGAGTTAAAAATTGAAGGTTACAGCTCCTGGATAAGTGTCTTTGTAGTTCAAGAATGGCAACATCAACCCCACCATGTGGGAATCCCTTGCAGATGACCACAGTGCCTGGAGGCAGACAGACAGGTTGTGCATCCATAGCAGTGACCAGAAGAGGAATGACCGGTGGGAGGAGCCCAAAGAGAAGAAAGGCCATGGTGCATCGGCAGCAGAACGACCGGATGTCTTCATCTGCCTCAGATGCAACAAAACATCTCTCTCCTGTATCGGTCTCTGCAGCCACAGCAGGCTCCCAAGGCAGACAGATGTCAACCAAATTAAATGTAGAGTTGCTACATAATGAGTAGAAGTGGAGCACTCAGTGGAGCAGAGCTGCTGTGCTAGTTTCCCAGCTGGTAGGTTGCTGTTGAGGTGGTGGGGAGTTTATATACAGTGGTACATCAGGTTAAGTACTTAATTCGTTCTGGAATGGGACTAATGGGGCCTCCCGCTGCCGCTGCACTGCCAGAACACGATTTCTGTTCTCATCCTGAAGCAAAGTTCTTAATCTGAAGCACTATTTCTGGGTTAGCGGAGTCTGTAACCTGAAGCGTATGTAACCTGAGGTACCACTATATGTGTGTATGTGTGTGTGTGTGTGTGTGTGTGTGTGTGTGTGTGTGTATATATATATATATATATATATATATATATATATATACATATATATATATATGGAAGTACCGTACATTGGAACCTTGGTTCTCAAACAGCTTAGTTGACAAACAAATCAGCTCCCAAATGCCAAAAACTCAGAAGTAAGAGTTCCAGTTTCCAAACATTTTTGGAAGCCAAACATCCAATGTGGCTGTCGGCTATTGTTTCTGGGACGCCTGAGATCAGAAGCCACGCCTTGGTTTTTGAACGTTTTGGGAGTCGAACGGACTTCTGGAATGGATTAAGTTTGAGAACCAAGGTTCCACTGTATGCATAGGCACCAGATTGGCTGTGCTAATGCATTTGCACTCCACCACCTCACTGTCTTAGTAAGCAGCAGAGACCCACAGGCCAGGAAGCTAGCATACCAGGCCCTGTTCTAAGGATTTCCAAGAGAGAGCTTTCTCATGCTGGTCAAGAGCTACTGAACCTGGGACCTTCTGCATGCAAAGGATATGTAATTGTAATTTTATCCTGAGACCTGTGGGTGTAGGGTGGTATACAAATTTAATTAATTAATTGATTGATTAATCAACCAATCAATTAATAATATGCTCTGCCATTGAGGAACAACACTTCCTCAATAAGCTTGTGGCATTTTGGTCCAGCTATAGAGTGACAGCCAGGCCAGGCTACAATTTATACCCAGTTACAGGCCCAGTCAATGCTGAATGGTCAGTTTGTCCCCCTGGGGGGGAGGTCCACCCAAAGCCTACCAGCCTGACCAATCACCATCAGGCAGTCAACCAAATCTGGGTCTCTTGCTGGACACCACAGGGCTCGTGGTTTGGCTTCAAAACCACCCACCAATTAAGGTAAGTGAACTTCTCCAGCAAGAGCTGCAACTGATTTCCTGCCCCCCCCCCAAGCGAAAGGTTAAGGTGAATTTCCAGGGTTGTACTCTGACAAAAATCTAAGAAATTTCAAGGAAAACAAAAAAAAAAAAAGTTTTGTTAAAATTGGGGAATTCTTTTCAGGGGTGTCTATTGAAATACTTTACTGTCACTTGTACAACTTGTATACAGTGAGATTACACTAGCACCCCCCCACTCAGCTCTCTTAGTCTTAATTCCCCTCGTTTACTGACGCACACCCACCAAACCTGAAAGTCAGTTGCCCTGTTGTTATCTTTTCATTCAGCAGCCTAACAGCCCACAGTAGAAGCTGTTCTTTACCCTGCTGGTGTGACTAATCATGCTTCTATATCTTCTGCCTGAGATATCTTCTATATCTTACTTTTTCCAAGTAAGGTCTATACATCATTACTTGGGATTCAGGACCAATAATCTTTATTTAAAACCAAACTGTTCATGCTTGTTACATAGTAATGAATGCACCAACATTCTGTACATTGCATTATGGGGGTCTATTAACAGCAACCACAGCCTTGAAAATACAGATAGACCAGGTAAGGTGCTCCAGCCAGCCATTCTCTAGCTGAACTCGCCTGGGATGATTTTCTAGGCCAGGGGTAGCCAACATGGTGCTGTCCAGATAGTATTGGATTTTAATTCTCATCACCCTCATCACTGGCCAACGCTTGCTGAGGGTGATGGAGATGGAGCCCAAGATATGGAGCATACCACATTGGCTATTGCCATGCTAGGCAGTCTTTTTACAACTGATCAGGAAAGCATGGCCTCCTCTTTGACCCATGCAGCAATAATTTTTTTTAAAAAAGAGTAAGTGACCATTACATTTGGGTACAGCAGCCGTGACAAACCTGCTGACTTAAAAAGAGAAGACGTGGAATCAAGCTTTGCAGGAGCTGAAAAAAGTGAGCCTTGGGTGGAATAAAGTTTAAATTCACACAGAAGGCATGAGTAGCAGTCAAGCGACGATGAAAGAATTTAAGCACAGAAGATTAGCTGCAAAGCTCCAAAGGGTGGGGGGAGAATGGAAATGGAAGGGCAGATATGAGACAAAAGGAACAGATAACAACAGACAGGGAAAAGGATATTCTGAAGATGAAAATCCAAGCCGGGGGGGGGGGGGGGGAGAAATGAAAAGCACAAAAGATGGAAAGGATGTACTTTTTAAAAAATCCCAAGGCAAGTTTGAGACACAATGAAACAAAATCTGAAAGATGAAGTTGGCAATTGTAACAATATAATGGTTGAAGGAATCTAGGAAGACCAGAGCTTTAAAAAAAAAAGCTTTGGGAAAGCTTGTCAAATCGGGGTGGGGTGAGGATATTTGCAGGATAAAATAAATACGTACAAGTCAAGGGCCTGAAAGGAACTGAGTACTTTCATTATTTTATTTTTCTTTAAATACATCAATCCTCCAAAAAGGAAAAATGAAGCAAAAGGTCATGATTCCCAAAGGCCCTGACCCCTGGACTCCCTTTGAAAGCTTTGGAGAAGGAAGATCTATGCTCATATGCAGTCAGGCATTTGTCTTTTTAAAGTTGACAGCAACAGCTGCCTATAATCTTCTTGGTTCTGGAGAGGAATTCAATTCAGGGGCATCATTTGGATGGGGGTTTAATTTAGCTCCTTTCCCCAGCCTAATCTATCTGCATGCTTCTTGTGATTGGTTAACCCAGAGCAGAAAGAATGCTGAATGGGTGCAATGGAAAGCTGGGAACTGATATACACGTGGGAACAGGGACAATATGTTGTAGCTTGGATTGCTCTGCTTCAGGGGGTCCATGCTACTTCCAAGATCTCTATTCCTGACCAGTTTTCTACCCCATTCCTCAAACAAACATTATTTGGTGGCTACTATGCATTCTCTCTTGTCATTGGACTATGTCAGGCATGTCCAACTTTCAAGAGACTGAGATCTACTCCCATTGTAAAAAAACTTGCAGTGATCTACCAAAATTGTTGAGCTTTTTTAAAGGAAGCTACCCATTGCTGCCATTGAAGGGACGCGGGTGGTGCTGTGGGTAAAACCTCAGTGCCTAGGGCTTGCCGATCGCATTGTTGGCGGTTCGAATCCTCGCGGCGGGGTGAGCTCCCGTCTTTCGGTCCCAGCTCCTGCCCACCTAGCAGTTCGAAAGCACCCCTAAGTGCAAGTAGATAAATAGGTACCGCTTTATAGCGGGAAGGTAAACGGCGTTTCCGTGTGCTGCGCTGGTGCCGGCTCGCCAGCGCAGCTTCGTCACGCTGGCCATGTGACCCGGAAGTGTCTGCGGACAGCGCTGGCCCCCGGCCTCTTAAGTGAGATGGGCGCACAACCCTAGAGTCGGACACGACTGGCCCGTATGGGCAGGGGTACCTTTACCTTTACCTTTACCTTACCCATTGCTGCTACCTCCTTCTTGTGCATCATGAAGCCCTTTTGGCTACTTAAGGATTTGTATTCACCCATTAACATTTTAAATAGAGATGGTTAAGATGCAATACTATTCTTAACCATTCACCCACTCCAGGTGTTTGGTTGGTTGGTTGGTTTGTTTGTTTGTTTGTTTGTTTATTTATTTATTTATTTATTTATTTGCTTTTCTGGTATTTACTTGAAATTAATCTGGGTGGAACAATAATATTGAAAGAGAGCTCTGCAACTCCAATGGCGTTATCCCAAATCCTGATCCAAAAACCCAGGATTTCACTGTGGTTGTCTGAAGGAGGTCAGTTAGGTGACAAGGAGGGGAGGGGAAGTCTGGGTCATATTGATGCTGTTCTGGAGCACTGGAACAGGTCCCCAAATAGAACTAGGGGACTGTTCACAGCCCTAGTATTCAATAAACTGTCTTGTCTTTCCACTGGTACTCTGCCACTTCACTATACTCAACAGAAACATTTCTGGGTGAGAATATACTGTTACAAAAGTTGGGTGCCTCCCCCTCTCTCTGCTGAAAGACAGCAAGAGTCCATGGGGTTCCAGACACTCACCCAGGGTCTGTGTTACTTTGGAGAATTGAGACATGGTGTAGACTGTTGCAGCTTTAAGAAATATGGTTTATTCACCTATTTACACCTTCAGTCTGCATGGAAGGAGTCCAGATCTTACAGCATGGTCATTTCAGTAGGGGTTTGTCTCCCACAGAGGTGCAGCCCTGAAGTCTAAGCTATCTTCCCCAGCCAGCCTTCAGCCAGTCTGTCCAAGATGGATACCAGTCTTTCCCCCCCTCCCTTCTTCTTCCCAGCACACCTTATTAAAAATTCTCTTTTCCTGTCACTTCAAACCCACACCCCACCACCATGGCAAACTTTGTCTTCTCAGACCATCAACTCCATTTTCCATGTTAATGCCTATCCCAGGTAAGCCTGTGGCTTGGAAAGGAATTGTAGCCTGTACTTTTCCAGTGACCTCCAATCTTCCCTTCAATACTCCAAATAATCAAAACCCTACCTATTATTAATTTCTAGGGTTGGGAGGGAGGATCCTGCCAAATCTATAACACTATTTTATATTCTGACATGAGTATTCTTCATGAATATTTTAAAAAAATAATCCAGCACCTATCATTGTTGGTACCATAGACCTTTTATTGGTCTAGATACAGCCAAGTATCTTCTGAACAGGCTTGTCAAATATATTTCTTCTGACCTTACAATCCAAATAGTAAGGCATATTTTCTTGAATAATGCGAATCTTGGAAGAAAAGAACCCCAAGCTCCTGAAGAGTGAGGTACTGAATTAAGATGACGAGGTTGCCTGGCTCCCTGTTCAAACAGGGTTGAATCAGTGTGACTTTTTTTGTTGAACCTGCCAGCTGGAACTGGGCTTTGTAATGAGCCCATCAGCACATGCTTGACTTCCTGGCCAGAAAGACAGATGATTATGTATTCCATCTTTCCACATGAATCTCGTCTCACATGGAGTTAGGTGGTTATGCAAGTCACCTCAGCTTGAGGATCCTAATTATATAAATTTCAATCTTGGAACTTTTAGCTTGCAGATAACATCTGTCTGAAATGCAACGAAGTCTTTCAAAGTTTGGAAGCACGATTCCCCAAAATCCACAGTCCACCTAGGGCAACTGTATCCCTCTTCCTCCATGCCAAAGAGTATGTTTATCTCAGACTAGTTATATTGAGCTACTGTACTGGAAAATGTATTGAATAAAGACTTTGGGGGAAACTCCCAAAGCAACAGAGATATAATGGTAGAGCTATGGCAAGTGAATACCAGAGCACTTCAGAGAATACTTGTTCATTTATTATTCACAATCTGAGGATTTTTAAAAACATATTACCATAAAATGCCAGGAGAAGGGGATATGGGAGATCCTGCTTTGAGTCTTTCCTTCTGGCAAATGTTAATTTGTTGCCCAACACTATTTGCATGAAGTCTTTCAACTGATTTAGGCTATAAAAATATGATTAAAGATGGGTATTATATATCTGTATCTTTAGGTTTCGTTTTATAACATTTTTCAGGTGAGACCTGACAAATCTTACCTTGTTGACAGGTTCTCATGTTTTTGGGTTCAGCTATTTGCATGCATTTGTATTCTTTAAAAGAAACAGCAAAGTCCTCCACATACTTAAGGGTCCAATAAACAGAACTCACTTTTTTTTGAAATCCACACAAAAAATTATCACTGTTTCAAATTCTTTTTTTGGGGGGGAAGGGTCTAATTGCATCTTGATCTACTAAATGCAACGCCCAAATGGTTAAGGAAGTAGAAACCCTAAAAGCCCTTCTTTGGATTTCTCAGTTGCCTTTAATTCTTAGTCATGCTGGCCACATGACCCGGAAGCTGTCTGAGGACAAACGCCGGTTCCCTTGGCCTATAGAGCAAGATGAGCGCTGCAAATCCAGAGTCGTCTGCGACTGGACATAACGGTCAGGGGTACCTTTACCTTTTTATCCTTCTCATTCTTTTTTGCTTCAACTCTTTGTGTGCTTAAACAAATGTAGTGAAAAATCACACCACCTACTCCTTGGCACATTCAGGGTAGTCCCGCGGTTTGCAGAAGTCCAGTGATATTTAGGGAAACAAATAAACAATCCTAATGTTACAGTGCCCACAAAGCCCCCAGATCAATGGAAATTCAATTGCCACAGAATGGCTAAAAGCTGTTTTTGTTTTTAACAAAATAAACTGGGAAGGAGGAAGAATGGAATGGTGTGGCTGGCAAAGGAGGATGAAGAAAGAGAATGCCCTAGTTATAAATAGGGTACAGAAAATTATGTTGTCTGGATAGGTGGTGTAGTGGTTAAGAGTGGTGGACTCGTAATATGGTGAACCAGGTTCGCTTCACTGCTCCTCCACGTGCACCTTGGGCTAGTCACACTTTTCTGAAGTCTCTCAGCCTCACTCACCTCACAGAGTGTTTGTTGTGGGGGAGGAAGGGAAAGGAGATTATAAGCCGCTTTGAGACTCCTTAAGGGGAGTGAAAGGTGGGATATCAAGTGCAAACTCTTCTTTTTCTTCCTAGTTTATACTAAGAAGCTCCATTCAACTTCAAACTCAATATAACTTTAACAATTGGTGCCTGAGTTGCCTCTCCCGCCTGACTTCCCCATCCTCCTTTCCTTTAATGATGTGTATCTTGACTTTTAATGCAATGAGTAGGGAATGTCCTCTTATTTCTTGATTGTATGCAAGCTGCTCTGGGAGCCTGTTTGACTGAAAAGTGTGATAAAAATGTTATAAACAAACAAACAAACAAATATGGAAACTATCTTTAATGTTTTCAGGGAAGGATGTGAAAGCTGTCCATAGACTCACCTGCAAAAAACCATTCTCACCCCCCTTTTAATAATAACAGATATATTTGTTTGTTGCTTTTAAATTCTTGCACCAAGTTCTTATCCCCGTATTAAGAGTTGATATGGTTTTATGCCACAGTCTATTAGTTTTAGATTATTTGGATTTTAGATTATTTTCATAATGCTAGTTTGTGTTGACTATAACTGATTTCATTGTTTTGAACTTTGCTTTGCATTTTGTATTGTTAATAATGTTTGTAAACTCGCCAGAAGATTTATCCATTATACAGGTAATATATAAATGCAACAAATAAATGTTTAAAAAACGTAATATCTGTTATGGTTCTGGTTTTAGTGTCACCCAAGCAAGAAGCTAAAGTACAACTCTATAACCCAGAAGAACTCTCAAAAAAACCTTTAAACAACATGCAGAGTAACTACAAATACTAATAAAATACAGAGTAGGGAAGAAATATTACAAGGTTATTTTCTTCCAAAACGATTCCTAGATATTCATCATTCACAACGCAAAGGTTATGAATATGTAGTCCTTGCTATATGAACCACTTCTGCCCTGACAGATGGTGGTTTTCACCCACTGACAAAAAAGATTATGAGAAAAGAAGTCATTCTGTTCAACGAGACATCCCAGACAAACACCAAGCCTTGCTTGCAGAGTAATGTGTGATTTACCTTCATTGTCCTTTAGCGTAAAGTTGGGATTCAAAGGGAAACTGTTGTCCAGAGAAAAGTGGAATCTTTGACCATTTGCAAAGTCATCTCTGTCCGTGGCACCGATAGTCTGGATAACCTGGAAGGAAAATTGAATTGTGGATGTGATGAACTTTGAACTGGATTCAAATTTTGGCAGAACTCGGCAGGATCTTGTAAGCTGAGCTTTCTTTCACAATTTTCTACCTATCTAGTGTCATAATATGACTATTTTTCCCATTAGCTGCATTATTGTTATTGTTGTTGTTGTTGTTGCTGTTGTTGCTGCTGCTGCTGCTACTGTTTTATTTCTCTGCTCAAAACATTTCAGCAACAATGTAAAATGAACTAAACACATGCTCAGAATGTATGTCAGGAGTCTTAAATTCAAAGTCATTCTGAAGATTTTGTTAGTTAGACATTTGCATTAATACTAACAGAGGAGGATTAACGTGTCACTTAAGTATTTTCACATATAAGTTTATTTTCATCACCGGGTCTCATATTGGCATGCTACAGTCCAGTGATTCCATTCTGCTTGGGACTTCTACTTCTGCCCCTGGGAATTTTTGTTTGCCTTTGCTTGATTTTCTTTTGCAATAAATTTATTTCCCAGTACAAAATGCCTACCTTGCATTGGATCCTATTCTGTGTAGGATAAAAAAAAAAGGAAACTCAAAGAACTGCCCTTGTTGACAATTTGCAATAATGGTGTACAAATATTTGGGGGTGCATAGATGCTTCTAAACTTTCACTTATGATTAGATTCAAAGTGAGTTGATGGGGGGGGTCTTCCTCAGGGAAAACATCTGAGGACTCTTGAAAGAAGTCAAAAGAATTGTGAAAAGTTTACAGTGGTGCCTTGCAAGATGAAAATAATCCGTTCCGCGAGTCTCTTCGTCTAGCGGTTTTTTCGTCTTGCGAAGCAACCCTATTAGCGGATTAGCAGATTAGCGCTATTAGCGGTTTAGCGGCTTAGCGGCTATTAAAGGCTTAGCGGCTTAGCGGCTTAGCGGCTAAAAGGCTATTAGCGGCTTAGCGGCTTAGAAAAAGGGGGGGAAGCGAAAAAAAATTGCAAGACTCGCAAGACGTTTCCATCTTACGAAGCAAGCCCATAGGGAAAATCGTCTTGCGAAGCGCATCGAAAAATGGAAAACCCTTTCGTCTAGCGGGTTTTTCGTCTTGCGAGGCATTCGTCTTGCTGGGCACCACTGTACTGCTGATTCTCAGAGTGGTTTGAAATATTCCAAAGAGAGTTGACTCTGGAATGGAATGAAAGCCATACCATGTAATCCCAGTACAGTGGTACCTCGGGTTAAGAACTTAATTCGTTCCGGAGGTCCATTCTTAACCTGAAACTGTTTTTAACCTGAAGCACCACTTTAGCTAATGGAGCCTACCGCTGCCGCCGCTGCGCGATTTCTGTTCTCATTCTGAAGCAAAGTTCTTAACTCAAGGTACTATTTCTGGGTTTGCGGAGTCTGTAACCTGAAGTGTCTGTAACCTGAAGTGTCTGTAACCTGAAGACTCTGTAACACAAGGTACCACTGTATTTAACATTCCAGAAGAGAGGAGTGAAGCATTCTCATCTACTGGATGCATTGAAGTGAATATACATCAGATATCTCCAATCTGTGCTCAGTCTTAAGCACAATGGCACTGCATTGGCACTCACAAGCCACCTTTCAGTTACAGATAGGTAGCCGTGTTGGTCTGCCATAGTCAAAACAAAAAAAATTCCTTCCAGTAGCACCTTAAAGACCAACTAAGTTAGTTCTTGGTATGAGCTTTCGTGTATCTGAAGAAGTGTGCATGCACACGAAAGCTCATACCAAGAACTAACTTAGTTGGTCTTTAAGGTGCTACTGGAAGGAATTTTTTTTTGTTTTAAGCCACCTTTCAGTTAGAGCCAGCATTGCTGACACAGTGCAATAACAGTTAACAGGGTCCCCCCCCCTCTTGCATTTGCATTGCCAGGCAAAACTATTAAATCTGAGAGATCGTTACATCAGGGTTTATGTTATTTCCCCCGTTGTAACTCAGCAGTGAATTGCGGGATAAGAAAAGACACAGCAGATATGTGGTTTTATTTTGTCCTATGCAAATGTAAAGATAAACTGTTGAACAACATCGTTCTAGCACTGGGAAATAAAACATAAGACCTGGGGAAAATAAAACCTCTGTCATCCACCCACATCGGCAGATTGCTGGAATACAATTCAAAATGGATGCATTTTATTCTGTGCATTTGCACTTGCCATCCTATGCCCTTAAAAAAAAGTTGTGTGTGTGTGATTTTATATTTCGATTTCATTCTGTGAACCGCCCTGACACCCCCCCCCCCCAGGTATAGGATGGTATATAAATTCAATAAATAATAAGTTACAGGGAACCAGGCAGAGGGCCTTCTTGGTAGTGGCGCCCGCCCTGTGGAACGCCCTCCCAGCAGATGTCAAGGAAATAAACAACTATCTGACATTTAGAAGACATCTGAAGGGAGCTCTGTTTAACGTCATCAATGACTGATGTTTTAATGTATTTTTAATCTTTGTTGCAAGCTGCCCAGAGTGGCTGGGGAAACCCAGCCAGGTGGGCGGGGTACAAATAATAATAATAATAATAATAATAATAATAATAATAATAATAATAAATCCTTAGAAATTCCGAAACATCAGAAACAACATAGCCAGGAAAAATGATGTCAAACAACAAGTATGGGAATTTGAAGTGAGAGTTCCATGCCTAGTCACCCTTTAAGGAGCCCACAGCAGCAAAAAGTTTATTTACGGTTGTACAAGTTACAGAACGTTAGAGGAGATGTAGCTGACATGGACAAACTGCTGGGATGCCATTGCTGCAGTATTCAAAGGAGTCCACTTGTCATCAGCATGCCTCTGTGTGCTATTTACAAAGCCATTAAAAAAAACTCCTACACATTGTTGGACCAACTTTCATCAGGAAGTGTCTTCTTCCAGATGAGTATATCTTCTGAAAGCTTCTTCCTCTGGTTATGAGGCACATGACTTTCTCTGTGGCCCATGCCCTCTGGGATTCTCTCCCAAGGGATATCTATCTGGCCTCTTCATTGCATACAGTATGTTCAGGAGATTGATTACTGTATATTTCTTATGAAAGTTTTTGGATTCTTAAGCTCTAAATCTACCTATCTATAATCTATCATCTATCTATCTATCTATCTATCTATCTATCTGGTGGTATTCAGTCCTGGTCCTATTCAGACCCACTAAATTTAACAAGCATGACTAACATAGGCTCATTAACTGCAATAGGTGTACTCTGAATAGGACTTGGTTAAGTACAACCCTGTGTGTATATAAAAACACTGTGTGTTGTCCTGTAGATCTCTAGTGCAGTCTGAAATGTATAATTCTATTTACATATTTGAATCACATGGCTACATACACATACATCTACAATCTCCTCTATTAAACACTTTTAAAAACTATATGCCTTTCAAATATGATACTAGGAGTGTGACTATCAGGTTACCTGGTTCGGCTTTGCATTCTCACAGACAACTACATCATAGTCTTCAGCAAGCTCTGGAGGGTTGTCATTGACGTCAAGAATTTTTATTCCAACGGGGACATGGCTCAGGAGGCCAGGACTTTCTGTAAAATACAAAAGAATAAAGTGATCCAGCTTTCAGAAGACACTTACACCCTTGCAGCTTGCCCCCAAAGCAATTTTCTGGCACTGAAAGTGGTGTTCAGAACTTGATGTAAAACAATGGCTTGTCAGATATTCGACATGCTACAGCAGAACCAGACTGATATGGCAACCTTATGAAGATGTGGTTTGCGAAGTCTCACTGTTTTTTTGCAAACGGAAATCAAAGTCAAGACTTGAAGGTTAAACTATAGGTTTATGACATCCAAGGGTATTACACGGTAGTGAAGAGAGAGAAAAACGGGAGAAATTTTCAGTCTATTGTACACTCTCATGTTGTGGGCCAGGAATTAATCAAATGGCTTCATTTGATGTTATGGTGTCATATCAAAGTTGAACAAAAATCAGGAAAAGATTAGCTGGTTGTTTTTTTCTTTTGGTTTTTTTTCTTGAAGAAATAGTAAAATGTGGAAGAGGGTAAAGATTTTTTTAAAAAATGTATTATTTTAACATTTTTAGGTTTGCTACTCTGGGCACCTTTGGAAGGGCGGAATACAAATTTAATAGCTAGCTAGGGTGCTGTTTTTGACTGTTTTTTTAATTGCTAAAATTGCTTTTTAATTGCATTGTTACAGATATTTAGAAGATATCAATTGTATATATGGCTTACAATATATTTTAAGCCAGCTGGAGTTGGGTTTTATCATAAAAAGGTTGTAAGCATATGACACAACTTCTGAAAGAACTGCACCGACTGCTAGTTTGCTACCAAGCCTGATCTAATGATCTAATGATCAACTGAGCCTATACCCTGAGAGAGGGGAAATTTCATTGTTCAGGACAGACAGTTGCATAGTTTCAGTTGGGAACCATGGGGCAAATGGTGCTCTGTCATTTCCTCTTCTTGTCCTGTAGCTTTCCATATATTGCTGAACAACAGGCCACAGATGATGAGAGTTTTAGCTTAGCAGCACCTGGAGAACCGCTTGTTAGGGAAGGGATTACGTAGTCTTTGCCGGGCCAATAATGGTGTACTGTTGGCTCAGTGCAATAATAAAGTTCCTGGAAACAAAACAATCTCAAGAGGGCCCTCATTGTGTGAGCCAACCAGGAACATGTCAGAATAGCTTCAAACAAGCAATCTCCTGCACAACTACACAACTGAATTGGCTCTTAATTTCATAATGCCAGTGCTTACCATTAAAGCTCTTTGTCCTATTACACATAAAACAACTCATTATATATTGATCTAGCTTCAGCTCAGTAGGTGTGTAGGACAACATTGTTCTGATTTATTGCAGATGCTTTCAAAAGGATCCTGTTCTTTCATTTGTACGCTGCAAGATAAACTTCAATGGAAGTTTTGCTTTGTGGTTGCTAAAACCATAACAGAAAATAGGGCAGTCTTTTCTACCGTTGAAAGGACTTTGTTGTAAATTGTATTTATTTGATAGGGTACACACAGAACAAAACAACTGGAGTTGATAAAAAGGTCCTAGGTCTTGTGTCTGAACCTCTTACGTTTCTTTGCACATAACTTTAATGGTGGAGCGCAGATTTGTTCTCTGCAAAGATGCTTCAAGTTCATCGATCAAAGTAGTCTGAACACAGTGTCAATGAAAGCATGTCAGCAGAAAATGGTCTCCTTGTTACATTCATCACCTCGAAATGAAACTGAAGTTGTTCAACCACTATATAATAAATGAGAGGGGACTCTCCCTGAGATGTTTAAATAAATTCAGGAGTACCTGTTGTGTGCCATGTCCTTTGGAAGAAGGAGCATAGGCTACAAGTTGCATGTCATCTCCATAGTGGTACTTCTCCTCTGAAACTCAAGCCCCTTCATTCTAGCTTTTAGATGCATGGTAAAAAAAAAAGTGTGTTTATGTGCTTAAGCATTTGGTTAAGAGTTTTCTAATTTTATGATGACTTCATAGTTGTTTACATTTTAGAACTTTGTTTTAGATATAATTTGTCTTTTTCCTGTGTCTTGCACTGCATTGACAGCTGGAGGAGGATCATACTGAGTGAAAATCATGGCAAACCCAATTTGGCCCTCAGTGGAATCTTAGGAAACCTCAGTTCAAGCAAAGTTTCCTTGCCCAGGTAATGGGAGCAAAAATCACCCCCCCCCCCAATATATTAATGAACACCTGCTGAGACTTAATTTGATTTGGTTACATTGGATGAATATGACTAGTTAGTTTGTCTTGCAGGTCCTCAAGTTGTTATATATAATAAATATAACCTATTTATCCACATTTGGTTGTCTCGACTCTTCTTCCTGGTGTGCTGGCAATTGTGGGTGAGCAAACCACCATAGATCAATTGGTCTCTGGGTCTCTAGAAGACCACTAGGGAATGTATGGTGGGCCAGATTCGGCCTGTGGATTGGCAGCTCATGTTCTGCCTCTGGGGTCTGAAACAAATCAGTTAGAAAAAGTGAAAAGGAAATAGCAGCAGCATTTGAAAGCGGCTGTCCTTGAGATAATCCACCAGACAGTAAATCTGGCCACTAGGACCAACCAAATGGTTACATTAGCATTGTCACTGCATAGGCAATCATCCAGCAATCTCTGCCAAATACAAGGCAGCTTAGGTGATTAACATGCTGTAACAATTATGTGTGCGAATGAATTTTGCATTATCTGTTCGAGTTGCAATTCTGTAATGAAGTTTGAACAATGAAAGGTTGAACTCATTTGCTTTAATTATCGGATATCAGATATTAAAATCACCTGATAAGTTGTTGTTTTGGGAACAACAGAAGAATGAGCACAAACCAGAACAAAACCTGGGTTTTTTCCAGGACAAAAAATGGGGAAATTTTCATTTGTTTTGAATGACAATGCTTCCTGGCTAATTGTTCAAAGGAAAAGCTCCACTTCCAGAAGCCTTTTAGTCAAATGTTTTCAATAAGTCTGGCAACTACCATGTTTTCTAGCCGCTGCAAGCTGCCACAAACAGCTAAAAATTATTGTTAGAAGGAAGGAAGGACCAGAGACACTGTTGAACTACCTTGTAAGTTACTCCAAAACAATTTAAATTACTGAAAGTGTGTGGATTCGTTTAGGATTTTCCCTAAAAGATCCTAAAAGAATTAGAAGGGAATGGACTTTGTAATCCACTTCTGATTGACCAGATCGAGACTGTTTCATCAATCCCTAATAAACAGTAATTGTGGACTCAGGTTAGAAGTCAGGAGAGCTACAATTGCAGCATTTGAGAATCATGGAAACTGTTATTTATTGTGATGAGATCGAGCCTGACCTTCCCCTGAACTTAAGTGCTCTCCTTTCCCTTTTCTTCATCTGGTGTGACTGCAAGGAAATCAGAAGGATTTGTTTCCAATCTCAATTAACCACAGTTTATCAGGTTTGGGTGACTTGGTAAACTGAGGTTAATCAAGAGAAAAGTGAAATCTTCCAAACTGCTTGTTGCTGTGCCCAAGAGGGAGCATGTGAATCTGAGATGAGGCTAGACTCATTCATGTCATAATAAACCCTGGTTGGTTTATTGACATCTGGTCAATGTGCACACCAAGTTCCCTTGACTGCAGAGGCTTCCCCATCCACCTCCATGTGTCCAATGCAATACATGCACAGAATTACCAACATGGTGGGGGGGGGAGGAAAAAAGAGAAAGGTCTCTAATGCACCAAACTCCAGCTTTGTTCTACAGTGTACGTGACGTTCTGAGCCAGGGGAGTGATTGCTACATTCTCCACCACTACCATCCCCATAAGCAGTAATCTTATTCACATTTCTGGTTCTGCTGGTGTTTTTAAGTTTTGGATTGAGATCTGTGTGTGAACAACCAAATGGCTTGTCTCTGCTTTGGAGGAACTGCTGAGAAAGGTTGCCTGCTGTTTTGCATGTTTCAGTCTTCTTTATTTTGATTAGAATTCATTGCTCCTGCTTCAAAGTGCCTTTGAAAATGTCGCTACCTTGCTGGGCTATTGTACAGACTGCATTTTCTTCAAATTGTTTTCATTTCCTCTGGCATGCAGCATAGAAGATTTTATCCACATAGCAATGAGTAGTTGCTTTTTTTTTTCCATTTGTGCTTTCCCTTTGACAACCAACTAACAAATACCTAATTTTTAGTACACAATTCTGGAAAAAAAAAACCTTTTTACAAAAATCCACCCCAAAACACAATTCATGTTTTTCTTTTCCTATTGCTTACATAGTTATACCCTGGAGGATTTTGAATGTCTTATAAAATTATACAGTTGCTCTAGACCGTTTTTCTTTCATAGGACAGGTGGAGATCAAAGCTGTGTGCAGACACAGCTGCCTTTCCTGTGGTCATTTTTCTTATACTTTGGCATTTCAAACAGTCAGAGCTTAATAAAGCCTGTGGTAATCTGACATTTTCGCTCTTCGGGTATCTCTGTTTGTCTCAGGTCCTTTTTCTTTGCACCTGTTCTCTACAGCTCTGCTCAGCATCTTCTTCTGAAACAAACAAAAAGAATCTGAAAGAGAAGTTCTGGCTAGATCTTTGCAAACAATCCATTTATAGGATTGCTTTCAGAAATAAACCTCCATTGCTGGAGGTCCACTTTTATCATTTCCTTCTGTATAGAAATTTCAGAACTATTTTCTGTCCTTTTACCTCATAGAGCATAGGGTAAATGGATATGCTTTATAAGATTTTTTGAAAAGCTACCCAGAACTATTATGGCGTGACACTATAATACAGGGGTACCTCGGGTTAAGTACTTAATTCATTCTGGAGGTCCGTTCTTAACCTGAAACTATTCTTAACCTGAGGCACCACTTTAGCTAATGGGGCCTCCTGCTGCTGCCGCGCCACTGGAGCACGATTTCTGTTCTCATCCTGAAGCAAAGTTCTTAACCCAAGGTACTGTTTCTGGGTTAGCGGAGTCTGTAACCTGGAGTGTATGTAACCTGAAGCATATGTAACCCGAGGTACCACTGTATAAGCCTAAATAGATGGAAATTATACTTTGGAAATTGAGGGAACTTTCACTTTTCAGAACGTCTGAATCTGAATAGCATCTGGATGGGAGATGTTGCCTTGAGTGAACATGTCCTCTCAAGGAAAGACTGGGGATAACCGTTCCTTATATTTATGTTCAATGGACAAAGGCAGCAATCTATTTCCCTCTTACTATTTCTGCACTGTTATCAATTAGCTGCAATTCCACCTTGCTAGAGCAGAGGTGGAGATATGGAAGCAGGGCCTACTTTCAGTTTCTGGGCCACTGCCCCTACATGCTTCAGTGTAACCAGAACGGGGAGATTGGAAACTTTTGCTTCTGTTTTCAACTAACTGTGCTTTGTTGTCATGTGAAAACCTGAAACCATCATTAATCTTAGCAGCAGTTGATGGTTTCAGAGCCTGGCTATGACCAGAAACTTATTTTATTGATTGATTGATTGATTGATTGATTAGAATTATATACTGCCCTTCATCAAAAGATCTCATGGTGGCTCACAAGATAAAAACACAAAAATACAAATAAGCAACAAAATAGTAAAACAAAACAAAACACCCACCCTCCCACAAACATATTTAAAAGGCTGTGGAATATTAATCAGCCAAAGGCCTGGTTGAAGAGGAACATGTTTGCCTGGTCCCTTAAAATATACAGTGGTACCTCAGGTTACATACATTTCAGGTTACATACACTTCAGGTTACAGACTCTGCTAACCCAGAAATATTACCTCGGGTTAAGAACTTTGCTTCAGGATGAGAACAGAAATCGTGCTCCGGTGGCATGGCAGCAGCAGGAGGCCCCATTAGCTAAAGTGGTGTTTCAAGTTAAGTATGGACCTCTGGAATGAATTAAGTACTTAACCCGAGGTACCACTGTATAATGGAAGCATCAGAAGAACAGGAGAGAGCAGTTCATCAGGCCCTGGAGATTTGAATTCATTTAAAGCAGCTAGGTGTTTCCTTGCCACCTGTTTTGCTATCTTGCACTGCAGTTGCCTCCTTGCATCATTTATTCTGTTATCATGACGTTGGGGACAGGTTTCCTCTTGGGAGAAGGCAGAGGCAAAGTAGGCGTTGAGCAGTTCCCCCTCCTCTCTGTCACCCAATAGCATTTCTCTGTCTTAACACTGAAGACTGCAAGCCAGCGTTGTCGTTTGAGAGAGATGGCCTTGTGCTGAGCCACCTGTTTTGTCTTCCTCACATTCAGCGCATTGCTTTGTGATTGCAAATGGTTTCTAAGAGGAGGCTATAAAAGAGCTGCAGATGGTGCAGCATATGGCAGCATTTCTTCCAAGAGATAAAAGGTGACAGAGGCCCACCAGCCCAATGCTTTGAGTGCAGCACTCGCTCCTTGTCCAATCCCAGATTTGATTTCGCGTTTCTTGTCTGTCATCTTATTTTTGTGCAGAGGGTGCGTGAAAAGACTGAAGGCATAAATGAAATATTTCATAGCAAAACCAAGTCTAGCCTAAGCCAATTGCTTAATACCAGCTGAGGGTGCGTTTGGAGGGAAATGTGCTTAAATCTCTCTTACTGAAATCAACAAGGTAGAAAAAAACTTAATTTTGGCACCATCTTTTCTGTTTGTCTGTATATGCAATTATGCATATATATTCCGGTAGGCAGAATTGTAGACAAAATGCCATTTTGTACAGCATTACATCATTGCTTCAAGCCATCCCATTTTAATGGAAAACATCACTATTCTTGCTGCCCTTTTGTAATATAGCATTTATGCACCTATGCCAAATAAATAATGTATAAGAAGGCAACATTGAAGTCTGATGGTATTGAGAAAGTCTGGTGGTATTGAGATTGATTTCTCCTAAACAGCTATATCAGGTAACTCTTCTGTTTTCCCTGCCCGCAGTAGCTAGCTAGCGGTATGCATGTAGCTTTACGAATAAGCTCCAATGAGGCTTTTAAATCTTAATTAAAGCTTGGTCTTGCTGTACACCTGTTTATGATTAGGGCTAAATTATAGCTGAAAGCATGCTGCACTGGAAATAAAAACACCGCGTGAAGAGACTATGCGGCCCATATCAGGTCTCAGAGGTTGAACTCTTAATGGTTAACTATAAAACTGTAGTTTACTGTAGGAATTTACTTAGTCCAAAGTATTAACTCAATCCCAAGAGCAGAAATAACTATAAAAATCAATTTGCTGCCTTCATAAAATACCTATGCACAGCATTAATGCAGTACTTTCCAGGAGCACCCCCTACGAATGAAAGTGAAAAGAAAACTCCATCGTTTGGTAGTAGTGAACTAAAGAAGAGGAAATGATGGGTTAAGACCCTCCAAGTGTCCCTATTTTCCGGGGACAGTCCTAGATTTACAGAAGCCATCCCAGTGTGGAGTGCCTCAGGGTGCGATTCTCTCCCCGATGCTTTTTAACATCTGTATGTGCCCCCTCGCCCAGCTTGTCCGGAGTTTTGGGCTGGGCTGCCATCAGTATGCCGATGACACCCAGCTCTATCTGTTGATGGACGGCCACCCTGACTTGGCCCCAGATACACTGACCAGATGTCTGGAAGCTGTGGCTGGATGGTTACGTGGGAGCCGGTTGAAGTTAAATCCTTCGAAGACAGAGGTCCTTTGGCTGGGACGGAGCGATATGGGATTGAGGGGGCAACTCCCATCTCTTGTGGGGGTGCAATTAGTGCCAACATCATCCGTTAAGAGTTTGGGTGTAATCTTTGATACCTCCCTCTCTATGGAGGCGCAGATTACAGCTATAACAAAGGCGGCATTTTTTCATCTCCGCCAAGCTAAGCAGTTGGCTCCTTATCTCTCTCGCCCTGACCTAGCCACTGTGATCCACGCGACGGTCACCTCCAGACTGGATTATTGTAACTCGCTCTACGTGGGGCTGCCCTTGAGACTGACCCAGAAACTCCAGCAGGTGCAGAATGCCGCGGCGAGACTCATTATGGGGTCTTCGCTGCGAGATCATATCCATCCGGTATTATACCAGCTGCACTGGCTCCCGGTGGAGTACAGGATCAGGTTTAAGGTGCTGGTTTTAACCTTTAAAGCCCTATAAGGCCTAGGACCCTCGTACCTACGGGACCGCCTCTCCTGGTATGTCCCACAGAGAAATCTACGGTCTGCAAATAAAAACATCCTAAAGATCCCAGGCCACAAAGAGGTTAGGCTGGCCTCAACTAGAGCCAGGGCCTTCTCGGTCGCGGCTCCAATCTGGTGGAACACTCTGTCACAAGAGACTAAGGCCCTGCAGGACCTGACATCCTTCCACAGGACCTGCAAGACAGAGCTGTTCCACCAGGCCTTTGGTCAGGGCGCAGCCTGACACCCCCCCTCTGGCAATCGGTAATCTGCACAGAATTTGGCTTGATGGTTGCCATTAATTTGATTTTAATTTGATTTAATTAATTTTATAATGAATGTTTTAGAATGTCGGATTATTTTGATTGTTGTTAGCCGCCCTGAGCCCAGCTTCGGCTGGGGAGGGCGGGATATAAATAAAATTAATTATTTATTATTATTATTATTTCTGATTTGATCCCAGAATATCCCGCTTTTCCTTAGGACGTCACTATTTTCATTGGAGAAATGTTGGAGGGTATGGAGTTAAGTGACCCCCCAAGCCAAGGTGATACAGACTTTAGAAGACATCAGAAGGCAGCCCTGTATATGGGCTTTTTAAAGTTTAGTTGTGTTTTAATATATGTTGGAAGCTGCCCAGAATGGCTGGGGTCACCCAGTCAGATGGGCGGGGTATATATAATAGTATTATTATTAAATAGGATGACTCTACTTTCATTGGAGAAATGTTGGAGGGTCTGTGGGTTGAATAGAGAAGGCCCACCATTTTTTTAACAATTCCCCCCTCCCAAAAAAAAAAAAACTTACCTGGTGATTAAGGGCTACCGGAGTCACATACCCAGGAGTAAACCCTAATGAAAACAATGGGACTAAACTACTAAGTAAACATTCATAGGCGTGGGGAGTATGGGATATAAAAGAATAAAGAGGAGAAGCACATCTGAAAATGGTTCTCTCCTCCAGCTATCATACTAGTAGATGCAGAAATGCTCAGTTCTCTTTATTTATTACTCTTCCCCTGTGTGTGTATTTTAAAACTGGTGAGGATTTTTCCAAAGTAAGCAAAAGAACAAGAAATGTCTCCAAATGGTCCTGAGAAAATATGTTAATCAGAGATTAACAGTCTTAATAAAACAACATCATGCCCAACAAATTTTGGCTGATGATAGCTTTCCTCAGAGGCGCAAGACTAAAGTTCTTCTGTCAAGGTGGGTTATTTGATAAAGATATTTTTTAGCATCATTTTGCTGTTTTTCTGTTTTTGGTTTTTGAATGTGCTCCCTTTCCCCCTCTGCGGGGGTCACATTGGTCTCCCCGCTGGTTTTCACACATCTGAGTCCAGCATTCCACTGAGTCTGCTATCCTGATCTGGATCCTACATTGTTTCCTAGTATTTCCAGCCCAAGGGTAAAAAAATAAGTGTCCCTGGATTCCTTGAAAAAAATCTGGTAACCACCTAAGTCCTTTTCATAGAAAAGTGAAAGAAACAGAGAGTTTATGTAGAAAATATTGAGCAGCGAAATGTAGAGCATCTACTCAGAAGAAAGTCCGATTGAGGCCAATGAGACTTAAACATTAATGGGTATAGGATTTCACTCTCAGTTACTGTCTGGGAACAAAGCCGATCTCAAGCCATTTATTTTCTACATCCGTATATTACATACTCTGATTACTAAGTGGCCTTATAAAAATTTTAAGGAGCTTTTTGACATTTAATTTCATAGGTTATTAGTAAAGGCCTCCAAAAATAGTACACGGGGCTTAATCTTTAGTTCAGTGAGGATACTTTCAAATGTCATATACTTCATCGTAATGGCAGTTCCAATACAGAGCTATGTGAGAGCTAAAAGTTTAAGTCTCTGTCTCAGACTTCATAAACTCAGGAGGGAAGAACACCATTTAGATATTGATTTGTTTACTCATCCTGATCAACAATGGTCATGAAGTGTGCTGAAAGCTTCAAAACTGTTATTGAAATGTGAAGTGGTTAGAAGAAGAAGAAGAAGAAGAGTTTGGATTTGATATCCCGCCTTTCACTCCCTTTAAGGAGTCTCAAAGCGGCTAACATTCTCCTTTCCCTTCCTCCCCCACAACAAACACTCTGTGAGGTGAGTGGGGCTGAGAGACTTCAGAGAAGTGTGACTGGCCCAAGGTCACCCAGCAGCTTCATGTGGAGGAGCAGAGACGCGAACCCGGTTCCCCAGATTACGAGACTACCGCTCTTAACCACTACACCACACTGGCTCCACTTTTCCAACTGGGTGCCCTCCATAGGTTTTGGGATACCTGATGATTGGTCATGCTGGCTGGGGCTCATGGGAATTGAAGTCCAACAACATTTTGGAGATAATGAAGTTGGACCAGGGATAGGGCCAGAAATTCAATTGAATTCACATCTAAAGGACATTCTACCTGAGTTGCAGTTTTAAAACCAATATGTGGACTGAAACACAGCCTTTCTTTGAAATTCAAATTTCTCTAAATTTCAACATGCAGTTCTCCAGCCAATGAATGTGTGCCAAAATGCTTATGTTAAGGCAAAGTGGCCAAATAAAAGCATATATTCATTAATATAACACACAATAAATTACATTTTCATGAGTACTTTGTTTTAAAAATACAAATTGATATGGAAATATGGAAGCAGTTGATGTTGAGGTGCTAACTTCCTGATTGATAAAGTCTAAGCAGCTTGCTGATCATGCATCTGCCCAGATCCAATTTCTAAGTTGTATTCGGGGAGCCATGTCTACCTCAGTCTAGCTATTCTCTTCCACAACTTGTTTTTGTGAGAAAATAACATATAGTAGCTATGGCTGTTTGCTCCAGGGTGACTTCTGAATGTAGGAAGTCCACGTCTTTCCCTTATAACATGTAGTAAAACAAACAAACAAACATAATCCAGCCACATGTGCTATCAGCACCTTAAGTATGTTGCTATACCCACTCTACTTCATTGCCTGATGCTTATGGAGGTAGGGAAACTCCTAAGGTGTGATCGATTCTGCTCTGCTTAGTGTGAGAAAGAGATGTGGGGTTGCTGCTTCTGTTTGCAATTACTTGTTGACCAGAAAAAAAAATGGTTCTAACCATAGTCATAAGTTGACAGCAACAGACTACAGGTGCTCCAAACTGTCCATGGGGGGGGGGGGAATGGGCCGGGGGGGGGATGCCCCGAAGCATGGTCTGAGGGCATATGATACAGCTATATTGCTGAAGCTAAGCAGATCTGGGTCTGTTCAGTGATGGGAGACTACAATATATGCTGCCTCAAATTCCATGGTAGCAGTAATGGAGGCTAGAAACATGGTAAGCGTAATGTTGATAGAACGCTAAGGGTTGTTTGAATCACACCCATTTCCACACCATCACCACCATCACTAAGCAATCCTTCCTTGTTGCATAGGAGTACTATAAAGGTAAAGGTAAAGGGACCCCGACCATTAGGTCCAGTCATGACCGACTCTGGGGTTGCGCGCTCATCTCACTCTATAGGCCGAAGGAGCCGGTGTTTGTCCGCAGACAGCTTCCAGGTCATGCGGCCAGCATGATTAAGCCGCTTCTGGCAAAACCAGAGCAGCGCACGGAAACACTGTTTACCTTCCCGCCGGAGCGGTACCTATTTATCTACTTGCACTTTGACATGTTTTCGAACTGCTAGGATGGCAGGAGCAGGGACCGAGCAATGGGAGCTCACCCCGTCGCGGGGATTCGAACCGCCAACCTTCTGATCAGCAAGTCCTAGGCTCTGTGGTTTAAGCCACAGCGCCAGCCACGTCCCTTAGGAGCACTATATGGGGGTTTTATTTTTAAATTGTTTTTATGAAGGTTTTCTTGGGTAACAAAAACACATACACACATTTCAGTTCGCAGAGTCCTTTCTACAGATGAGTTACATTTGATGTGAGACACTAATGTTATAGACAGTATGAGGTTGGAGGAGAAGAGAGGTGGGGGACACACACACACACACACAAAATTGTTACCTACCAATTTCAGAAGCCGTGACTGTTATGTTGTACCAAGGGGTTTCTTCTCTGTCGAAGACCTTAGCTGTTTTAATGGTCCCAGTGTTTGCATCAATGGTGAAATACCTATCTTCTTCTGCGTTGTGGTCAATGAAATATCTAGGAAGGACAAATAAAACAAAAATCAAAATTACCCTTAAAAAAATATAAATGTTAGAACATTTAGCAGTGAGCTAATTTCTTATCCATTGACATCTGCACTCTGTAAGGCGCCATGGCTCAGTTTCAGAGCACATGCTTGGCATGCAGAACTTCCACCCATCCTTGACACCTTTGTTTGTTAAGAGATCTCCAATCTAATGGATGAGGTTGGGAAAGGTTGTCTGCCACTTTTGATGATAAGCTGCTGCAAATAGACAGCTCCCAGTTTGCTTTCTCAATGGCTTAATTTAGTATAAGGCAGATTTAAACACATCACTTCTGAAATCAAGAACCTGCCCAAGGAAACCAATGTTTGCATTCCCACATTATTATTATTATTATTATTATTATTATTATTATTATTATTATTATTATTGTAAAGGTAAAGGGACCCCTGACCATTAGGTCCAGTTGTGACCGATTCTGGAGTTGCGGCGCTCATCTCGCTTTATTGGCCGAGGGAGCTGGCATACAGCTTCCGGGTCATGTGGCCAGCACAACTAAGCCGCTTCTGATGAACCAGAGCAGCACATGGAAATACCATTTACCTTCCCGCTGAAGCAGTACCTATTTATCTACTTGCACTTTGACGTGCTTTTGAACTGCTAGGTTGGCAGGAGCAGGGACTGAGCAATGGGAGCTCACCCCGTCGCAGGGATTCGAACCGCCGACCTTCTTGATCGGCAAGTCCTATGCTCTGTGGTTAAGAGGGAGGTGCAAATAAGCATATTGGATTGTTGCCTCTAAGTCAAAGAAAGAGGGAAGGGAGGATGGGGGGGGGGGAGATATAATTTTGTTTTTGTCATCTGGGACTGACTGTTTCTGTTGATTTTGCCTCACCTTCCAGCCCTGAGATCTTTCACAGAAGAACTCTGAGGAGACTTTAAGTTGAGGCATAAAAATGGAGGGTGTTTCTATGTCCTAATGCTATCAGTCTTGGAGCTACTTTTGGATGCAAAGTCACTTTATGTTTTACTTGGCACATTTGTGAAGTTTATAGTTTCTTTAATTTTTATGCTTATATGTGTGTCTGTGACATTGTAGTGATATACTTTTTATTACGTAATCATGTTTGTACTAGAGAATTTAGAGTTTTTATGTGGACTGCTTTGAGCACAGATGTACATGTGGAAAATGTGGTTTATAAATAAATTGATGATGACTAACAAAGGTGGCACACGGTCAGAGAGAGGAAAACAATAACAAATAGAAGAAGCAACATGTAGAATAGATATAAGCGGACAAACATGAAAAACTGGAAGCTGCGGTCATCAAGGTGAGAAATGAACACAGCATTAAATAAAGTCTTCATAGCAGAATAAAAAATGACAGATTTTGGAGATGCTTAAAAGCTGAAATACACAAGACTTTGCTGTAGCCATAAAAAAAGAAGTTCAGAAGAGAATGGAGAATCAAATGCAACCCCAAAGGTTACCCATGTGGGCAGAAGGACAGACGCTGGAAGATTTCAAGGCAAAGTAAAATAAGATAGAAAGGCTAGATTGCCAGAAGGGCAGACAAAGAACTTCATTTTAAAGCTGTTAACTTTTTAAAGAGGAAACCAAGGCAAAACAGCAACAGGACATCATAGCAGACCATTAAACAGAGAATCTAGAACCAAAAGTTGTAAATTATCCACAAAAATGTGATATTGTGTTCATCCCAAGGCAGAACTCAAAGCTGCAGCCTCACTCATCTATAAGCAATTAATTAGTGGGCCTATGGGAGTCGTGTGACTTATGGCAGATTTGTGAGGAGGACCTGAGATTGCAAATCAATGAGCAGAAGTGGGATCAAATTTGGTCCAAAGCTCCATTGAAAGCAGCACCCAGCTAGGATTCAGAAGGCTATTCCTGAGGTTTTCCTGAAGTGGCATTAAACACTGCCACGGCTTTCCAAAATTAATAGGGCTGTTTCCTCACTTTGCTGGCCTTAGAGACACCTTCCTTCATATGTGATGGGAATGTGGCGATATTCGTGTGTGTCTTTACTGCATTATCAGGTTTCATAGGTCAAACATTTGTCTTTAGTTCTGTGGTCTCTGAAAATCGCCTTGAATCCACTGATGGGATAGGAAATGCAAATCCTTGTGCTGACTGAATGGTTAGCTAACACTAGATTGGCTACAAGCTCAGGGGTGCCATCTTGGTGGGGGGGAGGGGCAAATCCCCCCAAAAACAATTTTTTCTGTGGCTTGCAGTTGGCCCCATTGGGCCTTCCCATGGCTGTGGCAGAGTCAGGAGATGCTGTGCAGGTTGGTGCAACCTTGTGCCACATGCACCAGTCCCCACTGTGTCTCCTGATGCTGCGGGGACCAGCACGGCCTAGCAGAAGGCTTCACCAGCCTGTGTAGCATCAGGAGATGCATTCGATTTTACATGTGGATGCTGGGCTCCTTCAAACTTGGGGGCAACCCAGTGCCTATGGTGTTGCAGATTATTGGTTCCCACTTTCCACAATGGCTCCCATGTTATACAGTGGTGCCTGTTAGGATTTTAGCTCCCACAAGCTGCCAGCTGCAAGATGTTGCTGAGTCGAAAACATCATGTGATGTTCTGCTGGAGCATGGGAAAGGAAGTCAGTGCCAGTTCACAGTGCCAGCTCAGTCTGACTGGGTGGACCTTTAGCTACGTCCTTCCGCTCTCGGGATAAAGCAGGGTTGTGTGGCAAAACCCAGAGCTTGACTGCTCAGACATGCAGTCTTTCGTTGTTGTTATTTTATGCAGTAAATAAAGTAGTTATGAAACTACAGGACTGCCTTTTCCCTCTTGTTGCTGTACAAGGGAAACTGGTATGCTTTTCTTATAAAAGAGAAGCTGCCTAATGACCAGTCGCCCTGGACTCGGTTACAGACGCTTCAGCTATTTCTGGGTTAGACCCTGCTAACCCAGAAATAGTACCTCGGGTTAAGAACTTTGCTTCAGGATGAGAACAGAAATCGCACGACAGAGGCATGGCGGCAGCGGGAGGCCCCATTAGCTAAAGTGGTACCTCAGGTTAAGAACAGTTTCAGGTTAAGAACGGACCTCCAGAACGAATTAAGTTCTTAACCTGAGGTACCACTGTATATAATACAGGATGTACTTTTCTCATAAATCATGAAAGCAGAAATGAGTTGCATTTCCAGAAAAGTAACAACAGAATCAGGGATGGCCAATCAAGGGAGCATCACAACAGTCTCAAAACAGAAAACAGCTCTCCCTTTAACTCTCCTCTGCTGCTGCCATTCTCCCTTCCACTGAAAGTGAAGGCCTTGAAGTTGAGAGAAGAAACAAACACAATGAGGAAGCAGATAAAGAGAGACTGACAAGCAACGTCTTTCCAAGTCTACTTCGCTGAAGGTCACCGTTAACAATTGAAGCAATTACAGCCTTCTGACGGCCTGCGGACCAGCTTATGAATCTTGATTGAAAATTAAGGGAGGCGTTTATTTTCCAGAAGTGTGGCTTCACTGATACCCACAGAGTTCCATGTGTGCATTGTCTTTTGTTGGAACTATTTTCTACAATCCTCAATTATTTCTGAACAGTCATGCAGGGGATAGTGGATAGGGACTACAATAGCATAAGAGCTTAAGAGGAGCTTTCTGGATTGAGCCAAAGGCCCATATCTAGTCCAGCATCCTGTTCTCACAGTGGCCAATCAGATACCTATGGGCATTCTGCCCACCTGTGATTGTCAGCAACTGGTATTCAAAAGTATACTGTCTTTAACAGTGGAGGTGCAGCATGGCCGTGTAGCTAGTAGCTGTTGATCGACATATCTTCCATGAATTTGTCTAATCCTCTTTTAAAATCATCCACGTTGGTGGCCATCACTGCCTCCCGTGGAAGCAAGTTTTATAGTTTAACTATGTGCTTTGCAGAAAAGGTACTGTCTTTCATCTATCCTGAACCTTCCAACGTCCAGCTTCATCAAATGTACATACTGTATGTTTCTGTCTATAAGACGCCCCCATGTATAAGTTGCCCCCTATTTTGGGGACTCAGATTTAAGAAAATGGAGAGAGATGGCCTCCGTGTATAAGACACCCCCGAATTGTGGACATTATTTTAAAGAGGAAAAAACCTAGTCTTATACACGGAAAAATACTGTAAGTTCAAATGGAATGAGAGAAGGAGAGAAAAAACTTGTCTCTACTTTCTCCATGCCAGGCATGGTCTTATAAACTTCTATCATGTCACCTCTGACTCACCTTTTCTCTCAACTACAAAAGTCTCAAATGCTTGTACTTTTCTTCAAGTACAAGCCTTGGTCATTCTGGTTGCCCTTTTCTGAACCTTCTTCAACCCTATAATCTCATTTTTGAGATGGTGTGATCAGAACGGCGCACAGTATTCCAAATATGGTTGTACCATAGATTTGTGTATAGGCAGTAGAGTATTGGCTGTTTTATTATCTTTCTTTTTTTAAATAATTTTTTAATTTGATTTTACATTTAGTGTTTACATTCAGACATAAATCAGCACCACAAAAATATAGGATTACTCGTATCCTTGAACTTCCCTCCACCCCTCCATGGCTTCCATTGTTAATCTCTTTCCACTGCATCTTATATTGTCCTTGATATTTTTTTTTTTAAAAATACTCCATTGTTTCCATATTATTACAGTCCTGCTAATGTTTTTAATTGTTTATAGTGTTCTCCAAGGTAAATTATAAATTTTCTGCATTTCTTATTAAAGTTTTTTTTTTTTTTAATCTTCCTGGTTTCTGATCCTTCCAGTCATTTTTGCCAATTTGGCATAATCCATCAATTTGAGCAGCCACTCTTCTCTGTTAGGGATTTTGTTATCCTTCCATCTCTTGGCTAAAAGCATCTGCACAGCTGTCGTCATACAAGCTGCTGTTTTATTTTCAGTTCCTTCCTGAATAATTCCACAGCATGGAATTTGCCTTTTTCACAGCTGCTGTACACTGGATCAACATCTTCACTGAGCTATCTGTTATGACCCCAAGGTCTCATTCCTGGTCAGTCACTGCCTGTTCAGACCCCATGGCATGTATGTGAAATTCAGATTTCCCTCCTTACATGCATCACTTTACATTGGCTTAGACTGAATTGCGTTTGCTATTCTTCCACCTATTCGATCAGTTTGAAAAGGTCCTTTTGGAGTTTTTCACAGTCTCTTTTTATTTCAATGACTCTGAAAAAGTTCAGCATTGGCAGAAAATTTGGCCACTCCACTGCTCAGCCCTAACTCTACAATAATAAAAGCCCTCAATTAATGACTTTACTGCAGCCTTCCCCAACTGACACATTCCATAAGTTTTAGACTACAACTCCCATCAGCCCAACCCAGAACAGCCATGCTGGGGTTGATGGGAGTTGTGGTTCAAAACATCTGGACAGCAGCAAGGGAGGACTGCTTTACTAGAAGGAATTCATCAACCTCCAAGTTAAGACAATATATGAATACTATTAACATTTAAACAATGAAAATAAAAAGAACTGGCAACAGAGGCAATGTTATCCTCCGATCAATTTCTTTAAAACCAATGCTTAAAAAACAAAATGCTTTCAATGCTATAGGTGTTTTCTTCCATGAACATGCCTCGGTGTTCAAGTAACTTGAATACATTGGAATATCCAAATACTCACAGCTTGCTTGGCAGACTTTCTTAACAGATAGACACAGTCTATATTCTTGAAAGTCATTTAGAAGGTTCAATAACATAGCAGCATCCACATTCTTCTCAGTGTAGCCTGGTATCCCAAAGATGAATTGGAAAGCCCAAGTATCTCCTAAAAAGCTATGGAATGCTGCAAACTGGACATAAACTCAGCCTCACACTCTGCAGGCGAGCCAGTAATGTTCCATGCCACAATGAAATTGTATCTTTACAGAGACTATGAAAAAGAAAGACTGCAATGTGAGCTGAACAGAGGGTATCCTCAAGGCAGAACAGGGGCTGGCAAACTACCCTTCTACAGATGAAGTCAGAGAAGACAACTAGAGCTGGAAAAAACACACACACACTACAACAGCCTTCTTTTCTGAATTTGACTGGATTTAAGCATCATTTATTCTCAACAAATTTAGTTTATTTTGATTTGGTTGATTGAAAAATGTTTTTTTTTTTAGCTCATTGCTTCCTGTACAAGGTTAAAAAATGCAAATAAATGTAACAGTATAAAGGCTGGTTCTCATGGTAACAGTATAATGACTGCAATAACACTTTGTGAAGAAGTTATCATGTAGTGTTATAAGTCTTCAAACCAACCCAGGAGCAACACTTTACAATGAAGTCAGGTCACACATTCAACAACAAGTTATCACATATAGCAGCTTTCCCTAGCCTAGTGCCTTTCAGATGCTTTGAACTAAAATTCCCATCTGACCCAACTAACCCATCTGACCCACGCTGGCTAGATCTGATGGGAGTTGTAGTCCCAAACATCTGGAGGGCACCAGGTTGGGGAAGACTGGTGCAGAGAACTGAAATGTCGTATATGCATGGGTGAGCTATGGGGCAGATTCAACTAAACTCTTGCACTAGTGGAAGCCAGAGCAATGACTCCTGCTAACACAACCGGGGCTAACCATCTCACCTCCCTACACCAGCTCTAGAAGGTCAGGAGAACCCCCAGAAACGCACATGGGGATAGGAGAGGGGAGATCATTCCATCTGGTAAGCAGAAATCAGCAACACTTAGTTCCACTCCTTGAATTTACAAGAATTTCCCTCTGCCTTTCTCTTTCTACAATTTTCCAGCCACTTATGGTCAAACTTTCTGTGGTGACTGGCCATGTCGGCTGTTTATGTGAAATTTAGTATGAACTAGCAAAAAAAACGAAGATCATGGCCACTGGGCCCATCACCTCCTGGCAAATAGAAGGGGAAGAAATGGAGGCAGTGAGAGATTTTACTTTCTTGGGCTCCATGATCACTGCAGATGGTGACAGCAGCCACAAAATTAAAAGACGCCTGCTCCTTGGGAGAAAGGCGATGGCAAACCTAGACAGCATCTTAAAAAGTAGAGACATCACCTTGCCAACAATGGTCCGTATAGTAAAAGCTATGGTCATCCCAGTAGTGATGTTTGGAAGTGAGAGCTGGATCATAAAGTAGGCTGATCGCTGAAGAATTGATGCTTTTGAATTATGGTGCTGGAGTCCCATGGACTGCAAGAAGATCAAACCTATCCATTCTTAAGAAAATCAGCCCTGAGTGCTACTGGAAGGACAGATCATGAAGCTGAGGCTCCAATACTTTGGCCACCACATGAGAAGAGAAGACTCCCTGGAGGGCACAAGGAGAAGGGGATGACAGAGGACGAGATGGTTGGATAGTGTTCTCGAAGCTACCAGCATGAGTTTGACCAAACTGCGGGAGGCAATGGAAGACAGAAGTGCCTGGAGTGCTCTGGTCCATGGGGTCATGAAGAGTCGGACATGATTAAATGACTAAACAACAACAACAAGCAAAGCAACCATGTGATAGGCAGGAAAGTGTTTGTATCCTAAAAGAATACCACTGAGATGTAGCCCATCTTTGTGTGCCCTGGATACAGAGGCAAACTAGGCACTCTCACCCATTCTGTGGGACCTAGATCCCTATCTGTAAGAGTAGCTGTCCAGCACCAGAAGAAGAGGGATAAACTTAGAGAACCTAATGGGTTGGGATCTAAACCTCGTCCCTGTGCTTGATAACCCCAGCAGTTAAGAATCAAGCATACTTCTAATGGTATAATACTGTCCCTTCATCTGTCCAATAAGACTGAATGTTGGAAGATTTAGGACAGTACTTCTTCATGCAGTGCATAGTCAAACTATGGGACTCATTCCCTCAGGAGACAGTGATGGTCACCAACTTGGATGGCTTTGAATGAGGATTAGCTAAATTCATGGAGGAGAGGGCTATTTCAATGGCTAATAGCCATGATGTAGCCATGCTAGGCCTCCACAGTTGGAGTCAGCAACGCTTCCCACTACCAATTGCTGGAAACCACAGGAGGGGTGAGTGCTTTTGTGCTCATATTCTGCTTCCTGGTTTCCCTCAGGCATCTGGTTGGCCACTGTGAGAACAGGATACTAGACTAGATATATGGCCTGATCCAACAGGCTATTCTTATGTTCTTGCATCCATAGCTCCACAACAGGTTATGTTTATGGGCATGGCTTTAAGAAAAGTGGGGTGCAATATAGCAAATTGGAGGAAGCACACAATATATTAATTGACCATGGTGAGATAGAAGAAGAAGGAAGGGAGGAAGAAGGAGTTTGGATTTGATATCCCGCTTTATCACTACCCTTAGGAGTCTCAAAGTGGCAAACAATCTCCTTTTCCCTTCCTCCCTCATAACAAACACTCTGTCAGGTGAGTGAGGCTGAGAGACTTCAGAGAAGTGTGACAAGCCCAAGGTCACCTAGCAGCTGCACATGGAGGAGCAGGGAATCAAACCAGGTTCACCAGATTACAAGTCCACCGCTCTTAACCACTACACCACACTGGTTAAAATGTGTTACACCACACAATGTGTTACACCAATGTGTTACACCACACAATGTGTTACACCAATGTGTTACACCACACTGGTTACAAGCAAACCTTGGTGAACTAAGTGTTAAAGTCCATCAGTGCTACCTGCTAAAACAAAGGTGGGTGGAAAATGGGCTTTTCTACAGTGCCTGCAGGAGCAAGTATCTCAAGTACCGCAATATATCACTTCATACTATGTAATACTGCACAACAATTAGACAAAGTGGAAAGCCAGAGGCAGCAATAAGGCTCTGTGCCATGCTCCACTAACTCCTCATAAAATGAACACTTCAAAGTGCACAGAAAACACTTTTTAAAAATTGTGCAAGGTTGCTTTAATCTGGGACATGCACTCCACATTGCCTGGAAATAAAGCAGGTGCATTAAAAAGGGAAAAGGAAAAGGAACAGAAGAGTGAAGCTTGTTGAAATCTTCTCTCTGTTTACTAGCATTTAGCTGCTAAGCAAACCATGTAGTATAATTCCTAATGCAGTCTGCAAAATGCCAAGATCACTCGAAGCTCTCTATCACTCATCAGTCACAGCAATGGTTAATGAACAGCATTACAATGGAGAGGATCAATGCCATTGGATACAAAATACTCAAGTTTAATTTCCAGTCATCTCCCATTACAAGGTATGCTTTCTCAATACCCCCCCCCAATATAGAATATCTTCTAGAAAATGTTGTAGCACCAAGTGAAGATATTCGATGTATTTATTTATTTATTCAATTTATATCATATATGTGTTGTACCTTTTACAGTCATGTGAAGGTGTAACTCCCAAATTTTCTGCGCTCGAAGAGCATTCAAAATATATTTGTGTTGCTGACTTGTTGAAATCCTGGCTGTTAGCATTGCTGGACCCCGAGGCAGAACAGCAATTTCCCATAGCACCCCCCCCCCCCAGCCAAGGCGCATTGTGCCTAAGGCTGAAAATTTCAAAGCTACCTCTCTCTGAGGATAAAGAAATAAATAAAAATATATTAAATAACTAAAAATAATCTGTCCTTTTATTACATCAACAACCAGCTGTCTGACTGAGGCTGTAGTATGTCTGATAGTGGGGCTGGCCCTCTCTGTTAAGAACTTGTGAAAAACAGCTGAAATTTTGTTCAAATATTTCCTGATCTAAACAACAAAGGGAATTTCATATGAATATATTAAACTCTTGCAGGGGTGGGGGTGGCAAATGATCCATTGGTTTGCATTTACTTCTAGTAATTGTTATTCTGACTATACCAAGTGGCCTTTAAAGTCTGACGTAAAACCAGATCAAAGCCCCTCTGAAGACTTCCTGTTCCAGATATAGCAAGTGAAGGCAACATTATGACGAGAGGGAACATTCCCTTTAAATAGTTGCTCAAGGTAATGGTTTGTCTGTGAGAGTGTTTTGCTGTCGATGTATATTTAACATCCAACAGAAGCACTTCCATCTATGGGGTAAAGGAATGGCTTCCAACCTTCTCATGGCTGAAGAACCCTTGTGGCCAGTTGTGATAGCCTGTGAAATCCTAACCCCCTCTCTTCACCATTAACCCAACACAAAAAGAAAAGAGAGAGTAAACACTGGTGATAAGTGGTATATTGAAAATTCAAAAGGCAAATTGGTACTAATTCATAATACATCTATTCAAGATGGCTGAACAATTGAAAATTAGATAGTTTCAAAGATGTTTATTCAGTGAGTTTATCCTCAAGAGTTCAGTGAATTGCTCTGGTATAAAGACTGGATGACCTCAAACCAGAGAAAGTTGGTCAGACTGAAATCCCATCAATTTTAATGAAGCATAAGTACAACTACTTTTCTTTGAACTGAGGTCACAATCCATGTTAAATATTGTATCCTAAACAACTCATATGGCTTTCCTCCAAATTTAATAGGTGTCAATTCCTGTTTGCGCATGAAACATTTTAAATTAACTTGAAGAAGATGAAAAATCTTCCATGTGAATATCCAGATTTTCACAAAGCTTCTTCCAATTCAAAGGAAAATCATGTTATGCCTGGTCATCCTACTATGTACTTATTTATTTAGAAAACTTATATGCCACACTTTGTCAAAAGACCACAGGGTGATTTACAGCATAGAACACAAACGTCAATTTGTAACATATCATAATTCCTTTCCAGGCAAGTAAATTTCCTCAAAATTAAGATTCAGCTCAAGCAAAACCACACAATATACAGAGATGCCACTAGATGTCACCTGTAGCAAATTGGGAGAGATAAATCATCTGTAAGAATTTCAAGGAGGGGAAGGTAAAATAATGTTTCAGTAACATCAAGACCAACATGTATCAGCAGCATTTATTGGTCGGAGGATCGGCACACTTCACCGCAAATCTGAACTATTCTATCAAACCAGAACACAATCAAAGAGAGGGAACATGATACATGTTTAATGTTATAGTGCAAGCTTTTCAAACCTGGTGCTCTCCAAATGTTTCAGACAACTCTCAACAACTCCAGCCATAATGGTCAAGGGTCAGGGATTACAAAGGCCATAGTCCAAAGCATATGGAAGGCACCTGGTTGAAGAAGGCGGTTCCAGTGGCTAGACATCACTACAGGATTGGGCTTTGGACTTTTGAAGGTACAGTGGTGCCTCGCAAGACGAAAAGAATCCGTTCCGCGATTCTTTTCATCTAGCGTTTTTTTCGTCTTGCGAAGCAACCCTATTAGCGGATTAGCGGATTAGCGCTATTAGCGGCTTAGCGGCTATTAAAGGCTTAGCGGCTTAGCTGCTAAAAGGCTATTAGAGGCTTAGCGGCTTACAAAAAGGGGGGGGGAGTGAAAAAAAATCGCAAGACTTGCAAGACGTTTTCGTCTTGCGAAGCAAGCCCATAGGGAAAATCGTCTTGCGAAGCAACTCAAAGACGGAAAACCCTTTCGTCTAGCGGGTTTTCCGTCTTGCGAGGCATTCGTCTTGCGGGGCACCACTGTATGAAGATCATGAGAATCTTAATCTCAGGGTTGCGGGTTCAAGCCCCACAATGGGCAAAGGATTCATGCATTGCAGGGAATTGGACTCGGTGACCCCCCTGGTCCCTTCCAACTCTACAATTCTGTTATTTCTAATTTCTATGCTTTTTAAGGTGTAGCCTTAAAAATGAGCAATTGACCCTGAGGATTGTTACAGCACTGTCTTAACAACAACAACAACAACAACAACAACAACAACAACAACAACAACAGCAACAATAAATTATTATTATTATTATTATTATTATTATTATTATTATTATTATTATTACCCCGCCCATCTGGCTGAGTTTCCCCAGCCATCTGGGCGGCTCCCAATTGAGTGTTACAAACAATACAGTATTAAACATTGAAAACTTCCCTAAACAGGGCTGCCTTCAGATGTCTTTTAAAAATAGGATAGCTGCTTATTTCCTTGACATCTGATGGGAGGGTGTTCCACAGGGAGGGCGCCACTACCAAGAAGGCACTCTGTCTGGTTCCCTGTAACCTCACTTCTCGCAATGAAGGAAGCTCCAGAAGGCCCTCGGCGCTGGATCTCAGTGTCTGGGCTGAACGATGGGGGTGAAAACGCTCCTTCAGGTATACAGGACAGAGGCCGTTTAGGGCTTTAAAGGTCAGCACCAACACTTTGAACTGTGCTCGGAAATGTACCGGGAGCCAATGCAGATATCTCAGGACTGGTGTTATGTGGTCCCGGCGGCCACTCCCAGTCACCAGTCTAGCTGCTGCATTCTGGATTAATTGCAGTTTCCGGGTCACCTTCAAAGGTAGCCCCACGTAAACCCATTCCAAGGTAAACCCATTCCAAACCCAGTCCAAAGGGAAACAATCAAACACAGCATTCCATGGGGCAATAAAATTAAGGATACAAAATGTATTGCTGAACTCTCATGAGTATCTGCTTCAGAAATGTCCTAATAAAACAACGAGGGCACACAAAGTGGATTACGAGAAATGTTCATTAATTGTTTGTTGGATTAGTGTCATCCTTCAATAGCTCTCTCGTCAGAAGCCAAGTGGCTTGCAGCCAGCACTGTAATCAGATACAGAGCACAGCTTGATACTGATATGACACAGAGCTCATGGAATTTGCATCTCATAGCTAATGAGAGCCATTAGGATGGATAAAACATATCAAATGAGGCACCAGAGTCATCTTTTTCATAAACTTTCAGCCTTGAACATACAAAGTAGCCTCCCACTGTTTGACTCTCAGTCCACCTAGCTCAGTGGAGTCTACTTATAAGTGACAACAGCGTTTCAAGTCCTAGCTATCCAAAGTCTTCTTCCCACCTTTGCTGTGCAAGATCCTTGTAAGTGGAGGTGTCAGAGATTGCAACTAGAACTTTAAGATTGCATATCATGTGCTATGCCCTCTCCCAATATAACAGTGCTTTAAATCAGCCTCCCACAACCAAATACCCTCCAGATATTTTGAACCATAACACCCAACATCCAAAATATCTGGAGGCCACCAAGGTTGGTAGGAAGCCTGAACAATGTTCTGTCTAGTCCAAAGCACTCCAACTCCACTCTCATCACTGGCTCAACTCTCTAAAGGCCAAAGTTCTTTCCCAGATAACCTTGACAGTCCATAATATGAGTTGAACCTCATATTTTCAACACAGAGGACATTTTTGATGGCTCCTTGCATGGCTAAAAATACATATGGAAATAGTTCCACAACAAGATAAACAGAGACAAGTGCTACAACATAGTATCCCTTCTAATATATAAATGTAAGAACTTGGGGCTTTGTGCTTAAACTATACATGACTGTGAAAAGACTCTGGCCAAGAACTGCCAAAGTTTTACCATAGAGGAAAAAATATTTCAAAAAAATTACTAAGTGCAAACCAACAGAGTCAGAAGAAAGAGCTGGAAAGCATGCTGATGTACTCATACATGAATTTTGTCAGGTGAAAAGCAGCCAGTATAATAAAACCAGCATGCAGAATGAGAAACTAAAGAAAATTTCCTAGCACTAGTGGTAGATTTTAAAAATAACTCTTTTTAAAATCCCCTTTATCTTAACAAGCACTAGCGTATCTAATGACATGGAAGCTGACATTGTATGCTCTGTTGAACTCATAACTAAAATTTGATGAATTATAATACTGAAATCCAAGAAAGCAAGTATAAAAGGAGGAAAAAGAAAGGAGAGGAAAGCTGAACGAAAGACAATTAGAGTGGAATAGCTAGCATACCTTCAGATAAGTTAATTGCATTTTAATTTATCATCTCTTTGTCTATATCAAAGTGAAAAGTCCAGCAGTCCAAGGGCACCTAACTCTGTAAACTTTACAAAATTGAGGTCACAATTTCCATTTATTCATTAAGGAGCCCTTCATTTTCCTCACAAGCGATTGGTCAATGAACTCTGGGTTGTATCCAACAAAATTTTACTCAGAAAAGATACAGTGAAATTAATTGACCTAAGTTAGTCTCTTTCACTAATTTGAATAGGTGTACCCTGAGCATGGCTCACATTGGATACAACGGGTTGTGTGTGTGAGTGTGTGTGTCTTCTTTGGGGGGAAATCATAGCATATAATTACTAACAAAAATCAGAATTAAATTTTTGTATATATTAGGAAAGTTAAGAGATCCAGTTTCCTTGTAAGGCAGGCAGATAAACTCCAGAATCAAGTAGTTTACTCAAAAGCAGAACCCAGCACACGATACAAAAAATGGCTATAATAACTGGGGGTAAAAATGTTAGTTTGTCAATAGGTAAAGGTAAAGGTAAAGGTACCCCTGCCCGTACGGGCCAGTCGTGTCCGACTCTAGGGTTGTGCGCCCATCTCACTTAAGAGGCCAGGGGCCAGCGCTGTCCGGAGACACTTCCAGGTCACGTGGCCAGCGTGACGAAGCTGCTCTGGCGAGGCAGCACCAGCGCAGCACACGGAAACGCCGTTTACCTTCCCGCTATAAAGCGGTACCTATTTATCTACTTGCACTTAAGCGTGCTTTCGAACTACTAGGTGGGCAGGAGCTGGGACTGAAAGACGGGAGCTCACCCCACCGCAGGGATTCGAACCACTGACCATGCGATCGGCAAGCCCTAGGCACTGAGGTTTTACCCACAGCGCCACCTGCTGTCAATACTATGTTGATACTATGTCAATACTATGTTGATACTATGTCAATACTATGTTGCAATTAGCTACTATGAACAATTTCCCTACGGAAAAATGTTATGGAAATTTGGTGGTGTTTTCTGAAGCAAACATATTACAATTCCAAAGAAAGGCAAAAAGACTTCCAAAAACGCCAGTAAAATTGTTCTTTGCATCCTTAATGTTGTCACTGAAAATAATCTGAAAATGACATTTGATGCAAATTTGGATGTTTCTTCTCATGCAGAACATCTTATTTTAAAATATCTAAAAGTGTTTCAGTTACTAGTGACAGATTAAACCCCCACAGGTAAAATCAAAGGTAAGCTAATCTAATATGAGCAATCTCACTTGCCCCAGGTAAAAATTGCTTGGTTTTCTCCTCCTCCTGCAATGCGCAAAATTGGAGCAGTGCAAACATACTTGCAGGGATGGCAGATTGGCTCCATGGGCACAGGTGGATTGTTCCAGCCTCCCAAACTCATGTCCCATCCTGGCTTGCAGCAAGGAACAAGCTCATGAAAAAAATCCTAGATGCAAGGAACTGCTGGACATGTAGCTCCCATAGTATCCAGTCAAACCCACTGAACACTCAGGTGCCCTTGAAAATCGTGGATTCTTTGGTTCCTTGATGACCTGTGCATGCCCAGAAGCTCAGCTAACATTCAAAACCAGAACACACCTCTCAGGAGCTGATTCAGAATGCAGCCAAGCTTTAAGAGCTGGAGATTTGTGTTCCAGACCAAATAATAATGAATTCTGGCAACATCAATGTCAATAATACTAGCCATACTTCTTGGGAGGGTTTTACACATTCCAAGTGTAATAAGAGAATGACAGGAACTATTGGCTATGTTGTAACTTGACAATAGATAAAAGTGGGGTACTGTTAGACAGCAAATATTTCTGACTTTCAGTGCGTGAAAATGTGTCTTAGAATCTTAAAAATGGGATCCTGTAAAATTTCATGCTAATCCTTCAGCTATGTTGATAAAACCATATATAGAAGATATGTTTTAATTAATATCTATCTATCTATCATCTATCTATCTATCTATCTATCTATCTATCTATCTATCATCTATCTATCTATCTATCATCTATACACACAAACACCATTAAAAGTTAGAAACGTATCTAACAATACTTTCCCACACTGTTAAAGAAAACCAGAAAATAATTTCCAACCTTTTCATAATAAAAGGATTAGGTGACTGCAGCATATATCCATTACAGATTTGCATACCTTTTGCTAAAAGGGTTTACAGTAATCTTAGCTTGGTTTGTTTACCTCCGAATTCGCTTATTTAGAGCATTTGTTTACCCTCAACATTCAATTGTTTAGAGACAGCTACACAATCTTTAATTTTTTAAAAGAAAAATCCCTCCCACTTCCCGTAGGATCCAGAACAAGCAAGCAAACCTATTAGCACACTAAAGACATAATGCTAGGTTTAATCTTTCACCTAAGCCGGAAGAAGCAATGCAATTTTCATTTTAGGGAAAGAAAGTTGATTCAGATTTGGAGACTTAAAACCCTAATCTTAAAACATTTGCATCATTATGCAACTCCATCATAACATCCCCGCAACACTGGCATGATTTCATGGTTTGGGGCTTCAAGCTAATGCCTTGTATTAAACTCTGTTATTATAAGTTGTGCAGAATGAATCTTTGAATATTGCATGTTTGTCTGATTGTTTACAAAAGTCCAAGCTGTTGCACACAATCAACCTACCTTTTTTAACCATTAAGCACATGCTCTCCCATTGAAAAAGGGACTGATGGTGGGGGAAAGTGTGGATTTTGTGGGGAGGCGGAAGCTGCTCTTCTGCAGGACACTTGGGTCACCAGAGACAAGGAATAGTTTTAACTTCCACATCACTAATGCCTCTGGATTCGCAAGTTTATGTTCTGTCTCCTCCATATCAGTAAACAGTGCCATTAACTCACATGGGAGAAAAGTAAAAATTACAGCTAAGACTCCATTACAGTGAAGGAAATCCCTCATATCTATCTCTGGCATTGGGCACATTAAACACAATGTGCCAGTGCTTTGAACATCTTTCTACACATGGGGGAATCTTACAATATATATGACCTCTCTCCATTCATCATAATGGCAGGCATTTGGCTTCTCGAGAGCTTTCTTTGTATGCTCCTAATGCCAATAAACCCATCATAAAATGTTTTGCCTGATACTTATAAGTGAACAACTTTACAAATTCTGTGTCACCACACTACTCAATACACCATCTATTACTGTTTAAAAATAAGTATAAAGTGATGCATTATTTAACAGTAAGCAAAATGATGCATTTGGTTTGAGCCCAGGAATATATGCCATATGGAATGGACAAATATGCCTAGTTCTTCCTTTGTAGGAGACTATATGAAGAGATGAAGCTGCCTTATAGAATCAAAATGTTGATCCACCTAGCCAAGTACAGTGCAAGTAGATAAATAGGTACTGCTGCGGTGGGAAGGTAAATGGCATTTCTGTGTGCTCTGGCATCCATCACAGTGTTCCATTGCACCAGCAGCAGTTTGGTCATGCTGGCCACATGACTCGGAAAGCTGTCTGTGGACAAACACCAGCTCCCTCGGCCTGAAAAATGAGATGAGTGTCGCACCCCATGGCCACCTTTGCCTGGACTTAACCATCCAGGGGTCCTTTAACTTTTACCTTTACTCTATGAGTAGTCTAGAAAGGTCCCAAGCAGGTGTCATCCCAATTCCTCCTGAGATCCTTTCAATGTAAGATACTAAAGATTCAGCATGTGCTCTACCAGTAAACTATTATTCCTTTCTCAACTTGATTAGTAGTTTTGATACCAAACATAGGAGCCAACTCCTAGGGGGCTGAGGTCCCTTCGGCCTCCTCCAATAAAATATTTGAGAAGGGGCCAGCCCTCCCAAAGTTAATGGGCCTTGACATTCATGTGCCACATTTTGTGATCGGTTATACGGGGCAGGCCTTACCTGGGCCCTCCAATATTTCATTCAAGTTGGCACCCCTGCTAACAAAGTTGTATGACTCCCAAGCAAACTCTGGTGGCGAGAGTCAGTAGGATTGTAGCCTGCCAGAGGCACTGAGAAACAACAGATAAGTAAAAGCATCTTTGGGGCAATGCCAAGGTTTTCCAAAGTACCATCAACCAATCAATAGTCCTCTCCCCAAAAGTAGCCCAATGAAGAGCGATCCTGTTGAGATTTCGCTAGAAAATGAAAACAGAAAACCGTGGGTGGTTGGGTGGGTGAGTTGGAATACAGAAGAGCATGTCTGGCAGGCTGATGCCCTAAATTTTGTTCCAGCTCCCGCTGGTCACTAATATTAAGCAGGTAAGTCGCAACAAGTCTCTGAGTTTCAGTAACCCTTTCTATTGTTAGCGTATATGTGGGACATTTATTTTTTACCCAACTTTACTTTCTTGAAGAAATTGTGATTACATTTGACCTACCATGCTTCAATAATAAAAATGTGTAAGCTCCAACACTTCTCATTTTTAATAAGGGATCGAGGAAGTTTTCCATAGTACAGCTTTATGAAGACTACAAATTTTCCACCTCACGGTTTCCCCACCTCCACCCCATACTATTTGTATTTAACTGAAGATCTATGAATATACTAGCATACCTTACTACATTGTTTGCGCTGTCTGGGTCTTGCGCTGTAACTGTGCCCACCGCAGTCCCAATTTCGGCGTTTTCGTAAACATCCATGACATAGGAAGGCAAAGTGAACAATGGAGGCTCATCCACGTCCCCAACAATGATCTTCAACATAGTTACATCTTTAAAAGGTCCTAAGTGTGAGAAGCGGAAATCGAGGTGGGTATTTGCTCCTTCTATATTAAGAGTATAGGATTTCTTTTTTTCATAGTTCAGTGGCTGTGGGAAGAAAAGAAATTTCACATTACCACTGTGAGTTTGGGTTTGAGTTATTTCACAAAACGCATTATTTCGCTGCCTTATTTCCACCATCAGAGAGGGGTTTTCCAGCCTCAGAATTGCTTGTGTAATATAGTTTGAACAGACTTGATCACAGCATCCTTTACTGCACTTTAGCTGTAGCACCTTTGTACTGTATTATAGTGGCAGGCTTTGGTAATGCTGAGTTTAACCCCTCCACTTCCTGTAGCATGAAACTATGTACTAAGTGCATAATGGCATCTGACTCCTGGAAATAAATGAACACTCTTGAGTTTGCAATGAGATAATCACCTGCACCTGACTCGTGAAAAAGACACGTGCACTGCCCCCCATATTTTATTTGAATTGGCACCCCTTGCTACAGTGGCAAGGCACAAACTCTTAAAGTGAAACAGTTTGACAGCAATATCTATTGGACTAATGCAGAATATATCTGAAATTAGATTGGGCAGATGTAATTAATGGATGCTTAGGCCTGTAAGGATGCTGGGTGGCCCAATTACAATGATTCTGTACAACAATCATGACAATGTGGTTGGAATACCACTAATCATTACGTATTACCTAGTGTGTTAGATTTATATCCTGCCTGATCCCCAAGGCACCAAGAGGCTTATGTAACATGAAAGGAAACTTGCCTAATTGACAGTGCACAGTCCTTCTGAAAGACTGGTCTGTGAAGCTTGCAAACCTTACACTTAATCCTATGGTCCTCGATTATCATCGTACCCATAAAAACTCAGATGGGAGTAGGTTGGCTCAGCATCCTCCTATGAAGCAAAAACTGGTAAGGGGTGTTAGGATCCAGTTCCTACAGGATTCTGCACGGGCAAAGTTCAGAAAGATACCTTTGTAGCAAAGGAGTGGCCTCTTTCTGCATCTACGGGGTGGAACAGGTGCAGAACCCTTGTGCTCCACCTTCATTCCTGACATCTCGAGCATGCTTGCCTGCTGGTTGCTGCTGAGGAATTCCCCTTGGCCAGTGGTACTGAGGTGCAGTCTTCCCGCCAAAGAGGGAAAATGTGAATAGGCCAACCAGAGGTCCCGCTTGGAGGGTGGTGCTTCGCTGGCTGCCCAGGCATTGGCTGTTGCCCTGCCCAGCCTGGCAGTGAGGCTTAAAAGGCTGGCTGCGTGTGGCTTCCACAGTGCGGTTGGCTGAAGAGCAAAACCTTCCTACCCACTTCTTTTTATCATTCTGTTTCCATTTCAGGCCAATTCTTACCATGCTTCTAAAATCTATATTCATTTTCAGGTTCTGCTTAGTGTCGTTTTCCCTTTAGCTAGGTCTTATTGGTTTAACCAAAGGTTTTTTTGTACCTCCTGACCTTGCAATGGTTGCTAATGGTTGCCATATTTGAAGCCAGGAAGGAATTTACCTATAAACAAATGTTTTGCCTTTTCCATAGCAAAATGTCACAAATGTTTAAGGCACTGGGTGGAATCCTAGTCTTCTATCATGAGATGAAGTGGTATATCACCCAGTATTGTATCAGTTGTGTATTCAGGGTACCCTGTTAGAGGGGACCCCGTGGAAGTCCTGGTCCAAAAACCAAGCATAGGGCAGATGGACCCGTACTAGGTGGTGAACTGCATTGTCAAATTCAGAGAAGATTCTGAAGGATGGTTGTTTTTGTTTCGTTTTGTTAATGTACTGTTTTGAAAAGTGCAGGAGAGTTAAGTTCACTTTTAAATGCAAAAGGGGATTAAATTTCTCCCCATTCCTAGTTCTTGTTTTCAGCAGTGAGCAACACTTGCCATAATTTACTAGAAGGTTACTCGATGAGTAATAGTTTCTTGCCACTGATAGGAAGGAACAAATATAAAACAGCCTTTTGAGATCATGAGATCTTTCAGAGGTTTCTATAGTTTCCCACCAGCTTTATGAACGGGATCAACATTTACAATACATTGAGGCCCAAGTGGTTCAGTTTATGTAGTGCTGTTTCTTAATATTGGCATATTTTACGGGATACCCTTTGACGCTGTTCAAAAGAAGGCTAAGAGAGGCCAGTGCTTATATATTCCTTTTGTTCTAGCTAGTCTGTGGAATGGCACTGAATTTGGTCCATGCAGAATAATAAAACATCAAGGAGGAATATGCATGCTAATAGATTTCTCTGTATCGTGCATTTCCATGATTGTTTCGATATACCGGTAAGTGGTATACAGGAGGGTGGGGTTGTTTTTGCAGTGGGGTGAGGGAAGGTTAGTCTAAATATTTATTTATTTTTGCCAATTCTGAAGCACTTTTCTGAAGTGCTTATTTTCAGCAGCCCAAGCATAATATTAGCCCAGCACTGCTACATGCCCTTTTGTACTGAAGACTACAATCCTATATATGCTCACCTGAGAGTAAGTACCATTGAACTCAACAGGGCATACTTTTGAGCACACACACGCACACACATGCACAGGATTGAGCTGCCAGTCATTTGCCTCACCTGATATTTCGTGTGGCAATACAAAAACGGTCTCTTGGTGTTTGTGCCACAAGGACAAAATGTGGGGTAGGGAAATGGACATTTCCCACTTCTGATAATATAAGACCAAAGGCAGCATTCACCCTTTGGAGAAAGGTCTGCATTTAGCACAGCACCAGTACTTTATCACGTCCTCCTTACACATCTCAAAAACAGGTCCATTGCATCTTTAAGGATCATGGCCCTCCTGAGATTCTGAAGCCATGGCCACTTTCATATTGTATACCAGAAGGTCCACTTTTGTCCACTGTTGTGTTAAAGACTGCACGGTTATGACAACAAAATAGGTCACACTCAGCACAAACTGTTAGGAAGTCTTGAATCCTGCTAAAAGACCTGCTCTGACACACCTGGAGTTGATTATTTCCGACATAACCCCATGTACACATTCATGCTTCCATGGCATCAACACACATGTATCAAAGCAGCTTGCTGCTTAGCCAATGATAACATAGGAATGTCTGATTCCTTCCCATTTCAGGTTCACTGCTGTTCAGTCAGAAGTCCATTCCATTCTGATTTGTATACTTAAAAAAACAAAATAACCGTTATTACTGTATTTTTCTGTGTATAAGACGCCCCTATGTATAAGACACCCCCTATTTTGGGGGGGCTCCAAATTAAGAAAACACCCCCTCAGCACTACCCGTGTATAAGAGGAGCCCCAATTTTAAACCTTTTTTTGTTGTTGTTAAAAAACCTAGTCTTATACACGGGAAAATATGGTAATTATTATTTTTTCAATACTTGGTACAGATATGACATCCAATATCATAAAGTGAGACAGAATGCATAATGTCAGTAAATAAAGGTGATGTCATTATCAACCAGTGACCAGAAATGCTTAGGAATCACATCTGACTACAAGGGTCTTTTGCAAAAGCAGAGAAAGTAATCTACCATCTTGTTTATTAATATAAACAATGAAGAGGTTATCACATAATGGAGAAAGATTTCTGCATTTTTGGATCCCCTAACTTGTTGCTTGCACATTGATTTTTGTGTGCTTTTTTGTACGCACCTTTCAATATAAAGTACACATTTTTTGGTGAATCTTCTGATAAAATACACATTTTGTATGAATATTTTGTGCACTGAAACCACAGAAGTTGGAAAGCAAAAGAAATGTGTGAAGATAAAAGTGCTTTCAAGAATAAAAGCACTTGGGAGGCAAATCACAGTCCTTACAAATGTTTGCTTTCTCTATTTAAAAATATAGCTTCACTCCAGTCCCTCTGTCTACACTTCGAGACAGCTCTGAGCTTAAACGCATGGAACTATTGCTGTCACTTCCAGTTTGGCCCTAAGGCTGTGTTCCATGACAGCCCTAAGAGAATTTCATGTCTATCACATGTGAGCCTTTTCTAAAGGCTTTGCTTACCTTCTTCAAGGAAATAATCCCTTCTCGTGTTTCTTTGTCAGTTGATATGGAAAACACTCCGGAGCCATCCCCATTTATGACCGTGTATTTCATGTCTGCATTTGACCCCATGTCCGCATCATTAGCCTTGATCTTGCCTACTGCAGAACCAACTTGTGCCGACTCAGGAACATACAGCTGATAATGTTCTGGAAAATATATTCAGGCAACATTTCTAGCAATTCTGCTGCAATAACACTTCAAATTCTCAAACATCTCTTCTAAACGGGAAACATGATCGCCGAGTTTAGTGCAAATGCACCAAATATTATTTCACTAAACTGTGGTGCCTAGCTATGAAAGCTTTTCCTCACAGAATGAAAAGCACTGCTCTCTTACAGGAATAAAGTATTAAGAATATTAAAAAGAACTCTGCTAGATTAAATCATCAGGGCATAGCATTCTGAATGGGAAACTCAACATACAGAGCATGAAGGCAAAAGCACACTCCTGTTGTTCGTTCTCTGAAACTGATATGCACAGATCCAACAGCTATTGACAATCCACTGATCTATCTATCTAAAGTCATCTAAAATATTAGCCATCACCACAACTTGTGGCAGTGAATTCCATTGGTTCATTATGTACTGTGTGAAAAAGTGCTTTCTTTTGTCTGTTCTGAAATGCTAATCAATTGGGTTTTAAGAAAGTGCTAGGTTAAGTAATTTAAAACACAGCAAACAAAATTTTAAATCAACATAAAGCATCTAAGATCTAATCTTTTGTTTCACTGAATTGCTTGACATTCAGAGCTGTAGCAGCATGTATATCTTTCAGCCGCAAGAGAAAAATATAACACTTTTGTGCTCTCTTCATTCTCTCTTCCCAAATGGCCAAGGAAACAAGGGCTGTAAATTTCCCCGAGTTAAAAGCTAAGCAATTTTAAAAGCCTGGAGTGAATTCTCCTCCTCCCACAATGATGTGTCTTGCAATTGTGAGAAACTTTTACTACTCAAAACTTTATAGCACTCAGCCAAACCAGATTATATCTCAAATGAACATTCATGCACCCCACCAGCCGACCTTAATGTAAAAAGAAATAAAAGCTTATCCAGAGCCATGGGGCTGAGAAAGGTGCAATTATGGCTACTATGGCTTTTGCAATGCAGCTGAGATAACACTTTTCAGTTCACTTATGCTATCTTGAGAAAATGAGGAGGGGGGCATAATTACATAACTATTCAAAAAATTAATATCCATAGGAAATATTGCAAAAAGAATAGGAGAGGAATGAACCTTAGGAAAACCTATATATTATTAGCAGCAAAAAGGTTGTGCTCATCTCTCTCTCTCTCTCTCTCTCTCTCTCTCTCTCTCTCTCTAACACTTGCACACACACACACACACACACACACACACACATGCGATGTATCACAGAATACTCTCTATACTTCTCTTTGTGGAAAACCACCATAACTGTCCTTTCTCAGAGACTACAGTTCTATGCATATGTATTTGGTGCAAAACTCCTAGAATACAGTGCAATTTACAATCAGCAATGCATCGTATAAAACCATGAGTTTCATATATGTTATGTCATTTTTAGCACCTCCATTTTTAGCGGATTTTCATAAACAAAATTTGATTAATGGTAATGTAGTCTTTGACAGTCTTGATGACCTTTTTCTCCCACAGTTTGGTAAAAGATATAGGATGGGCTATGTGCAGAATACTATATCTACAATATCTATCTGTATATGTGTCCCTCTCTATATGCAAGCAAAATATCAACTGGGTTAAAATAAATGGCAACTCTACATTTCAGCCAAGCTTCTCTGATAAAGGACACACAGACCAGATATGAAACCTACTCCTACTTTATGATGTAGGAACAGTTCAAATATCTCAAGAAAATATTAGACACAGTGTAAAATAAAGACAAAGCAACATGAAAAATCAACAAAAGAAGAAATCGTTTACAACTGTTTTTGCAGTAATAAAATCTTATTCATACCTGGGCAGGCTTACCTAGATATATTTTGGCCTGTTATATTACTCTACTATAAAGGCTGTATGGGTTAGTCATCTACAGTTTATTCCAGTTCAATACTAGATTTTAAAAATGTTTCTGGTTATGGGGGACTTCTATTTCTGGATGGATTTTACATGTAGGACAAATCTGTCTATTTCAGCCTCTATCTGTTTCTCAATTTTCCAATCTAAAGTTCAGTATGTATTTCCACATCCGGGTTTGTTTGTTTTTAATGTCTTCATGAAAATTCACCAGCATTTTACTGCAAAGTTCTCTTAATATACACATTTCTCTATGCAATTTTGCATTTTTTTAAAAAATACTGATTTTCACTAATATAACAATTTTTACTTCAATATTTTCAGCAATATGTGCATTGTTCTGTACACTTTACCCTAGTACATGCACTTTCGTACACATTACTTGGTTGGCTGGCTGCAGTGCAAAATTCAGAGACATGTGAAATTTAAAGGATGGCCGTGTTTCAATTCATGTACAGTGGTACCTTGGGTTAAGTACTTAATTCGTTCCGGAGGTCTGTTCTTAACCTGAAACTGTTCTTAATCTGAAGCACCACTTTAGCTAATGGGCCTCCCGCTGCCGCTGTGCTGCCGAAGCACAATTTCTGTTCTCATCCTGAAGCAAAGTTCTTAACCCGAGGTACTATTTCTGGATTAGCGGAGTCTGTAACCTGAAGCGTATGTAACCCGAGGTACCACTGTATTGGACAGTTTGATTTACATAGGTTCACCTTTAAATGAGAACTGAATAAATTTTCTCCCTCAACCTTATCAGGCTTTCTTCTTGCAGCAACCATGAGTTGTCTGTGGATAAATTTCAGCATGCCAGCACTTGCTCACATGTAGGGGTCTCTGTGATTGAGGCAGCTATGCACCTGGGTGTCCCAATTGCACAGAGCCCTTACTTGCAAAGAGGGAATTTCTCCATAGACATTCATGCACAACATGTGGATCTTACAGAAAGAAGACCTCAAGGCAGAGAGAAGTACTAAAAGTGTGACCACTTCCACCATTAACATGGGTATGCCCTACATGCATGTAATACATCCATAAGGCTATAGTGAAGGTTACATGTGGTTTGACCATGAGGACTTCTCCCTGTGTGTGGGTCTTGGCTGCCAACATTCCCTGGCTGGTTGAGGGCAAAACAGTTGTATACATCTCTTCTAGGTTGGTTTTGGAGGTCTCAGAAAGGTAAGAGGGCTCATTTTGGAAACCCCTGCCACAAACTTTCTAATGAAAGGAGAGAGACCCTCACGTATTAGTCCCCAGACTAGCTGTTCATGGGTGCCCTGGTTTGCTAGTGGAGCCTAGAGTGATATATGCTGCAAACGTCTCTACATTTCCACGGTGTAGACTGCGTCTGAAGACAATTTGTCTCCTTAACAGTGTTCCTCCCCTTCTCAATTTCACAGACCGCCTGTCTTCTCATTTGCGATCACATAACATTCATTCAGCAACTGCTCACATAAAAAAATAATTATGGAGGCTCCAGTTACGACTCCACAGTTAAGTTTGTGGTGAGCTGTGCACTTAAAGTAGGAAATAGACTTCATTGCCATGCATAAAGAATACAGCAGATCTTCATAAAAACTACACCACTTATTCTTTCAAGCTTCAATTCAGCAAAGCGTTTAACCGAATGGCTATCACTTAAGACCATGCTTATTAAAAGAAGGCACATGCTTGAAAATTACACTTCCTTGAAGAAAACCACTAAAACAGGCTTTTCAACACTGGTTGTGGTTTCTTAGAATTTACAAGTAGCCCTCCTTAAGTAAATTTGTCAAGACAATTTTTAAAAAACTGGGGGCAGAGCAGGGAAGCAGGTTATTGTTTGTTTTGTACTTGTTCTTGTTTTGATTATGTATTTTGTATTTTGTATTTTGATCTTGTATTTTCATCCTGTGAACAGCCTTGAGATCTACAGATGAAGGGTGAAATATATCTTGTGTGTCGGGGGCCCATGACCACCCATTCCCTAGGGATTAAATAATTAGACAATACACAGAATGTTGATTCTATGGGATCAAATAAGGCCACAACTTTATTGGTTACAGATGTGAAGGTTTGGCCCTAGGCACTGGGCTAAGCCTCCACAAATACCACTCCAGCCCATCTGCTAGGAGTGTCTCTAAGAGTGAAACCAACCAATAGTAGTAAGCTACTGTAAGCATTGCGATATAGTAAGCTGCTATAAGCATTGCTGAACAGTTTATTTGTTTTTTAACAATACACAGTGTTGTAAAACAACAACAACAACCTAGTGAACTGATCAAAGATAAGAGTGTTCCTAATGAATAAACACTTGGTATCTCAAACACTGCGAGGGACTGACTCTTTTCCTCTCTAAATGATGCCCCTGTTTTTCCTTTGAATATAATAAAGACAAATGGCCCACAGTCAAAGAGTGCTGTAGACTAATTAACTAAGTAATTTACAAAACTAAAGAGTGTGCCACGAAAGCTTGTTCCCTCATTCCTTTGAGACGGTGGTCTTGTTAATACATTAGCAGAGTAATGTGGCTTGATCTTACAGTGCTCTAACAATGACTTAAGGCAGGAATTGTGTGGGATGGGTAGATCAGGTGGACACTACCCATGTCACTATTGGTGGTTTTGACTGGGCAAACTGGGAGCTGAGGTTCAAGTTGCCTGGACTTCAGGAAAAGGAATGACAAGAATGGGCAAGGGGACAGTGAGGTGTGCTTCCCTGTGCACCAGTGGAAATAAAAAGGAGCAGCAGGCAAGAAATAATAATGAGGCAATTTAAATTTATTAAACTCACAGCAAGATCTTCAGAAAAATGTTCAGGCATAAAACTAGGGTTGCCATATTTCAAAAAGTAAAAACCAGGAAGCCCCAAAGCTTGTTGAGTTTTTTTAGGAAGCCCTGAAATCCTGATCGGACATAGGCAGCCCTAATAAAACCCATGAATGGAGTGACAATCTTATAAACATCATTGACACTGTCCATAAAGTATGTCATGTTTTTCAGTATTTTCTATAACCTTCTGGACCTTGTCATTTTGATTTGCTTAAGACAGTGGCTCAGTTTGCATGTAATACAGAGTCAAACTATCATTCAGCCTGAAGGCGCAAGTGTGCATTTAGAAAATCATGGCTCCTTCATTCATTCCCTGGTTCTTTGGTTGCCATGCAGCAGATACCAAACCCTAGTCTGACTTAGCATTAAGTACAAATGAGGCCAACATTTAATACTCACAATTGTGGAACTCTGCCTGTCTATTCCTCCTGTCCCCTACATTTGATACTTTCTATATAGGCCCATTTGAAAGGGTATGTTAAAATGACAAAGCTATCTTCTTCGGACAGGTCCCAAACTGTCAAAAATTTATCACGCCAAAGAGAAAACCTGCCCCCAGAATGCTTTCTCCTTCAGCCACTACTCACTGCTGGCTCAAGCACATGCAGAGTGGAGATTGTAAAATGCTATGCTGTCCTCCGAGGCTTGTATTTTTTAACACTATTTTTCTATGAAGGGACTTGTTTTCCCTCCCGAAATAACCCAGTGTCTTTGCCTCAAGCGAGGCAGGATAGTCCAACTAGTTATTGTCATTCAGGAAGCAGGGATCCCAGCAGATTTCGTTCATCTATTACTTGAGCCAGCTACTTCGGCCACCAAAAGCATCTATTTTGGTCTCTCCCCACCTTGCTCTAGTCTAGCTTCCAGCTGAGAAAATTGTTCAGGGTCAGCATGCTGAGAGACTCACCATCTAACTTCTCCAACTCCTAGCCAGCTTTGCCCTTAATAAAAGGTGCAGAGCATTTGCTATTTTTAAATACAGAGCAATTAGTTTCAAGTACATTGGAAACTTGCTGCATGGAGGATTTATCTGTTCATACGAGGAAAGAAAATCAATGTCTGGAACACTAAACATTTAAATGAAGTCCTATCAGTCATTTACTATTCTTTAAGGAGGCCAGATCAACAACTTTATGATCTACCTGAAGAAACATCTGCAGCCTGAAATTTAGCAAGGTCACTGTAATGGTTCTAGGGGTTGCTCGTGCGTAAGTTGCTGCCACTCCTGGCTAGGTTGCCTGGTTGAACCCTCTCTGTTTGGACAGCCTCAAGTTTCGTGGCTATCTCAGTCGCTGGCAGAATCCGTCAGTGGGCGTCTCTTGAACCTTTTCCAGCATAAAAGCTGTTTGACGCCAAGTCTCCTCCTACTCTCCCTGCGCGGAAGTCTCCTGCGCAGGGAGGGTATGGGCAGCGGAGTACCCGTACTCTCTCCGCTGGTCTCCGGTGAGGAGTCCTGGAGCCTCCCCTCCGATTCCCCCATCTGCCCCCCTTCTCCACTGGTGTTACGCTGATTTTCTTCCCCCATAGATGGGCTGCCTCTCTCCCTACTAGGACCCTCTCCGGCATCCCTCTGGAGCCCTCCCTCCGCCTCTAGCTCCGATGGCAGTTCCCTGACAGTCACATACTTGGTATTTGAAAGATATGGAGCAGGCAAAATTCAAAATGCCTAAATAATGCTTCTTAAGTCATTAACACATGCTTGTCTGCGGTTCCAGACACTTGCACTAACTAGTAATGCCAAATGAACTTAGTAGGCTTTACTTCTGAGTAACCATCCTTTGAATTGTACAGTGGTGCCTCGCAAGACAAAATTAATCCGTTCCGCGAGTCTCTTCGTCTTGCGGTGTTTTCGTCTTGCGAAGCACGGCTATTAGCAGCTTAGCGGCTATTAGCGGCTTAGCGGCTATTAACGGCTTAGTGGCTATTAACGGCTTAGTGGCTTAGCGGCTTTAAGAAAAAGGAAACAAACTCGCAAGAACTCGCAAGATCTTTCGTCTTGCGAAGCAAGCCCATAGGGAAATTCGTCTTGCGGAACGACTCAAAAAACGGAAAACCCTTTCGTCTAGCGAGTTTTTCGTCTTGCGAGGCATTCGTCTTGTGGGGCACCACTGTACTGTGAACACCATCCATTATTGAAATTAGTCAATTATAACCAGAAGCAGTTTGATGGGTAGCGGCAAAACTGCTATACTAGCTTTCTGGTAGGTGCAACACTGGTGCTTACTGGGAGGGAGAGGAGTGGCAGTTGGAGAGGTTGGTACGATGCAAACACACCGGTAGGAATTCCAGATAGGCTCTGACAGTGTGTTTGCACCATCCTAACTGCCTGGACAATATGAGTGTAGTCACATATTCCCCATCCCCAAGCTTTCCCTTTGCTGATTTCACTTATTTGGATTTGATATCCTGCTTTATCACTACCCTAAGGAGTCTCAAAGTGGCTAACAATCTCCTTTTCCCTTCTTCCCCCACAACAAACAGGCTGAGAGACTTCAGAGAAGTGTGACTGGCCCAAGGTCACCCAGCAGCTGCATGTGGAGGAGCAGGGAATCGAACCCGGTTCACCAGATTACCAGTCGACTGTTCTTAATCACTACACCACACTGGCTCTCTGTTGATTATTCACAGCTCATCCTGCTTCTTAACCAAATACCCCCGAAATGAATGTAACTCTTAATTACACAGGCAAAGGTTTAGTCAGGAGGAGAAAAAAATCAGATCAAACCTTTACATACTCTGAGGGAACCTGGGGGGATTGTCGTTGACATCGGTGAGGGTGATATTGACTGTGGTTGATCCAGACAACCCTCCAACTTGTCCTGCCATATCTTTGGCTTGAATGACAACCGAATAATGTTCTCTGGCTTCTCTGTCCATGTTATGCAAGGCTGTCCTGATGACTCCTGTGATGTTTAACAAAAGGAGAAGGAAGAGAAGAGGCAGGAAGGGGGGGGGGGAGAGAAGTATTATTTCTCACTTTTTTTAGAAAGGCATAAAAGGAACAGATACTCTCACAGCTTCTCTCACCTACAGAATGACACCTTAGAAGAACCTGATGTTAGAAAAAACAATCACCATCTCTAACAAATTTTGCTTTGCATTCAGCCAGTTTTTGTCTCCCCAGTACTGCATCTGTTGGAGAGACAAAATGGCTCATATCGGCATTATGAAGAAATGTCAACCCCCACTGCACCGTTGCCTTCAAAGGAAAATGGGGTAGCATTTGATAATCAGCTTGCTGGAGGGTATGTAAAAATTAAAAAAAACGACCCAAAGCAAAACACCCCTGTTACAAAAAAGTATAATGTATGGATATATGGTTGATCTGATCCATGCAAAGCAGAAAGAACCCCAGATGCAATGCCAAAAAAGAGTATCATTTCACTGCATATAATTGCTTTAGCAGCAGCTTAATTGAATTATTAATGAATGCAATATTGTGCCTTATGTGTGAGGTCTTTAAAAGAAAATTTGATTTTGGAAACGGGAGCATGTTTTGTTTGCCATTGATAACGTAGCTGCATTCTCATGAATGACTCTGGGAAATTATGTAATTATGTAAATTGTGAAAGCGATGCCAACGCATGATGACCTTTTTAGGAAAGCTCAAAGTCAGTGGGCTTCAGCGCAACATCACTTCATATACTGAAAAGCTACATATAATTCTAATGTATACATTCCCCTTCGCCAACTGAGGGTTGCCTTGGTTGTTTTGGCTCGTTAACTGAGACTCGTTAACTGAATCCTATGCACAGTTACCTAGGAGTTCAGGACAGCTGGATTTTGCAATTGTTCATACAGAAAATTGAGCTCAGTGACCAACTTTGTACACCAAACTTTCAAGCCATTTTTGCATATAGGTCCAGCATCTGGCAGCTGACAGGGGCCCCCCAAAACCTTGCCAGGATACAGTGCTGATGCTTGCCCTGAGCCCCATTTACTCATCTGAATGAGTGGGCAACCTTTGATGTTGCTAAACTACAGCTCACAATAGCTTGAACTATATACCCATTCCAAATAGAAACAACAGAGCATGTGCTTCTCCAGTGTCTTTATTACAGAGACATTCATACTAGCCTCATCTTACCATTACTGCATAAGCACTCAGGGCGCATAGGAGAATTCTATACCTCCCTGCTGCTTTCAGATACCAATCCTGCTACAACATACAACGTTGCCAGATTCAGATGATGACCTGTGCCACAAACTAGATATAATGAGCACTCGTATTAGACTGATAGCTATAGTCTTACATATACTAACCTTTTATGCTCTTTCACTCTTGTCTAATCTTCCTAACCCTTCTTTTAGAATTATTTTGGATTCTTATAGACTTTTGTACAGTCGTACCTTGGAAGTCGAACGGAATCCGTTCCAGAAGTCCGTTCAACTTCCAAAACCTTCGAAAACCAAAGCACGAGTTCTGATTTGCTGCAGGAAACTTGGCTTCCAAAAGAACATTAAAAAACCAGAACTAGGCTGTTCGACTTCCAAGGTACGACTGTATATACTTTCTGTTTTAAATTCTTTTAGATTTTAAATGATCGTACCCCTCCCTCCTTATGCTGGTCTACAATCATAATAAAAATTTGTTGTTGTTGTATATCCATTGTATGGGAATTGGTAACAGGACAGTGAAAATGGATTCTACTCACCCTAATGGTGACCAAGAGACTGATAGCATAAAAAGTTTTCTTCAACAGAGGGACTCCCCCCGCCGCCCACACACAAAAGAAAATTATCTTCAGATGACAGACATCATTTACCCAAACACTTCTGGGTTCTCCAGGAAATGCTCTCTTAGTTTCATTTAATAAGGAGCTTTCTCCTTATTAAATGAATCCACATTCATCTCCTGCTGTATTACTGTTAAATATACTCCTTGAAAAGTAGGGCACATCATCAAGGCACAATTTCTGCATACATTATAGCACTCAAGAAATCAGTCCAACAGGAAAGGAGTAAAAACAAACTTGTACACTTACCAATATCCCCCAAGGCCTTTAGCTATATGTACCAAGACTTACAATTTATACTTGCATCGTGTTCAATTAAATCTCAATCTCCTGAACAGAACAACATCTTTAGGTCTAAATATGTGGCAAGGTCCATGCTATTAGTAGCACTGGCGCTAGCCTCAAACATCTACCATGATTATCCAGTAATCCAATATTGCCTCTTGACAGATCCATGGAACATTGTCTAACTGTGACAGATAGGTGATTTGTGAGGCTCTTCAATGATTCCACACACACATCCTGGAATAAGCCCAATATTTAATTACTTTTATGTAATCACACACATTGGTCCCAGAACTATTTAGGTTTCTAAGCATAGTGTTGATGACACTAGATTTGTTCCCAAATGAACAACCTTAGGCATGTCTAAACGGCCTCGGCCCAGTATACCTGAAGGAGCGTCTCCACCCCCATCATACACCCAGGACACTGAGGTCCAGCTTTGAGGGCCTTTCTCTCACTGCGAGAAGTGAGGCTATAGGGGACCAGGCAGAGGGCCTTCTCGGTAGTGGCGCCCACCCTGTGGAATGCCCTCCCATCAGATGTCAAGGAAACAAACAACTATCTGACTTCTAGAAGACATCTGAAGGCAACCCTGTTTAGGGAAGTTTTTAAAGTCTGATGTTTTATCATGTTTTTAATATTCTGTTGGGAGCCGCCCAGAGTGGCTGGGGAAACCCAGCCAGATGGACGGGGTATAAATAATAAATTGTTGTTGTTGTTGTCATTATCCAGAAGTAAATAAATCCCATTGAGTTCAATTTACTCCTAAGGCAATTGTTTAGAACAGTGTTTCTCAACTGGGGGCCATATGGTGCCCCATGGCCCCCTCCCCCGGATATTTCAAAGGGACCACAGGTGAAATTATATAATTTATATAAACATTTTTTTTTAAAAAAAAACATGTTTTATTTACAAGAAAAATAGCTACCTTTTTACTGGTAGGACAGGGACACCACAGGAAGGAAACAAAGTTGAAAAAGGTTGAGAAACACTGGTCTAGAGGACTGAAGAATTCAACAGGAATTAGAAAGCAACAATAGCTTAAATCCCATTATGTAAAACTTTTTTTAAAATAGTCTGCAACATAGTAAAAGTGTGATGCCATCTTTCTGGTGTGTCAGATATGCAGAGATAGCAGTGTGTGAACACACTCTTTTCCCTTGAGAAATGTTGCTCTTCTTACTGAAACTCTTTTTATCTGTTTCAGCAACATACAGCTGATATTTTGTCCCAGCAATGGTCTCCAGATTTGCCTTCAAACTGTGGTTCAGACAAAATTTGGTGGCATCTCTAATACCTCTGTGACCTCCATGTGAAACAACCCTGGATCTCTATAGCAGCAAACAATTCCTGGGCCAGAGGCTTTTCTTCCAAGTATGAGTTGGTTACCTGAAAGACTGAGAAGGCCACAAAATTTCATCTCACATGGAGTGCTTCTTCATCTTTTGGTAGGAAATTTTATAACAGAGTTAGCAACAGATCAAACTTTGATTAAAGCCATTTCATCAAATAGCACAATATGCCACTCTAGAAAAAGAAGATAAGATGAACAATTTTACTACTCCATCTGATGATTTATTGTCTACTCGCTTGACAAATGGCCAACTGAGCTGACAACTGGTGTGAAATAATTTTTTGTTATTTGCTGTTTTCTTTATTGTTTTGTATTGAGCAGACAGGTGCTTTTGACATCAAGAAGAGGCTGAAAGGTTATATGAAGAGAACTGACTGGAAATCCTTCCAAGCAACCTATGACAAGTATTTTTACCAATTCTGTATTATGATCTTTAAATATCCAGCTTTGCCAACACCTTTGTCTATAAAGTTATATAATGGTTAGCTATTGACTTTGTTGGCATTCAATCAAGATTTATTGACCGGAAAGTTAAATAAAGGTTGCTCGGAAGATAAAGGTTTATCTGAAGGGTCAATACAATATAAAATTTATTGAAAACACACATTCTGCGTTTCAATGATACGTGGATGATATTGCTAGAAAAGAAAATGATCTTTTTTTTTTCTAACATAGGTTTTAAGATACAGTAATTTGCATGTTGCCAGCACACCAGAATGAAGAGTCACGACAACCAAATGTGGATAAACAGGTTATATTAAGTATAACAACTTGAGGATCTGCAAAACGAATTAACTAGTCAGATTCAACCAATGTAACAAGTTGACCAACGTTCACCCCAATGTGTCCGTCAGGCAAAAGAGCACCTCCCAGCGCCCTCAGGCCATGCCTAACAACAGTGACTAAGGGATACCCACAATCCAACACTGCCTCAGATAAGCGCTCCATTCTTTCAGAAATCTTCTTGCCTGCCTGGACTACATGCCAAACAGAAAGACCTTTAACAACAGAATGGTTTTTTTTAGGCTGATAAACCACCTCTTCATCTCGTGCTTGTTGTTGTTTTTGTTTAGTCACTTAGTCATGTCTGACTCTTCCTGACCACATGGACCAGAGCACGCCAGGCACTCTCACTGCCTCCTGCAGTCTTCCACTGCCTCCTGCAGTTTGGTCAAACACATGTTGGTAGCTTCAAGAGCACTGTCCAACCATCTCGTCCTCTGTCGTCACCTTCTCCTTGTGCCCTCAATCTTTCCCAACATCACAGTCTTTTCCAGGGAGTCTTCTCTTCTCATGAGGTGGCCAAATTATTGGAGCCTCAGCTTCAGGATCTATCCTTCCAGTGAGCACTCAGGGCTGATGTCCTTCAGAATGGATAGGTTTGATCTTCTTGCAGTCCATAGGACTCTCAAGAGTCTCCTGCAGCACCATAATTCAAAAGCATAAATTCTACAGCGATCAGCCTTCTTTATGGTCCAGCTTTCACTTCCAAACATCACTACTGGGAAAACCATAGCTTTAACTATACGGACCTTTGTTGGCAAGGTGATGTTTCTGCTTTTTAAGATGCTGTCTAGGTTTGTCATCACTTCCACTCCATTCTAAATCATAGTTATGGCATCCCAAGTGGTGTCCCCAAGGTTCTATGCCCAGTGCAACTGAACTGTTTGTACTCCCCTAAATCCCATATGCCGGAAGTGTCCCAGAAAACCAGAACATCCCATTTTCCCTTGCTGTCAGATACGCTGGCAGGCACGGGAGCTCCCAATCTCTCTGGGAGCTTCCAATAAGAATTAATGAACCTCTGGAAGGTTTATAGTCCATTTTATTTACAACAAAATACTGAGAGCAGCATCGGACCACCCTCTATCAGGATGTCAGTTGCTTACTCTGAATCCCCTCCCCTTCCACAGCAAGAAGCCCGCCAATGGCCACCTGTCCCTCCCCTGTGCTTCTGCTGTTCTTTAACCCCTTCAGTACTCCAAGTTTGAGGGGAGGGAGGGATTTCCCTGCCACTCTCGATTGAAGAATCCCCCAAACTCTCCCTCCCTCCTGGTTGCCTAGCTACTATCTCAAAGCTTTCTACCTCTTCCCTCGACTGTGTGGCCTCTGAATCTGCTTCTGGGAATGTCGAAGGAAGGGGTGTGTGGATCCTCCCCTTCCTCCTCTGTTAGAGGCTGTTCTGTCTGTAACTGCATTCCCCCATCTTCAGAGACAGACCAGTATCTGGCATCCGATTCAGACCAGCCCCTGACACCCATGATAGCATGGTGGCCATTTCAGACACTGTGTTTTGGGGCACTATGAGAGCATGTCCCTCAAAAAAGTGCATAGTTTGATCTCCAAAGTTAGATAACTTTGGATGAGTTATTCTTCAGTCACTGGTGGTAGGTTTTTTGTGGTTGAGGAAGGCAAAGGAAGTGGCTTCCTCCATGTGGTGGCAATGTTGTACTTATTAGGACAGGGCAAGGTGAGGGGGCCTCTAGATTGGAAGCAGAGTTGCAGAGCCATGCCCACCTGTTGCCGACATCACTGCCACAACCTTTTATGGGATAAAGTCCTCCCAGCTCACCACTGACGTGAGGAAGTAAATTAGCTCTAGAACAACTCTATGATGTGACAGTTTTTGATGACACCCTGATATTGATTCCAGGGGATTCCGCTGAAGGCATGACCACCATCTCACCAACAAATGCTAGAAAGAATGAGTTGCATCTAGCTAAGCCAAACTCAGAGAGGAGGCTCATTGATTTCAATGGCTCTTCTCCAGGTATGACTTAAGTCAGATACAATTGCAGTCAGCTGCAATTGTCATTCTGGCACACAAAGGAAGTCTTTGAACAGTGATCCATTACATTAATATGCTATCACTTAGGATTTTGCAACTTTATTTTTATGAACTGCTTTGTGGAAACCATTTGCAAAAAAATGACTGAAGAAGAGACATTTATTATCCTTCTGAAGTGGTCATTCATCACTTGAAAAGTGATCCATAAATATCCTCTAAATCTTCAGATATTTAAATGGTGAGACAAGCATATTTTGCAGAAGGACATGAATAGACTATTATGCTGTGAGTGATGCATTTTTTTCACGCGGAAATTGCAAAGAAATGAGGTTTCTGGAAGCCTTGAATTTTAAGAAAATATTTTAAATTAAAACTAACTGCACTGTAAAGAGTCCTGCAACCAAATTATCTTACGCATTTCCACTTAATTTACCGTATTTTTCGCCCTATAGGACGCACCAGCCCGGCTTTGGCATCGCTCTGGGAGCTTGTGGGGCTGGGGGCAGGGAAAGCGGAGCTTCCCCCTGCCCCAGCCCCCATAACAGGACCCAGAGCCATGCCAAAGCTGCGTGCAGCTTTGGCATCGCTCTGGGAGCTTGTGGGGCTGGAGGAGGGGGAAGCCCTCCACCAGCCTTCTAACCAAGTCAGGGGACAGTGGGAATGGCGCGCTGCGCCTCCCGCTGTCCCCCAAGTTTGCGGGGCTGGCAACGGGGAGGAACAGGCTTCTCCCCCCCGCCAGCCTTCTAACCAAGTCAGGGGACAGCAGGAAAGGCGCGCTGCGCCTCCCGCTGTCCCCCAAGTTTGCGGGGCTGGCAACGGGGAGGAGCAGGCTTCTCCCCCCTGCCAGCCTTCTAACCAAGTCAGGGGACAGCGGGAAAGGCGCGCTGCGCCTCACCGCTGTCCCCCGAGCTTGTGGGGCTGGCGGTGCGGCTCTCCTGAAGCCTGGAGAGCGAGAGGGGTCGGTGCGCACCGACCCCTCTTGCTCTCCAGGCTTCAGCGAAAGCCTGCATTCACCCCATAGGACGCACACACATTTCCCCTTCATTTTTGGATACACTCATGGATTTTATAAGAGCTCCTGACATTTCATGATGAGTCATATAATAATAATAATAATAATAATAATAATAATAATAATAATAATAATAATAATAATAATTTATTTGTATCCTGCCCTCCCCTGCCGGAGCTGGGCTCAGAACGGCTAACATCATATCAATAACACAATATACATAAAAACAAGCAATCAATCGATTAAAATGCACCCCAAAATTAATTCAAATAAATTAAAATTAAACTAAACAAATGACCGTCCTCAGGTTAAATTGAAAGTGGTTAATACTCGCCAGGACCAACTGTTCCCACTGATATTATAAGGACCTGTGAGCGGACTTCTGTTTATTATCTAAAGCAGCCGCCGCCAAAATAATAATGATTTTCCATTCTTTCTTTGAAAGAACACACAAAGAACAGAGGGAACACATGGAAACATATACTGGCAGTGTCTTGAGCAGGAAACCATGGAGCTTTATCCTTTAAGATGACAATAAAAAGAGAAGGGAAATGTGTGTTGCTGGCTCCACATTTCAGAGCTTTTAACTAGCCTAGTGCACATTATGGCCAATTTGATATTTCATTTTTGCAGTCTGCAGCAGTGCCTGTATTTCACACTTTTCATGGCAGTGATTGCTGAGTGCAGATAACTACATGCCCCCCCCCATTCCTACATACAGCTGTTGAGCAACACTGAAATCATTTTCCAACTCATTAAGTGCATTCCTCCACCTACAAAGACTGAGCTGCTGATAGTAAAAACAGAGATAATTCAGACAAGAGCATGCAGGTGCAAATCTGTCAAACAGCAAAAGCACTAGAAGGCTAACCGGCTCCAAACCATCACTTGCAATCCTCTTCTTGCAGAGACTTTTATGCACTGGGTGTATAGACCTCCTGTGCAGATGGTATATTATTGTCCTGTAGCAAGTGAACATTTCCACTGCCAAAGCAACAGCAGCCAACCCCTCAACCCCCAAAATCTGGATAAATTAGGCAACCTCAGCGTAGCATCCAGCAGGGAAAGGCAACCCATTACTGAAAAGCCAGGTGCTCACATAAAGCTTCAGGAACACTTTTACAAATATAAAACTAGTCATCAGGCTCTTAAGTACCTAAATGCCAGTAACTTATAGATGCAAAAACAAAGGAGTTTGGAATATAATTCTCCTTCCCCTATGCTGTGATACTCTGATCTGTATTCTCCCTGTCTCTCCCCCCACCTCCATATGTGTGTGTGTGTGTGTGTGTGTGTGTGTGTGTGTGTCACATCACTGCGGACATGACAGTTTGATGAGAGTCATTGAAAAAGGGTTCTTCTTCAATTTCGGAGGACTCCTTAAAAGTATGGAGAGTTTCCCATAAATGAAACTTCTGTTATTTGGCACAGGTAGTTGAAAATAATGAAACAATGCTCTCCCTTGACCTGGATTTCATTATTTACTTCATAGACAAAACATTGACACATAAAACTTTTAGTCAAAACTCTCCCCCATACTTGAGTCATGTGCCTTTTTTTTTTTTTTTGGTCTCCTTTCCTTCCTTTTCTGATAGCAGCCTCACATATATATATAGTTGAAAAGTTGTGAGGAAAGGGATAGGAGGGAAACTGACAGGTGAGGGGGCTGGGAATAATTCTGGGAGAGAGCCTGACTTTTCCCTCAGATTTTAGCCAGCATTTGTCTAGCAATATTTTATTTTATTTTATTTTACTTTTTTAACAAAGTTATAAAAATAAAAATGTGCACCCCATCGAGACCATTCCATTCGAACTATCTAACCTCCCAAAATTTCAACACCTCTTGCGATGGTTTGATCCCTTTCCGTTTTAACAGTCCAAATTCTACAAATCCCTTCCATATCTCCTCAAAATCATTTCTCCTGCTTATTCCCCATCTTACCTTAATAGCACATGTTAATTTATCGTTAATAGCTATATCCCACACCTCTTCATACCATTCTTCCATTTTATATTCTGCTTGCCCCTTCCACTTCCTGGCTATCATAATTCGTGCAGCTGTCCATAAATTCGTGAGCAAGTCTTTCATAGCCTGTGAACCTTCCACCCCATTGTAAATTGATAATAATGCTACCTCTGGACTTTTGGTCACCTTCAACCCACAGTTATCTCCTTAAACACCTTTTGCCAAAGAATTTGTACATATTTACACCACCACCATATGTGAAGATAAGTCCCAGTTTCCTGGCATCCCCTCCAACATAACACTGAATATTCCTTGTTTATTTGACTTAAAATAGCACTGCTGACAAGCCTTCCAATCCCTATTGCACAGGGCCCCTGATCACGAGGAATACTGAAATCACATTCAGCTGAATGGTCTTACAATCCTGTTTTAGACATTTCTGTTCAACATGCAAAGGTACAGATACAATATCGGGACATCTAAACTGGACTATTGCAACCTGTTTCATCAGTTAACTAAGCACATACTCTGCCTGCTATATTCATCATCATGATCAGGGCTGGATTTAGGTTTGACGAGGCCCTAAGCTACGGAAGATAATGGGGCCCTTTATATGTCCAGCTGTCCTTTGTCAACAACAAATTATCGCTGTTTTGTGTGTGTTGAATATATGCTATATGGCAATTTATGGACCTAATAGGTATTTAAAGCCATTTGCACATGCAGAATGTAGGCACCCTATATATAGAAATGAGCAAACCAGTGACATTTTAGGGAGCAGGCTAGCAGGCGGGGCCCATTACTTACATCATAGGAACCTACACAACACAAAACACTGTTGCTGTATGTAGGTTTTATTCTATTTTTATTTTTATCTTCTATTCTAGAAATGTGCATCCAGGGGTTTTTTCCTTTAAATTTTTTTGGGGTCCCCAAGAGAGTGGGGCCCTAAGCTATAGCTTGTTTCACTTATACATAAATCCGGCACTGATCATGATTATGTAGTGCATGGTGTATTTCTTCAATCAAGTCAGACACTTACCCTCACCCAAAATCATGTGAGGGGGAAACTGGGGCCATGCCTAATGACATATCCTCCAACATTTCTCCGATGAAAATAGGAACATTCTATTCTACATCAGTATCACTGCTTTAAAGGGACAGAAATCCCTTTTGCCCAGAGTCTCTCTTCTCCTCCAATGTCCTCCTACCCCATCCCTCCAGCGTTCTGTGAGCAGGAAGGAGATGGGTATGTAGTTTCCCCCAGTACTTCAAATTTCACTTCCATCTGCATGTCAAAGGGGATGTTAAAATGTTTTACCTGCCATGGTGCTTCAGGCAGCAAAAGTGAGTGGGAGCACTTAAGTGATAAAAGGTATATTTAAAAAATTGTAAAGGACCCCTGGACTGTTAAGACCAGTCAAAGGCAACTGGTCATCTCGCTTTCAGGCCGAGGGAGCTGGCCTTTGTCCACAGACAACTTTCTGGGTCATGTGGCCAGCATGACTAAACAGCTTCTGGCTCAATGGAACACCATGACGGAAACCAGAGTGCATAGAAATGCCATTTAGTTTCCCGCCACAGCGATACCTATTTATCTACTTGGTCTGGCATGCTTTCAAACTGCTAGGTTGGCAGGAGCTGGGACACAGCAACGGGAGCTCACACCGTCATGTGGATTTGAACCGCCGACCTTCTGATCGGCAAGCCCAAGAGTGGTTTAGACGACAGCGCCACCAGCGTCCCTACACTTAGACATAGGAGGCTCTGAGGTGAAGCATTCCTTTTTGTCCATGCTGTAGCTCATCCAAGAGCATAAAAATATTCCACACATATTTTATTCTGCTGCAATAAATGTGTTTCTATTCTTGAAACCCAGGACTTGTGTATTATATATGTATGGGGCTAAATAATGGCCTGGACATACAGACAGACAGACGGACAGACAGATAAATAGGTGTGTGTGTGTGTGTGTGTGTGTGTGTGTGTGTGTTTGTGTGTGTGTGTAATGGCCCGTCTCCATTATTTGCATCCCAGCCACCCGCCCTCACTACCTTCCACATGTAAGAGGGGGATGCATGCTCGTGGCATGTAGACTTCCCATGATATTTAGAACTCTACAGTCAAAGCAACCTGGCAGCATTTCCTGTAGCTGCAGAATAACCCCAGGGGAATACGGCTACCTTGTTTTTCTTGTTTAAGAAAAGTGGTTGACAAAACTTTCTGCTGCGTTGTCTGAAATAATAACAAAAGGTAACAGAAGTAGCTGAAAAGCCCTCCTCTCTTTTCACAGGCATGAATGACCTTGCAAAATGATAGACAATATGTTTCAGAAATACGCTCCTGAAATTCTCCTATTTCTCATCCCCTAGATTTTGGAGTTTTGAATCTTCTCCTGTTTCAATGTGAATTCAAGTGGAGTGGAATGCAAGACAGAATGTACCGGAGTAGCAACAAGAGAAGGGAACAAGGGGGAAACCACTCATCCTGAAGTATCTCATGAACAGTTGAAATTTAAAAACAAATGTAAGAGAGTTCTATGAACCGAAAGCCATCCAAAATTCCTGCCTTGTCCAAACCAAAACCTTTTCACAGAAGCCTGGGTAGATGTCACAACAGACAATGATGACACCCACCTGGGCACAGGTACCAATATATTACAGCTTAGCTTGAGGTTTCATAGCATGAGCTATTTATAGAGAAACATGGTTGCCAAGTATAGCAAGTATGAAGTTAACCAGCACCCCTGTGAAGCAGGAGAAAAGGTTGAACAATGGAACTGTTGGAGAAGCCATTCCTTGTTCTCTCATTCCAACTTCTAAAGTGAGAAGCAAACTCTCCAGATATAGCACCTGGCAGGGCTAACCAGAAGACATTGTTATGCATCCTAAGCAGTAAAAAATGCTTAACTGCAGGACAATGAACCTTCAGATTCTTAAAACAACAACAAATTTACTTAAGAAAAGAGCAGGATTCAGTCCCACATGGTTTCAGAGAGGAGTTTCAAAACTAATAACATATGTTTGGGGAATGTGGAAGAAGCTTCAGGCAGATAGGGAATGGCATTTCAGTCTTCTCCATGGTATGGTTTTCCCAGTAATTTGTATGTAATGCCTACCATCCTTGAATCTCATTCTTCTCTTGTAACGCAGGATAATTTCTAAATAGTTTTCCCTACCATGAGGGTACAACAAGAAGTACTTTCATATGGGCTGTTTATTTGCACAAAATGTGGTTGTCATCCTGCACTTTGTTGCGCAATTATTCTGTCACTCTTCTAATTGCAAAAAAAGCCTGAAAAGATAAGTGACCGAAAATTGCACTGGAAAGTGAGGGATAAGCAAACAGTGGCAAGGCCATATAACCTATGCACAAACAAATCAAGATTAGGTAGGGATTGGAGGGTCTGTTCATTTCATTATCTCTGTTTCCCTCTCTTTTTCAAATCTTAAATTCAGTTCTCCATATTTTAAAGCAATTAGTGAACTTTTTAAAATTCTCATGAAAATTCACCAGCATTTTTGTGCAAATTTCTCCGGGTAAACACATTTTTATATGTACATTTGATGTCTGTACATATTTTGCGAGCATTGTCCCCTAATAGAATGCATTTCTCGATGTTATTTTCACTAACACCTTCATTTTCATGCACACTTTCCCCTAATCTAGGCATTTTTGTAAAAAAAAAAAAAAAAGAGGAAAAGAAATAACAGAAATAACACCATGAGTTTTGGTTGGGCTGTTTTTCTTTTTCTCTGAAAACCAATATTAATTATTCAGCAAGCAGCAATATAGCAAAGGAGCTGAGTGATTTATGCATGAACTGTTTAATCACATTTGAGGGGGAAACGCACCCTGAATTCTGTTTTATTGTGAACAATTCAAGTTCTTCCTTTGTATCCATGTCACCTCGCCCTGCCAACATTTGATGCTTCCTAGGGTTAGCATCAAAAGTTTAATATAAGATTTGTGCTGATATCTTCAATCCATTTAATTTTAATAAGCATAGTTGCATTTTTTAAATAAAAAAGGTCCTCTGTACCTGAACAGGTAGAAACAGAAGATCACCCTTTAAGAATGACTATGAATTGTGAGCTTTTTAAAGACCAAGATGGCTTCAGTTCTATGGATCCATCACTGCTTCACCCCAGTCTCTCCTTATCCTTTTCAGCAGCTTCTGTAGACAGGGCTATAATCTGTCATTTTAATTTCCTGTTTTTACCACAGAAGATAAGTGCCCTGAACACATTAATAGGCTTCTGAATAATATGTGTGGGTCCACGAAGCAGTAGCAGAATTGTTATGTATGATGTCTGTCATCAAGCTATTACACACACACAAATACACACACACAACACACTAGCTTAGCACTAAAAAAAGAGTAAAGATAGAAAGAGATACAGCCAGAGAAAGAGAGAGGCAGAGAGAGGGCAGAGCTCACTTTGAACTCTGGAAGTTTTGTCTTTAAGGTGACTCTTGGTTATTTTGCTGCATAATGCTAGTCATGTTTACTTTGAAGTAATTTCCACTGAGTTCAGTGGTATTTCCTCCCAAGTATCAACAGGACTACAGTGTTAGTCCTAATGAATGGCAGACATTGATCCCCCCCCAAGTAAACAAAAATAGATTTAGACCAAAACTTTATGTGAAACAAAGCTAACTGAAAAATGCCAAACATTACAGAAATATATCTAGAAGAGCCATGACACTTCTTTTTGTCAAAGTGATGGTCTATTATTCATTTATCATCTATTGGTCTATTTATCTTCTCTCAGATCCTGGAGTAATGCAAACTTCTGTATTTTCCCCATTATTATTACATAAGACCTAAAAACAATTATAGTAAGAAAGGATGAAAAACTACTCTTCAAGACTTCCATGTGTCCAACACATTTCATTAAGTGTCTTCCATGTCCTTTCAGACAAAAAATTCAGCAGATGCCTTCCATACAAACTTTCAGACATTCGCTGAAAACGTTTCTTTGCTCTTAGGCTTATGTAAAACAACAACAAACCTATGTTTACATGGAACATAATAAACACGCAAGACGTAACCGGCTGTACTTTTGAATAAATAAGGTATACTATTCATTGTATCAATTTGTAGATTTCAACAGAAGTCTCATAAAGTTCAACGAAAAAACAGAAGACCCAGTGGATCAGTTCTGTAATGGGAATTGGGGTTGCTTGTGTGTAAACCTCCAAACTGCTCCAAACTGCTTGGGGTAGTTGCGCCTTTCCCAGGCTGAGCAGCCCCTTGGCATGGCTGCTTCGGTCGCTGGCAGAATCCGTCAGTGGGCGTTTCCTAAACTTCTTCCAACATAAGAATTCCTTAACGGACAACCTCCTCCGCGCCTCTCTGCGCGGAAGCCTTCTGCGCAGAGTGGGCGTGCCAAGCGGTGGTCCTCCACTCTCCTCACTGACCTCACTGGAAGAGTCTTGGAGCCTCCCCTCCGAAGTGCTCTCTGCCTCTCCTTTCTTCCTGGTGTCACCTTGACTTCCTTCCCCAGCGGAAGCTCTCTCTCTTCCTTTACTGGTTCCCTCTCCGGCATCATTAGGGAGCCTAACCTCTCCACTTGGCTCCGATGTCAGTTCCCTGACAAGTTCATTCTCTAGTCAGTTCATGCATAAGGTCCATACATGTATAAGTATCTATTCCACCTGTCTGTTCAAAGAGTCCAATAATCCACATGAAGGGTTGTTACAGTTCCACAGAATCCTTTCACAGAGTCTCAGACAAGGATTTCTGGAATATTAGCCTTGTTTCGCCATCCTAGGCTTCATCAATAGAACAGGCTCATATGTAATATTACAGGATAGTGGATAGTGGATCTTCTTCATTGAGTTAGGCTTATGTAGACAAATCAGAGAAAAAAATCTCTAATAGTCAACAGTTGATCTAATTTTTGTGTAGTTTTCATTGTACTATGATTATTGTGGTATACAACTATGATGGACAACACTTTAAAAAAATAAATAGATGTTGATTATTTTCAGTTGTTGAGGATAGAAATAAATGCCTGTTGCACTTCCTAGGAGTTTCAACAGATGTCCACTGATGCGCAAGGTCCAATGACCCTTCCTCAGAATAATCTGTGGGTGCTGATTCTGGCCCCCATGTATAACTCAGTACTGGGGACATGCTATCAAAATGCTCAGGGAGATCTTGAGATGAAGAACGAAATCAAGGAAGAATCCAAAAGAGAGAATTCTGTATCTATGGGTGACTTCAGCTACCCTCACACAGATGGGTTGCTGTCATCACAAAGGTAAAATATTGATATAGCCTTTAAAAACTTTTATTTATGCAATTTTAACAGCCTTTACACACATAACATACAGTGTCCATCACTTATCTCTTCTCCTAAGACTTCCTGGTCCATCTTTCTGTGGCATTCTAGGGTAATCTTAATCTGCTGCCTATCCTGATATTCTACCCATTATCATCTCAAGTCTTCCTTTTTTAACGTTTGCTGCTGCACATATGTTAACTCCTACTTGTAGGTTAAATTGTATATCGTAGTCCTCTAAGATAATCTCCAAAACACCTCCACTCTTCTCTTTAACTCATACTTACGGCATTTCTTAGTTTCGCAGTCATGTTACTAGTTCTTTTTATTCTATCAATTTGTTCTGCCAAATTTCCTTTGTGGGTATCCTTTTCCTTTCCTTTCTTTTTTTACTTTTTTTCTTCCTTTTTTCCCTTTTTGCATATACAGTGGTACCTCGGATTAAGTACTTAATTCATTCTGGAGGTCCATTCTTAAACTGAAACTGTTCTTAACCTGAAGCACCACTTTAGCTAATGGGGCCTCCTGCTGCCGCCGCACCGCTGGAGCACGATTTCTGTTCTCATCCTGAAGCAAAGTTCCTAACCTGAAGCACTATTTCTGGGTTAGCGGAGTCTGTAACCTGAAGCGTATGTAACCTGAAGTGTATGTAATCTGAGGTACCACTGTACTACTCTAGCTGCACTGGTCACGTACAAAAAGATATTGAGTGCCTTTTTTGGAATGTCATCTCTTAATATCCCTAATTGAAAGGCCTCTGGTCTTTTGGGAAATGTGAGAAAATATTGATATATCCTATCTTAAAAAGCAGAGACATCCCCTTGCTGACAAAGGTCTGTATAGTTAAAGCTATGGTTTTCCCAGTAGTGGTGTATGGAAGTGAGAGCTGGACCATAAAGAAGGCTGATCGCTGTAGAATTGATGCTTTTGAATTATGGTGCTGGAGGAGACTCTTGAGAGTCCCATGGACTGCAAGAAGATCAAACCTATCCATTCTGAAGGAAATCAGTCCTGAGTGCTCACTGGAAGGATAGATCCTGAAGCTGAGGCTCCAATACTTTGGCCACCTCATGAGAAGAGAAGACTCCCTGGAAAAGACCCTGGTGTTGGGAAAGATGGAGGGCACAAGGAGAAAGGGACAACAGAGGACGAGATGGTTGGACAGTGTTCTTGAAGCTACCAACATGAGTTTGACCAAACTGCGGGAAGCAGTGGAAGACAGGAGTGCCTGGCGTGCTCTGGTCCATGGGGTCACGAAGAGTTGAACACGACTAAACGACTAAACAACAACAACAACAACAAATGATTGTGCCCTAGAACAGTTGGTATCAGGTATTAGGGAATCTGACCCCCACGCCCCAGCAGGCTGCCAGGGATAGACAGAGAAGAAAAGCTCTTACCAAAGTCTTTTATTCAATATTCACAGAGAGAGGCTCAGAAAAGCCAGCTCTTGGAGTAATGGCGTTGCTCTGAGTAATCTCCTCCCACCTTCCCCTCTCAACTGTCAACAGCACCACCCACCTTATGGTGGCCATTTGCCTCTTACCTCTTTGCTCTCCTACTTTCAATGCTTGCTGGGTTCTGGGAGAAGGGACATCTGGAATGCTTTCTAGTGATAACGTGACAGCTAGATGCTCTAGCTCTGCTTCTCCCTCCCGTCTCTTCTTCCATTATTTCCCAGCTTTGCCCCTCATCTATCTCTGAGCTATGACCTTCTGCAAACCACTGTTGTAAATCTATACTGTCTTCCTCTTCTCTGGAAGGTTCAGGAGGAGGGGGAGGCAGTCTCCACCATTCCTTCTCAGTCCAGTCTCTGACAGTTGGTCATGGAAGTGATCAGAAAAGCAGTGACCCTGGACCTGATCTTGAGTAGCACTCAGGACTTGGTGCGAGATCTATGTGTTGCTGAGCTGTAACTCCCATCATTGCTGGCCACTGATTATGGTGATGTGGGGGGCAGATGGGAGCTGCAATCCAACAACTACTTGAAGACTGACAAGTTCCCCATCCCTGACAATGAGGAACAGTAAATCACCCCCTCTATAAGGCAAATTTAAGTATCCTGAGACTGAACTTTGGTACTGAACAAATGTTGTAAGATTAACTTTACCTCCATTTTGTGGTGTTCATAGACCACAACATACTGAGTCAATCCTTGGAGAGAGAAGAATGAAACAACAGGGATAAGAATACCAATGGATCCCTTTGTAGCAGTACTTGGGTACTGGAAAGTGGAAGAAAACATTAGGTTCTACTCATATTTAATTTATTAGTTGCTTCAAGGATGCTAGTTTCACAGTAACAAAAAAAAACAACACAAAGTTGTTACCCTCACTCTGCCAAAGGTTAAACAAGAGCTGGTCCATAAGGGACTCATTAAAAATGATATTTTGTATTAGATACAGAGGGTAGAATACATGCCATGGATACACTGCAAGTACTTACAAATATAATCAGCATTACTAGGAAAAATTGAAAAGGAAATAGTCACATTTGGATGATACTTAGTGGAAGAGAAATATGTGATTGTTTCCTTTAATTGGTTCTTATGAAATGTATCTTTAAATACTGCTTGATGTGCTGCAATAGATATTTCCCTTTCTAAAGCATAAAAATTCAATGCAATCTAGAAGGAGCCCCCAACTTTCATTTTTCTCCATCATGCTTCTCTATGCAATAAGTTCTAGCATTTGATTCCCAGGGAATCATACTCCCTCTTTCTCTGGCTAATGCCCCCTCCCTAATGATAATAATAATAATAATAATAATAATAATAATAATAATAATAATAATAATAATTTTTATTATGTATACCCCACTCATCTGACTGGATTGGCCCAGTCACTCTGGGCAGCTTCCAACATATATAAAACATAATAAAACAGTAAAAAAACAACCAATACTTCCCTATACAGGGCTGACTTCAGATGTCTTGTGAAGGTTGTATAGTTACTCATCTCCTTGGCTCAGGGGTTGCATAACTCCATACCCTCTAACATTTCTGCAGTGAAAATAGGGACGTCCTAAGGAAAAGTGGGACATTCTGGAATCAAATCAGAAACTGGGACAGATTCTGTAAATCCTGTCCCTGGAAAATAGGGACACTTGAAGGGTCTGTACTGGAGGCAGTAATGTCAAAGTACAAGAGCTGTATGCCTCCTTCATTGCAAAGTGGCAATAAGCCTTTGACACTATTAAAATCAACTAGAACCATTAACCCAGAAAACACAAACAATGGATGTAACTGCAAACAAAGCTATGGAACTGAGTGTGGAAAAATTCAGGGGGGAGAAATCCAAACTCTTCTATGATATCTGACCATTGGGCCATAGAGGGGGTATTCACTGGGGAGAGTTCCATGGGGCAGGTAGAGTGGCCTGGAGGCCCACATTTGGGTCTCAGCCCTGATGTCCCCCTGCCTGACCAAGGGCACCAGCATAGGTCAGCCAAGGGTGAACACCTGGATTATCAGAAAGCCGGGCACGGGCTAACTCCCCCTGGACTCAGGCACGGGCACAACCCGCTCACAGGGGTTGACCAATCCACTGAGTCCCTGGATTCCTTTAACAGAATACCCTTCACATAGGGATGGCGAGAGCGTTCTCCCATGCCTATCAACTGAACCAGAGCCTATCCGCCACCTTACAAGTTGTGACAATTTGCTACGTGGCAGGAGAAACCCAAATTGCAACAGCCAATCAGCCAATTGGGGAAAATTCATGCTGTGCCCCTGTCCCAATGACAGATGACACACAACGGCATAGCAAGGTCAAGCACAAAGCCCTAACAGTAGGGAGAGGTGGGCACGCGCTGAAAAAGGAAGCACTGGGTCACGTGCATGGGCATAAATAGGTCCTTCGAACCATTTGGACTGCGTCCCATTGGCCAGATTGCACCCAGCTATGAGGGACCTACCAAACGGGTGTTGTGGCTGACCAATTGTACCCACCCACAACACAGGGGGTCGGTTGTCCAGGTCTCACTGCAATACATGCCCTCTTTAAGGGATGCATGGAAATTGCTGCAGTTCACATGTTTGCCTATGGCCAAGAATGATGCACAATTGTAAACTAAACCAGGCACATCCAACAGGTAGATTGAGATCTACCGATGGATCACTGGAAGATCAACTTTGACCTGAACTCTGCAAAATGGGGTAGATCACTGCCAGTTTTTTAGATCACAGTCTCTTGGGAGTTGGACACCCCTGAACTAAACAATATGTAATTAATGACATTTTTCAGTTGCTTTGATGTTTCCTTTTCATTGTAATGAATACTTTCTGCAGAGCTGGTCAGAGAAACACAAACACACACACACACACACACACACACACACACACACCCTACAAGCAGGACTGAAACGTGGTTATATTTCTGCAGGGTTGACCACAATTACGACAGAAGTTGGGCAGAAATGCAACAGAAATTAAGAATAATGCCAGCATGGCAGGCAGCTGAACAAATAAGGTAGTATTTGGTAGAAACTCAACTGCAGTAGCAGAAAACAGTGCTGATATCTCAAATACATGTGGGAATAGAAATTGCTGAATATCTACCTCCAGCCCAACTCAGGAGTTCCCTTTGCATGCAGGAAGGAGCCCACAATGTCTAGTTGGATCTTTGAAAGCCTCTTGCTTCAAGCAAAACATATGCCGACCCAGACCTCTATCAAACCATTGATATGCCAAACAGATACTGTTTCACAGAAGCAGGACCGGCTTTTCAGCAAAGCGGCTGAGCATACGCACACAAAATCATAACAAACAGAGCAGGGTTATTATGCAGAAGTTAAACAAAGCAAAGGGGTAGGATTGTAGCAAAATGGATTAGCTCAATTTGTACACTCGAATTTAAACCTTCATGCTGTCCGTAATCAATTCCAAAAGACACCAAATGGCTTTGTCTGAAGGAAATGAGTTTGGCCTGAGGTGCATAGTGAATAGCAAATAGGATTTTTTTTTTTAAAGAATCCAGTTCTTTCTTCCCTATCTTGTCCGTTTATACACAGTTATCCATTAACATGCCTACTCCCAAATATCACTGATCCACTTCAAGGTGTTTTTAAATAAAGAAATGCAAGGATAATTGCAAACACAGTATGGGGTAAAGTATTAAGGCCAACTTTAAAAACCCAAAACCTAATAAAACAAACGTTAAACACTCAGCCTATTGTGACACTCACTTATTCACTCAGAAACCTAGCAAAACCAGTTTCTTCCTGTCTCTTTCTGCCTTGGCATGATAACAATAAAGACTCTTGGTTGCTTCCAAATATGTTTTATTCAGAGTAAACCTATTGGAATTAATGGACCTGAGTAAGTCCGGAGAAGACTATTAGAATGAGCTGAAGACTGTTTATGCAGCATTGCTAGGGAGGAATCTGATGTTGGGCAGCAGTCGACTAAATAATTGTGTGAGCGGAATGATGTCTTCTTGCACAATGGGACTTTCCCTGCTTCTCTCCCTGAGCGTACACTGCAGCACCCCCAAATTTGCTCTGGAGGGTTGGAGGAAACACCAGAACAGAATTATGGGGTTTGGCGCGTGGGTGGGGAAGAACTGTTGCACAAACACATGCCATTCCACTAAAGGCAATTATTTTCTTGAATACCACCCAATTCTTTTATGCATTTTCTTTTTTTGCAATCCACCTTATGAAAGTGATGAAGGATGAGATGTAAGTGTGAGCACTAAATAATAATAAAAAAGTACAGGGTGACTTCTGCAAATTAGGGCACACAGCCACCCTAATAGTTACAGAGGCTTTACCACACACCTCTGTAGCACATTCTCATTTTGTTTTGTCTTGGGCTGGATCTACACTGATCTGTAAAAACGCTTAAAAATATAGCTCTCATTGACGACCGATCACTGCTCTACAGCGCCCTCTGGTGTCACATTTTTATAACACATTTTAAACATTTTATCTGACCAGTGTTGATTAGTGCTTGGTTCGCATACCTGAGGCAGGGGCTGAGATGCACCAATGGGTTGCTCCCAACATCAGCTGCTGCTGGGCAAACTGGATTGTATGAAATGATGTACTATGTTACTGAAACAGACCAACATTAATTGTGAAAAACCTTGAACAACTACTTGTTGATTGCTTTTATGTTTCCTGTATAGCCATATTCACAACTAGAGTTGTGTAGGAGCTGTGGGGCCAAATGCTCTGGCCTCACCCTGAATGTCAGCATCCCTTCAGGTTCGGCTTTACACCTTCACATGTTCTGCATGAAGCTCTGAAGATGTTCAGCTAAAAGCCTCCTTAAGATTTTCCAGCTTAATGCACAAAGGTTTGCAAAGAAACAGACAAGGACAGGGATGTTGAGAGCTGTTCCGTTTGCTCCAGCACAAGTTATTTAACCCCAGTCTTGATAACACCTAAATAGGGCTCATAGTTCATATACATACATATATAGAAAATGTTATTTTGGGAAACTTTTCCCCCCTGCAGCAATGAATGAGATTTGAATCACATCTGAAAATGAAAATAATGTATGTTCACTGCAATCCACCTTGAAATATGTACAAATAGTTGTTTTATTTAGGCACATTTTAATATAGTTCTTAATAACCTCTTGTTAAACTGTAATTATTCTTATAGTAAAATATCAAAGCCAAAAGAAAGCGAAACCCTGCCTCTTATTTTAAAATGCCACTGCATTGTTTCAGGCAATGTAAGCCTCTGCCATTAAAAAAGAAAGAGCTCTTTTAATTTTATACCAAAATAATGACACTATAATAATTAATACGTGAAAAGGCACCAAAAGTGTATATATACATACATGACAGGCCAGCTGAGCTGAGCTGAACGACAGTATAAAAGGGTGCTGGTGGGGGGGAGGAAGGTTCCTTTAAATTTCCAGTTCAGAGAAAGGATGGAATGAGAGCTATCAATTGGTTATTTAAATATGCAATAATATAGGGTAAATGAGATCAGCTGTAATAAGCAGTGTGTGTGTGTTTTGTTAAACTGAACATATCTGAAACTATGAAATTTATTCTAAATCAGTCTACTCCAGACTTCCTCTAGAATGCTATTTTAGGGACGACAACTCCCACCAGTCCTGACCACACGAAAAACCCAGGCAGTTGACTCCTGCCAAAATACTGGTCCATGTAGCTCAGAATTGAGTGGTTCTCCAGTATTACACAGAGAGAGTCTTTCCCAGCCGTATCAGTAGATACTGGGGACTGAAGCAGGCACCTTTTGCATCCAAAGCAGATGCTGCACTGTTGAGCTCCAGCACTTCCTATGTTGGCTAGGGCTGGAGTTCAGAAATAGCTGGGCAGCATCAAGTTGGAGAAGCTGCTCTACTCCAACAAACAGTAGCTTTCTAAAGGTTCTGGCAGAGTTCTTCCATAGTCCTGCCAGCTGAAATTCTTCTACTGAAAAATGCCAGGAACTGAGCCAGGGACCTTCTCCATGTGCTCTGCCAATGGGCTACAGTTGTTCCCCTTCAACGTGACTTCCAAAACAGCCATTGTTTTTATGAGTGCAACATTTTTGCAAGATTATATAAAACTACACTGATATGAATGGGTAGGTATTTCAGTAAAATGGAGATGATCCATGTCCTCAGGCTTAGATCTAAAATTCTTATGGGGCAGGGACACCATTTCACAGTGTGTGTTTCTGGGGTTTGGGGAAGGGATGCTGTGCAGAGCAACCAGTAGGGGAGGCCATAGTCATAGCAGTTTTCAAAGGCCAGCTCTTTGATATATCACAAAAATGTATTGGAACTATGAAATTGTTTTATACCGATTTGGACCACTGGTCCATCTAAACCAGGGCTGTCGAGTCCAGCCTTCCTCAAGAAGATGTTGCTAGATTACAATATCCTTCATAACAGCAGTGTTCACCTCCTGTCCCAGATAAGGAAAGCACATGTCTGATAGTTTACTCTTTATTGATGAGAGAAAAACTTACAGCAGCTTCTGCAGTGCTCTGGATACAGATGCTCACAAGCTTCTAGCCTCTAGGCAGCTGTCCACAGGTTTGAGTCCTATGGAGCAGTTACAGCAACAGCGGGGCACCTTCCTTCCACAACCTGAGACTTCTCCTGCACAGAATTCATCACTGCTCTTTCCTTTCCAAACTCCTCCTGGTTCTAGGAGACCGTGGGGTTTGGGAAGGTGGGGACATCCTGATGCCTTTCTCTACCTCAGACTGCCCTTCTCTCCCTCCTCCCCTCAGCTCCTGCCTGGTGGACCACCCCCTAGTTCCCTGCCTCCTCCACCCACTCTTTGGGTGTCCCTGACAGCAACTCATGTCAAATGTTCACTATCCTATTTTTGTGCTTTCCTCAATGGTAGATAAAATTAATGCACTAAAGTAGGAAAAGAAAGAAGAAAAGGATACAGCAAGCTTTTACAATTAGGCCTAAAAGCAAAGGAGAATAAAGATTCTGGTTCATAGAGTTGGTTTAAAGACTTTTCTGAAAATATCACCAAATTTTGTAGGAAGTGAGATTTCTATGTTCCTGCTTGGGGGAAGAAAGACAGCAGAAGGATTTTGACAGAAGCAAATAAAGTTTTAATAAAATGACTGAAATTTCCCAGTGGGGTTCCGAATAGTCCTACACACACACACACACACACACACACACACACACACACACACACCACTACCACCACCTCCTCTCTGGCATCAGCAGAATGCACTGATAAAACAATCTTCACAAAAGCTACTCGCACCTGAATCACATTAAATATTCTTGAATGAATGAATAATCCCCGTAGAACTGCAAATGCAGCACATTATGCAATTCACTGGAGAACTCTCAATAGCACAAACTAGCCTCAAGTTAAATGGCATTTTCATACCACAAGGAATCAACAAATGGCGATTTCCATTTCTGTATTTCCCATTCAGATATCGTGTTCGACACACTCTTCCAACTTTTCAAATCACATAAATGAAAAGACAAGAAATTAAAACTCAACATGGGAAGGTTTCGTGAATTGCAGTAGGGGGAAGCACAATACAAATCATGCACATAAAAGGTACTGGCCAAGGAATTGGAGGAAACTAGAAAGATACTCAAAACCATATTTTACCGTTAGGTGGATACTTAGAAAGCCCACAATATAAGATGCTGAAAAGGGAGAAAACACAATTCTGAAGGCAAAAATATGGTGATTTTCATACACAGACTGTTAAAGTCACAGGAAATAAATCTCAGATGTTTCATAGGATTTCATGTGAGCATGGTGTTATAATAATAAATCACTTATAGTCAGAGATGCCACAGGAAATCGGGGGGGGGGGGGGGGCTCACATCTCATGAACTTGTCTTTTCCAACCCTGGCTTCTCTTCCCAAAGCACCTGGCAATTTACTGCTCCTTGTTTTATATACTGTATTACTCAGTGAGAACTTTCGTGGGAAACTCTCTCATGCACCTGAACCATGCAAGACTGAACCCCCACACAAATCAGGGTGGGTGTATGTTAACATTTGCTTTCTGCAGGTACAGAGGGTGCATGATAGAGTTCTAAGCTGATGTGGGGGAGTGTTCAATCCTACTTTCTGCAGGAAAAGCAACTGCACACCTGCCTCTTATGCACCTGACATCACATATGTGTGAATGGTTTGAAGAAAATGACTTGATTTGACCCATGAGCTGAAGGTTGCTCACCTGTGATTTATAGCAGGCATGTCCAACCAGTTGATCGTGATCTAGCGGTCGATCGCAGGGCATCCCTGGTCGATCCTGGTCGATTGTGTCATCCTGATTGATCTCCCCAATAAAGGGGGGGGAGCTCCAGAACTCTGGCTGCCCAAAAGCAGCTCAGCAACCTTGGCTTCCCCCAAAATGCTCTACAACTTTGGTAATTCCAATGGGTAGATCACTGCCATTTTTTAATATATAGTGGGAGTAGATTGCAGTCTTTTGGGAGTTGGACATGCCTGATTTAGAGCATCTCTCCTCAAATAGAAACTTAGACAGAACTTTTTTTAAAATAAAAAATAAGGAGTCCCTTATCATAAGCCTTGTTGTAGGAACAATGAATACATTGCTCCATATGGCTTTATGAATGATGTTCCAATTTGAAAAATCGTTCCCCTCAAAAAACAAAACAAATAGAAGGAAGAAAGTGTACACAGAAGTGATGGGCTCATCCCACATAATGCCAGAGGTGGATGGCAGAGAGGAGTGTGCCACACCCACTTCTCCACAATTGTGCCGATGTTTGCATGAACTGGGTTTATGACACCAGTGGTGTAGCATGGCTTGCCAGCGCCCGGGCTGTGCGGAGAGGTAAGGTGGGAGGGAAGGAGGGGAACAGACAGAGAGCGCATGTGCATTCAACTGTCTAACAGTGTCTGTGTCACCCAGAAGATCACAGCTGCAGAGATAAGAACAGTTGTTCCATTGTCTAGAGAGGCCACATCCCGGTTTGCATGGAGAAGCTGTTTTCAAAGGAGCCCAGTCATGGAAGCACATAGCTGTGTTGAGGTAGCACTGGGTGTTAAAATTTTGTGACCCTAACAAATTTTGCTCCCTGTGGCCCCCACACGCTATGCCACTGCCTGACACCAGAAGAAGATGGCTTGTAGGTTTTAGGAAGAGAAAAGATGCGAGGGAAGGGATTGTGGGACTGCGGCATTGAAAGCAAGAGAGACAGGGCAAAGGTGGAAATAGGGCAAACGGTGGAAGGAAAAGGCAAGCTGTACAGATCAGAAGAAACAGAAGTGGTGGTATAATGAACCACAATGGCAGAAAATACTGTGGAAGGTAACATTCTTCAGCTGGACCTGTGACTAAGATTATTAGGGAACAAATTCCTGCGGAGGCCCTGAATAGTTACAGCAGGGGGAAAAAATATTGGCCATGCAGCTTCACCTGAATTTTTGAAATTAATTGGAAGTGAGTCTTGTGGAGAAAATGCTGAATAGTAACTCACTGTGAATATGGAATGTATAGTTTTGCTTGGCCATTATTTTAGCTGGCATTCATGGCTATAACTCAAGTTCATTTATAGCTTATTTAAAACAGTGTGTAAATTAGCAAGGAAGTTAGTAACAAAAGGCCTGAAAATTCATTTCATTCCATTTAGTTCATTATCTCTAATTATAATAAAAGTCCAATCGATTTTTAGTCTTTTCTGGAGGTGTTAAAGTAGTAAATTCTCAAGAACCTTCTGGCAGCCTCTGACCAACTGTGGAGCTTAAGATTTATTTCTTAAGAAGGTAAAATCCATTCTAAATATTTTCTCTGCCTTATGTTACTTTAACTAAGTATTAGATGCCAGCCTTTGAAGAGAGAATGGAAAAACCTGGTATACCTCACCCCTCTTTAAGTTTAACGTTAAAGATAGCCTGACCTTCTGCAAAAGCAACACCTTCTTTAAAGGGACAGTTGCCAGTTTGAAGGGGTTAAACACTTTCAACTCTGTTTAGCCCCCTCAAAAAATAAAAATAAAGAAGAATAAACATAAAATAAAAATATGGCAAAATGGAAGGGAGCTTTTTTTTGGGGGGGGGACTAAAAGGTTCCACAAAATTGTTGTTGTTTAGTCATTCAGTTGTGTCCGACTCTTCGTGAACCCAATGGACCAGAGCACGCCAGGCACTCCTGTCTTCCACTGCCTCCCACAGTTTGGGCAAACTCATGCTGGTAGCTTTGGGAACACTGTCCAACCATCTTGTCCTCTGTCGTCCCCTTCTCCTTGTGCCCTCCATCTTTCCCAACATCAGGGTCTTTTCCAGGGAGTCTTCTCTTCTCATGAAGTGGCCAAAGTATTGGAGCCTCAGCTTCAGGATTTGTCCTTCCAGTGAGCACTCAGAGCTGATTTCCTTAAGAATGGATAGGTTCGATCTTCTTGCAGTCCTTAACTTTGGACTAGCACTTATCTGAGTTATGTAGTAAAGTAAGTGTTTGAGAAATTTACTAATCTGAAGATTTGACCCTGCCTGCCAGAGCAGAGGGAGGTGCCCTCCCATGCTATGAATGCACTGTAGGGACCACTGGGGGAATTCAGCCTTCTACACGTTTTGCAACACAATTCTCAACTCAAACACAGTATCCATCAATCATTTTAGAAATCATATATTGTATAAAGTATGTTTAGGAAAGACTCTCCTCCCTGAAAGAGAGGGGAGTGGTTGTGGACGGGAGCCCGAACACCGCTCCTAGCAGGGGGCGTTGCCCCCTGCCTCCAGCTCACCTGGCTGGCACTCACGCTCCCCCCCCCCGGCGGCCGTCCAACCAGGTGCCATGGGGGGGCGTGTCCAGCAGCCTTTATGCTGCAGTGCCAGCCTCTCCTCCGGCCTCATTTCTCTTCGTCGTCCTGTTGTGGTGTGTCGAAGTGCTAGGTGTGGCCATCGCCTATGCCTTCAATTTATAGGGGTATTCCGTTAAAGGAATCTGGCGGTCGTGTATTCCGTCCGAAGCCTGCTTGGCGGGAGGCCATGGCACGACCCTCGGTGACATCGGGGTGAGCCTATAGTTGGGTTAGCATCAACAGGTGATGAACCCCTGGTGAATAAACCCACTTGTTTCGCGATCCAATGCCTAAGCCAATACCTTTTCATTGCTGTAATCAATAAAGTTGTGGCCTTTTTCTAGCCCATTAACCTTATATCACGTGTCCCTGTGTCTTCATTTTACTTCGCGGGGGTCGGGTCCTCGAACCACAATGTGTATATTTCGATAAAAGACTTTCATAAATGCTTCTTTTGCGAGGAAATAAATTCAGAAATATGTGTGCAAATGGGTATATATAAAGATAAATCAATCATGTGGGGGTTTTTTAATTGGAAAAACCCCAAGCAACCTATATTTTAATGTGGAAATGAGATGGAGCTGTATCATGAATGAACACATGCAAAACTGACACTGGCTGAAAATAGACTGATCCGTGCATTCCTATTAGGATGGCTGCTCTGCAATTTGCTCCTCATTGCTTGCCAAGTACGGAATGTTGTTTCTGATTTGCTATTTAAATTCCTATACATGGGCTCACATAATTGCATGTGGATAGAAAGTATTTCCTGCCCTTGCTGTTGCATTGTCCAAACAGCTACGATACTTTCCTCCATAATTAAAAGAAAACCAGATACGTTCCTACACTTTTCTCTCAGTTTTCTTAAATGGTAAATAGTAAATATTGCCTGCTCCTCTCCACCCATGCTGCACACCAAGGAAAATGCTCAAGTGCTGAAATTCCTCGTCTATGTAATACCTTTGCATTAATATCACAGTCTTTAAATATGCATTTGTGGTGTATGCTCCACAAGTGTTCTGCATTAGGGTGAGGTATACTTCCCTCATGTATACCATGCAGACAGATGTCTTAGTTCCATTGTAAGCTACATCTGTTATGGGTTCAATGACAGAGGAGACATTTTATATAATGCCTAGTTCGAAAGCACGCCAAAAAGTACAAGTAGATAAATAGGTACCACTCCAGCGGGAAGGTAAACAGTGTTTCTGTGCACTGCTCTGGTTTCGCCAGAAGTGGCTTAGTTATGCTGGCCACATGACCCATAAAAACTGTCTGTGGACAAACGCCGGCTCCCTCAGCCTGTAAAGCGTGATGAGCACTGCAACCCCAGAGTCATCTGCGACTGGACTTAACTGTCAGGGGTCCTTTACCTTTAAGCAGTATAATCTGTGAAGCCCCAACCATGGCTCAAGTGATCCTGGCAACTGTTCACAGTAAAATGAATCACACAAACACACTATCAGATAGAGTATATGAGCATTCGCCATATATCTCAATCCTTTCATTGGAGTGTCAGTTCTTAGGCCACATCTGCACTATACATTTAAAGAAGCATTATACGACTCTTTAAAAAAAACACACAAAAGAATTCTGGGAGCTGTAGTTTATTAAGGATGCTGACAGTTCCTATGAGACCCCTATTCTCCCTTCACCGAGCTACAACCACTCTGGGAACTTTAGAGGAAAAGCCAAGTATGTGAGAAGGAAGGTAGGATTTCAATTTCTTTGTGGAGGCATCACCCCTTGACACAGCAGATTGCAGAAACACCTACAACTTTCAACACTTGCGCGTCTCTTGAGTACGATAATTTGACCAAGGTCAGCCATCCTTTTCACAGGGGTGCTAACAACATTTCATCAGGACTGATTTCAAATGCATTAGAACTTCAGCTTCTCAAATTCACAGAGACAGGAGAAGAGTGGCTTTCGTGTAACCAGTCTTTGCCATTTAACACTGAGAACAAGCGCTTGAAAGCTATCTCCAAGAAAAAAAACACCATTGTATCAGCTGTATATTGCAGATTAATGATAATAAAAAGGGACTGTCACTGGCCTTATTCTTTTTGTAGTTAGTGAGGTTCAGAGCGGTTGAATTTTCCGCCTTGATAAATTTACATGAAGTCTAACAAACTAAATATCTTTCTTCAAAGATTGCAGTAGTAGGAAATGACAAGGAATCCCCTAACAGACAAGATGGCTTTTATAACAACACCCATATTTTCTAATGGGATTGCAAGTATATTCAATATAAACTGATCTGGGGGCAACTTATTTCTGCACAAACGGGCATAGGAGAATGTATTTCTGCGCGAACATGCAAAAACTGTAAGTCTTTGAGGCATTTAATATATATATATATATATCCTCCTAAAGAATATGAGATTGCTTTGTTAGTTGGATAAATTAGGGAGTTGAGAAAGCTGAATCCTGTTAAAAATATCACCTTAAGTGTAATGATGACAACAGCAGTAAAAATAGCCTACTAAGGATATTAGGGAAGCAAGAAATCCTAAATTTATAAAATCATCTGTTGTGCGGACTGAATATTACACAGAAAACATAAGAATACTTGTGAAATTTGTAGGAACCAACAGGCAGCAAAATATCAATACTACATGCCTCCTTTGGAAATTTTCACCTTGAGAAAACCTTGAGGGAAGCTTAGTGCTTGCTGTACCCAAAAATGGACCAGAGATGTCAAAGTTTGTAAGGCATAAAGTACACACTAAATAATAAGCACCACCATTCTTATTATCTGATCTATTATTATTTTTTAAAGTAAGCAGTGACTGTTGCTTTGAGCCATCCCTGGAGGTACTTACTGCAACATGTTTGCCTGAGGGATGCTTGCAAACTTCAAAGTTTGCAGCAAAGCATCCATCTGCCTCGCAGCCTAGCCTTCCTTGACAATGCTACCTGGTAACCTACAGTTTCATCAAAATCTTTCCAATGAAGTGTAAAGAAAGCCCCTCATCCGCAGTTCATTAGTGCTCCTTCAGTCTCGCCAGCTGTAACCCATCTTGCTTTCAGTGTTAGCAAGATGCCAAACAAATTGTGGGAATGCGTCTGGATCATAGCCGGGGGTGGGTGGGGAGAGCGTGTCCCTGCACATGGTTTGTTTTTGTTTGACCCAAACCTTGATGAATGTTTCTGCTTCCCTATCTGTTTAGGTGAAGGGGATGCCATTCAGTGGTATATATCACATTATTTGTATTGAAAAGATCCAGAATTCAACGTCTGGCATTTCCAGGGTCAGATAGGATTGAGAAAAATGGAATTCTTACCATTAATTTCTATTCCCAGGGATTCCTGGAGGGCATTCTTGTTGCTTAGGCTGGTGCCTCCTCTTGGCATGTAGACAGGGTCCATTTTCCCTACTGGTGGTGAGAAGCCATCCCATTCTCCAGAAGAGCAAGCTGAGCAAGGATGATGCCTCAGCCCCCATGACTAAAATAATTTATTTTCATTTGTACAACTTGTACACAGTGAGATTACATGAGCACCCCCCACTCAGCTCTTTTAGTCTTAATTCCCCTTGTTTACTGACGCACACCCACCAAACCCGAAAGTCAATTGCCCTGTTGTTATCTTTTCATTCAGCATCCTAACAGCCCACGGATAGAAGCTGTTCTTTACCCTGTTGGTGCGACTAATCATGCTTCTATATCTTCTGCCTGAGGGCAGGAGATCAAGAAAGTGACGGCCAGGGTGTGAATCATCCCTGAGAATTTTCCTCACTCTCCTGAGGCAACGTTCTTCCGCTATTTCATCCACGGGATGGCCCATAATATCTTGAGCTATATTCACCACCCTCTGTAGGCACTTCCTATCAGTTGATGTCAAACCAGAGTACCACATCGTGATGCAGTATGAAAGGACACTTTCTATTGTGGACCAGTAGAAGGAGATCATCAAATGTTGATTGACATTGGTCTTTCGCAATAGTCTGAGGAGATGGAGTCTCTGTTGGGCTTTCTTAACCACCTGGGTTGTATTGATTTTCCAAGTAAGGTCTTCACTGAGATAAACTCCTAGGAATTTAAAGGAAGAGACTCTCTCCACACAGCCCTCCCCATGTACAGCGGGGCTAGTTCTCCTCTCTTCCTCCAAAAGTCCAACACCATCTCCTTTGTCTTGCTGATATTAAGGTGCAAGTTGTTCCCTAGGCACCATGTAGATATTTGTATATATATTTGATATACTCATTCATTGATGAAGCAGGACCACAATATTCCACTGGCCCGCCACTCAGATTGAGCCATTCTAACTTTGTAAAGCTAAAATAGCCTAGGTTGGCACAGAGAAAATAACAATATCACAGAATTACAGAAGAGAATGTTCCAGGAAACTGGTGTGTGTGTGCTAATTACCACAGGTGGTACTGGAAGAAGCCACTATAAACAGATGTAACCTCAACCACTGGAATGAAGGGAATGTCCTCCAATAACCCCTGGGAATAAAAAAATCACAGTTAGGATTTCCATTTCCTCTCCCAAGCTTCCTGGAGGGCCTCCTTATTGTTTGGGATCTGTTTGGGATCTGTCAGAGAGGTTCTTCCTAGAGCAGGAATCCAGATCTAGAAAGTCTAGTCTGAAGTACTTTTTAGGAAACCTTCTATCTGCAAGCACCCAGGATCTTTCAATGCTTCAAAAATGTGTGAAGAAATGCCCATGTGGTCATACTGCAAATGTCCAGAATAGGAAACCTTCCACTGAAAGCAGCAGAAATGGAAGCCCCACCCCCTTAAAGAATGTGCAGTCAGCCTCCAGATGGTTGTTGATGTTTGGTAATGAAAATCACATTTTAGCAAGTAAATTTTCAAAGACAACTATAAAATTTACTTTCATCATGAAATCTTCCTAGAAAAGGACATAGATATTGCTGCATGCCACCTCAATCCCTGAACAGTATAAGATTCCAGAGGTACCATGTTCCAGGGTTCATGTTTCCTTTTGGATATGAAACACAGTGGAGACTGGTGTATTTATATCTTCTTCTTCTTCCTCTTCTTCCTCCTCCTCCTCCTCTTCTTCTTCTTCTTCTTCTTCTTCTTCTTCTTCTTCTTCTTCTTCTTCTTATCACTTGTAGCCAAGGTTGTCGTCCATGAACATGGTCTTAACAGTGAGTCCATAAGTGATGGTGGAGGCCAATTCTGGATCTACACGTCCTTCCACAGTGGGGACATAGGTTTCCAGGTGGGAGTTGATCATGGTGAGGGTTTGCCAAGCATGCCTTCCTCTTAGGTTTCTCCTTTTTGCCCTGAGTTCGTGATTCTTCAAAGTCCATGACACCTTTGGTAAAAGCTGTCCTCCGATTGGAGCGCTCACAGGCCAGTGTTTCCTAGTTGTCAGTGTTTATACTACATTTTTAAAGATTTGCCTCAAGAGAGTCTTTAAATCTCTTTTGTTGACCGGCAGCATTAAGCTTTCCATTTTTAAGTTTGGAATAGAGTAATTGCTTTGGAAGATGATAATCAGGCATCCGAACAACATGACCAGTCCAACAAAGATGATGGTGAAGAATCATTGCTTCAAGACTGGTGATCTTTGCTTCTTCCAGTACACTGACATTAGTGCACCTGTCTTCCCAAGTGATGTTTAAAACTTTTCAGAAACATCGTTGATGGAATCTTTCGAGGAGTTGGAGATGGTGTTTATAAGTGATCCACGTTTCACAAGCATACAGTAAGGCTGGTAGTAAGAATAGCTTTGCAAACAAGCATTTCGGTTTCCCTGAGAATGTCCTGGTTCTCAAACACCCTGCATTTCAATCGGGAGAAAGCTGCACTCACGGAGCTCAAGCAATGTCAGATTTCAGCATCAATGTTAGCCCTTGCGCAAAGATAACTGCCCAGGTAGGAGAAGCGGTTGACACTTTCCAACATTACACCGTTAAGTTGGATTTGTGGCACTGCATAGAGGTTGTTTTGTGCTTGCTGGTGCATCACTTTGGTTTTTTGGATATTGAGCGATAGGCCAAGCTTTCCATAAACTTCTACGAAGATATTCAGGATGGTTTGGAGGTCATCCTCTGAGTGTATACACACTACATTGTCACCAGCATACTGAAGCTCTATGACGGAGCTTATGATATATGGTATATTTACACATATAAACTACCCAGGTCTGTGGTGGAAGGGTTCACATCAACTCCCAAGAAGGTTTTGCTTCTTTCATAGCCACAGCCTTTGATTCAAACAGAAATCAAATATTGCTTTCTGGCCTTTTGCCTGATTTTAGCTCACATGAGAGCAAACTCTGCTCTCAACTCTGGAGTTTTATATTTCTAACTAACAGAAAGTTGAGGGTCCACCCATTTGCCCTCTGGAACAGAGCTACTCATTTGTTTCCCTTAACGACCCATTAACCTATTGCAGCCAGGAATTAGAAGAGGGACAGGTATTCAGCCTATTCCTCCCTGCCGAAAGCCCTTATAACAGTATGCTATTGTGGAAAAAGATAATTTGACTTATGTTGCAGTATTTTCACTAGTGTTGAGATGAATTTGGGAAACTCTAAATGTGAATTTATGAATTATGTGTGGTGGAGTGCGATAGTCAAGTATCCTGGTTTTGTAAAGTGCCTAGGGATTCCACAAATGCAGATTAAGGCCTTATCAAATTCATCCCAGAATCATACATCTCAACTGACATAATATACAGAATTTTGCCTCCCGTTACATTACCAAATTCACAGCAGAGGCACTTTAGGGAAAACGGAATGATGGAAATCAGCTCCTCTTCTCCAGAGGCCTACAAAACTATGGTTTTATTCATAATACACCCGGAGGAGAAAATACATTCATTTAATTAAAAGCTCCACATATTTTTAAATGGAATATTGAACTAGATTGTGGTCCCACTTTTTAAACACATACAGACGTAAGAACAAAAGTTCAGTGATGGATAAAGGAGGCTTATTAGTCTATAATCAGCATTCACAAAATTAATATGTGTGATTAAGGAACATTTGCACTAATGTCATGACAAGACGACAGCTTCCTGAGCTCCCACAAAAGAACTAAATCTCATTAAAAGCAGGAATCTCTGCATTTGCTTTAGAAAAATCACTTTATGCCAATGCAGCAGTGAACCCTTGGGAAGTGCAGCTTCTTTCAGTTGGGTGGTGGTAGTAGTCATCCTTTGAAATATGGAATGAGCAGAGTTAGGCCCCAAACTGGCATATGTGGAAGAGGGAACTGGAGATGAATCTTAGGCTGCATTTATGAAGCATAAAGAAGGGACGTGGGTGGCGCTGTGGGTAAAAGCCTCAGCGCCTAGGGCTTGCCGATCGAAAGGTCGGCGGTTTGAATCCCCGCGGCGGGGTGCGCTCCCGTTGTTCGGTCCCAGCGCCTGCCAACCTAGCAGTTCGAAAGCACCCCCGGGTGCAAGTAGATAAATAGGGACCGCTTACTAGCGGGAAGGTAAATGGTGTTTCCGTGTGCGGCTCTGGCTCACCAGAGCAGCGATGTCACGCTGGCCACGTGACCCGGAAGTGTCTCCGGACAGCGCTGGCCCCCAGCCTCTTGAGTGAGATGGGCACACAACCCTAGAGTCTGTCAAGACTGGCCCATACGGGCAAGGGTACCTTTACCTTTACCTTTATGAAGCAGTTTACTTCATGTCCCCAATGTTTCCCTAACTGTTGATTTCCACACTATATGTGAGCTTTCACATAGTGTAAAAGGCACTTACGGAAATCTAGAGAAATATATAGGGACTTTGGCACTATTTCAGTGTTAACTGCTTCCAGAAAGAAAAAGAAAAAAAACCTATTTGTAACCTCATTAACCTAGAAAATCTCTGGAATACGGTGATAGAAATTGGGGCAGTATACTGGCATACAGTTCTTTCGTGCCATTTTCCATTTTTTTTGCAGAAACAGAAAAATACATGTGTGCGAAGGGTGGGGGGAATAGCGACATTGATGCGTTGTTGCTGTCTCACACCACACCCACTGGTGTGAATGGAATTTAGTGAACTGTGCCTTTCTGTCGAGAAAAACTGCAGTTCCATAACCAACAGCTACTGCAGTGTGAATGTTAGAAAACAGGGTAATAGCATGAGCATTACAATCAGGAAAATTAATGCAGTATTTCCCACATCTGTATGCACCCTCACTCTCCCTTCTTTTTAAAATTGTTAAAACCGCAACCTGCTCTTGCTGCTGTTAAAGGTAAAGGACCCCTGACAGTTAAGTCCAGTCGCAAATGACTCTGGGGTTGCGGCACTCATCTCGCTTTATTGGTCGAGGGAGCCAGCGTTTGTTTGCAGACAGTTTTTCCGGGTCATGTGGCCAGCATGACTAAGCCGCTTCTGGCGAAACCAGAGCAGTGCACGGAAATGCCGTTTACCTTCCCACCGGAGTGGTACCTATTTATCTACTTGCACTTTGACGTGCTTTCGAACTGCTAGGTTGGCAGGAGCAGGGACTGAGCAACGGGAGCTCACCCCGTCACAGGGATTCGAACCGCTGACTTTCCGATCAGCAAGCCCTAGGTTCAGTGGTTTAGACCACAGCTCTTGCTGCTATGCACCCTCAAATACATTTCTCCCCAAATAACACTAGCACCCCACCACTTCCGGATGAAATTTAAACAGTATTAAGAGAAGGAGCAGGGAAAACCTGGGAATCTGTTGAAAAGTGGGGATTAAATCCCTTAAATATAAGATTTCCTTATGGTAGTGCTGAGGCTACAATCCTCAACAGGTCTTACTTCTGAACAGATATACGCATAAGACAGTGATGAAATAAATAGGAAGCCCCCTTCCTCCTCCAAATTTACCAGTCTTATTGAAACTTTTTACCTCCCTTCTATTTTCTTGGATGATTCACCAAGGAAACACCTTCACATTTGCTTCTAAATATTATTCTAGGTAAGCCTCAAAGATAACTCTGGCTGTCAGGAGTTACAATACATGTGGGTGGTAGATAAAAACCAAGAAGGAAGAAAGTAAAAATCAAAATGCAGAGTAGAAACTTTGGAAACACTATTTTGAGGTTGTTTTGAGCCAGATATTCTGAAGAATTCCTTGCAACAAACAGAATGCTTTGACTGCTGTATAAATAAAATGGAAGAGACTTATTGCATTTTTAATGACAAAAATTGCAAAGGGGGGAGCTCCCCCCCCAAAAAAGTCTCTTTGGTGAAAGAATTTGGTATTTATAGAAAAACCATGAAATAATCATTGGCAGACTTGCCGGTAAATTTTAGTTTAAGCGAAGTCAAACGCTCTGTTAGAAACATATGTCAGCAATAAAGAAAGGCTTGACCAAGAAGATGAGCTTTGATTCTCTAATGTGACCTCTTCTTAGCAGAGCAAAGTAGAAATCAATCACATATAATAATACATTTCAGATTGCTCAGCAGAGGCTATCAGCAAATGGCTCAGGGTGTAATTGAACATTAGATCTCCAAGGCATAGTCTCTTTCACTGCATGCTCAAATTCTCCCCCTAGGATTTGTTAGCAAATTTGTCTTTTCGGCATTAACACTTGAAAAAACACTTCACTCTGACACACCCCAAAGACTCATTCTTACAGCCCAATATTATGAATTTTTATTCAGCAGTTATTCCATCCCATCTCTATCTAGACTCACAGGCATGAAGAAAACGAGCAAGAATTCCACCCCAACCCCTGGAAAATGAGACTGACTCTTGAGTTTCTACAAGTCAACATCATGGGTATGCCTTGTGACTGCAGAGATACAACTGGCAGAAGTCTCCTTAGATAGCTGATGATTCTGCTACATATCTGCACTGGGACTGACTCAATACTTTGTGAAAGAAATGAGGCAAAGTAACCTACAGCTCATAGATTCTGACTGAATGCAGGCAACATCCCTTAAGTCAATCCTATAAAAATGAAGTGTGTAGACATCTCTGTAAAAAAAACGTGTTAGGGGCTCTTGATTAACTGGATAGCAATTCTTGACAAAAGATTATTCATTTTTATACAGGTATTTCTTTAAACTCCAGAAGGCAAACTTCATTTGAGAAACAAAATAAAAAAAATCCTTCCAGTAGCACCTTAGAGACCAACTAAGTTTATTATTGGTATGAGCTGCCTTGTGCATGCACAACTTCTTCAGATCTGAAGGATTTTTTTAAAATTTTGTTTCGACTACAGCAGACCAACACGGCTACCTACCTGTAACTAGAATCATTTGAGAAGAGGCCTTCCCACATATGTGTGAGAGAAGAAAATGTCCCTTTTATGCCAAGTATGCCAACACTTGTCTTTGTATGTTATGGCAAGCCATAAATCAGGGCTGTCCAACAGGTTGATTGCGATCTACTGGTTGATCACATCACAGGGTGTCCCTGGTTGATCCTGGTCGATCTTTGAACCCCCAGCAAAATGCTCAACAACTTTGGCTTCCTAAAACAACTCTGACAATGGGTAGATCACTGACAGTTTTTTAATACTGTGAGTAGATTGCAGACTCTTGGAAGTTGGACGCCCCTGCCATAAACCATGAGCATCTTTTATTTTGTTTTGGTCTGCGCTTCCTCAAGTTGGGAGAAACAAATCATGAGGCTTGATTTACTTTAATGTACAAACCGGCACTCATGGATTGTGAAGGGTAGGTGGGTTCCCACGGGGGAAGACACAATGATAACAGCAAGAACCTTTATTGAACCAGCAGAACTGGACAACAGGTACAAAGCAACTGCTTATATACATTTCTGAAGGCCTGGGCCACTCCCACTCCAAACGTGATTGGCTATCTAAACTTCTAAGCTGCGAATCACGACTCAGAGTTTAAGGGCCAATGGCGGAGGCCCATATCCTGAAATGTTCTGTGATTGGATATCATGTATTGAATCACAGAACAAAGGAGCTCACAATCCTTAGTCCAGACTCAAGCTCAGGCAAACACAGACCACTGAATACATAACAGTTTGATTCTAACACATCATGTTAAGCCAAGCTTTGTGGTTTGTTACTCCAGGCTTGAAGGTGAGTGGAGTAAAATGGGAGCAATTCATCAACATGCTCTAACCTGCTTCTTCTTCACAGCCAATGGCCAATGGCTTAATGTGAGGTGTAAACAGTGGCTAATGCCTGCTGCAAAAAAAAACAAAAAAACGCATCATCTAAAAACAAAGTGCTTTTTCAGTACAATTATTGATTTTTATCAAATGTAAATTGCATGTTGCATGCAACATATGCTCCAACTCTTGAATTTGTTTCAGAGGAAATAATCTTTTCCTTTCTTTCTTGGGGCTTTGACCTTCTAAGCTAACTCAGGTATTGCAGCAGCTGCCAGAAGTCTTTAAAATTTCTGCCCAGAGCACTTGGACCAAAACAGTGAACATCTGAGGAGGCTATCAAAAAGACAATGAGAAGTGGAGCGAGTGAGGATGGGTAGAAAGAGCACAATGCTAAAGCAGTCGTGGCTATATGAATAAAACATGCAAATAAACTCATCTGCATGTACTTTCAAAAATGTAATCCAACTCTATCTATCTATGAGTGATTTGGAATTTTTCTCTAAAACCAAAAGTGAAAAAATGCAATTTGACAACAATGGGGTGAGTGGGAAATGAAGCTGGATGGATACCTTTGCATACTTAAAGGATGTATCTGCTACCATCATAGTTTGTATTTTTTACGTTCAAATGATTCATTTGTGCATTCCTTATTTTTCCACCCCAACAGGTATGACACAGTTTGTTCATCTTATGAATCAGTATTACCAAAAGAAAAGTAAATATAAAGTAAAATAATACAGAGGACATTACAAAGTTTATAAGTGACACATTTCTCTATCAATGAGAACAAACACCCATCAATACAGTGCCATTTTACTTCATGCCCAAACATGCCCTACGGAATCGTTTTACTGGAACATGTTGTTGAATGTGTTTGCCACATATAATTTCAAAACCATTCATTTTTCCCATCAAAAATAACAGTTCCATTCACTTTTTTGCTGAACAGCAATATTTTAGTGACTAATGGAGCTGTAAGCCTAGTGTAATTTTGAAGATACAATTTCACATTTGAGAGTGAAAAGAAGAATATGGCATTTTAAACAGTGTAAAATGTCAATAATCAAACAGCAGGCAAGTTTCTGGTGTTCAAAGAAAGACTATACTGATCTCAAGGAGAGAGAACTCTCCATCTAAATAAGTCATGAGGGCCCTTGATTAATGCTTTAAGTTCCTTCACTATACAATATGGAAATGTACTTCTCAGAAATGTAATTGCAATATTCTAACACTCACAGAAACAACAATTTTCCAAACACAACTGTGACATTTTAAAAAACTCATTTCAAAAAGATCACATACAATAGTTTTCCTTAGACTTCACAGAAAACAGAAACATAGCCCCCAAATTTAAGAGGCAAAGTTGGGCCTAAAGAACCCAAGCTGAGAAGAACAAAGATGCTACACTGAAGGTGATATACTTTATTGGATTTTTCATAGCACACAGCATGTATATAGAAAAGTAACCAGTTTTCGGGAGCACATGAAGAATAAAAGTCACAATAAAATGCAACCAATTTTTGTTCTCTTACTGAGCACTTCTGCTCAGCATATCCTTTCTGTACATTTTTGTCTATTCACTCATTACCTTCAGTGTCCTCATGTGGGCGTAAAAAAATAGGTCGGGAAGCAATGGATAAGACCACCTTTGTTTGTAATTAATAATAATAATAATAATAATAATAATAATAATAATAATAATAATAATAATACCAGGAAAGACCCAGTGGCTCCCAAACTGTCCTTAGGAGTGGCTCTTGGTGCTAGGAAATATTAGCAACATTTATGTTCATTAGCAGTAGCTCTCCAATTACTTGCACAAACAAACACTGAGAAACATCCCCTTCAAATGTTTAAAGGTATCAAGCCCAGGTGTCTATCAACACAGACCTTGAATCCAGCATTCCACAGGAAGAACATTAAAAAACCCGACTATATGTGTTTTTACATTTGAAAAGTGCAAGATCATTCACATTCAGCACAGATGCTTCGGAAACAACCTTATAGATTTAACTCCAATTTCAGCATACGTGGGACAGAACAAGCAGAACAAGAAACAGATCACACCCTAAACATTATGCTGCAGATCATAGGTAATGCTATACAATGCTTTTCCATTACTGTAGATGGCAACAGGTGAACTCTTAGGCCAAGAGAATAAATATTGTCCTTTAGCACCTGTGATATATACAGAATGCTCTATGAGCGGCAGGAGAATTCTCTGTTCATATAAGGGGCAATCTCCAAGCATACTAGGAATATCTCTCTTTATAGAATGAAAGTGGAAGCCCCTATGGATGTAATGAGTTGGATGTTAATCACCTTACAGAAAATATATAGGCACAAAAAAGGATACTCTCCAAGAACCAGAAAGCAAACTTCTATGGATAATGCATCAACAACTGAAATGTATTCTCCACATGGATAGAGAATCAACATTTATATTATAACAACACTGCTTAAAATTCAACTAGTTCCAAAGACTTGTTTTCATAAATTCAGTTGACAATAAGCAAGCGATCAAATTCAGAACGTTGCTCAAAAACAATGCTAAAATATGCCACTGTAGACAAACCATGTTTTTTATGAGGCAAATTTTAAATGTAAGAACTTTGTTGTGATGTAAACACTATCTGAGAGGCAAATCGTTAACTGAATAAGAAAAGCCTTCTCTTTCACTCCAGGCTAGAGCCAGAGAAGAGATAGACAATACAGGAGTTCTCCAACAGTATGCCAAGTGGCAGTTAAACGGTCACAGTTGTTCTCTGTTGCTAAGGAGATATCAATGTACCTGTGATGCTTCTCCATTTATGTGCATGCAGTATTATCCAAAGGGTCACTTTATGATTGGTCATTTAATGAATATTCCATTCAAACTTATTGGTCCATCAGAAAACAGTTGATTGGCCTGAAGGGAATACAAGGCCAAGCACAGCACTGTTTGGTGCAGTCCTTGGTGGACCATGAAGAGATTTGAGAATAGCCTAGAGAGAGAATCTGGAGGTGTTGAGTCACCCTGGAAGCTGAAGTCATAGAAGATCTATGAGATAGATGTTGAAGACTCCAGCAGCATTTTGGGAGGGAGGGGAGAAGTGGAGGCCATTGAGATAGCAGGTGTCAGTTGACAGGAGGAAACAATGAGTTCCTGGCCAGATTGAACACGTCTGGTGAAGACATCAGAAAAGCCTGGAAGCTGTCTGAGGGAAAGTGAACCTCAAAAAGAGGGAAGAGGTTTTCTAAACAAAGCTGTGGGCAGCGGCAGAGGAAGCTGCTTGAGCGCCTGGGGTGGTGCGTCCAGGGGCTGGGCGGGCTGCCCATATGGGGCAGGGCACACTGTGGGGCGTCTGGAGTCTGCCTTCCTCCCCCCATTCAGCCGCCCTACAGCTGGGGGGGGGGGCTAGGCAGCAGCCAGACCGTTTGGGCAGCGTGGAGCCTGTACACACCCAAGCCACCGTGTCTATCGCAGGAGAGACGTGGTGGCTCTGGCACGCTGCATGACCCGCAGTGAATGCCACCTGGCATTTTGTCACCCCCCCTGTGGTGACACCCAGGGAGGACCGCAGCCACCGCACCCCCCTTCCTCCGCCCTTGCCTATGGGTCATCTGAGGAAAATGTGGGAAGGAGAATTGCCTCTGTTTATTAATGAAGGGATAGGAACCAGAGTAAGCCCCTAGACATTTTCTTAAAACAGTAGCACCATTAATGACCATGAAAAAACTACTTAAAGCAATAGCCACACTAACAAATAACAGTAAGTTACAGTAACTGCAACGGCCCTAGAGTGCTATTGTGCTCATGTTGTGCATTGAGACTTTCCGTGGCATTTGTTCGATGACTTTCTTTTTAACTGCTTTCGATTTTTCTTCTTAGATTGTTTTTAAGCTGAAGTCTTAAATCTTTTTTGTATTGTATCCATTTTGTGTAAGCCACCTTTCTGTAGTTTTTTTAGACAGGCAGGGTATATTTATATTTGTATAAATAGTGATAGTAACGTAACAGCACATATTGTTTATGCCTTTTAACTAAATATGGGGAGGAGAGAACCTCCTAAAATATGCCTGTAGATATGTCACTCACAGTGGAACGGGTGTACTAACCTGTTTTAGGGTCAACAGAGAAATATGGCTGTCCCTGAAGAATACTGTACACGACCCGAGCACTGTTTCCATAGGTGGGGTCATCAGCATCTGTAGCTGTCACCTGAAGGACTGAGGTACCTATGATATCCAAGAAAACATGATTTAGCTTTTTAGATCAACATTCCAATGAATATGCAATATCTGACATAGATCAACATTCCAATGAATATGCAATATCTGCTTTTTAGCAGTGCCCTTTCTAACATTTTCCTCAAGATAACTAAAGGTAAAGGACCCCTGACAGTTAAGTCCAGTTGCAAATGGTGCTGGGGTTGCGGCGCTCATCTCGTTTTACAGGCCGAGGGAGCTGATGTTTGTCCGCAGACAGTTTTTCCAGGTCATGTGGCCAGCATGACTAACCACTTCTGGCGAAACCAGAGCAGCGCATGGAAACACCGTTTACCTTCCCTCCAGAGTGGTACCTATTTATCTACTTGCACTTTGATGTGCTTTCGAACTGCTAGGTTGGCAGGAGCTGGGACCAAGCAACAGGAGCTCACCCCGTCACAGGGATTCGAACCGCCAACCTTCTGATTGGCAAGCCCTAGGCTCAGTGTTTTAGACCACAGTGCCACCCGCATCCCTAAAGACAATCAGATCCTGCCTAATAACTCTCTTTTGTTAGACTACTGGCTTTCTTGATAATAAAGTGCTCAGGAGCTCAACTTAGTGGATTTCTGCAGAAGATTGATATCACAAACCAGGCATAGGCTTCTCATTGGCATCTATGCTCTGTAGGGCTTTGAAAGTGATGTCCCTTGGAACTTGGTATTCATGTTATGGGCTGTAACTTTGTACCATGACTAGAAGGATCCCAGCTGATATGGGTGGGTTGTGCTTATTGTAAGATATATGCATTAATACTGAAACACACACAATTGTTTCCAAACAGAAACTCTAGAAAAGTTACCTAGACAAGCTAAAAAACTTGCATACATCCTGCCGCCCACAGTTAACTCCCTGTAGTTACTCGAAGAAAGGGCGCTTTTCACATACAAATGACACCTGACTCATAAACTGGAAATTAAACTGAGGCTGTAATCTTTAGAGTGTTTAACTGAAAGTTAATTCCATCAAAATCAAGAGAAGCTACTTCAGAGAAAGTGTATTTAGGACAGATTAGAAACATCTCATTGTCTGGAGAGGTAATTACATTGTATTTATCAGACTTATTAGTCACTTGTTACCCGAAAGTCTCCAAGCAACTTACAGCATATATATATATACTGTATGTATGTCTCTCTCTGTGTTCTCTCTCTCTCTCTCTCTCTCTCTCTCTCTCTCTCTCTCTCTCTCTCTCACACACACACACACACACACACACATGCAGTCCTTTTTTTCCTAAAATGTTTAGGGGTACTCTCATTTTGACTCAAGAAAATCACCGGGAAATGAAATGAAGCCACCATCGTAGGTGGTAACAATCAAACTGACCAATCACCGTGTTAGATTCCAACTCCTACTTCACACATTAAACGTTCGCTTCCATCTGAGACTCAGGAAACACTGTGACAGGAAATGAGGCTGCCATTGGGGGTAGCAATGGAACTGACGATTCACCATGCTAGAGAAGAAACTAAAAAAATAATAATTTAGTTTCTTCTCCCATTAGATTCACAAACCCCCTGCATACCCCTATAAAAAGTGTGTGTGTGTGTGTGTGTGTGTGTGTGTGTGTGTGTGTATCTATCTCTGTGTGTGTATCACACACACAGAGACAAAGAGAGACAGAGAAAATGTAGTATAAACACTGACAACAGGGAAACACTGGCCTGCGAACAGCCTTTACCAAAGGTGTCATGGGCTTTGAAGACACTCAAACTCAGGACACAAGGGAGAAACGTGCTAGGAGGAAGGCACGCTAGGCAAATCCACACCGTTTTCAGCTCCCGCCCGGAAACCAATGTCCCCACTGTGGAAGGATGTGTGGATCCAGAATTGGCCTCCACAGTCACTTACGGACTCATTGTTAAAAGCGTGTTTATGGAAGACAATCTTACTCGGCTACGAGTGATTGCCAAAGAAGAAGACATATTACCATGGGGGGGAGGGAAAGTTGGGGAAATCATATAATACATTAATATTTCATATAACTTAACATCCATTAAAAGACTCAAATAATAAACAAAGCAATACTCTGACCCACTAGTTAAAAAATAAACAAAACCTCAACCTCCCTCTGATCCAAAAATCATTCACATTGAACCAACCATTTTCCCCCTTTAATCTCCCCACCCCACCGATAAGTCTGGTGTCAAGGCCAACAGTTGCAAATCAGTGACGGTTGAGTCCAGTGTCCTTCAGGGATCGTCCAGCTTTTCTCCTCTCCCTTCAGGGGAGAAATATAACAAAGCAAAGCAGGAAGATGGTAACAAAAGTTTTACCTGCTTTGCAGTTGACCTGGCCTGGTTCACATGGCGAAGCTATTTTTAAATGTCGCAAAGGAAGCAAGTGAGTGCTGATAAGAGAAATCCAATATTTTAATATGTAGTCAAGATTGGTCATTACATTGCAAAGCAGGAATAAGGAATCTGTGGCCCTCCAGAAGTTGTTGAACTCACACCACTGTCAGCTTGCATGGGCAACCATCAGGAATATGTGAGTTGTAGTCCAAAATCTGAAAGCCCACAGGTTCCTCATCCTTGTTGTTGTGTGTGTGTTTATTAAAGAATTTTCATAATTAACAAGGCTACATACAACGTCTCTGTTTTCAGTTCATAGTTACATTCAGTGTGAGACACTGGTGTCATAGACATTGCGAGGTTGTGGGGGAGAGAGGGGTGGGGAGAAAGAAGGGGGTAGTAATTTTTCATTCTTTTGCTTAGTGTATATGTAGAACTGGCCCTATTGAATATATTCCAAGACAACAACACACACTCACACTACAAAGAACTCATAAGCCACCTATTCTCAGTAGCTAGGAGCATCTTAACTAGACACTGGAGAGACCTGTCAGGAGTAAACGTGGACCAGAGTATGGGAAACAGCCCTCCTAGAAAACCTAACCAACAAATTGAAACTAACACAAGGACCTGTCTGCCTTCTCTTTTGAGATCCTTCCAATTTCTCCCATTGTTTTGGATACATTGTAGTACTCCAATAATTTGGCAAGCCACTCTATCTTTGTTGGTACAGTACCAGACAGGGACTGGAAGGTGTTTAAAAGATACTTGCAAAACTATATCAAAAAATCAGAACTCCTATTAGAATAAACAAGTTTCGTTTCAAATATTGGAATACTAAATAAGATGGATAACAATGTCTAATAGAAAAAGAAATATGAAATTAGGTTAAAGGTGTGTGAAAGAAAGTAATAGAAGTAGAAAGAAATTGCAATTGAGTAGATTGGAAGTCTAACACAAAGGGTGAGGGGGGGTGGATGGTGATGGGAATTTTCTGTGGGATTCAGTGTAGGTATGTTGTAGGTATGTTGTATGTATGTAGGTATGTTGTATGAAATGTATGTTTGTATGTGTATTAATGTTGAATTATTTTAACAATAAAAAATTATATAAAAAAGAAGAAACTAACACAAGGACAAACAAAAGAGGATGCCTTTACCCCAGTATGGTTCACCTTTTTTACATATACAATCGTACCTTGGAAGTCGAAGGGAAACCATTCCAGAAGTCTGTTCGACTTCCAAAACGTTCAGAAACCAAAGCGTGGCTTCTGATTGGCTGCAGGAAGCTCCTGCAGCCAATCAGAAGCCGTGAAAGCCCCGTCGGACGTTTGGCTTCCAAAAATAGTCTGCAAACCAGAGCAGTCACTTCCGAGTTTGCGGTGTTCAGGAGCCAAAACATTCGAGAACTAAGCTGTTCGAAAACAAAGGTATGGTTTTACAGCCCAACAAGACAACAACATAAACTCCTCATCCCTCTTGTAAAATAGTTACAGTTCTAAGCACCTTTTACTTGGGAGCAGTAGGTTGAAGTAAGTGTGGAATCGACACCTGATCCTGCTGTGCTCCCTTGCTGAACATCAGCTTCTCTGCTTTCCTGAACATATTGTCACTGGGCAGTTTCTTAGCCCTTCTAAGGAAGAAGAATTTTGAGCCGCATGGCAGGGATTGTAGGGACTGAACACAACTGCCCAAATGCATCTGGAAAGTTTCCCCTGAAATCCTCTGAAAGATTTCACACATCTCTAATATTTGGTAGCCTTGTGGTACATCTTTTAATATCAGTTCTTTTCTCCCTGTATGCACAGAGGCTTAAATTATTCAGTGTACAATTAACACTCCAAATGAATCCCCTATGTGCTTTTTAGAAACTGAAGATCGGGTAATATGAACTCCATACTTAATTTTTAGAAAAGAGAGGCCAGAGGCTGAAGGCTCCATCAGAGGGCTCATGACTGTTTTGGAGCTAAACGTGAAATGCAAGCAAACTTTGTCCATGGCAAGGTATGTGTGGATTGACTGGGATTAAAATGAGTATGAGAAGACTCCCTGGAAAAGACCCTGATGTTGGGAACGATTGAGGGCACAAGGAGAAGGGGATGACAGAGGACAAGATGTTTGGGCAGTGTTCTCGAAGCTACGAACATGAGTTTGACCAAATTGCAGGAGGCAATGGAAGACAGGAGTGCCTGGCGTGCTCTGGTCCATGGGGTCACGAAGAGTCAGACACGACTAAACGACTAAACAACAACAACAACAACAACAAATCTTCTACACTGCTCTTTACTACTAACTGATATTGGCATGGTGGTATTATTCCTGTGTAAGAGTCTCAGTTTGTACAGAAAGTGGTTAATGGGCCCAGAATGGGCGCTTAAGATCCACAATCAGTGGCAGTGTTGCCGGCCACATATATTGTTAATAAAATTACAAATAAATAGTGCATAATGGCTTGAGAGACCTCAAGGAGGCAAGAGGATGGTTGAATACACTCTGTGTGAACAAGAAGATCAGGAGCATTTTGGAGCATCTTGAAGCTCCTCTGGAGATGGAGGTTATACACTTCTTATTACAGGGGAGAGACCAGGAGCTCACCAAGACAGTAGCTAAGTTCCTCTATTTGATTTTTTTGTCGCCGAAGTATGCTACAGGATCCTGCCCTTGCTGGAGACCCACAGAGATGAAATAGATTGCTCGCCTCTTCTTCCCTTTGGTAAATGACTGTACTGTTGAAATGGCGATGACATTGCACTGGCTTATTTATTCTGAATGTTTGTAAGTGATGCCAATAAAGGTTTGATGATGATGATGATGATGGTGATGGTGATGATGATTTTGGAGCAGCAACCAAGAAAGAAAGAAAGAAAGAAAGAAAGAAAGAAAGAAAGAAAGAAAGAAAGAAAGAAAGAAAGCTAGTTTTGCACTCAGAAAAGCACTTTCTGGCATCTCTCTCTGAGCTCTACTGAGACAGTGGATATGCTCCTTTCAGGAGTGCTATGCTATCTTTCTCCAGCTATGCTCAATTTATTACATGAGCACATTTAATCTCCAGTGATCTCCTTCAGATGAAACCAAACTTGTGCAGGAGTTGCCCTGCAAATGTTCACCTGGTGGAGTGGGGAGCATGTACCAATGTATTTCAAGGTTGATCTGGGGCTTAAAACATAAGACCTGGCAATAATTCACTCTGTTAGCAAAATACATGGTGTGGAAGCTCTGTATATGGGAGGGTAAAGCAGTATTCAATAATAATGGACATGGAGGAGAAAGTCTGTCCTAGTCTCTCCTTCTATCTTGTGCCACATCTAAGTAGCTTCACAGTTGCCAGTCTCCTTTCAAGAGGTGGAAAATGGTACATACAACATTCCCCATAGTGCTTATTGTCTCTCTTATTCTAGGAAGGACTAGATACAGCACACAGGGTCTGGTCCTCTTCATGCCTCAATTGGAAGTGTGGAGGCCAGCGATAGTTGTGTAGTAGCTTAGGGCACTGTTAGGCACCCAGCATGGTGGAAGCCTTGATACTGTGCTCTCAGCAAAAAAGAACAGTATTCCATGAAACAAATTTAAAATCAGTCCCATGTTTTCCTCCTGCCCTAGTCAATTTCTAGGGTTGCTTCAGTAATGCAATTTTCACAAATTCCAAAAATAACTGACCTGATCTGTACCTCCTAGACTAATGTGCATGTTGGACTTTTGTCACCCACCAGCTTTGCAGTTCCCCAAGTAGAGACATCTATGGTTTTCCCAGTAGCAATGTATGGAAGTGAAAGCTGGACCATAAAGAAGGCTGATCGCCGAAGAATTGATGCTTTTGAATTATGGTGCTGGAGGAGACTCTTGAGAGTCCTATGGACTGCGAGAAGATCAAACCTCTCCCTTCTTAAGGAAATCAGCCCTGAGTGCTCACTGGAAGGACAGATCGTGAAGCTGAGGCTCCAATACTTGGGCTACTCATGAGAAGAGAAGACTCCCTGGAAAAGACCCTGATGTTGGGAAAGATGGAGGGCACAAGGAGAAGGAGACGACAGAGGACGAGATGGTTGGATAGTGTTCTCGAAGCTACCAGCATGAGTTTGACCAAACTGTGGGAGGCAGTGGAAGACAGAAGTGCCTGGCGTGCTCTGGTCGGTGGGGTCACGAAGAGTCGGACATGACTAAACAACTAAACAACAACAACAATGTTCCAATGTATATTTTGAGAAAGTATATATGTCCACATGCATATTTAAATGCAAAGTGGTGTGCCCATTTCTCTTTTTAACTGCAGATTAATTCAGAAATAGGACAGAACATAATTAAGGGTGAATATATGAAATGTGATGTGGAGCAGAAATAGATTGGTTTGTCCATTCCTACCTATTTATTTCAGATTATGCTGATGTTGAAAACACCCATAGCTTTATGCTAGTTCTTTCTCACCACTGCTTTAGCATTGGAATTTTGTAAGTTATATGCCAATGAGAAGCTGAAAAGGAAAGACTTCAATCTGCGTCTCTGCAGACGAATCTTTAATGTTTAATGAGGCAGTTTAATAAAATAAAAAAAGGCAAATGTCTGCTGAGAATGCAAATTTGTATGCATGACTTGCCATCCTTTTGGTGCACTGTTAAATTCTCAAATGGATCAACGTTGAACAGGCAACACTCCTTTAACACTCTAAGGAGTGAAAAAAGAAATAAAAGGGGGGGGAGAGAGACAGAGCTATATGAAATCTCCAAACATCTGACTACCCACATAAGGCTGTTTTTTTCTCTGCCTCTCTCCCTCTTTCCCTCTCTTTTGGTTTAAAGGAGTCGTCAACACGATACAACTTTAATTTTGTTTTATGCAGGCAGTGAATATTGTCAACAAAACAATAAATAGTGCATGGAATCAAGTTGCGAGATAATTGCATAAAAGTCATGAGTTTGCATTCCAGAAATCTACAGATTCCCCCTTCATTATTATTATTTTTTTTTGGGGGGGGCTACTCTGTTCCTTTTAGTTTTGAATGTGTGTGTAATGGAGGGGGAATATAATAAAAATAAATAAGTATATAGTTTGTGGATCTTATGCCTATAGTCCCTTTAACTAACTAAAAAGCAAAATATTAAAGAGACTGCAGATTATTTTAAACCATAATGTTTTCTTATTACAGCCCAATAGCCACATTTCCATTTTTGAATCCATTATCTATGAATTATATTAGCAGATTTTCAGGGAGAAAATATGCCTCTTTCATCTGTGCATACATACCTCACTTCAACCACACAGAAAACAAGTTTCAGATACAAAGCTGCACAGAAAAAAAATTCAGATTCAAGCTGTATGAAATGTGTGAAATCAGACATCAAGCACTTCTACCCAGCCGCAGAAGGCACCCATCTGACACCCTCCTCCCCAAAAAACCCTATCAAACTTCCACATTTTAAGAGTCAAACTTCCAAATTTTAGAAGAGAAATAGAACACTGTTCATATGATCAGTTGCAAGGGATCTAAGGTGAACACCAAAGGAAACTTGAGGAGCACTTCTAAGGGACTGTGATAGTACACCTAATGGAGGCTTCTAATTAAGGTAATTTTGTTAATTTTAACCTTTTGCTGCCAGCCCGATGTGCGTGAGCTATCATATTATTAGGTCTCTTAATATGAATTGGATTGCTTCAAGTGAGCATACTGCTGATGATATTAATATTGGATATTGATAATTGACCTATTGGTATGTTTTATGCTCATTTAAAACTTTTGATACATTTTAAGTGAATTGTCCGTTGTTGAATGGCCAATGCTAAATTGCATTGTGTTAGAGTTTTATTATGCATTATTGTAATTGTTCTATTGCGTTTAAATCATTTCCCCCTATGAACTGGTTTAAGCACAATCAATTCAATTTTAGGCTTAAACTTTCACATCATCACAAAATAGCGCAATGATGAGGAAGACAGATATATTAAAACAAATGCTGTAAAAAAAAAATAGAACAGCATTAAGCACAAATCAATAAAAATCTTAATTTAAATCTGGTAGTCTTTAAACCATTGCAGTATATAAACAAGCTAACAAATAGGAGGACACTCACACTTCAGAAATAAACTTTCACAGCTCTAATGCAAATGATTTTAAAGAGATGTACATGGAGGCAGCACCAGGCCAGAAGTGGGTTTTTTTTTTTTTTTGTAGTTTCTGGTGGTCTTCTTCAGCGACCAATTCCATCAGGACCACTTTAAGAAGGAATTGGGAAGAACTGGACTAATTCCCATTCCGCCAACTGTCCTGCCGCCAAGTCCAATTGTTACACACATCGTTCATCTGCAAGCTTCTTTGTTTATTGGTTGTCACAAAGCCCATTCCTCTATGAGGCTGAATTTGGTCTGGGACCTCTAGTTGCTAGCTCCTACTACAGCCCAAAGCACAACAGTGTACTGGCAAGTTGTTGAGAGTTTGTTTTGAAATACAGTGGTGCCTCGCAAGATGAAATTAATTCGTTCCGCAAGTTTTTTCTTCTTGCGAGTTTTTCGTCTTGCGATGCACGGTTTCCCATAGGAATGCATTGAAAATCAATTAATGCGTTCCTAGGGAAACCGACTTCAGACCAGGTCCGGGGACAGTCTGTCCCCCGACCTCTTCTGAAGGCTGGGGGGGGGGACAAGGGCTTTTCTTCCCACCCCCAGCATTTTAAAAAAACCCTGGGACAGCGGAGGGCTTCTCCGCTGTCCGGGGCGATCTTAAAATGCTGGCGGGCGGCATTTTAAAATCGCCCCGGGACAGCGGAGGACTTCTCCACTGTTTGGGGCGATTTAAAAGCCCCTGGGAAGGCAGGCAGGGGGAACAAAAACTTTTGCCCCCCGCCAGCCTTCAGAAGAGGTCCTGGCTTTAAAAGCCCTCCCGGGAGAGCGGAGAAACGCCCTGCGTTTCTCCGCTCTCCTGGGAAGGCAGGCAGGGGGGACAAAGACATTTGCCCCCCGCCCTCCTTCAGAAGAGGTCCAGGACCTCTTCTGAAGGCTGGCGGGGGCGAAAGTCTTTGCTCCCCCCCCCCGCCTGCCTTCAAAAGCTGTCCGGCCAAGGCTTCGCAGACCTCTCTGCAAGCAGCGGCAGCGCTGCCGCTGCTTGCGGAGAGTTGCCGGCATGCCGAAGCCTGCGCGCGCTGAGATCAGCGCGCCCAGGCTTCGCGGACCTCTCCTGCCTTCAAAAGCCGTCCGGGATAGCGGGAAGCGCTTCCCTGCTATCCCGGACTGCTTTTAAAATGCTGGCGGTGGGGAGCAAAGCCTTTCGGCCCCCGCCAGCCTTCCTGGACCTCTTCTGAAGGCCGGAGGGGGGGGGGGAAAGGCTTTGCTCCCCACCGCTAGCATTTAAAAGAGGTCCCCGGAGATTTCCCTATGGGCTTTCGTCTTGCGAAGCAAGCCCATAGGGAAATTCGTTTTGCAAAGCGCCTCCAAAATGGAAAACCCTTTCGTCTAGCGGGTTTTCCGTCTTGCAAGGTGTTCGTCTTGCGGGGTACCACTGTATTAATTTTAATCTGGATGCTGCTAGGCCTACATCACACCAAGAAGCTATGGTATGTTTTAAGCACATAACAGAGTTGCTGTGATGGATCAAAATAGACACTATGCCATGTTTGTGTTTTTCCTGTGGAAGTTGCTTGAACCTGAGTGCTTTTCATAGAAGCTCACTGAGAAGACGTTGGAAATCTGGTTAGGATTGTAGAGAAGCAGCCATGTGATCTAAACAAAGTGAGAGCATGAAATGTTTTGGCAAACTGAGGCTGGAAGTGTGTCAACCGTCCCTGTGTGTAAAACCATGTCTACAACAAGGTCCACATCATTCATTTTCTCCCCTCATGGGCGGATTATTGTAATTCACAGTCTGTGTTTATGTGGGTCCACCAATATAATAAGAAAATTGATGGGGGGAATTAATGGAAATGTCCAACCCCCCGTTGCTGATTTATAGAAATGGGTAGTTCTTCTTCCTAGGTAGGTGGTTGGGCTTTTCCTTTCCTACTGCTATCTGCCTCGTTTTGCTCATTTTGCATATATTAAGGAGTACTACAGGATCTAGTCTGCTGCTCTACGTTTCGTAACTGTGAATTTTTATTGCTCTATTTTGCTAGGAACTCATTTCACAACTAGATGGGCTGGAGGGAGATAGGAATTATGTGACTGATTTGTCAATGCTCGACATTTGTTTAGCCACATGCAAATCCTATTATTATTATTATTATTATTATTATTATTATTATTATTACTACCCCACCCATCTGGCTGGGTTTCCCCAGCCACTCTGGGTGGCTCTCAAGCCAATTACTAATCATTTAAACATATTATACCTGACTTTGTATTAATTCTGATCTATTCAATTCTCTATTTTCCATTTTCAGTGTAGATTCTTCATCATTCACAATCCCATTTTGTATCTTTTCAGTTTTTCATTTCCATCAAGCTTTGTATTTCAATAAACCAAGTAATTTGTTGCAGTTACATTCAGGAGTCTGTGGTTTTTGCTCAATGTGTGTAAGTTTTACTCCTTGGTCCATTGGGTTGCTACTAAGCAGGATCAAACCTTGAGTGGGATCCCATGAGTGTTAGTGCATTGTCCAGGATTCTGCAGTGTGTGTGATGATACTGATTAGATCACCAGAATAACAATGGGGGGGGGGACTTGTGTGTGACTTCATCATTTGTGGACTTGGACTAGATGCCACATTAACTGATGCTGTGGCATAAGCTCTTGCTTGCAGGTTCAATGAGACTGTCAAGACCCATAGCTTGACAGCTGCTCGGCTTGCTTTACATGACTCACAGACAGCACCAGAGGCCTCTGGGGGATATGAATCACCTCTTAGGGCATATCCACCCTGCCCCAAACCAGGAAGGAGGTCCTCCATCTTTATTCAGAGTGAATGAGATCTCAGCTTTGGGACGTCTAGTCCTAAACTTCTTATTCCAAGAAGAATAAGAAGAGTTTGGATTTGATATCCCGCTTTATCACTACCCTAGGGAGTTTCAAAGCGGCTAACAATCTCCTTTCCCTTCCTCCCCCACAACAAACACTCTGTGAGGTGAGTGGGGCTGAGAGACTTCAAAGAAGTGTGACTGGCCCAAGGTCACCCAGCAGCTACATGTGGAGGAGCGGAGACGTGAACCTGGTTCCCCAGATTATGAGTCTATTGCTCTTAACCACTACACCACACTGGCTCCAAATAAGAATTTGTCTTCAACAGGCTCTTCTGCCCGATCCTTCTCAGCTCTGCCTGCTTCCACTGCAAGAGCAGAAGTCTTGGCTTACAACATGACATTTTTAATGGTGATTAACAAAAGGTAGGGCTGTTAAAAGGTCTGTACCCAGACCATCTAAAAACTCTACATCTGAAAAATATAATGTACTTTAGGCAATTTTAGTAAATTTGTATGGCTTCCAGCTCAGTACATTCTGCAATTGTATGCAGTCACTTGGCATTTTCTATTCTACTTTTGCAAAATTACATGGGCGAGGCAAAGAGCTATTATGCAGGGCATTGAAATAACACCTCCACTGGACATCTCATTCATTGGAGGCATTTCCCATATACATGCAAACATACTTGGCATAACTATTAAGCACTAGAAAATTGCTGTTTTTAAAAAATAAAATAAAAGTTGAGGTAGTTGATTTTAGGGAACCATGCAGTATCACAGAATACCTACAAACAGTCCTGATAATAAGTGTAAACCCACTGAATGCAAAATAAACTCCTATACTTTTAACGGTGCTTGCAGGGCTGCCTCAAGAAAGTTTAAATGAATACAATACCCAGAAACTTGATGGATTGTGCCAAAACTCCTGTCAAGGCTTTCAACAATCCACTAAGAAAACACACGCTTTAATATTTACCACAAAGCATTTTTGCTATGTGCAACAGTGAATATTTTAACATTAAACTGAAGAAGAAGAAGAAATGCAAATTAGAATTGCCATCAGGAGAAGCAGTATGTATTTGAGTGCGATTCTTTTCCATTTGGATTAATGGGGATTTGGGGAGCATTTTAACGGTTCACACTTTAAAACACTACTGAGAGGGTGCTATATTTTTAAACACTGGAATGAAAGCCTTTACTTTGCTGTTTTAATTGTGCCAACTATGCTATTGTAAATTGACAAAGTAGCCCATTCTCTGAATGGCACTGACAGCAAGCCCCACCTATACTATACTATACTATACTATACTATACTATACTATACTATACTATACTATACTATACTGATTGGCAATGGCTCTCCAAACTGTCAGGCACAAATTGTATCCAACCAAGTCAGATGGGTGGGGTACAATTAATAAAATTATTTATGCATTTATGCATTATTATTATTATTATTATTATTATTATTATTATTATTAGCATGGACTGAATCTAGGACCTCTTTCATGCAAACAATGAGATCTACCACTGACCTATGGTAAAGGAGCAGGTAGGCAACCAGACTAGATTTACATTCAATCTGATCTAATAAGATACTTCTTATATTTTTATACCCTATTGTCCAAGAATGGGCACACTCTCCTCTGAATTCCCAGCCTGTAGATTTAGATGCAACCTGCCAGGATCCATAGGGATTGAGCAGGTTAGGAATGAATGAAGTCAAGTTCTTAATCTCATTAGACATAAGCCAGACAACGTTTTTAACGTTAACTTTTGACCGATTTATCAAGGCTGCGTAAATCCGGCAAAGTATCCCTGAAAGGATTGCATCCAACTTTCTGATCCATATATTCTTTCTGAAAAGGAAGGAAACTTCAAAAAGTGGTGCTTTTGGAGTCCGAAAAAGGAAAAGAACAAGTGGCTCGCACCTCCTGCTGATAAGAAGGGAAAGAAGTGGTTGGACGAAAAGGCTCTTGATTTTGAGAATGACATTGATGTGCTCTTTAACAATCTCCTTACTAAGCAGATAATGACGGGCTGAAAAGGCAGAAGGGAATCATGAGTGAAATTAAAAGTGAGGAACTTATTAATAGAGAAGGATGGGTCTTTAATATAACACACATCCCCCGCAAAACTAGCATTCTTTCCCCCTACAGCTTTTAATAATGGATTTCTTTGGAAGCAGAGATTTTCAGAAGTCCTGAATGGCACACAGATTTCTAGAATGGATCACCTCCCCAGGAACTGAAGCAAAGAATTAGCTTCAAAGTCAGCCAGACAGTTGAACAATGAGAAATTGTGGGGAATGGATGTAATGAGAAGAAAATAACTTGAGCAAATTATAATTGTAGAAGCTGCATGTTTTTGTCATTGGAGTTCAAGCCCAGCCTGTACAATCTGTGCACCTTCCTCTAAACCTAGGAATAACCCTTTCCACATGTACTGAACACTTGATAATTCTCTCTCCCTTTTGCAGTCCCACATAAAAGCAACATGATTTTTTTTAAAGTTCCCGGTGAGTAGCCATGCCTGATGTCCAGGCCCGAGGCATTACACTGGTCGTCTCAAAATGCTGCAGGCTTCTTTCTAAATTCTTTATCGATTTTGCCAGAGGAGCAACCTCCAAACGAACTTTACATGTCACTTTTAGCACAGTTGAGCAAAAATCCCAACAGGATTTCTTTGGAAAGTCCTCCCAAGCAACAGTCAGGTGAAGTAACTTGCCCAGGACCATAGCTGTCAAGCGTCCCTTATTTGGCGGGACAGTCCCTTATCCCAGCGCCATGTCCTGCTGCTGTCCCTTATTGATGATGTCCCTTAAATAAGCTACTGAAGGTAATGGGGCCCTTTCTATGTCCAGCTGTCCTTTGTCAACAACAAATTGTTGCTGTTTTTGTGTGTTGAATATATGCTATATGGTAATTTATGGACCTAATACGTATCTAAAGCCATTTGCATGCAACAAAATATGTATTTTATCAAAGTAATTGTTGATCCCTTATTTTGGCTGCTGATCCCTTATTTTCGAGGCAGCTGGTCCCTTATTTTCAAATCTGTAAGTTGACAGCTATGCCCAGGACCTGCTTCTATGAATGGGAAGCTGCACTACAGCTACAGGATAATGTTACCTTCTAGTAGGCACCATGCTGAATATGGGCCATATGAACTGTATCTTAAAAAGGCTGACTGCATCCAAGATGTGTCAGGAGGTCCAACACACAAGTAGGAATCTGACAGAGACACATGCCCGACTGGCATGTTCTCTCCCTCCTGGTCGGTCATTCAGAAGACTCAAAAACCTTCTCCAGCCAAACATCACAGCCACTAATACCTCAGAGACATCAGCACACTTCAGGAACAGCAAATATGGGCAGTCAGTGTAACAGACTCAGTAGCGCAGCATTTTGGCTAAACTACTTTATTTACATATAATACACTCAGAGCATTCTAACTCAGCTCCTTCCTCTTCAGCATCAGACAGCAAAGAGAAAGGACAAAGGACAAAATCCTACATCACGGAAACACAGTAATAAAAACATCCTGTCTTTGTTACTTCCCACAATGTGGAGTGAAAACGTACACCGTCATGTGATAAAAACAATCCCATGACTGCATGCATGGGAAAAGAATCCTAACAAGATGGTGCTATTGGTGCAGGCCAGAGAGCCTTCTGGAGAGCTGTTTAAACAATCCCACCCTCCTCGATGTTACTCATGTTGCCGTAGCTGCAGCAAAATACTTTTTGCACAGGGTGCTGTGTCTACAAAAACAAAACACGATAGTTCAATAACCGTTCAGCCTCTGAGCTTTGGTGTGATATAAGTGAAGAACAAATCGGATTATGCCTTCGAGGTAGTGGCTCAGCAGATACTGAAGTCCCTTCTCCGAAAACTCTGACAAACCTATTCTTTATTGGAAAGGGTCCCCCCCCCCCCCAATAAGGCTTTATATTACTGATTATCTGCAGGCTCTTATACTTTGGATGTTTAGCTGAGATCCCTGCATTGCAGGGGGTTGGAATAGATGGCCTTTAGGGTCCCTTTCAACTCTACAATTATATGTTCATAATTGTCTGATGTTGTTTTGTGATTTATTTACTTTTTAGTTTGCAGTTTTGTTATGCAAACTGACTTGGGGGAATCAAGGTTGGTCTATAAATGACGAAAACCAGCAAAAATAAATAAATGACAGCAACAGAAGGAGTGACAGAAAGGACAACCATGGCTTCAAGTTACAATAAAGGAGATTCTGACTAAACACCAGGAAGAATTTTATGACACTAAGAGGTGTTCAACAGTTGAACAGTCTTCTTTGGGAGGTTAACAACTCTCCTTCCTTGAAGGTTTTTAAGCAGAGGGCTAGATGACCCCCCCCCCCCAACTCTACAATTCTATGATTATATGGCATTCTGAACATTCAAATTGTTCTCTGTGAGATTCTCTGTACAAGCACACATTCGAAACAATACCAGATGCAAAAAGATACATTCTAGGAAGCAACATGAATGCTTACACTGGTTCAGATGCTACAATAGGAAGCTGTTGCCACAAAGGCCCTGGTTTGGTTCTTCTATGCTGTTATAGCAACTGTGTCAACATATACGGTTCCAGATAGAGATAAATTAGAAATATATATTGAAAGGAAATGTGCTTTCTTTTAAATGAGAATTACTGTACCTTTTATTTTGCACATAGTACATACTTATAATATAAAGCTTTTTCTATATTGGTAATTTCCTAAAAGATTAGTATCCATGCATGAACAATAATATAAATGACTATACAAGTGGTCTTTTGCATAATAAAATTTGTGGATGTTAATCTTGTCCTGGGAAAGGGTCATTAGAAGAACACAAATATTATTGCAAGACTTTCAGGTAAAGGGGGAGAAAATCATATTGGCTTGTATATAATAAGTATGTTTATAATATCCTACTCTTTTAATGAGAGGGGCACAATATAGGCAAATTTAGGCACTTGTATAGGGACGCGGGTGGCGCTTTGGGTAAAAGCCTCAGCGCCTGGGGCTTGCCGATCGAAAGGTCGGCGGTTCGAATCCCCGCGGCGGGGTGCGCTCCCGTTGCTCGGTCCCAGCGCCTGCCAACCTAGCAGTTCGAAAGCACATCAAAGTGCAAGTAGATAAATAGGGACCGCTTACTAGCGGGAAGGTAAACGGTGTTTCCGTGTGCGGCTCTGGCTAGCCAGAGCAGCGATGTCACACTGGCCACGTGACCCGGAAGTGTCTCCGGACAGCGCTGGCCCCTGGCCTCTTAAGTGAGATGGGCGCACAACCCCAGAGTCTGTCAAGACTGGCCCGTACGGGCAGGGGTACCTTTACCTTTTTATAGGGATGCGGGTGGAGCTGTGGTCTAAACCCCAGAGCCTAGGGCTTGCCGATCAGCAGGTTGGCGGTTCGAATCCCTGCGATGTGGTGAGCTCCTGCTGTTCGGTCCCAGCTCCTGCCCACCTAGCAGTTTGAAAGCATGCCAGTGCAAGTAGATAAATAGGTACCTGGTGGGAAGATAAACGGTGTTTCCGTGCGCTGCTCTGGTTTCGCCAGAAGCGGCTTAGTCATGCTGGCCACATGACCCAGAAAAGCTGTCTGCGGACAAACGCCAGCTCCTTGGCCAATAGAGCAAGATGGGTGCGCAACCCCAGAGTCGTCTGTGACTGGACCTAATGGCCAGGGGTACCTTTACCTTTACCTAGTCACTTGTATATCCCTCCGATTTCAATTTCTTTGATCTGCTTTTTTGACAGGCCATATTTTGACAGGGTATGGGCTGAAGACACACCTGGTCAACACCTTGAGTGAAGCTAAGCAGGTAATGCTCTGGTCACTGCTTGGATAGGTGACTGCCTGTAAACCCCATGTCTTGGGTTCCATGATGGAAGAAAGAAAGGTGAGCTCCAAATGTAAGAACATACATAAATAATAAATACATGTGGCAACATGTATCCTGAGTTTTGATGATGTACCTACTCTTGGTAAGAAAGAAAGATAAGAGGACACTCAGTCTAGAGACTCAAAGTGCCTTCACAATTATTTTATTCCCAGAAAGCAGTTCGGTTAATTCCAGGAACTCACAAAAAAATAAATAAATACTGAGTTCTCTTATACCATTCCCAGAAAACCTACTTATAAAAGAATTGCGTTGAGGAATCATCTCTCTTTAAGGTAGGCACAAATATTTTGAAGGCAGGGAGTTTAATTATTCATTCGAAACATAAAGCAAATGACTCCCATCACTATTTATTAACAGCTCCATCTGAGAGACAAGTAACAGCTCTGCCATGGAGGAAGACAGAAGAAAATCAATTAGACTAATTAGATAGGCAGCCAAGGGCCGAAAAATGAAGTCCAACGGGAAATTGTAAGTAAAGAACTTTATTAAAAGTGACCCAAGTCTCAGCCTATTGGTGGCACTTTGTATTCCTCTGTTTCAGCCCTAAACTTAAGACTCCATATGATATTTGGAAGAGTTAACATTTTTGATTATAGTAGAGATGGCCCCTCACCCACCACACACAGTTTCTTCTCTTTATGCTCCTTATGCTTTTGTATGTAGGAAGAGATGCTGGAGGAATCCTCGGCATCCATATATGAGACAAACTTGCCTGATCTACATCTCCTGGATTAATTCACAGCTCAAACAAGTTCCTGCTCAGCATCCACACTCCCTGTCCCTGATAAAGTTCTGCTAAATGGTCTGAGCAGACTACATTTTGTATCTTTGGTGTTTTTAAAACAGCCATAGCCGATTGGAGCTCTTAGGAAGTAGGCTGAAAAGTGGGCCATAAATGACACCGAAAATAACGTTGCGACGAAATTGTGTCCAAAATAGAGAATATTTGAAACACTTGAAAATACTCCATCTTTATACTGTGCTACCTTTCAGAGCTGTTACAATATAGAAATGTTGCGCTTCAAGACCCCCCAAGCCACCCCCAGGAGAATAAAGACTCAAGGACACAGAATTTAGGTTAATGTTGATGGGCAAAATTTAAGCCACAACTTTACTGGTTAGAGAATGTGAGTGGTATTGGCTTAGGCATTGGCACCAACAGACTACATCTGACTCCTGCCCGCCTTGCAGGATGTCTGGAAGGGTAAACTACCAGTAGGGGGAGCCGATGCAGACCGACTCGACCCCCCCTCAAGTTTCCCACTGGAGTCGTGGCATGGTCCTAGCCCCTCCCCAGGCTTCAGACAAAATCCACACCCCCGGATTCCTTTAACGGAATACCCTTACGCATGGAGGGGCAGGTGATGGCCGCACCTCCTGAAATAGGAGCTTCTAGAGTCATGCCACAGTTTAAATTGGCCCCTGGCCACGCCCCCACAGCACTCTGATTGGCAGCCTGGCGAAAGGCGTAGGCGGGCCACCCTCAGCGTGACGCGGGATGCTATCCCACACCATGCTGAGGCAGGGGTGGGACCTGGTGGCCCAAGCGGAACCGATTGTTTGTACCCCTTTCATTATTCCTTTTGGATTTACTTATCAGACTTCATTGTGTTTATATGTGTGTCATTTTGTATTTGTGTTGTAAACAGTCCTGTGATCTTTGAATGAAGGGTGGTATATAAATTTAATTAAGAAGAAGGATAAAGAATAAGAATATATGGTCAAAAATGGCTGCCACTATAGACCAGTGGAACATTTTTTTTTTGGGGGGGGGGGAGGAGGTGATATTCCTAAGGGGAACAGAATGGAAATAGACCAGTCCACCGAGCTCTATATGTAAGGCACTAGAAGTTTTCAAATCTTGCACCCAGTTCTGTGAGCCTTATTCACAGGGTCATCATGGCAGCCTGTCAAAACAGAGTGCAACTACCCTCTACCGTGTGAAAATACCTCTGCAAATAGCCAGGGAGTGGTACTGCAGCTACTAAATCAGCAGAAGGCCTCAATGAGCATATGCAGCAATTCACCTTTGGGGTACTGCCCCTACTGCCTTTTCTGCCTAACTTTCTGCTTTGCTTAGTGGCTTAGCAGCTTACAGGCCTGCTGACACATCTACTGTGTGGATCATTTATCTGTCAAGATCATCATTCTGCCTTATTCTACTTTTCCAGACCACCAGCTTTGGCATTCTGATCCCAAAGCTGTTTTCTATAAAAAGTCAACAGCAGCAGCTGCCGCAATAACATTGTTAGCGAGGACAATTGATAGGACAGCTGGCCAGACAACATAACTGCTAAGTATCTCTTTTCCATAAGCTGTACTCATTTTTTTTAAAACAAACAAAACAAAAGCAAAACTGATCTTCAATCAGACTGAAGAACATTAGAGATACAGGTGTCCGCAAAAAGTTTTAGGATGGAAGAGGACATGCAAACTGAAGCTTGATCCAGGTAAGCTAGAAGTACTGTGGGTAGGGAAATCTGCTTACTTGGATGAAGGTATGCTCCCAGGGATATATGGGGCTGTATCAGGTTCACAATCTGGGGAGTTCTCCAAAACTTCACTATAAATGAAAGCATCAGTTCCCAAGAATGCCTTGCATCAGTTGATTTGTTAGGACTGACTCTGTATGGAGAGAGAGGAACTTACTGCTGTCACTCATGCCCTAGTTACAACCACTCACTCACTGGATCATCACCTTGTCATGGTGAGTGTCTTTGAAAATTTTTATGCATCACTTGGGAAGACAGGCGAACTAATGACAGTGTACTGGAATAAACAAAGATCACCAGTGTCAAAGCAATGATCCTTCAACATCAACTTTGTAGGACTGGTCATGTTGTGCAGATGCCTGATTATCGTCTTCCAAAGCAACTACTCTATTCCAAACTTAAAAATGGAAAGTGTAATGCTGGTGGTCAACAAAAGAGGTTTAAAGACTCTCTCAAGGCAAATCTTAAAAAAAATGCAGTATAAACACTGACAACTGGGAAACACTGGCCTGTGAACACTCCAATTGGAGAACAGCCTTTACCAAAGGTGTCATAAGCTTTGAAGATGCTTGAACTCATGGTGAAAGAGAAGAAAGAAATGCTTGGCAAACCCTCACCGTGATCAACTCCCACCCGGAAACCTATGTCCCCACTCTGGAAGGACGTGTGGATCCACAGTCACTTACGGACTCACTGTTAAAACCGTGTTTATGAAAGACAATCTTACTCGGCTATGAGTGATCACCAAAGGTAAGAGAGTTACAACCAGCAGAAAATGGCTTCCACAGGCAGCAACGAAAAGGGGTGATGGTACTCCATACTGGTGAATACCATCATGAGAAAGGACCGACTATAATACTGTCTACATGCAGTTCCTTTTAAATACTGTTTGGTAGAATCAAATGGTGCCAAATACAGCTATATGGTTGCTAACAGCTCTTCTGCACTGGTAACTCTAGTTACCAGCATATTACAAGGCATAATTTAAAGTGCTGGGGGATATCATTAAAACCCTAAATGGTGTGGAACCTGGTTACACCTATATGAACCTGCCTGGAGCTGGATATTGGAGAAATATGCCTTCCTTGAACGTCCATCATTAAGTTCATTTAGATTGGCAGGCACAAGAGACAAGGCCTTTTCACTAGCTGCCCATCACTGTAGAACTTTATCCCATGTGGAATGAATCCGAATCTTTCTTTGGCTGAATTCAAGTGGGCTTTATAGAGATAGTGGTTCCAAGCTGCTTTTAATTGAATGAAGTTCAATTTTTATGATGTTGCAGTAGATGGTTTTCAGGGGTGGCATTCCAGAGGTTGATAAGAGTAGAACTCCAATCAGCCATGACCTCTAGGCTGTTGGAATCTGGAAGGGATGCAACATTAGGGCAGAGGCACAGGTTCCCCACACACAGTTCAATTGTTTTATATCTTATGTTTTGAATTTTTATTCTTTTCATTTTCTTTCAACCCAGGTTTGACCATGAAAGAAATGCAAGAAAAGAGGCGAGACAGGAGAGGGACACCAGTTCTTTAAGGCCAGAATGAAGTGGCGAGCTACCTTTGAAGGTGACCCGGAAACTACAATTAATCCAGAATGCGGAAGCTAGACTGGTGATTGGGAGTGGCCACCAAGACCACATAACACCAGTCCTGAAAGACTTACATTGGCTCCCAGTATGTTTCCGAGCACAATACAAAGTGTTGGTGCTGACCTTTAAAGCCCTAAATGGACTCAGCCCAGTATACCTGAAGGAGCGTCTCCACCCCCATCGTTCAGCCTGGACACTGAGGTCCAGCTCCGAGGGCCTTCTGGCAGTTCCCTCACTGTGAGAAGGGAATCATAGAATCATAGAGTTGGAAGAGACCACAAGGGCCATCAAGTCCAACCCCCTGCCAAGAAGGAGATTACAGGGAACCAGATAGAGGGCCTTCTCGGTAGTGGTGCCCACCCTGTGCAACACCCTCCCATCAGATGTCAAGGAAATAAACAACTATCTGGCTTTTAGAAGATATCTGAAGGCAGCTCTGTTTAGGGTAGTTTTTAATGTTTGATGTTTTATTGTGCTTTTAATATTCTGTTGGGAGCCACCTAGAGTGGCTGGGGAAACCCAGTCAGTTGGGTGGGGTATAAATAAATTATTCTTATTATTAGGCATTCATATTCTGGTGGAATGAGCCTGATCTCTCCTGTTTGATGTTCTTGCTGGAATAGCAGTTGGAGACGCCTTTGAACCCAGACAATCAATTGGGCCCATACTATTGGGCTATTCAGTTTCTCTTGTAATGTCATCTCAGGACATTTCTCACCATAAGATCAGCAATGTAATTTTTGCTGAAAATGCCAAAATGGACTTTAAATATATGAAGAATTCTAAGTCCTCAGTTTGGTATATTAAAAATAAATCCGGCCATAAAAGAGCTGCTTATCTCTGGGAATTAACCTCCCCCCACCCTCGGTTACATATGCATTTACTAAGCTTAGATTTCAAACTATGCCCACAGAATATCTGACTAGTAAATTCCTTAATAAGCCAACAAATGACTGCCTTTGTGGCTGAGGATCAGGCCAGATTGAAGACATGGAGGCAGCATGCTCTATGTCCTCTATTGCCCTGTATACTGCTCACCAAGGGAGTAATATCCCTCTTCCTTTCAGAATTTTCTAGAAGAGGAAACAAATAATTTCAAAATTAGATGACTGCTGGGTGATCCATGCAAGTTTGTTACCTCTAGGTACAGGAATGAGGAATGCTACCTTTTTTGCAATATGGTTTGATTTTATTTGGTACGTGCAATTCATTGGATATGGCTTTCACTCATCAAGAATGCATGGAACACTGTGGAATGACACTTTCAAATTAATTGCTTTATCAACGATTGTGAAAATATGGAGCTGAACAGAAGCTATATCTTATTAGGGGCAAATCCGCACTCTGGAAATGGAGACTGGCAGGGAGATGCATTCGTTATACTCATTATGTAATCCTGTTTAAATTTGAATTCAATAAAATATGTTGGTTTTTTTTAAAAAAAAGAATACAGAAAGAAAGTACTCCTAGCCATGATGGCTATTTTCTACATCCATTTCCAGAGGCAATATGCCTCTTAATACCAGGTGCTAGCAATCACACATGGACAGAGTGATGCTGTGCTCACTGCCTTCGTCCTTCACACAGGCATTTGATTGGCCACTTTGAGAACAGAATGCCGGGAAAGATAGATCACTGCTGTAATCCAGAAGGCTTTTCATATGTTCTTATGTTGGCTGTGAGTCCTGGAAGACCTGCCCCCTGCCTTGCAGGCCTTTCCCCACTTAGTCTACCTAGGACCCTACCAGCCTGCAGACTGTCTCGCCAGAGTGGTGCATGCTCTAGTTATCTCCCGCTTGGACTACTGCAATGCGCTCTACATGGGGCTACCTTTGAAGGTGACCCGGAAACTGCAATTAATTCAGAATGCAGCAGCTAGACTGGTGACTGGGAGTGGCTGCCAGGACCACATAACACCGGTCCTGAGAGATCTGCATTGGCTCCCAATACGTTTCCGAGCACAATTCAAAGTGTTGGTGCGGACCTTTAAAGCCCTAAATGGCCTCGGTCCAGTATACCTGAAGGAGTGTTTCCACCCCCATCGTTCAGGGGTTCAGGGGACACTGAGATCCAGCACCGAGGGCCTTCTCGTTGCGAGAAGTGAGGTTACAGGGAACCAGACGGAGGGCCTTCTCGGTAGTGGCACCTGCCCTGTGGAACGCCCTCCCATCAGATGTCAAGGAAATAAGCAGCTATCTTATTTTTAAAAGACATCTGAAGGCAGCCCTGTATAGGGAAGTTTTTAATATTTAATGCTGTATTGTTTTTAACACTCGATTGGGAGCCGCCCAGAGTGGCTGGGGAGGCTCAGCCAGATGGGCGGGGTATAATAAATTATTATTATTATTATTATTATTATTATTATTAGCCTGGAGAACCGGGCCCTGGCTGACTTCAGCTAGAAAAGCTGTGTCTGTCAAAGAGGCCAGAGGCCATCTTGCCTGTGTCTTAGTGCAGACCCAGGTCATTGAGCCTGAGCTTCCACAGCTGCCACCTGCCTTGAAACAGCATTGCCAGGACTGGCAGCAACAGCAGATGCGTCCGATGCTTAAGATTTTATTTCCTTGCCAACTGTGCTGTTTTAAGCATGCCTTTTATATTTGACTCCCTTTAGCAATGCTTTATTTCGAAACCTTTAAGTTTGGGGTTAGTTATGTTGCTTTGAATGTATACTTTATAGTGGGCTTTCTTCAGTAAAGTTTTATTTGATATTTTAATGTGTTGTAAACAGCTTTGATATTTTTTCTTAAAAATATGAAGTGGCATAGAAAGGAGATTATTATTATTAATAATATTTAATAATGTTGCTTCTCTTCTGTGCCTCGAGAACATATTCTGCTTGGCTACTGATAATCCAAGCGTTTTTCTCATGGCTCTGAGTGGTCATAGGCAACCATTTGAACATATATTTTATTACATCTGCTCCAATGTGTGGCAAATACATCGGTACCTCGGTTTTTTAACATCTCGGAAGTTGAACGTTTTGGTTTTCGAATGCTGAAAACCTGGAAGTAAATGTTTCCATTTTTGAATGCACCCCGGAAGATGAATGGCTTCCACTGAATTTCTCTCCCCCTTTTTATCCATTAAATTTGCAGACTGCCCTTTGCGCCTTGGTTTTTGAATGTTTCAGAACTCGAACGGTCTTCCAGAATGGATTACACTCGAAAACTGAGGTCCCACTGTTCTTCTTATCACTTGGTGCAAAAACAAAGAATAACAAACCAAGCCATAAAATAAAAAAATAAAATCTCAATCATCTGCATAGTGAATATCTTCATCTGCACTTGCCTCACAGCTTGATAAAGCTAACTTGGTTCATCTACACAACAGGACACCTGCAAACTAATTGGGCCATTGTACACACCTTATGTGGAAGTGAACAAGCACAGCAATTTCCTTGCTCATAGCAGGTTTTATCTTTTATGACATTACCATACCATTCACATTTCTCTTTCCTCCCTAGCCGGCATAAACAAATGTTGATGTTGTCTGCCACAACTGATGCATTAGCATGAACAATCATCATCGTTACCATCATTGTCATTCAGCGTGATGACAAACCATCAAGGTGCGTGTAGGCATCTCTCTCACATGCATATAATCAAAACGCTTATGTGAGGCCAGCAATTCAATTCACTCTGATAGTCTCCCAAGGAGCTCTTACAGCTACATTTAAAGCTAACCAACCTTGGCCAGACAGCCCCTTGCTACTAAAACAGATAGAAAGAAGTAATGAGCCAATCAGGTACATTGCATAAATGCCCTTGGGAGGTTTGTGGGCTTCTAATTGTTCTCTATGAAGGGCCGCCCTCATCACCCCTGAGAGCAGGCAGGATTAAATTCCAGAACTGCTTTCTTCAGGAAGACCAGGAACGTCACTTCCCTCCCTGTTGCTACTCACTACTATGCAACAAGCAGAAAATACTGATTTAGTTAGTCTAGCTCTCTTTTGTCTACTGACAGCTACTCTCTAAGGCAGGGACCAGCAAACTAAGGCCCAGGGGCCAGATGCGGCCCCCCAGGCTCGTAAATCTGGCCCACAGACCCTGCCGCCCACTCCGTCCCCGCAAGCTGCGGATGGCTCACCACATGGGGACTGATTTCCACAACACTGGCCCGGCTTCTGGGCAGATGGTGTCGCTGGCACAGCTTCGGATTGGCTGCAGGAAGTTCCTGGGGCCAATCTGAAGCCTCATCACCCACAGCTGAGGTAAACCCAGTGCGGCCATGGATGGAGAGGCTGGCGGGCTGGAGAGCGATGGGTCTGGGCCATGCCGTGGGCATTGTGACAAGTGCATCGTGGGGCTTCAGCTGGAGTTTAGCACGCCTGTTAGCCCCGTGCCTGGCGCCCGGCTCGGCACTGCTGCTGGTGGCAAGCTCAGTGGCCGTGCTGGAGCAGCCGGAGGGCGAGCTGTGTGTACATGGCTTGCCCGCCAACCTGGCCTCAGACGATGGCCCACAGTGCCTGGTGAATGTCACCTGGGAGCTCCGCAGGGACGAGCCGATGGAGCAGCTGCTGCTTGTCAACAATGCTGGTGAGCGGACGGTGCCGAGACACACTCTTGAGTGTGTGCAGAGTGCATTCCTCCTTCAGGTCTGGAGGCAGCTGCGGGACTGGCTACAGGGTACTTATATTTATAAAAACATAGTCCAGCTCCCCACAAGGTCTGAGGGACAGTGGACCGGCCCCCTGATGACAAAGTTTGCTGACCCCTGCTCTAAGGTGTGACTGCCTCCCCCCTGTTCTGCTCCCTACAGCCCTTTGAAGTAGAGATGCCAGGAATCAAGGGGCATTAAGCAGAGGGGAGAAGGAGAGAGCATGATATTTCCCTCCACATCAGCATGGAGATGCAGTGGTGACAACAGCTTCTCATGTTCTGCCTGCTCTGTAGTTGCAACAAAACATGGGATCCTTGCCACTAAAGGAATATAATCAATAAACACACAAAACGTAACCGGCTGTACTTTTCAATAAATAAGGTATTCTATTCATTGCATCAATTTGTATTCTATTCATTGCATCAATTTGTAGATTTCAACTGAAGTCTCATAAAGTTCAATGAAAAAAGCAGAAGACCCAGTGGGTCAGTTCATTCTCTAGTCAGTTCATGCATAAGGTCCATACAGTGGTGCCTCGCAAGACGAAAAGAATCCGTTCCGCGATTCTCTTCGTCTAGCGGTTTTTTCGTCTTGCGAAGCAACCCTATTAGCGGCTTAGCGGATTAGCGCTATTAGCGGTTTAGCGGCTTAGTGGCTATTAAAGGCTTAGCGGCTTAGCTGCTAAAAGGCTATTAGTGGCTTAGCGGCTTAGAAAAAGGGGGGGAGGAGCGGGGGAAAAAATCGCAAGACTAGCAAGACTTGCGAAGCAAGCCCATAGGGAAAATCATCTTGCGAAGCAACTCAAAAACGGAAAACCCTTTCGTCTAGCGGGTTTTCCGTCTTGTGAGGCATTCGTCTTGCGGGGCACCATTGTACATGTATAATGCAAATAAATACAATATCATAATCTCACACATTTTTACAGCAAAATTAATGTAAAAAACCATAAACAACTGCACATACCATATGCAATATTACAGGATATAATCCTGCTTTGTAACAGTCGCTGCTTACTGCAACCACTACTATGTTATAAGATCCACTATCCTGTAATATTACATCTGGTATGTGCATTACCTAGAGCCTATTCTACTGATGAAGCCTAGGATGGCGAAACAAGGCTAATATTCTGGAAATCCTTGCCTGAGACTCTGTGAAAGGATTCTGTGGAACTGTAACAACTCTTCATGTGGATTATTGGACTCTTTGAACAGACAGGTGGAATAGATACTTATACATGTATGGACCTTATGCATGAACTGACTAGAGAATGAACTGGTCCACTGGGTCTTCTGCTTTTTTTGTTGAACTTTATGAGACTTCTGTTGAAATCTACAAATTGATGCAATGAATAGCGTACCTTATTTATTCAAAAGTACAGCCGGTTACGTCTTGTGTGTTTATTGAGTATGTTCCACGTAAACATAGGTTTGTTGTTGTTGTTTTAGTAAAGGAATATAAGGCAATCCTAAAGGAGCCAACAAGCTTCTAAGAAGATGATGGGTAATATGTAGTGCCTTCCAAATGACCCTGATGTCACAAACAGCGCAAAGGAACTAATGCACACCATTGCAAGCACATTGCTCTAGATATCTCAAAAAAAGCAAGCAAAACCACCTGCTAAATGACAGGAGAAAGCCCACAGATTCAAGTGCACAGTAACACAAATCCCCATTTATTCTCCTTACCCATATCAGACATCTCTGGAACGGTAACGATGTAAGGTCCATCTGTAAATTTTGGTGCATTGTCATTGATGTCTTGTACTTTAATGATAAACTCCGATTCAGGTTCAAGTGGCTTGTTTGTCCGTCTGTCGATGGCTTGCGCATGCAGCACATAGTGGGTCTTCTTTTCTCGGTCTAGGCTTTTGGTTGAATGGATGTCTCCCGTCGTGTCGTCAATAATAAAGATAGTCCCAGCCCCTTCACCTGTAAGGATGTATTTGACTGATCCATCACCTTTGTCAGAATTGGAATGCAGCTGAAAAAGAAAATGAAAAAAAGGAAAGGAAAATATGCAATACATGTAATATAATACTACATTATTGTACAGGTTTGTTTGGTCGGTGAGGGGAAGCAATTGTGTCATCAGCACTGCTCAAGGGTAGGAACTGTCCAATTTTTCCGAGGATGGGCCTCCTGAACTGAAAGCAACCCCCATTAATTTGTCAGACCATCAGAAACACAACAAAGGCAAGTTCCCTGGCAGGGCTAAGTTTTGTCCTTAGGTTAGGCTAAAAAAAGGAGGTAAGCAAAGTAGCTAGATCACATAGCCTGTATAGACATACATACATCTTTCAAACATACAGTACATCTTTCAAGAGATGTATGAAAGAGATGAGCTCTTTAGAAATAGGGAATTATCCCAATGACTCCAAGCACAGATGAGCATTATTTGCGTGAGCTTACAAGTCCCTTCCCTACCAACGGACACTGCATATTGTACTGAAACTGTATGAGTGATGGATAAGCACGGTGGCTTTGAGCTCAGCTCAGCTGAGATACAAACTGGGAAGGGCCAGAGAACAGCACGTACATGTGTCTCCACACCTCTCTAAGGATACAATGTTCAGACATGGAGTTGTATAGAAAAGGAGATGCTTGGCAATATAAGATCACAGAAACAGGGGGTTGAAGTGGAAGATCCTGGAAAATGACACAGTTGGCAGGATAATATCTTGAAGAGCAGAATGCCACACCAAAACCTTCCATTGTGGGTCCCACTTGTTGGTCACTAACAGTGATATAGTTCAGTACAGTGGTACCTCTGGTTACGTACTTAATTCGTTCCGGAGGTCTGTTCTTAACCTGAAACTGTTCTTAACCTGAAGCACCACTTTAGCTAATGGGGCCTCCTGTTGCCACCGCGCCATCAGGAGCAAGATTTCTGTTCCTTTCCTGAAGCAAAGTTCTTAACCTGAAGCACTATTTCTGGGTTAACAGAGTGTGTAACCTGAAGCGTATGTAACCCGAGGTACCACTGTAATACTAATGAGAAATTGTCAGAAGCAGATGTCTCTGTTTAAAGTCAACTCTTTCGATGATCCTGAGTGCTAAAATGACCCATGGATTTATTCTAGACCAATGTTTCCCAAACTTTGGTCTCCAGCTGTTGTTGAATAACAATTCCCACCATTCCTGACCACTGGTCCTGCTCTAGGGATGATGGGAGTTGTAGTTCAAAAACAGCTGGAGACCCAAGTTTAGGAAACACCGATATAGATTATGAAGCTTTGTTGTTGTTGTTGTCCTTACAAAAATTCTGTCCATGTAATAGGAGATCCCACACGTTGACATTACTTCTATCTTCTGGATTTTAAATGCTATGCCCCTCATTTTCCATGTGCATAGTCTTTTCCAGCTGCACAAAATTATGTGGGGAGGGGTCAGTGGTGCACCCTGGTTGGCCCTTTCAACATGTGGACCTCATTCATATGTGATATTAGACACTTTCTGACACGTGGGGATAGGCTAAAAAGGCACAAGAAGAAGTAGGCAAAAGAAAGACTTTAGTACATTTAAGATAAATCCTGATAGTCTGCTTAACGTCCATTTTGTGCCATTTTCCTGCCAAGAGTTTTCCCAGATAAGAACAAAATGTTGGCCATATTAAGTCCTCAGTTCTCTGCGGGGGCTAAAGGGATCTCTGCCATTCCGGAGAAAGGTGAATGGTGTCAATTTTGTGTGATGATTTAGCTCAAAGCCTAAGGTGTGAAATCTGTCAGAGCAATAAAATCTTTGCTACATTCCATGGCTGCAAATGCCCAAATATGCTAAAATTGCCCGGGTAGCTGCTAATGGAAAACCTACATAGGGGAGAGGAGGAGAGAGAAAGAGCAAACCCCAGGCCTTGGGTTTGTAGATTGAGAACTTTTTTGTCTTTGAATGTACTTTTTACACTCCAGTTGTAAAACAGCCGCTGAAAAATGTGTCTGAGCTACCTCTGTTCCTTTCTCCTGATAAACCTTTCTTCAGTAAAATATACCGATTTTTGTTCTTGATTTTCTGAGGACAGTAGCCAAACTCTGAAGCAGTAAGAGATTCTGTATGACTTTTTTATATATATAACAAAATGATCATCTCAAGTGCTTCTCTGCATCCAAGGGTTAGCATTTTATCTTTCAATGGCGGTAAAATAGAAGAAAGATAATGTCAACAAAGGTGTTGCTATTATCAAGTTTTCACATTTTTCACCCTTTCTGCTATTTTCGGTGGGACCCAGTGGTGCTCCCACGAGCCTGCTGCTAATGTTCTGAAGCAAAAAGGAAGGGTGGTTTGAAAGCTTTCTCTCTCTTTTTGACCTCAATGAATTCATTCCAACAGCTTTGCCCTCACAAAAGAACAATGGACAGCCAGTCAACCCATTTTCTGGTATACTTTGAAAGGGTTCTGGTGAGGGGACACATCAAAGCAGTTTCTGACCTTTTTTTATTTTATTTTTTTTGCTTTAAGGGTACTCACGAGCATGACTCTGTTGCTTCACTGTCTCTTTACCCATCCAACCCAAGTTACAGAATAGGGTTCTGATTTATAACCACTTTGCCATCCCCAGAACCACCAAGGGCTTTCAGGCTACCAGGCAAATGCATCAGATGATCCTAGAACAGGCAGAGGTTCACTCAGTTTCCTAAGTGGTGGAGTCTTGGGCTTGGGAGTCATTTTGGACTCACAGCTGTCCATGGAGGCGCAGGTCAATTCTGTATCCAGGGCAGCTGTCTACCAACTCCACCTGGTACGCAGGCTGAGACCCTACCTGCCCGCGGACTGTCTCGCCAGAGTGGTGCATGCTCTAGTTATCTCCCGCTTGGACTACTGCAATGCGCTCTACGTGGGGCTACCTTTGAAGGTGACTCGGAAACTACAGCTAATCCAGAATGCGGCAGCTAGACTGGTGACTGGGGGCGGCCACCGAGACCACATAACACCGGTCTTGAAAGACCTACATTGGCTCCCAGTACGTTTCCGAGCACAATTCAAAGTGCTGGTGTTGACCTTTAAAGCCCTAAACGGCCTCGGCCCAGTATACCTGAAGGAGCGTCTCCACCCCCATCGTTCTGCCCGGACGCTGAGGTCCAGCGCCGAGGGCCTTCTGGCGGTTCCCTCATTGCGAGAAGCAAAGCTACAGGGAACCAGGCAGAGGGCTCCCATCATATGTCAAAACGATAAACGACTACCTGACATTCAGAAGACATCTTAAGGCAGCCCTGTTCAGGGAAGTTTTTAATGTATGATATTTTAGTGTTTTTTGGTTTCTATGGAAGCCGCCCAGAGTGGCTGGGGAAACCCAGCCAGATGGGCGGGGTACAAATAATAATAATAATAATAATAATAATAATAATAATAATAATAATAATAATAATATTGAATTTAGGGGAGCCAGCGGCCAAGCTGTTCTTTGGTTAGCTATCCGACCATCCCTTTATGCTATGCTCACCACTATCACTCGCCAGTCCCACGTCAGGTAAGTAGGAAGAAGACTACCCAAAATGGTCAAAGGCCTGGAAACGATGTCTTATGAGGAACGGCTAAGGGAGCTGGGCATGTTTAGCCTGGAGAAAAGGAGGTTAAGTGGTGATATGATAGCCATGTTCAAATATATAAAAGGATGTCATATAGAGGAGGGGAAAAGGTTGTTTTCTGCTGCTCCAGAGAAGCGGACACGGAGCAATGGATCCAAACTACAAGAAGATTCCACCGAAACATTAGGAAGAACTTCCTGACAGTAAGAGCTGTTCAACAGTGGAATTTGCTGCCAAGGAGTGTGGTGGAGTCTCCTTCTTTGGAGGTCTTTAAGCAGAGGCTTGACAACCATATGTCAGGAGTGCTCTGATGGTGTTTCCTGCTTGGCAGGGGGTTGGACTCGATGGCCCTTGTGGTCTATTCCAACTCTATGATTCTATGATTCTATGATTCTACCCTTGGAAGAATCATTTTGCTTCTCTTATTTTTCTCTGGACCATTCATCCCTCCAGCCACTTTCCCCTCTCCTCCATTTCTCTCTGATAAATCCTTTGTTCTTTCTGTGTTCCCAAGAAGCACCAGTTAGCTCATTCGGTTAGAGCAGGCTTCCTCAAACTCGCCCCTTCCAGATGTTTTGAGACTACAATTCCCATCATCCCTGACCACTGGTCCTGCTAGCTAGGGATCATGGGAGTTGTAGGCCAAAAACATCTGGAGGGCCAAGTTTGAGGAAGCCTGGGTTAGAGCATGGTGCACATCCAGGTTGCAGGTTTGATCCAGGAGCTTTCATTTCACCCCACTTATGGACTCCAGGTCCCTCTGAGTTTCCTATTGTGGAAGTCATTTGGTGTGATGTTCCCTCTGTCAGGACTCTCTGTTCACTCCAGATAGCACCCACCACCTTCTCCTCCTTTGCTTATTCTCACCCCTCACATTATGGAAGCCATGGTTTCAATTATAGCCTCACTGCCTTTCAGCCCTGCCTCCACAGTTGTGACTGCTGCCACTTCAGCTGTGGAGCAGTGCTCTACTCACGCTAGGATGGTAGTCCTCCACCCAACTGAGGCTGGCAGTGACAGCAGAGCTGGTTTCTGGGCTACTCCACTCCCATGGCAGCATGCCATGTGGTTGAGGATTCAGTGTGCATGTGCTGGTGATGCAAGTTTTCAAACAGACCACCACCACCATCATCACTAGCATTTGACAGGTAAACAATGGGCTGTGAGATGTTTAAGAGCAAAGCTACCCAAGCAAGCAGATGTGTTATGGATATGGTCTGAGAAGGCCCATACAGACTTCAATATATGACACACCACTTCTAGGGACGCAGGTGGCGCTGTGCTCTAAACCACTAAGCCTCCGTGACTTGCCAATCAGATGGTCGGTGGTTCGAATCCCCACGACGGGGTGAGTTCCCATTGCTCTGTCCCAGCTCCTGCCAACCTAGCACTTCGAAAGCACACCAGTGCAAGTAGATAAATAGGTACTGCTGTGGCGGGAAGGTAAACAGTGTTTCCATGCGCTCTGGTTTCCGTCACGGTGTTCCGTTGTGCTAGAAGCAGTTTAGTCATGCTGGCCACATGACCCGGAAAGCTGTCTGTGGACAAACGCTGGCTCCCTCAGCCTGAAAGTGATATGAGTGCCGCAACCCCATAGTCACCTTTGACTGGACTTAACCATCCAGGGGTCCTTTATCTTTTCTTTTACACTATTTCTAGAGTTACACTGGAATATGCTCCACCAACATCTATGGTCATGGCCCACTCTTCACTAGTAGTGGCCCACTGATTGACACACTACCCCCTTGATTATCCATCATTTTTCTAACAATTGCATCAGGGAGAATGCAGAGCCACACTCAGTGGCCTCCACTTTGCTATTATCCACAGATTGGCATGGGAGGGAGAAGTCAAGAGCCTGCTGTTTGTCTGTAGAATACTCAAGTCATTTGGACCCCAGCACGGTCCAAGTTCCAAGTTGCATGGGGAGCCTAAGTGTATACAGCGGGCTCCCTTTGTTATTTTTCAATACACAAGGAATGGGGGCAGCAATAATACAATGGTGTGACTGTCAGCCACAGCCTCATTCGTCTTCCCCTCACATGATGCTAATCACATGAGCCAATACTGCCGAAATAAATAATAGTCACATCCTTAAAAGTAATTGTATATACATCAACATCCATACTGCATTTTCTTTTCTTCCTAAAAAAAGTTAATAATGGAGGTTATGACCCATAAAATGGGTCTCATTTGTACGCAGCACCAATTATTTTTGCTAGTGCTTAAAGTTTTATGTAATCATTTCTGTCCAGGAGGGGGTACTGGTTTACACAATTTATCAAGAATATCTTTTTGTAAGTTATGTGGTCCTCACCAGTCATGTCCGAAACTGAAGAGATTTTAGAAGCAACTTATGCTATGACATTGGAGATGGAGTGGGCTGTTGCCTGTTAAAACACACACACACACACCAGAATTCTAGGAGGCAGGCCCACCCCCCAGGGCACATCCAGAGCATGATTCTGGTTACTATAAATCATTTTTCATTAAATGGCCTGAATCAGAATCCAAGCATTAAATAAAGGCTGCAACCCTATGCACAATTACTTGGGAGGAGGCCCTACTGAACTCAGTGGGACTTACTTCTGAATAAACATTCTCAGCACTGTAGTGTATATGAATGAAACAGAATATTTTAGTTAGTCACCAATTAAATTACACAAATGCTTTTCTAGAACACACATGCTTTTGGGACATATACACCAATAGTCTGCCTTTGTCCTTATTTGTCTGGAAATTTACCTGGTCTAAAATAGCAAGAAACTGGAAAATAATAGCTTCGAAGAAAACAAAATCTGAGGTGTCCCCTTTTATCAACTCAGAGAGCTTCAGTTTTTGACATATCTAATAACAGTTTGACTTCAGAATGATTTATGATGGCTCTTCAGTCTTTAACTGCCCCTTTTCTTTAGCGCATGACTAACCTGGACAGGAGAAGCAAAGCCAAGTGCTCTTTGTATTTTGCAGAATGTTCCTGGGTTTTTTCTTCTTCTTCCTTGGGTCCAATTAGTTGCCTCCGTCTATTCCCCTCTCCATTGCTGGGGGAATTCATGAAATGCAATGGCTCTTAATATAATGAAACATAGTGAGGCTTTTATAGCTGAAGCTATTGTTTGTTTGCATCCAGCACAAACTCCTTATGAGGAATATCTCCAAAATAAAGCAGGAACCTAAGCCAGGAGGGAGTGATGCATAGAGGTGCAAAGCACAGAGATGTTTTCAGGATGGTGGGGAAATTGTTGGGTTTTTAATCATGGGCTAATCAAGTTTGAAATCCCTGTGACAAATGCACTCAAAATTCGGAGAGGGCCAGAGGCTACTAGGCAGAGCAATCCAAACCCCCAATCCACCATGATGGATTTGGATCTGTTCCTTTGCCCAGTCTTGTTTTCATCTGGTGACATCTGTCAGCAGGGAGGCCACCCAGAGAAGAGAACTCCAATGCACCCATCGAAATGGTAGGGAGCCCCTCAAGGGTAGGAAGAATGTGGAGCTGGACTAGCACAGGACATTGCCTCTGAATTTGGAGAGACCATAGAGTTACCAGCTCCCTAAAGCTGCCTCCCCTAACCTGGTGCTTTCCAGGTGTTTTGGACTATAGTTCCCATCAGCCCCAGCCAGTCAGGGGTGTTCAGAGTTGTAGTCTGAAACAACTCGCAGGGAAAGCTGTCCTCAGGTATTAACAGATAACCTGATTACTATGCACTTGGCTACAACATTTAAAAGCCAAGCATTTGAATTTCTAGATGATGAGCTTTATTTCCATCCCTAAATTCGCACATTAAAGATGAGAGCACTCGCTCTGCTGGAATATATGAATTAATAGCCACAATAAGAAAGAAAACATTTCGCACCACCCCCAGTTGCCGTGCTTCTGTCATTACGTCCTGAAGCTAATTTCTAATTTCCTCAGAATCCAGCCGGAACAAAGAGACACGGCTAAAGTGCAAGTAGTAATGCCGCCATTCAATTCCGCAGGGCTTTAGATATTAATGTAAACAGGTTAATCTGGCTAAAGCCAGATTAGTTTTGCAAGACTAAGTTGCATCTGAGGCAATTAAATCCCATAGACTGCATTGTGACTAATGCGCGTGCCGATGTCCCTGTGGAAAGGAGCTAGCACATAATGCTAAGAGCAGGAAAGCTGACCTGGAAATGGCTTGGGAAATGAACGAGAACCAATATATAAAATAAACAGGATAGAAAGGGGGAGAAACTCTCAGGCAATTACTGTATGGCCTTGGGAGAGAAGGGAAATGGCGAGCTAATTTAACTCTGGTCTGCAAGCAAAATGCAGCCTAGCAATCATACAAGAGGGTCCATAAGCAGATCTGCACAACATGTGAATAACCAAACTAAAAACAGCCTCCCTGCAGCTCTATAAACCTCCTGTTCCGATTATCTACCTGGGACCATAACCTGGGGGTTGGAGGAAGGATCATATGAAACTGTGTTATGCAAAGTCATTTTAGTTCAGTATTTCCTGGGCTGGGCTGGTATGCATGTCACAGTAAAGACTCTCCTCCTGGAAGAGAGGGGAGTGGTTGTGGGCGGGAGCTGAGTTCCGCCTCCAGCAGGGGGCGTTAGCCCCCTGCCTCCCACTCACCTGGCTGGCGCCCACGCCCATCGGCAGGCACCCAACCAGGTGCCTTTGAGGGGGCATGTACAGCAGCCTAAATGCTGCGGCGCCAGCCCCTCCTCGGCCTCACTCCTCGTCGTCCCGTCGCAAGTCACCCACCCTCCACTCCCTTGAGCTCAGGGTCTTAGATTTCTTTGGCCTTGCTATGGACCTTAGGTTGGTCGCCCTGGTTGTCCAGGGGGGCTGGTAGGAATTTTTCCATTTGGCATTAGGCTTTTGGTTTTTTGCCTACCTTGTAGCAATTGTCACAACTCTCGTAGTATTGGTGGGAAGGTTAGGCAATGGAATAATGTGTTGTGGTGTGTCGAAGGGCTAGGTGTGGCCATCGCCTATGCCTTCAATTTTGGGGTATTCCGTTAAAGGAATCCGGCGGTCTGTATTCTGTCCGATGCCTGCTTGGCGGGAGGCCATGGCACGACCCTCGGTGACATCAGGGCAGAGCTTATAGTTGGATTAGCATCAACAGGCTCCACCTGCTGGTGAATAACCCCCCTTGTTTTAGACTCACCCCTCTCTGAGGGGGTGGAGTCAGCTGACGTAATCCAATGCCTAAGCCAATACCTTTTCACTTGCTGTAATCAATAAAGTTGTGGCCTTTTCTTGCCCATTAACCTTATATCACGTGTCCTTGTGTATTCATTCCACTTCGCGGGGATCGGGTCCTCAAACCACAAGCCATGATTAATGGCTTTCCATAAATGAGCAGAATGCTCTGGCTTTGCTCCCCCTCCCCTAGTGACATACCCTCCAAGATTTATCCAGTGAAAACAGGGATGTCCTATTCCACAACAACAACAACAACAACAACAACAACTCTATTATTTTTACCACACCCTTCTGACTGGGTTGCCCCAGTCACTCTGGGTGGCTTCCAACAGATATAAAATCATAATAAAACATCAAACATTTTAAAACTTCCTTATATGGGGCTGCCTTCAGATGTCTTCTAAAGGTTGCATGGTTACTTATCTCCTTGGCTTGGTGGGGTTACATAACTCCATACCCTCCAACATTTCTGTAATGAAAATAGGAATGTCCTAAGGAAAAGCAAGAGATTCTGGGATCAAATCAGAAACTGGGGCAGTTTCTGTAAATCTGGGACTGTCCCAGGAAAACAGGGACACTTGGAGAGTCTGCAGTGAGTGTAAGAAGCCATAGGCTGCAATAGATAAATAGTTAGATGGTAGAGGTGGCGCTGTGGTCTAAACCACCGAGCCTAGGGCTTGCCGATCGGAAGGTCAGCAGTTCGGAAACCCGCGGTGGGGTGAGCTCTCGTTGCTTGGTCCTAGCTCCTGCCAACCTAGCAGTTCTAAAGCATGTCAAAGTGCAAGTAGATAAATAGGTACCGCTCCGGCAGGAAGGTAAACGGTATTTCCGTGTGCTGTTCTGGTTTCACCAGAAGTGGCTTAGTCATGCTGTCCACATGACCTGGAAGCTGTCTGCGGACAAACGCCAGCTCCCTTGGCCAGTAAAGCGAGATGAGCGCCGCAACCCCAGGGCCGTTCACGACTGGACTTAACTGTCAGGGATCCTTTACCTTTTTAGAGCTAGGTAGGCCAACTAGACCACAGCAAGTCACAAGCTGCTTGGGCCTGATTACCTATTCTATTTACTGATCGGCAGAGTTTCAATGTCCTTAATTTTCCTTTCTTCTCTTGTTCCACTACTTTGGATTCTGATCATCCTTTCACCTCCTTTTAAAGCAGGGAAAAGGAAAAAAAGAACAGGGGGCATAGAATCATTCTGTTCAAGGCAAAATCATAGCATTCCTCAAGTCACCTGGTTCTGCCACTGTATTAATCATCTTGCAGGAAGGTTATTCAGGGGTCTATCTCAAAACACGCACAACTCCTCAAGCCCAGCTCACCCAAGGAGCAGAAATCCCAAGGTTACTGCAGGTCTTTGATCTCCTGCCATATGGCAGCCCTTAATGTGGGCTTATGCTCCACAAAAGACAGGATTAGCTTTAGAGAATGAGGATTCAGACAGGCACATTCAGGCCAGCTTCAATCCTTGCCTATGTAACATGACTCCTGGCAAGTGCCTGCGTCAACATCCTAGAAACACCGGTATAAAGGAAAAGGAGGCAATATAGACTAATGCTTGAAATTGCAAGGATATGCTCCCATTTCGCTACTCGCCACATGAATGTAATCAAGCCAGTTATGTGAACTATTTATGTACAGTAGACATAGCATGTAATTTTATAAAAATGCTAATGCACTGAAACAGCAGCAGAAAGCCATGAGAGGCACACTACTAAGCAAGATAAATAATACACAATATACACAATGGAAATCCAGCTTGGTAGTGCTAAGAAACCTAGATAAAACCCCTCAGGTTTTGGTTCAGTTCTCTTCTTCAGTGACTTGCAAATGGTGGTCCTTGTACATGCAGATCTGGAACTGCACTGCTGCCTTAGAAACTCTGGTTTCTCTCTCCTTTGCAAGTTGGGCAAAGTCATGGACTCCCAGTTATGCACAGGAGGGGGGGGACTCCTCACTCCTGGTCCATTTATCTTTGTCTTGATCCCCCCCTTTACCTGCACCTAGGGAACAATCCCATACACAAGATAGAATCTGTCTTAAAACAAGCCAATGAAAGTTAAAGTGATGCTAAGTTACACCAGAGCCAAACTTGGTTCAGCAGTGGGAATACTTCTGGCCTCTAAAACTGAATTACACCACCTTTCCTGCTAGTTTAACTTCTGCCAGCTTGATAGGTCATGTGACTGAGTCGAACAGGGTTAGGAACCAGCCTCAGGGCCCCACCATACCACACCCATTTCTCGGGGCTTATACCAGTTTAGAACCCAACTAGCCTTGTCCCAGTTGGCTGGGTCCTGGCTGAGCCAGGATGAGGGGGGCAAACTGGCTGGTGTATTTCTGGCTGAGTCGAGGAACCTTGTGGCTGAGCCAAAGATCTGTTGAAGCCTAACCCTCTAATGCTGGTGGATCTTGTTATAGGATTGCTCCCTTAATGTGTGAAAGAGCTTTCCCTCCTTTAAACTAGGTTTCCCTGCTTTTGACAATCAGTGTAATTCAAACACCTGATTTCCCCATTTTTTTAAATGAAACTTAGGATGAGAATGGAATGTCTTAGGATTCCGGTAATAAAGCCACATGGCAAAATTATTCATGGGGTCCTGCTAATAAAAATGCAAGTAGCATGAGCATGAATGAATGACCAGGTGGCTAATGTTCAGGTGGTTGGGAGACTGGGTGTTAGCACACTGAGCTTGAATATTAAACATAATACAATAGTTTACTATACTTTGACAGGAGTGGGGAAATGGATCCAGCAGGTGGGCCAGCTCCTGATCTCCTCCAGCCCCCATGGGCCATTATGATAAGTGTCACCATGACATCAGCTGCAGCAAATTCCTTTGCCTGCACAGCATAAAACCAAATTGGGGAAGGAAGGGCTCAAAGGTTTGTAGTGTCTGCTGGACAGTTGAATGGTAGCATCTACAATCCTGTTTCCTTTCTGTAGGTGGTTTGAATTCAAATCATGTGGGCAAGGCTTTGGTGTTGGCAGATGCTGGCAGGTGATACCTACCCAACCATAGCTGACAGGTGACACCTGCAAACCACTCTTTCGACCAGAAGCCACATTTTTACCTGCCTCAAACCTGGTGTCATATATGCAACATCAGGTATAGGGCAGGTAGGCATGGCTTGGGGAAAATGCTATTGGGACCAAATTATAACCCCCGCCGGGCTGAATTTGACCCATGGTTCAGAGGCTTTCCATCACTGCTCTCTGATCTGGGACCATGTTCAAGGGATGGGCCTCCCTCACAACAGCCTCCCTCACAACAGCATAATAATAATAATAATAATAATAATAATAATAATAATTATAATAATTTATTTGTACCCTGCCCATCTGGTTGGATTTCCCCAGCCACTCTGGGCGGCTTCCACAAAGACCAAAAATACACTAAGATGTCACACATTAAAAACTTCCCCGAACAGGGCTGCCTTAAGATGTCTTCTGAATGTCAGGTAGTTGTTTATCTCTTTGACATCTGATGGGAGGGCGTTCCACAGGGCGGGTGCCACTACCGAGAAGGCCCTCTGCCTGGTTCTCTGTAACTTGGCTTCTCGCAGCGAGGAAACTGCCAGAAGGCCCTCAGCGCTGGACCTCAGCATCCGGGCAGAATGATGGGGGTGGAGACGCTCCTTCAGGTATACTGGGCCGAGGCCGTTTAGGGCTTTAAAGGTCAACACCAACACTTTGAATTGTGCTCAGAAACGTACTGGGAGCCAATGTAGGTCTTTCAAGACCGGTGTTATGTGATCTTGGTGGCCACTCCCAGTCACCAGTCTAGCTGCCGCATTCTGGATTAGTTGTAGTTTCTGGGTCACCTTCAAAGGTAGCCCCATGTAGAGTGCATTGCAGTAGTCCAAGCGGGAGATAACTAGAGCATGCACCACTCTGGCAAGACAGTCTGCAGGCAGGTAGGGTCTCAGCCTGCATACCAGATGGAGCTGGTAGACAGTTGCCCTGGATACAGAATTGACCTGTGCCTCCATGGACAGCTGTGAGTCCAAAATGACTCCTAGGCTGCGCACCTGGTCCTTCAGGGGCACAGTTACCCCAATCAGGACCAGGGAGTCCTCTACACTAGCCCGCCCCCGTCCCCCCAAACAGTACTTCTGACTTGTCAGGATTCAACCTCACTACATTAGCCACCATCCATCCTCCAACTGCCTCCAGGCACTCACACAGGACCTTTACTGCCTTCACTGGTTTAAAGCAAAGACTCTCCTCCCTGCAAGAGAGGGGAGTGGTTGTGGGCGGAAGCCCGAGCCCCGCCCCTAGCAGGGGGCATTAGCCCCCTGCCTTCACCTCACCTGGCTGGCGCCCACGCCCCTCAGCAATGGTCAATGATTTCATTGACTGACTCATAAGTGAGAAATGGTATTTTATTTCCCAATGTTCCTTTAAGACATTCTATGGACCAATCTAGTGCTATCTCCTCCATATTGCTTAATTGGAAGAAATTCCAGCAATGGCAGCCTTTCTCCATAACTGCATAGGTGACACTTACCCTCATAGGTTGGCAGTTTGGCAGTGCAGAGTTGGGGAGCAACTGAATGATATCTTGACCCCTATAAACATACATTTATAACTAATCCCAAACACCAGCACTTGAAGCCACTCCCCCTGCACCTCAGAAGTGTTTGCTTTTTTCTATAGAAAAAAGGGGCATTAAAAATGGCTGGAACAGGTTCTCCAGATTTTCTTCCCCTTTAAAGACGAGGAACCTGACCCAACTATGGCTTCCAAATTCCATAGCATATTTTAATGATATATATGATGCAGATATGGACAGTCTCATAGGCAATAACTTTCTTTTATCTATAACAGGGACTATAAATTGAGAAGAAACTATTTCCTCAGTTCAGCTGGCAAACAAAAACAAAATTGCAATTGACCCATCTGGCGAATGAGATTTTTGAGTGCACAGCAAATGATTTGATAGAAACTGTCTAGGAAGACAGAGCAGAGATAGTATTTGCTTTGGTGTCTAACACAATAGCAGGCAAGCGCCAGTTTCTGTCTCAAGATTTACTCATTTAAAGTCCATCCATTCCTGGTACTTTGGAGGAGCCTGAGTAATAGCTAGGACATGCTGACGCATAAGTAAGAGGTTTCAAAATAACATCTAAGAGCATGGAGTTTGATATTAAGTGATCAACAATGTTGGTTACCTTTAATTCAAACTGTGGACAACCTTCTGAGCACAAAGAGCAAAAGCAGCCATGTGTTAAAACATGTCAAACAAAATGAGATCCCACAGATGGTACACAACACCAGTGCAGTTAGGGGAAATGTACAAAACTAGCTCAAATATATGTTGGAAATGTAAGGAAAAGGAGGGGACATTTTATCATATGTGGTGGAATTGTAAGGTAATTTTAAAAAAATTGGGAAATGATATACAATGAATTGAAGAAAATGTTCCATTTAACATTTGTTTAAAAACCTGAAGCATTTTTATTAGGGATTGTAGGGAAAGATCTGCCAAAAAAGCTGAAAAACATCTTCATGTATGTGACAACGGCCGCAAGAGTTTTAATAGCACAAGGATGGAAGACTGAAGAAACCCCAACTAAAGAATCATGGCAAGAAAAATTGATGGACTATGCAGAACTGGCAAAACTGACATACAAGCTACGGGACAAGGATAACTGTGACTTTAAAGATGAATGGGAACCCTTTACAAAGTATCTGAAGATGCAACAAAGCGAACTGGACTCCTTGGCTGGTTTTTGAATAAACATTCACAAACCTTTTATTGATAATAATCAGCTAAATAGCTTGAAGATCTATACAACTGTTTAACATGCAGAAAACAGCATTTTTAGAGAAATCAAAGACTGGAACTGAGGGAAGTCAGGGGGTGGAGGGTGGGTTCTGTGGGGGGAGGGAGGGGGAGGGAGGAAAAATGGGGGGGGGGAAATAAGGATGATATGTTTCTGGATAATATGTTTTGTTTCAATTTTGAATAAAAAGGTTATTTAAAAAGACAAAAAACAAAACGAGATCCCTTTCTCTCCCAGAATTATCTGTGTACTTGGCCCTGATCTGCATATTTGCTTTCAGCAGTTAGTTCTCTTGTTAATAAGCTCCCAGATGAAGATGAGGGTTGTTTGTCCCTCCTTTCTTTCAAATGGAGATCCAAGAGCTTGTTTGTTTTTCAGGAGATCTTTTGCTGTGGATTCCGGATTGCCAGTTGCTATTTTATTGCTGTCTTAGTGCCTATTGTTTTAATTTTTGACTCCTTTCAATATCCTGAAGTACTGGAACACAGGAAGCTGCCTTAAACCATGTCAAAATCTTTGTGCATCTAATGGAATATTGCATATTCTGACTGGCAGTGGCAAGCCTTGTTTGCTGCTTCTTCTTAGTGGGAGATATGTTGAGAATTCCGTTCCACCTTAAGAAACAGAGATGTGGAATTGTTGTGTGTCACATGTCTGTTTACATTCCAGCACAGCTTTTGCTCTTCCCTGTTCTCTCTGAGACGACATGAGAGAGACAACATGTTTCTTTGTCTTGATTTATGATAATAAATCTGTAGTTATAGTATGACTTCACAAGCCTCACGCCTATTCTGTGTGTGCAGTACACTCTGCTAATAGCATGCCCTGGCTTTTTCATATATTTATGTTGTGAACTGCCATGTGATCTTCAGATAAAAGGCGGTATACCAATTTTAACAACAACTCACTTGCACTTGAGGTTTTGGCTTCAGGTGTTTTGGATAAAATGTTGGTGGCAACTCTAATGTCAGTAAGACAAAGAAAAGAAAACTGTTTGGACTAGAACAGTGACTTGCATCTGTGTCAAGGAACTGACATCGGAGCTAGAGGCGGAGGGAAGGCTCTCAAATGATGCTGGAGAAGGGCCCAGCAGGGAGAGAGGCAGCCCAGCAGAGGGGGAAGCAAATCAGCGCAACACCAGGGATAAAGGGGGGCAGATGGGGGAATCGGCGAGAGGGCTCCAGGACTCTTCACTGGACACCAGCGGGGAGAGCACAGGTCCTCCGCTACCCACGCCCTCCCTGCGCAGAAGACTTCTGCGCAGGGAGAGTAGGAGGAGACTGGGCGTCAAACAACTTTTATGTTGGAAAAGGTTTAAGAAACGCCCACTGACGGATTCTGCTAGCGACTGAGGCAGCCACGAAGAGAAGGGCTGTCCAGACAGAAAGGTTTAACAAGGCAATTTGGCCTGGAGAGGCGGCAGCTTACGCACGAGCAACCCCATACTCATTACAATCTGCATCCTTGGAATCATTTCTGGACTCAACTTCTGAGGAACTTTTTTGCTTCTGCTTTCGAACCCATGTGAATTGAAGAGGGTTGTGTGGTGCATTCTCTATCCCATCCTATCTTTGGAGCCCTACAATATTCTTGAACCTGTCCTAGTATGCACCCAGCACCCTGCTATAATGTATGGCAGGCTTCCTCAACCTCGGCCCTCCAGATGTTTCGAGAGTACAATTCCCAGCATCCCTGACCACTGGTCCTGCTAGCTAGGGATCATGGGAGTTGTAGGCCAAAAACATCTGGAGGGCCGAGGTTGAGGAAGCCTGATGTAGGGCAATGTTAGGAGCGCTAGACACAAAGCTGACTTTCAGGGAAGCCAGTCCACCATTTCTGAACAACCCTGGAATTTGGATGAACGTAGTCTGAAAACCACTGAGCTGGGACAAGCGAGCATCCACTGAGAAAGAAAAAAAGTACGATCAGCAAAATGCCTAAAAATGCAGTGTGCTAGCAACTGGCAGCTCTGAGGGCTGAATTCTTTCCATTTAACAGGCAGTGAGAGCTCTGATATCAGTTGCAGAGCAAAAGAGCATACGTTTGTGGGGAAAATAAATGGGTCAGCAACCCAGTATTACCACAGGCTGCTCATGCAGATGTTCTTGATTTGAGCCACTTTAGACACACTGATAAACCAGCTGTTTCCTTTTGTTTTTGCTTTTGCTTCCACAGGCAAATATGGAGAGTCAGTGACTTGTTCTACTTATCCTCTCCCTATGCATAAAGCAGCACTAATACCATTGGATAATACTGCAGCAAGAGGAAGCTCAGAGAAATTCTCCAATGGCAAAACAGCAATGCAGCCAGCAAAATCCCATGGTTAAGATTATTTGGGTCTCCGTTGGACCCAAAGTGAAGAAAGCCAGCTTAATATAGGGATTTTGCAATGCTCAACAACATGCGGATTCACACAATGGCACAGAGAAAAGAACTGAGTACACAGAGGAATGAAAATTACTATTATTAATGCAGCTGGACTGCTGACTGAACAAGTACAATATAGAGACTTCTTTGGAATATAATAATAATATAAAGTAAAAAAAAAGCACTTGAAACAGTGTCAAGGAATGTTTTAAAATAACCATAACGATTACAAGCACCATTTAAGATGTGTGTATGCCAAACTAAACTAAATCCCCCCAAAGCAATCTATCTTAAGAATATTTGTCATGATTTCTTGTTGCACTTCATAATGACTGTAGTAATAGTGAAAGTCATGCTTCCCCACCTTTCAGGTGATAGGATTTGCAGTTTTGGCATACCTACTAGCGTACAGGGTCATTTAATGTTGTTGATAACAAAATTCACTCAGTTCGCAGAGCCAGTAAATACAAGCATTCCTGTGGAACACTCACATGTACTCTGAAACTCGACGTGGGACAAAGTATAGGATGGGTCTTCCTTGCCATCTCTAAATGAGGCTGCTATTTTACAACAATATACAATTCAAATCCATTACATAGTTAAAATATCCCCAAAACACCAACCCAAACTAACTTTTTTTAAACCAACTTCACAGAACAACTTCACAGAAAAATGGCTTGGTGAGACTACATATTTTTGCCTCCATTGTGTGGAATGACACAATTTCCAGTGAGAAAAGAACAGGGGCCAAGCAGGTGCTTAAAAATAAAAAATAATAATAATGATAATATAGGTTTCCCCAGCCACTCTGAGAGGCTCCCAACAGAATATTAAAAACACAATAAAACATCAAATATTAAAAACTTCACTGTCTTCTAAAAGTCAGATAGTTGTTTATTTCCTTGACATCTGGTGGGAGGGCGTTCCACAGGGCGGGCGCCACCACCAAGAAGGCCCTCTACCTGGTACGCTGTAACCTCACTTCTTGCAGTGAGGGAACTGTCAGAAGGCCCTCGGAGATGGACCTAAGTGTCCGGGCTGAACGATGGGGGTGGAGACACTCCCCTGCCCCCACTTGCCACTGCTCCCTGTCTTTGTTCCTCTCCCAGCTGTTTTCCCACCAGTTCAGATTTCAGGCCCATGTTTGTGCTGATGGAAATCTATGACCAAAGCAATGGGGTGAGCAGTTGGGGAATGAGGCAATAGCTGAGGGAAAGATTAGTTGCACCCCCACCCCATTGCTTCACCAGTGAAAACCACTTCCTTCCAGCATCTGGGCTTTGAAGATATCTGGCAGAGGTAGAACATGTATGAGGCAGCTTCAAAGCTGTGGTGCTGTACTCCAGAAAGCTCTAGAATTAATATCTCACAGACAGGGGCACAGCAGCAGGGTTCTACATCTTTTTGCAGAACTCACCACTGCACCTGCCACTTCCACCGTCACCTGCCCTCTCTCACTGTAGTAAGGATTGGGCTTCCCTACAAAGTTCACCCTTCTCCAGTAATCACACATTTCAGTTCTCAACAGCCAGTAGCTTATTCTCCTCAACAGCTACTGCACTGTAGGAGAGGAGAGGAAGCATATGAGGCATATGTTCCTCTTTCTTAGGGTCACTGATCACTTGTCTACCCACTGAAACATGCAGATGGCGAGGAAGCTACCACTGCCTATGCCCAGTGGCCTAGCGTGAGGAGCTGGGTGGCAGGAAAACAGATGGAGTAGGCCTGCACATTCAATTGCCTAAGGACATCTGCATCACTAAGGAGATTGCAGCTGCAGAGATAAGAAAATAAGAGTCATTCTGTTAGCTGGAGAGGTCACTTCCTGGTTTGAATGGAGAAGCAGCTTTCAATGGAGCCCAGCGATGGAAGTGCACAGCTGTATTGAGGCAGCACCAGGTGTTGAAATTTTGCACCCCTAACCATTGTGTGTCCCGGGCAACCCTGTGCCCCCCCCCATGCTACTGCTTGTGCTTAAAGTGTTATGAAACTTGCCTTTGAAGAACAGGAGGGTTGTTAAGATGTTCAAATTAGGGTTCATCCTAATTAGCACTCCCTGCTGCTTTCCCCTGGGGAAAGCCAAACTTTAATGCTCAACCGGAGCAAATGTCAATGGGGTTTTCTTCAGATTCATGTTTGCCCTGATTTAAAGCTAAAGAGCAGGTTTCCCCCAGGAAACGAGTAGGGCAAGGGGGAAAACTGCTTGGGCTCATTCCTAGAAAACACAGTTCAGGACCTGTGCTTCCTCAATACAGGAGAAGTATGGACGAGCCCTTTGTAAATATCTCCAGCCAGGACTGTTTGACAAATCTTTTGTTATATAAGCTAAGGGCACTGTGTTGTCATAGAAACTAAATAGCTGGAGACACTTCTGGAAGATGGAGGACCTGTATGACAAAAGAGGGATATGCAGTTCTCCTTGGCATTCCAGGCTGGAGGTGATATCATATATGTGTGAAAAGGAGCAAAAGAATGGCAGTAAAGTGTCCAATCCGGCCCACGGTGGTCGGTTTTTAATCCTAAAAAAAGGCCAACAACTTCAATCCTAAAAAAAAGTCAACAACTTTACTTCGGCCCTTTGGTCGGCCCTCACGGCCCTTCACTTCATCAAATCTGGCCCTCTTTGAAAAAAGTTTGGACACCACTGACTTATAAGAATGTGAGGTGAAGCATTTGTGGGTTTACAGGAAGCTTTGTGAAGAAATAATATTAGAAACACTGTAAAAAAGGGAACAAGGGAATAGGTTTATTTAAAACAAAAGGCAATGTTAAATTTAGAATTGTGGGTAGAAGATTAGAAAACGGAAGATTCGCAGATGAGCTGAAGGAAGTCAAAATTATGTATCTGTGACAATATTGAAAATGTATGTTTAAATTTTGTATTGGAAATTGAATAAAAATAATTTAAAAGAAAAGAAAAGAATGTAAGGTGAAGCAAATTTCAGCCCATCACATGAGCTTTGGGACTTCTGTTGGAATTAAGCTGTATTTAGACATGTGTTCATCTCTCTGTGTGCATGTGTAAACCATGTATCACAAAAAACGCCATTAAGCCTCCAGAGAGTTACAATGAAACTACCCCAGATATACACCCCTGGAATTTCCACTGCTTGGTGAATGGGGGCATTTCCCAAGGTTGCTCCAAATCCTGCTCACACATGCAAAATAAGCCACAGATAGATTGAATCTCCTCTGCAGGAGGAGATTCTGAAAATTTCTTTTTTCAGAAAATGAGGTATCTGAATACATCTAAATGAAGAGGAGGGGGATGTCAGAATTATCACCTCCTCACCTGAGATCACACTTAGATTAGGAAGAATTTAAACTCCCTCCATTGCACACACCAGTAATTGTACAGAAGTTAAGACTGATTCCACAAAAAGAGCCACAGATACATAGGCAGAAATGAAGAAGCTATGACCTTCCAGATTATGTTGAGCAGTGGCGTAGCGTGGGGGGTGCAGGGGGGGCCGGCCGCACCGGGCGCAACATCTGGGGTTAGGGCAAATCCACAGGTTAGGGGGCGCAAATCCACGGGTTAGGGGGCGCAAATTACTTGCCTTGCCCCGGGTGCTGACAACCCACGCTACGCCACTGATGTTGACCTACACCTCCTATCATCCATGATCACTGACCGTGCCACCTGGGTCTAGAGGGGGTTGAAGTCCAACACTCCTGATTTAACCGGGCCTGGAAACTGGATGTCAATGGCACCCAGTGTAGCTGAGAAAAGAATGGTGTGCTCTCAGTCAAACAGAGCAACAGGCAAGGTATCTGAAATGTCTTCAAGCCCACAAAAACTTTGCCAGAGGAGAAAGAATCAAGTACATTCAAAAACCTGGAATAAAATGGCCCATGAGAAAACACACATTTGAGCGATCTTCTCTCTCCCTGAACAACTCAGTTTGCTGAGCGAGGAAAAACATCAGGCCATATGTCATTGACAGGAATATAATCACAGGGTATCAGGCAAACGCAAATGTAAGCAAATAGGGGGGGAATGAATATTAAACATGAATATTTACATAATTATATCTATTAAATTGACAACGTACGAACATACGAATTGCCTTGCTGAATTAGATCAAAGATTTGTCTAGCCCGTCATTCTGTCTCCAGGAAAGGTCCCTGGGAAGCTCATAAGCAGGCAGCCGTCATCGGCTTGTTCCCAGCATTCAGTAATCAGAGGAATGCAGAATCTGAGCTTGAAGGTTTCGCCACGATTAGCTGTCACAGAAACAGCCATCAACAGGTCTATCCTTGATGAATTCGGATGATCCAACATTTGATCCTGACTCAAAATATTTACCTAGCTAGAAATCTGGAGGGGCAAAAGTGCCCTCTAAAATTAAATGAAGCAGAGCCTTCCGTCACTGAAGCGCCTCATTCACAGTTCCTGCCTTGACTAATTGGCCAAGCGACTTCGCAGGTTGCCAAAGCCCCACAGCGGAAGGCTCCTGGGGGAATGGAGAACTGCCCTGGGCCAGGAAGCCAAGGCAGCTGTTGTGGGCTGCACAGCCTAAGGCTCACCATTGCCGTCTGCCTGCTGATGCTTCTACCTGGCTGGGTATTTTCAGATTCATAAGGTAAAGGACCCCTGGATGGTTAAGTACAGTCAAAGGTGACTATGGGGTTGCAGCACTCATCTCACTTTCAGGCCAAGAGAGCCGGCGTTCGTCCACAGACAAATTTCCAGGCCATGTGGCCAGCATGACTAAACCGCTTCTGGCGCAACGGAACACTGTGACTGAAACCAGAGCGCATGGAAACACTGTTACCTTCCAGGTGCAGCGGTACCAATTTATCTACTTGAACTGGTTTCCTTTGAACTGCTAGGTTGGCAGGAGCTGGGACAGAGCAACGGGAGCTCACCCAGTTGTGGGGACTCGAAGCACCGACCTTCTGATCAGCAAGCCCAAGATAAGGTTACCAGACTTCCCCGTTTCCCGAGATCAGTCCCCGGATTTACACATCTGTCCCCAAACAAAATCCATTGAAGTTGAAAAGTGTCCCTGGATTCATTGAAAAAATCTGGTAACCTTAGCCCAAGAGGCTCAGTGGTTTATACCACAGTGCCACCCGCGTCCCACTCATATATCTGATATGACCAGTGTGAAGTTGCTTCTGGAGATAAAGGTACAATTGTGAATATAAGGGCCCACCGTCGCCACTACCAAAAGATAGCTATGATGTGGTACAGGAACTCTGTTCAGGTTTTTTTCTTTGAGAATTAGATGAAAACCAGTTTCAGAGGTCCTGAATATAGCTACCAAGAAACATACTTTGCTCCTGATACTTCTGGTATTTAAATAATGTGATTGTCAGCTATCAGCCATGGTTATGCTGAAACTCCAATCCGGAGTTTGATGCAAACATTAAAATAATCCCTCTGGAGTATTTGCCTAAGGCCATTATAAGAAAACAGAGTAACATTCAGCATTCAGTGAAATCTATCAACTTTACGAGCCTGGGAAATATATTTTAAAAGGCATTAACACATTCTAAGGTTACGATAATAGTAACTTTGAAGAAAGATGGATTCCTCACATTAGAAGAATTAAGGATAAGAATGGATGCAGAAAAGTCTCAGTGGTGCTAATATTTGCAACACAGGAGTTTCATCAACAAACATCTAAAAGGGGGAAAGATAAACAAGGATTTAACAACATTTGAGAAGATTATCAAGCAGAGAAGAAAATTCCCAAAGGTGTCGTCTGCCATATGCTGGTTGCTGTTAAGTCTAAGGAAGTAGTGTTGGTAGTGAGTTTAAAATTAGCTGGAAAGAATAATGCAGAGAAATATCTCAGGAGAACGGAAATGCATACTTAGAACAAATATACAATTATCGTCATGAATAAGTGTTAGAGAAAAGTATATTAACTATATTAATAGTTACTGTATCATTGCCATTTAATATGCAATGACTTGGAAAAATGTATCCATATCTTGAGACACATTATTGGAAATGTGCGTTTATGGGTGCTGATTTAATGCACACCTGCTGAGGGAGTTAAAACTTATTCAGAGATGATTATTCAGGTCTTTGCATATATACTCTCTCTTGATCAACTTCTAATTCTATGTGGATACACATAAAAGGATATTCAATCAGAACATGGAAAAACAGTAAGGAATTTGTTGAATGCTGCAATAAATTTGGTGGTCATAAAATAGTGAATATCTAAAATACCCTCAATTAAGGAATGGATAATGAGGATAATAATATATTGTAACAATGGTTAAGCTAATAGAGCTTGCTAGATTAAAATGAAGGAAGGTTGCAGAAGGAACAGTTTGAGAGGTCATGGTACCCATTTATGGTTTATATAGTACCCGTTTATATAGTAGTAATATAATCTATATTTTTTATCCTTTTTCACAGCTGACATGAGCAACATAAGGAATTTTAAAACTGAATGTAGGAATACATATTGTATTATGGTAAGTGAGCATGACTTAGGGCTATGTTTATACTTATGTGGTAAAATTATTAAATATATAACATATTGGATAACATGTGGGTGTATTATGAATGTTTTATAGGTTTCATGGCTGTCCCAACTGTAGCAGACATTACATTGTGTTTCAATATGGCCCTTTTTTGAGGAATCAGGGCAATGCCAGCTGCAGGATTTGGTGGGCTCTCAGATAAGCGATTTTCAGTGTGACCTTAACATGGCGGAGACATAATACTGTGTTGCCTACCTGAGTGCTCCATGAAAAAATAAAATAAAATTATCCATACTTACCTTTTGAACCACTCTTTCCAGGCAGAGGTCTGCACTTTACCATTCCGTATCTGAGTGGGTTTTCCTGAGCTTTCCCCACAAAAACTCACTCTTCAAAGCTGAATCAGAGCAAACGTCAGTTTGGGTTTTCCATGGATTGACATTTGCTCCAATGGAGCTTTAAAGAGCAAGTTTTCATGGGGAAAGCTATGGAGCAGAAAAATCGGGATATTAGGGCACTGAGCATTAAATCGCAGGCTGTGCCAGGAAAGTTAAATATGGATGAGGCTAGAGCTGTGTTGTTGAGAGTATTGGTGGGCCCTTGGTCCTGATGCCAAGACTGATCTTTACCAGTAGCTCCACTGGGCAAACAAATCTACAAGATGCAGCCCCAGCCACAATTGTCCTGCTTGCTAATGTAAATAGGAACATCTTTATTTCTTAAATCAGTCTTATTAAACCTTGACTCTCCAGATATTGTTGGACTACAGCTGCCATCAACCCCAGCGAGCTTAGTCAATGATCAGAAATGCTGGGAGTTCAGCAAGTCCACTTACAGTCAGGCAATGTTGCGTCCTGGCCATGGCCACATCTGCAATCCAGTGCCCTGCTGGGAAGGATTGCAACCTACCTGCAGATTGGCCAATTGCAAGCAGACTTAGGTGTGGGAGTCCCCTGGGGGCGGGCCCAACCAGCCAATAGATGTCACTTGGGTTCACTCCTGGCAGGATAAATTGAAGCCTGCCTAGCCCTCCTCTCCTGCTTGTCATCGGATCTCTCCCTTTTTTCATACGCTTTCGCTTTTGTGCTCAATCCTTTTTTAGACCTTCTTGACCGCCATATTTGGGGCCAGGCAGAACTTGGCACCAGCCATTTGGTTTTTGCCTGCCTCTTGGCAATTTTCACAACTTTGTGAGGTTAGGCATGGGGTAAGTCTTAGTCTTGGATGGAGGAGAGGTTGTAGCCCCTGCCTGCCCAATTTTGGTTAAGAGTATCCCGTTAAAGGGATCAATGAGGAGTTGCTTCTGTCCAAACACCCAGATGGGGACTAGGGCCATAGTTCTCCTCCAACGGGGACCCCTTAGGGCATTGGTGGCCAAACTTGGCCCTCCAGCTGTTTTTGCAACTCCCTTCATCCCTAGCTAACAGGACCAGTGCCCAGGGATGATGCGAACTGTAGTCCCAAAACAGCTGGAGGTCCAAGTTTGGCCACCACTGCCTTAGAGGTATCCCTATTTGATGTGGTTTAACTTTAGACACACTCCCAGCAGATGGGTTGGTGGGATGGAATAAATAGCTTTACCCAATGCCAATGTCAAACCATTCACATCTGTAATCAATAAAGTTGTGACCTATTTGAACCCAATTTAATGTTGCTGGCTTGTCTGGTTATTCATCACTTAGGGAGTGATGGGGTCACAGGGCTGTGGCACACAACTTCTGGGGACCCAACGTTAAGGAACCCTGTTTAGATCATCTGGTGATGCTTTCATATGTAGCCTCCTTTGGAGAGTTGACAGGGAGATGCTTAAGCGTCTATTCATCTCTCCACACTACACACTTCTCCAATCCAAATAATTGTCTCCAAAATATGTTTTCAAGTCTGGGCTTCATTATTTTATATAATGTGTAGCTTGCTTTCAGTGTTTACTCCTTATGTGAACAGCACCTTTGGAATTCACAAGTGCTACTATTACTTATTAGCTGCTTATTACTGCAACATATCAAAAGATCAGCAGGTTCTGTACTCTTCCAACATCTTTTATTCTCAGTTCAGAGAAACCCAGATGATTTTCTTTCTCAGCTGATGTTGCTGGAAGAGATTTCATGGGCAATCTCTGAAGAGCTGTTCTGCTCACTGCAACTAGCTGTTGTTTGACCCTGTTCACAGAACAGAGCTTTGGAGTATATGAAACATGATAAATTAATTACAGGCACTCAGAGAATCAGATCTTCCCTCTCCTTTGTGTGAGTTTCAGCATTGTCTCAGACAATGGTAGGGATGTCATCCATCATCTACGTTTCAGTGATTTTTTACCTCCCAGAGAAGCCATTAATAAATGTTCCAGCAGCGTAGGATTATGTCACTTCACACCATAGGTCTACAGAGGTATAATATAAAATTAAACACCTTAAGTGTTATTGGGCAATTTGATAGGATAACAGTACGACAACTTAAATCCTTTACAACAAATACTTGATCTTAAGGAATGCTGAGTGACATATTTTTAAAAGATGCTAAGTGCTAGTGCTGTTTATTTCCAGAGAAAATGCTGCTGTCATTAAGCATAATCAGGTACAAATGAATCTGAAATGTGCACAATGCTTTGTAATCATAAATCCTCACAGCACGCCAGCTATAAACAAACAGCAAGAAAAAGCTTCATTTCATACCAATCGCATGCAAAATGAGATGGCACTTCTGTGGGGGATCATTGCTATTTACAAATAAGTAGATCGCCTTAAGCTTATCTTTGAGATGACGGGTGGATTTCTATTTTCCCCATAGCGGGGATCTAGTGCAGGGTTAACTGTGTCCCACAAAATCTGGAAATGTCATGAGATGACTCAATTGTTGCTTGGGTCTTTACCTCTGTCCCATTATATTGTAAATAGTCCTGCTATTTTTGGATGAAGGGTGGTATAGAAATTAAATTAATTAATTAATTAATTAATTAATTAATTAATTATAAAAGTTTAAAAGCTCCTTATTAGTGTAGTGTAGCAGATAATCTCAGTAGTTTACATTCAGCCTTCTTTGATTTCACATCTCCATGCAAGTGGATGGCTAGCGTTCCTATAGGATCAAATCAAGCATCCCCTATAATCCTAAGCCACACTATACACAACCTCCACACAAACGATGCCATCATTTCTCCTACCGAGTCATTTGCACAACTAACAGCTGAGTAGTACAGTGATACCTTGGTTCTCAAATGCCTTGGTACTCAAACAACTTGGAATCCAAACACTGCAAACCTGGAAGTTAAGTGTTCTGGTTTGCGAACTTTCTTCGGAAGCGGAAAATACAGTGGTACCTCGGGTTACACAAGCTTCAGGTTACAGACACTTCAGATTACAGACTCCACTAACCCAGAAATAGTACTTTGGGTTAAGAACTTTGCTTCAGGATGAGAACAGAAATTGTGCTCCGGCGGCGTGGCGGCAGCGGGAGGCCCCATTAGCTAAAGTGGTGCTTCAGGTTAAGAACAGTTTCAGGTTAAGAACGGACCTCCGGAATGAATTAAGTTCTTAACCCAAGGTAGTCCATTTTGCGTTACTTTCTATGGGAAATTGCATCTTGGTTTTGGAATGCTTTGGTTTTGGAACAAACTTCTGGAATGGATTAAGTTTGAGAACCAAGGTACCACTGTATGTGCAAATGGTAAACTCAGCATGGGGATCCCTAGGATTAAAATCAACTTGCTTAGATAGAGCTCCAGTCTCAAATGATGTATTAGGTCCCGTTCGAACAAAGTAACAAGCCATTGTTTTCTGTTATTAAAACATGCAGTAACAACCCTCAGGCTTGAACACTCTAGTTTCTCTGAAAGGTGAAAGTTAAAGCTTCCTTCTGGTGCTCAAAACACACTTTAGTTTCCTGTTACATCGAAATACACAAAACTGGTTTATTTAAACCACAGTTTTTTATAACTAAGCAGGATCAAATTCTGGATACAAAACATAATTGTTTTGAAAATGCATGATAGTGTATTGCAGTATCATAGCAAATACTATATACAATTTTAACAGTCATGGATAATCTTAGGAACTGCAGTTTGTTAAAGGTGCTGGGAATTGTAGCTCTGTGAAGTCAGCTTCATTTTTTTTTTAAAAAAACTACAGTTCCCAGGATTCCTTTGGGGGAGCAATGACTGTCTATTTGTTTAAAATATATGATGTATATGTGACCTATGACTTGCTAGGGAAAAATAATTATTGCCTACCAAGGGCAGCCAGAATCTATGTGCCCCTTTAATATGCATCTTACCCTTGCTATATTGCACAAGGTCCTCTGCACTGTTGCCTGGCAATTAGCATCAGATACCTACCATCTTGCATCCATTTTAATTAGCAGAGCTAGAAGGTGGTTGTTGTTTTTTGCCTTTGTCCCTATTGAAATTCATTTTGTTAGTTTGGGCCCAGTTCTCCAATCTGTTGAGGTCATATTGAATCCCGATTCTGTCCTCTGTGGCATTAGCTACCCCTCCCAGTTTGGTGTCATCTGCAACTTTGATGAGCATCCCCTCAACTCTTTCATCCAAACATTCAGTGCCCTTTGGTTTAAACCTTTCAGAGCTAACAACTGGATTTCAAGCATTACTTTGAACAGAAACATCAGAATACAGCAGAAACAGAAAAGCTGAGTTGAATGGGGATATTTATAAAGTATCAGCAGAGCAAACATATATAACTGAGAGCATTAAGTAGACAGCATCTTCTTAAAAGAGTCCATTTTAATTTCAGAGGTCACCAGTCTTTGAGACCCAGGAGGACCATAAAATAAAAACCGGAAGAGTATAATATAATGCCTTCAACTAACTACCCATAAAATAATCTCGGATTCTCCAAGCTTTTGTCTTTTGTTAGTGACTAAGGATCACAACCTATCACATTTACCAGTGAGCAGTGGCGTAGCGTGGGTTGTCAGCACCCGGGGCAAGGCAAGTAATTTGCGCCCCCTAACCCGTGGATTTGCCCTAACCCCAGATGTTGCGCCCGGTGCGGCCGGCCCCCCCCTACACCCCCCACGCTACGCCACTGCCAGTGAGTAAGTTCTACTGAACACAGTGGAACTTACTTCTAAGTAAACATGTATTCCTATGCCAAACTTCCTGGGAGTAAACCCCACTGAGACTTACTTATGCTTATACATGTCTAAGATCTGTCAGCAATAGGATAGTCCCCGCCCCCCAAACAACATTCTGTATATATTCTTATCTCTCATTATTCCAAAAGTCCCCTTGGATTTTGGAGTTCAGAAATAAAATCTGGTAATTCAGAAGATGAATTTATGTATGAGGAACCCTTCACTATTTTTTGTGAATGTTGTTTACAAAGCTTGCACAGAATGCTGTGTGTGCACAATGTGCCACAACTTTCATTTCCTTCATGTCTTTCCATTCTGTACATTATCAAGTGTAAATAAAACACTGCAAAAGAAAGAAAAAAGGAAAACCATCTTGCTGTGCTCATATATAGTTGTTTTTCTAGGAAAGCATTTGTTATATAATGAAGGGCTGCAGTAATGTTGTAGAGGAGATGTTCTGCATGTGGAAAGTCCCTAGTCCAATCCCTGGCATCTCAGAAAGTCCGTTTTCTGAAATCCTGGAAGCCCTGTTCTGTGCCCAATAAGCACTGGATGCCTTTGCCCGGCGGTGCTGTAGCCCATAGATTGCAGCAAAATACTGGACAAGGTTTTGCCCAGTATCCTCTCTGTGTGATGGGCTCATGGGGAAAAGCTGTCCCATGAGTCATTGCTTCAGAAGGGAGGGGAAAGCCTATATAAGGCTGCTTCCCCTGGAGCTCACAGCCATTTTGCTTTGAGAGCTTCCCGCCTGCCCACCCTCGGGTTAGAGCCTTCACTGAGCAATTTTGGGTCCGTAGTTGACAGAGCCAGAAAGAATGTCCCTCCCCCCTCAACCTGATTGACACTTGGTTGGATTTTTTCACCTTCCCCTCAGTGACATTATGGCATTCCTTTATTCAGTGGAAGAATGTTGTTTGTATGAGGGTGGAAATGGCATTGGTCAGGATCAACATAGTATGGGGAGGGGGGATAAGGGGCCCAAGGGGAGGATGGACCATGGCAAAGCAAAGCATCTGCCTGGTTGGAATCTGCACCCTGGTCCTCCAGTGGGAAATTGTTTGCTTGGCTTGCAGGATGGTAAGGTTCAACACAGGCCAACTCCCATGGTATAGGTTAGGAGAAGTCCAAACCCAGCAGATCCATTCCATCAACATGCGGCTTTGGGAATGATGATCCCGGGACCCAATGCCATGCCAGCCCTTGCCCTGCCTGCTGCTGTCAATAAAGATTTGGCCTAATTTTATACCATCACCGTTGCACAGTCTAGTTGCACAGTCTAGTTATTTTGCTGCTCTCATGGGTCACATAATGCGCCTGCTTGGGCAAAGCCACTGCTATCAGTGTTGACAGCAACCAGTGTTGACAGCAACCAGAGCAGCGCACAGAAACACAGTTTACCTTCCCGCCAGAGCGGTACCTATTTATCTACTTGCACTTTGACATGCGTTTGAACTGCTAGGTTGGCAGGAGCAGGGACTGAGCAACGGGAGCTCACCCCGTCACGGGGATTCGAACCATCAGCCTTCTGATCGGCAAGCCCTAGGCTCTGTGGTTTAACCCACAGCACCACATGTGCAAATCAACTAACTGCCTCTAATAGGGAACCATCTAGGAGGGCAACAAAGAGGCAGATATTATGGTATATTTGGTAACTCAACAACCATGATACAATTTCAGTAAAAGAAAGTTCACCAGCTGGCAAAGAAGCTTGGGCTACCATTCTGTAACGTATCTGTAAGAATCCCAAGAAACACATTATCTACCAGCTCATTATCTGCCAACTAGGAAAGGTGATTAAAATATATTGGAAAAAGCATTGCACCTGAGATATCTCAGTCCTATGATTTACATACAATGCATTAGAAAGCAACATTTGTCTGGTAGGCAGTACATATATATATTTATATATATCTGTATGTCCTTACTTTTTTAAAAAAAGATCTCGTTTCTAAAAAGAATTTCGTTGAAATATTTGCTATGAAATAGACCAGAAAAAAATATAACTTAACAAGCAGCAAATAAACCATGGAATCATTTCTCCTACATAAAAATGTTGAATTCTAGACAGTGGTATAAGCCGAGGAATCTGTTCTGGGTGCTCTTAACTGTTTTAGCTGCATCACTAACGGATTGCTTTCCTGTTTTGATCAAAAAGAACAGCGCAGATATGCAACGATAGAGTCAGCCTAATCATTTCCTTTTAAAGCGTCTTAAATCCAGACGTTCCCAATTCAATTACTGAGCAGACAGTACATTGCATTAATCAGATTGCATTCGTCATAAACCCCACACAGATGAATAATCCTGTTAAACAGCTTTCCAACTTATGCCTCCACTGGCTTTTCCTGGACCAGACAGTACTGTGAGTGGTTTGTGTCGGCGGCCTTCCTTTTAGACGAACAGTTGGTTATTTAAAGTTATAGGCAGTTCCTTGCATTTTGTCTCTCCTGTGTATAGCCACATGCTGTCTGTCTCGGTGACCCAGAGGTCCCACTGAAAGTCTTTTGCAATTACTTCTCTACTTGTTAACTCAACATTAACAAGAAAGGAAGAAGCACTCCTGCAATTTTCCATAGAGCATTTCAGGTCAAAACAGAGTCTACATAGTTAACTACTAGTTTTTCTTATCAGATTTTTTTTTTTTTTTGTCTTGCCACAGCAACATTAAATTTACTTTTATCCAAGAAAAAGCTGTGGCCTGCTACCCTTATATAAACAAACATCACACAGTGCTGTCACTTACAGAAATCAGAGAAATCATAGGCATTGTAAGGAGCAAGAAGGGGCAACAGGAAAGGGGAACCATGTCAGGTATAGAAGCCAAGGATCAGGGAAGGCAGGCAGGAAGATGGCTAGGAGGCCACCACAACAGACTGATGGGGTCAAGGAAACCATAAGATCTGGGAGCTTCACATAAGCTGTACGTGGATAGCTAAACAATAAATTCATTTTTGTATTATGTATTTATTTAACAAGTGTTAAAATGGCTTTATTTTTATTTTATTTTTTAATCTGTAAACTGCTCCTATAAAATCAGCAGGCTTTAAAAACAAGAAGTAACATTTTCCCCAACTACTATTACTGCTCTGCTGAACAACAGCAACTAAAGTGGAATCTAGACACATATAAAAACCTCTCTGAAAATGCTTTTATTTAAAGCTTTTTTTCAAAACAACATCGAATTTTCCATAAGGCTCACCATCGCCATCTAGTGTCACATTGTATATTGCACTTAAAACACACTTAAAACGTTTTATTTGCAGCGGTATAGCTGAGTCAACCTTGATGGCAGAAAGTGAGGAGGAATTAAAGAACCTTTTAATGAGGGTGAAAGAGGAGAGCGCAAAATATGGTCTGAAGCTCAACATCAAAAAAACGAAGATCATGGCTACTGGTCCCATCACCTCCTGGCAAATAGAAGGGGAAGAAATGGAGGCAGTGAGAGATTTTATTTTCTTGGGCTCCATGATCACTGCAGATGGTGACAGCAGCCACGAAATTAAAAGACGCCTGCTCCTTGGGAGAAAGGCGATGGCAAATCTAGACAACATCTTAAAAAGTAGAGCCATCACCTTACCAACAAAGGTCCGTATAGTTAAAGCCATGGTTTTCCCAGTAGTGATGTATGGAAGTGAGAGCTGGACCATAAAGAAGGCTGATCGCCGAAGAATTGATGCTTTTGAATTATGGTGCTGGAGGAGACTCTTGAGAGTCCCATGGACTGCAAGAAGATCAAACGCATCCATTCTTAAGGAAATCAGACCTGAGTGCTCACTGGAAGGACAGATCGTGAAGTTGAGGCTCCAATACTTTGGCCACCTCATGAGAAGAGAAGACTCCCTGGAAAAGACCCTGATGTTGGGAAAGATGGAGGGCACAAGGAGAAGGGGACGACAGAGGATGAGATGGTTGGATAGTGTTCTCGAAGCTACAAACATGAGTCTAACCAAACTGCGGGAGGCGGTGGAAGACAGGAGTGCCTGGCGTGCTCTGGTCCATGGGGTCACGAAGAGTCGGACACGACTAAACGACTAAACAACAACAACAACAACAGCTGAGTCAAAATAGCATGCAAGCTTTTGAGCACAGCAGAACTCTTCAGCAGGCTGCATGTTAAATAATAACAAGAGAGAGGAAAGGCAAGGAGGGAAGATAAAAAGGAACCCATGTTGAAGAGACTGTATGACAAACGAAATAATTTGTAGACTCGGTTACAGACTATCATCTACAAACCCTTTGTTTGTAGACAAACCAACCCCCAGATAAAACTACCCAACTGGGCTTCTACTATACTTGCTGATTCATCTAATTCTATACCTACTGAATCATCTAAAATGAATCTCCCACTATGCTTATAGAAGGGCAACTGCAAGATTTCTCTTTACATCTGATTTCTCCCTCACAAGGGACTTGTGAGTTTAGATTAGCACCAGAAACAGATCCAAATAACTGCTGGCTTCTGTGTTTGCAAAGGGAAATAGCCAGTCCCAGCCAGCATCCCTTGAAGCACTGAATTAAATCTGCAAAACTCACCTTCTATTTAGTCTTAAGACTGTTCCAGGCTGTAGATGGGGGCTTCTACTATGCCCAGCAGATTTTCTCTCTCACACACAAGCTTACTTTGATGTGCTTAATATAAAGTTTGAATAATAGTACTGGTGAACTCAAAAGCTTACATAGTAGTTTGTAAGTCTTGGTTGGTCTTAGTAAAAGTTGTTTGTTTTTACTGTACAGTGGTACCTCTGGTTACGAACTTAATTCGTTCAGGAGGTCCGTGCTTGACCTGAAACTGTTCTTAACCTGAGGTACCACTTTAACTAGTGGGGCCTCCTGCTGCCGCCGCCACACAATTTCTGTTCTCAGCCTGAGGTAAAGTTCTTAACCCGAGGTACTACTTCCGGGTTAGCGGAGTCTCTAACCTGAAGTGTTTGTAACCTGAGGTGTTTGTAACCTGGGGTACCACTGTATACTTCCCCCATACCCTATAAGTAGAACAGTAAGGCTACACGGGTGGCGCTGTGGGTTAAACCACAGAGCCTAGGACTTGCTGATCAGAAGGTCGGTGGTTCGAATCCCCACAATGGGGTGAGCTCTCGTTGCTTGGTCCCTGCTCCTGCCAACCTAGCAGTTCGAAAGCATGTCAAAGTGCAAGTAGATAAATAGGTACCACTCCAGCAGGAAGGTAAACGGCGTTTCTGTGCACTGCTCTGGTTTGCCAGAAGCGGCTTAGTCATGCTGGCCACATGACCCGGAAGCTGTACGCTGGCTCCCTCAGCCAGTAAAGTGAGATGAGCGCCGCAACCCCAGAGTCAGCCATGACTGGACCTAATGGTCAGGGGTCCCTTTACCTTTTAAGGCTACTTGTGTTTTCTTTAATAGCAGCAAGTGGGACTGGATTAGCTCTCTATGATTCTGGGCTATGATGCAAGTTTCCTAGATGGGCTAACCTGCTTTCTGTGTGGCTGCTGGGAGTCAGTGCTTGATCTATGGGGCTCTCCTTGCTTGTGATATACAAAGCGGGGTACTGTTGCCACCACAGCCACAGGAGATGCAACATATCTGTCAAGGAGCTGACTAAATGAATCAGATCCATTGGTTTTAGCAGGTTCTTGGCTTACTTGACTAGCTTTGATAATCGCTCACTGATGATTGAATGTTTCTACAATTGATAAAGGAAGTATACAATTCGCCTTATGCAGGAATTCAGTAGGTTCTACTCAATTTGCATTGGAAAACACATCACTGTTTATGAGAAAAAGCATTGAAGTAGTCTTCTGCTTGCTCTGGTATCCCATTTAAAGGGTTCTCAACTCATGCGGCAGTCATTTTCTATGAAGTGTTCTCAAACAGTTAATCTATGGCTGGAAGTGTGTGTTAGGAAGTCATTCTTCAAAGAAACAGAAAAGACGTTTTCTTTAATAATTAGGAGTGGCATTCCAGGCTAATTGGTTACAGCTGTGGATGAAAATAAAAAAGGGGAAGATGCAGGTTGCACTTGCCTGCATGAGGAAAGAGTACCGACACGTTGTGAGTTTATACCGTGGTGGAAAGATGTATGCAAATAGTTTTGTATATAGTCGCAACTAAAGTGCTTGTGAACCAGCCAAGAAATAAAGTAACTCTTGACTGAGTATTTTGCACAAGTCTCATAGTCTCTTGTCTGCTGCCAGGAAGAAACTCTGCTTTGTTGTTGTTTAGTTGTGTCCGACTCTTCGTGACCCCATGGACCAGAGCACGCCAGGCACTTCTGTCTTCCACTGCCTCCCGCAGTTTGTTCCAACTCATGCTGGTAGCTTCGAGAACACTATCCAACCATCTCGTCCTCTGTCGTCCCCTTCACCTTGTGCCCTCCATCTTTCCCAACATCAGGGCCCTGAGTGCTCACTGGAAGGACAGATTGTGAAGCTGAGGCTCCAGTACTTTGGCCACCTCATGAGAAGAGAAGACTCCCTGGAAAAGACCCTGATGTGTTCTCGAAGCTAGCTGTTTAAAATGGTTTATAGAGGAGTCACTACACCAGCAGTGAGCGCAGTAGAAGTGTGAGGGCAGCAACCTTCAATAGTGGGGAGCTGTGCTGATTGTCTACACAAAAGCAGCTAAACTACAGCAGGGGCCAGGGCCTTTAAATGGAACACTGGACAACAAAAATGCTTTTTACACATCGCTTTGTGCTTTTTAAAAGTATTTTTCTAAGAAACAAAGCATGCAAATGTAACAGAGTGCTTGTTGATTATCTACCTTTGCCTCATTGGTTGCGCTGTATTTCTCCCCCCTCCCATCCCAACCAATTAGTGAGCTCAAGTTACATAATGCAGTTGCATAACAAGGTCATCCCTGAGTTGAAACTCATAATTTTTCCCGAAGTTACAAATGGTCGAGGAAAGTTCCCCTCCCTGAATAGTCAACTTCAAATTTGCACATGTTGACAGCTAACTTCCAACTCATTTAATTTGCTTTGACAATCTTGACCTGGTTTAGCTTGCTTGAAGAACTTCAGCTAAAATTGTTTCCTCTGCTGTGGCAGCACAGTGGGCACATAGCAACCAAATCCAGCTATAAACAGCTGACACAGAGCCCCTCACCTGAACTTGTATGACCTCAGTGACTCACATAAGATAATAAACATGGATCCCAGATGAGGACAATGGAACGTCAACGAGATCAGGGCTTACATTTCTCAAGACATTTTCTTCATTTGGAGCCACAAGTGTGAAAAAATTCATCTAGTCTATCTCAGTTTTTACTAACCCTTTTACTCATCCATATATATATGTGTGTGTGTGTGTGTGTGTGTGTGTGTTTGTTTTTTAGGTAAAGCACCAACTCTCTGCCAATTAACAAAAGCACCCCTGTATGGGGAGCTGAAGACAATTCTTAAATGTCACTGGTGACCAGGCTTGGGGGTATTTAAAAGCCAATTGTGTCCCATTGAATGGTGTCCCATTAAGTTTTGCTGTTGAAAGTTCTCCCACATTATTATTATTATTATTATTAGTAGTAGTAGTAGTAGTAGTAGTAGTAGTAGTAGTAGTATAGAGGGTTTTAATGACAGTTCAGGCACAGAGGCAAAGAACCTACTATTGTCCCAGCACATTTGCTTCGGTTCCTTATTAGACATAAAGGCACTGGTTCTCATCCAATTTCCAAACAATCAGTTCCACCTCTGGTCTTATTCTTCTTGGGAATCAGGTGAATGACTGCTTGAAAGCCTGAATCCTCAACAGTTCTATCACTATCAATAGTGCTGGTCAAGAGTAAGTAATTTCAAGATCGGGGCCATTGTCTATCACAATGCTAATACTAAGAGGCAAGAGCTGGATTCATGTTAGGAGTATGTGTAACCTCCATAGAAAATTTGCTATTTTAGTGCCACTCAAAATTCCATAGAACTTATTACAGGAGCCTGTTTTGGGCTCACCACACAGTAATGCTGTTTGTCTGTCCAGTCAGCTAAGCTCACATCTAGTCCATACTTTTAGGGAATCAAAAGTTTCCATTGTTAAGAGGAACACAATCTGAACAGCAAAAGATATGGCAAATGCAGATGATGAATTAGCTACATAGAGGGTTGAATCTGACTGAGTTAAAAATGTAGCAAGGATTAGGAGAAAATGTAACAAAACAGAGAATCAGGGAAGAGGGAAGTTTCTTTTTCCTAGAAGAGCTTGTCTCAGCATGATCACATGATACTATGCAGGAACAACCAATCAATGCATCATAATAGATACTAGGGCTTGATCAGTTGCTAACAGATTACAAACAGGAAATTAAAGGGACCCCTGACCATTAGGTCTAGTGGTGACCGACTCTGGGGTTGCGGCACTCATCTCGCTTTATTGGCCAAGGGAGCCGGCATACAGCTTCCGGGTCATGTGACCAGCATGATTAAGCCATTTCTGGCGAACCAGAGCAGCGCACGGAAACACTGTTTACCTTCCTTGCCGGAGCAGTACCTATTTATTTACTTGTACTTTGACGTGCTTTCAAACTGCTAGGTTGGCAGGAGCAGGGACCGAGCAACAGGAACTCACCCCGTAGCAGGGATTCGAACCACCGACCTTCTGATTGGCAAGTCCTAGGCTCTGTGGTTTAACCCACAGCACCACCCACGTCCCAACAGGAAATTAAAGCAGCTTTAAATGCAGATATTGAGGGGGCAACAGAGTACAAAATATAGAAGACAAAATTACAGTTGAAGAAATTTGCTTCAACTTTAGCTTTAGGAAAAATCAAGTGCCCACCCTTGGGATGTGCTAAGCCTTCTCTAACTCCACTTATGAAAAGCTGTTTGTTTCTCCAAATATTCTTCAGAGGCTTTCGCATTTGTAGATTTGGCAATATTTGCTTAAAATATCACTACAGTTGGAATATTGGAAACAACATTAACTTTAGGCTGTTCCTGTGTCAACCTAGATATTCCAACCAGGGATGAACAACTTTTAAACCTACCAAAACAGTTAGGGGAGTCCAGAACGAGTTTTATAAATGCTTTTGCTACATAACTAGATGTGCAAATACATCAGGGATGTCAAGCATCTCACAGGCAACAAGCCCTGGCCAGTGGGCCATTCCCCCCCCCCCCATTATCCTGTACCAACTGATGCAATTCTCTCCTATGCTTATAGTATAGCTGGAGAACCCGATTCCTCTGAGCATGTCAAGAGTATATTTACCCTCTCATTCCATAACAGTGTTGATTCCAGGCAGAAGTGAGACCAGGCTCTTCCAGGTTGCCAATTGCATTCTGTTGGTTTTAAGAAATCCCCCTTCCCCCCCAAAAAAATGTTTTTGAACTATTTTGGATACATATACAGTGGTACCTCGGGTTACATATGCTTCAGGTTACATACGCTTCAGGTTACAGACTCTGCTAACCCAGAAATATTACCTCGGGTTAAGAACTTTGCTTCAGGATGAGAACAGAAATCATGCTCCGGCAGCGCGGCAGCGGCGGGTGGCCCCATTAGCTAAAGTGGTGCTTTAGGTTAAGAACAGTTTCAGGTTAAGTACAGACCTGCGGAACGAATTAAGTACTTAACCCGAGGTACCACTGTAAAGTATAGGGTTTGTTTTAAAGTGGCTTCTGGAATAAATTTACCTGGGGTAAATTTATCCAGCATCTTAACGTAAGTGTCAGAGACTGCCTCCCGGTCTCAGCTCACAGAAGACCAACGCTAGCCATTAGAACTGTACAGAAGTCTTTATTGGCATTTAGTTTCCATTTCCAAACACTAGCGTGCGTCTCTACGTCTACACCCTAGACCAGCGAAGCCTCGTCTGAGTCTCCGCCCCCTGTACACCAGCTTAAGACTCTAGCCTTACTCCACCTTCTACGTTTCTCCTTCCTCCTCTGGGTCCTACTACCCCCCTGGGTGCCTTCTTTCCGGGATGCCTCGGAAGCAGACCCTTCGGACTCCTCCCCTTCTCTCCGGCGGGCTTTGGGACCCGGCTCTCTCTCCGGACTGCCCATTGCGCCCCCCTCCTGTACATTTGAACTTGGCGCGCGCGCGCTGCCCCTGACCTTCCTTTTGACCGTTACCTCGCTCTCTGATGCAGGCGTGGCTAACCCTGACTCATGTCCTTCCGCTGACGGAAGGCTGCCTGCTGCCGATGTTTGGGACTCCTCCCCCTTACTGCTCTCCGGTGGGAAAGTTGGTCCCGATTTCCAGCTGCTGCTCTCTGAGTCCCCTCTGGCCCCTCCTTCCTGGGGTGTTCCCTCTGGCAACCCCCTGGCTCTGACCACTGGGGCCCCTTTCTGTGAATCCTCTGATTCACTGGAGAGACTTAGAGACCTCGGATGGCTACCCTCGCTGACTTCTCCCTCAGATTCCTCTCCCTCGGTCTCTACTTCCTCCCTCTCCTGTCCCTCTGCTCCTGAACCCCTGACATCCATCCCCCCCTCGAAGCCCCCCCTTCCCCCCTCCCCTCCTTCCGGTGCGGGTACTGGGTGCTCCGTCGTCGCGGGGGTGCTTGCCGGATACAGTTCATCCCCCATGTACTCGTCAACGTCGCTCTCCTCTGCTTCCATCTCTCTGTCTTCATGCTCGAACCCCACGTTGTCCCCCAACACGTCCATGTCCGTCTCGCCCCTCTCCCCCTCTTCGGGTGGTCCCATCCAAGGACCCCTCAGCCACTTCCTGCGCCACTGCTCCTCTGGTTGATCGTCCCACCAATACGAGTGGTCTGAGGCAGACCCCGGTGGCGAACCCACCTGAGAGCTGGGGACTGGTGCCTGTTCCTCGTCCGAGTCGAACCCCAGGAATGTGCTGGCTGAAAGAGTGGGTGTGAAAAGCCAGTCATCGAAATACTCTGCTGGCATGGGCCTGTGCGGGAAGAGGGCATGAAACTCCTCTTTGAGCAGCGGTTCCTCCAAGGCATAGTCCGGTACCCAGCTGTTGGCACTGGCCGGGGTACCCTCTCTGGCTAGGAAATATTCTACTCCCTCTTCCCCCCATCTGGAGTCCAAAATCTCTGTGACCTCATTGATGTGTCCCTTCCTAGGCGGCCCCCTCACTCTGGGCCCTTCACTGCTCTGGTCTGGTGCGGTGTCTGGCTCCTGAAACCTATGAGGTGCTTTGTAGGGCGTGAGCACCGATCTATGGAACACCGGATGCATTCTGGAACCCTCCGGAAGAGCCAACCGGAAGGCCACTGGATTGACCTGCGCCTGGACTTGGTAAGGTCCTAGCTGCTTATGTCCTAGCTTCTTCTTAGCTAATGATCTGGTCGGCACTGCTTGCGCTGCTAGCCAGACCCAGTCACCCACCTGTATGTCTTCCCCAACTCTTCTGTGTCTGTCGGCCTGCACCTTGTATGCGTGCTTAGCTAGTTCTAACTGCCTCCTGAGCTGTTCGTGGACTTCCTGCAACTCTGACGCTAAGGCTTCCGCTGCCTGTGGCTCCCCCTCCCCCACTCTCTCTAAACCCGGGAAGGTTCTGGGATGCCTCCCGTTGTTGGCGAAGAACGGCGTCACCCCCGTCGACACGTGCTTCGTATTGTTGTAAGCGAACTCGGCGAGCGGCAGGTAGTCCACCCATGTCGTGGGCTGCTGGTTGGCGTAGCATCTTAGGTACTGCTGCATGACAGCGTTGACCCTCTCCGTTTGTCCGTTGGTCTGCGGGTGTCTCGCCGACGCCAAATTGACTTTGACGTTCAGAATGCCCATCAGCTTCTGCCAGAAGTTCGAGATGAACTGTCGCCCCCGGTCGGAAAGAATAGACCGTGGCAGACCGTGGACCTTGAACACGTGGTCTATGAACAGTTTGGCGGTCTGCTCTGCCGTGGCTACCTTCGCACACGGAATGAAGTGTGCCATCTTAGTAAACATGTCCACCACCACTAGCACTGCTGTCTTTCCCCTCGAGCTGGGCAGATCCGTGACGAAGTCCAGGGCCACCCTCTCCCACGGTTCAGACGGTGTCTGCAGCGGTTCCAGCAATCCCGCCGGCGGTCTGTGAACTGACTTGGCCCTTTGGCAGGTGTCACATCTCGAGACGTAATCCGCTACTTCCCCCCGCATCTTGGGCCACCAAAAGTCTCTGGCTACGAGTTCGACAGTCTTTTCTTTGCCAAAGTGCCCTGCGGTGGGAGCGTCGTGTAGCTGCTGCAGGACCCTTGCGCGGAGGTCATCTCCCGGCACGTAGAGTGCTCCCTTGTGGAGGAGCAACCCATCGCGAATCTGGAACTCGTCGGCCCTCGCTGTGCCCCTGTGCACCTCCTCCATCTTGGCCCGTGCGAAGGGGTCTTCCCGCAGCGCGCGACGTACGGCGTCCAGGTCCACGGTTGCCGACGCGCATGCCCACGCTTCCGGTGCGAAAATGTGCTTGGCCGCCGACGGTGCCGCCTCCTCCAGGTATTGCGGCTTTCTGGACAATGCATCCGCCATCACGTTGTTGTCGCCTGGGATGTACTCTATCTTGAAGTCGAAGTCCGCGAAGAACTCTGCCCATCTAATGTGTCTCTGGTTGAGGAACCTAGCCGTGCGCCAGTACTCCAGATTCTTGTGGTCCGTGTGGACCTGCACTGTATGTCTGGCTCCGATGAGGAAGTGCCTCCATGCCTTGAATGCTGCATGTATGGCTAGCAACTCCCTGTCCCAGATAGTGTAATTCTGCTCCGACTTGCTGAGCTTCCTCGAGTAGAAGGCGCACGGCCTCCAGTCCCCCTGCTGGTCTTGTTGCAACAGGACAGCTCCCACGGCTCTGTCTGAGGCGTCCGTCTCCACCCTCATGGGTCTGCTGGGATTCACATGCAGCAGCTGCTCTTCGGACGCGAAGAGACGCTTGAGTTTCTGAAAGGACTGCTCCGCTTGCTCCGTCCAGATGAATTTCTTCTTCTTGGAGCTGAGCGTGTCGGTGATGGCCGCTGTCTGCATGGCAAATCCCTTGATGAACTTGCGGTAAAAGTTGGCAAAGCCGACAAACCGCTGGACTTCCTTCCGATTGCGTGGGCTCTTCCAGTCCAAAACTGCGCGAACCTTGGCGCTGTCCATGGCGAGCCCCTTGTCCGACAACTTGTAGCCCAGGAAATCCACCTCCGTCACGTCGAACTGGCACTTCTCCAGTTTGGCGTACAGCCTGTGCTCCTTCAGTCTCTGCAGAACTTCCCTGACATCCCTCTCGTGCGCCTCTCGCGATTCTGAAAAAATCAGGATGTCGTCCAGGAAGCATACGCACTTCTTGTAAAGGAGCCCCGCCAGCACGTGATGCATAAAGGCTTGGAAAGTGTGAGAGCCATTTTGTAATCCGAAGGGCATAACTCTGTATTCGTAGGTGCCCAGTGGCGTGAACATGGCCGTCTTCCACTCGTCTCCGTCGCGCATGCGAATCAGGTTGTACGCGCCACGTAGATCCAGCTTGGTGAAAACGCGTCCTTTCCGCACCGTCGCGAGCAGGTCGTCTATCTTGGGCATGGGGAAAGCTGAGGGCTTGGTTTTCGAATTCAAGATTCTGAAGTCCACCACCAGTCTTTTTTGGGGCGTATCCCGCTTCTTCACAAAGAATACGGGACTGCCTCCCACCGCTTTCGACTCCCGGATGAACCCACGCTTCAAATTGTGATCTATGAACTCCCTGAGTTCTTGCAGTTCATCCTCAGACATGGAGTACAGTTTCCCAGTTGGCAGCGTCGCCCCCGGCAGGAGGTCAATCTTGCAATCATAGGGTCTGTGAGGGGGTAGCTTGTCCGCCTCCTTCTCGCAGAATACCTCCAAAAACTCCGCATACTTGTGGGGTACTGCTTGCAGCGTGCCCAACTGCAACTGCGGGTCCTCCTCTTCCCCTTCCGGGCTGGGTATAATGCAATGTTCTGCACAGTAGGAGGAGCCAAAAGTCAGGTGGCGCTGGTACCACGCCAATGCTGGGCTGTGCCTGTGCAGCCAACTCATGCCTAATACTATAGGCGTGTCGGACAGCTGGGTGACGTTGAAACTGATAACTTCCCGGTGATTCCCAATTTGCATCACCATAGGCGGCGTCTGCTGCACCACCTGCCCCCCTAGCAGTTCCCTGCCATCCACCGTGACAACCTTCAGGGGCAGTGTGGCTGGCAGTAATGCTACGTTGTGTTGTTGAATGAACTCCAATCCTATAAAGTCTGCGTTACTGCCAGAGTCAATTGTAATAGGCACTTCTAAGGTGAGTCCATTGGGCAGCTGAAGCGATGCGGTTAGCTGCACCACTGGCTTGGGCGGGAGGGGGTCTGTGGGCTGCAAAATCTCTGGGGACTTCCTCACTGACTCGTCTGGCTGGGCCCCAGTGCCTCCTCTTCCAGCCAGACCTGGTCGTTTCCCTGCTGTGGTGCTCTCTGCTGAGTTGTTTCCAATACTGTCACTGAAGCTGCAGTGTGCTTGAAACTCCTCTGGGGACACTCTTTCGCCATGTGCTCTGCACTCTCACATATATAACACTTCCTGTTCCTTCTAGGCAGCTTCGATTTTACTGCTCCCGGCGTTAAGGCTCTGGTAGCTGAGTGAGCCCTAGCACCGCCAATCTCCATCTGCTCCTCGCCCCCTCCCTGTGGAGGCGTGGACTGCGCACGCGCTGCCTCTCTGGGCAAGAGGGAGGGCACTCTCGCTGGTGAACGTCCCCAACGCCCTTCTTCTTTGCTCCACGGACGTTCTTCCTGCCTCACCCCAATAGACAACGCTCTTTCAACCACTTGCTGAGTGGTGGTGGGTCTCTCTCCCCTTGCCATCTCATCCTTGATCTGTGCATTCAGACCCTCCCAAAAAAGGTCTCTAACCGGCGGAGAATCCTTATCCCAATTCAGCGCGTTGACCAATGCAAAAAACCGGGAATGATACTGCCTTACGCTGGCTTTCCCTTGTCTTAGCCCAAATATGTCCCTCCGGGCAATGTCCAGGTCTATTTTGGATAAGAAACAGGAGTCCATCGCCTTAATGAACGCATCTGCGCTTTGGAGCGCTGGATCCTTATCTCTCCACAGGTTGCGCAGCCATGATTTCGCGTCCCCATGCAAATGAGACAAAATAAACCCCACTTTTTCCCTCTCATCTCTAAAGTCTCTTTCCAGCAGCTGCAGCGCAAACAGCACATCTGCTCTGAAATTGGGGTACTGCTGCAAATTCCCATCAAAATGAGATACAATGCTGCCTCCTCTCCTCCCCAACCCGATCCCCTCGGACCTGGGTGCTGGGATCCCCTGCTTTACAAGCCCTTCCAACCTGGCTTGAAGATCTCTGCATGCAGCTGCCGCTTCTTCCTCTCTCTTCCTGGATGCGATTATTTCAGCGTTGAGTAGCGTCACCGCTTCTTGCAGGGAAGCTATTTTCTGTTCTGTAGTCATCTTGCCTGACTCTTGTGAGCTCGCAAGGCACCAGTCTTCCACCCTCCCTGCCTCGCTTCCTTAGCGATGCTTGAGGCGAAGAAAACCGATGATAACGCTGAGACGAGGCTTACTGTCAGAGACTGCCTCCCGGTCTCAGCTCACAGAAGACCAACGCTAGCCATTAGAACTGTACAGAAGTCTTTATTGGCATTTAGTTTCCATTTCCAAACACTAGCGTGCGTCTCTACGTCTACACCCTAGACCAGCGAAGCCTCGTCTGAGTCTCCGCCCCCTGTACACCAGCTTAAGACTCTAGCCTTACTCCACCTTCTACGTTTCTCCTTCCTCCTCTGGGTCCTACTACCCCCCTGGGTGCCTTCTTTCCGGGATGCCTCGGAAGCGGACCCTTCGGACTCCTCCCCTTCTCTCCGGCGGGCTTTGGGACCCGGCTCTCTCTCCGGACTGCCCATTGCGCCCCCCTCCTGTACATTTGAACTTGGCGCGCGCGCGCTGCCCCTGACCTTCCTTTTGACCGTTACCTCGCTCTCTGATGCAGGCGTGGCTAACCCTGACTCATGTCCTTCCGCTGATGGAAGGCTGCCTGCTGCCGATGTTTGGGACTCCTCCCCCTTACTGCTCTCCGGTGGGAAAGTTGGTCCCGATTTCCAGCTGCTGCTCTCTGAATCCCCTCTGGCCCCTCCTTCCTGGGGTGTTCCCTCTGGCAACCCCCTGGCTCTGACCACTGGGGCCCCTTTCTGTGAATCCTCTGATTCACTGGAGAGACTTAGAGACCTCGGATGGCTACCCTCGCTGACTTCTCCCTCAGATTCCTCTCCCTCGGTCTCTACTTCCTCCCTCTCCTGTCCCTCTGCTCCTGAACCCCTGACAGTAAGTTTTTGACAGAGGTGCATATTTATCTTGGCAGAGCATGGGACTCAAAGAAGATTTTAAGAGGTGCAAGGAGCTCTGTCACCACCGTTACTCAGCACTTCTACTCACTAATTTTGAGCTTCACTGAAGTGAGAAACCCTTCTGAGACAGCAGCACTGCTGCCGTTACGTAGACTTTTCCTTGTTTTGAAGTTGAGAGTTATGCCTCAGGACCCTTTTGACTTGGTTTCTACAAATCTGCATCTGTCTGTCTCAAACACTGTTCTTGTCATCAAGTCAGAAGCTTGCAGAACCTGATTGCAGTATCATCTGAGTCATTCACCCTGGCAATGTGGAGGCTAGCTTGAAGCTGGAATTAGGCAACTGAAATGCATTATGCAAATGAAGAAAGGTGTTTTGAGATGTACTTCAACTTGCATTGTAGTTGTCCAGCATTATCACATCTGGAAATCAAGCAATTCATTTTCACATATGAACAAAAGCATGGAGTCTTTATTGTTATTTCTTCCAGAAGGTAAAGACATAAGCTTTTAAGAAATTGGATTTCCCCCCCTACTCTATGTTCCCAGTGCTAAAGAAAAATGAAGAAACATGTTCTGCATCAAGCCCATACAAATTATCGTCCACAAAGTGTAACACAGTCCATCAACCATCAACATTGCACAAATTGAACAGATGGGAGATTGCCAGAGGCAGGGTTGAGCCAGAGGTGGTGCAGATGAGGGAGCTGTCCACCAGGTTCTGAATGAAGGGAGCTGTCCAGTGATACCTAGTGCTGAATCAGCAAGACTAAATTAGGAGAATCAAACAGAATTGAAGACTGCAGATTTACAATGGACTCTGCTGCCCATCTCTTCCTGGAGCTCTGAAGGGCCATGAATCAAAGTTCACATCAGTGCTTGCCTCCTCCTGAGTATGACTGACAGAAGAGAGGCCCTTGGTTATCAACTGGATGCAATGTATCCACGGCTAGATTTGGGCACAGGCCCACCGTATCCCATATCTGTGGCTGACACAGTGGAAAGCTGGGGGCCTTGCTAGCCTGCTGGGGCAGGGTGTCACCAAAGGGCAGCCTACAGCTGTCCTTTGATGGACATTAATGCTGTGGTCCCAATCTGTAATGACGACTGCAGTTAAATTACTCTTAACAAAAGAGGTTTAAAGACTATCTCAAGGCAAATCTAAAAAAAATGTAGTATCAACACTGACAGCTGGGAAACACTGGCCTGTGAGCGCTCCAATTGGAGAACAGCCTTTACCAAAGGTGTCATGGACTTTGAAGATGCTCAAACTCAGGATGAAAGGGAGAAACATGCTAAGAGGAAGGCATGCTTGGCAAACCCTCACTGTGATCAACTCCCACCCAGAAACCTATGTCCCCACTGTGGAAGGATGTGTGGATCCAAAATTGGCCTCCACAGTCACTTATGGACTCACTGTTAAGACCATGTTCATGGAAGACAATCTTACTTGGCTACGAGTGATCGCCAAAGAAGAAGATCTTCTCTTAGGAGAAGTTCTTATCAGCTTCATGTCCTGTGCACAACTGAGTTCTGACTGATGCTCAAGGCAGTACACCAGGGCTTTCTAAACCTATTTTTGTGTCTGCTTGAACTGCAAAGAGACGGGGGGGGGGGGAGTTGTCAAGCATCACACAATATGTGACTCATAATCTGCATTCAGATTGATGGGTCACAAAATTTGCTGAGCAAGCTCAGTTCCCAGAAAGTTTAGTTTCTAGAGCTGGTTAATAAAGTTCAGTGAAGATGACACTGTCCAGGGGAGGCAGACAAATTGGGAGATGGTATTATCAAAAGTGAGGACAGGAGCTCAGCCCTAATACCAGATGCCTCACACTCAAGGTGGGATCAGAGGCTGGTGATAATTCCATTCAATTGTTTAGCGAAATTAAATTAGAAAACTGGACAATGCTTGCACCATCATTTTATCCCAGGACATACACGCACATGAGATAATCAGTGCTTCCAGTTATGGGTCTGATTAGAGGAGGATGAGGAATTTGTTAACTCACATTCCCTGCTCTCTGAATTCAACTCAAAAGAAGAATTTCTGAGTAGAGGGAGGGATTGTTTGTCTCTCCTCACCCCAGCAAGGAATATGTGCAAGCACACTCTCCTTATTTATTTAATCATACTTTATCAGTCCCTTTTTCCATGCAGCTCAGAGCAATGCACATGCAGTTATCCCCTTCAGTGCTTGAATGATAGCTTTATTTCAAGACCAGGCCAGACTCAATTTAACTTGTATACCCAGTCACCATACGCTAAATACATGCTTAGGGTAGATAATGCTGAATTCAACAGCTATGACTAACTTAAGATCACTGAGTTGCACTCAACCAACTTTCACACAGATCTTTTAAAAAAACAAAACGTAAGTTAGTAATGGACATTGATTACAATGGGTCTACTCTGAGTAAAAGGATAGCCGACTTCAGTGGGTCTGCTTTGACCATTGCTTAGTTGAGTGCAGTCTCATCTCCACAGATGTGTTAAACTAGCAAGTTTGACATAATTTTTCTGCTGGCAAAGCACTTGAAGAAGTAACTTGAAATAATTACAGTCAGTTATAAATTATGAAAAGAATATATTTATTATAATTGAAGGTACATCTTTAAAATAATGTGGCCTAATAACAAAACAAAAAAGTTTCACCACAGGTGCAAAACTGCAATAAATACTTAGTTAAACACAAAATTTAATATTAACTTTTGTGCAGATTTTTTTTAAAAAAAGTGACTCCCTCAAAATAGCCTGCATGCTTTCAACCACAGAGAAACCTCATGGCATCCCCCCATTATGAGGAGAAACTCCTTGGTGATTTTTAGCTCAACTTCAGTAGCAATATCTCACAACTTTTCTCTCTACCTTCATAATCTCATGGGCCCTTTTCTCATTCACATCTAAAGTTTGCTTTAGGGGAAATTCAGAGGCAACTCTATATTTTACCATCACAACAGTGGTGTGGGGTTGAAGACTCCACTGAGATTCATAGTTGCACAGAGATCCGAACCTCGCTCTTCATAATCCAAATCCAACGCTACCCAAAGATTCTCACCGCAAAAGCAGGTAGCTTAGGAGGACAGGAGAGTGACCACTTGTCTCACCAGGTGGTATTCACTGTATTTACAAACACTTGATGAGAATGAGCACCAACTACACCCTCTTGGCAGTGACACTGCCACTTGCCAGAACAGGGGTGGAACCAGATGAGGCAGATATGTTTGGGAGATCTCCTGGTTGGTGGTAGCAGCCCCGCAGGTGTACGCAGCAGTTTGACCACATCCCAATGAGCACCGTGCTGCCGTCATGCAGACATCACTGCATTTCCAAGCCATTGCTGCTACTTTACTAATTTCTTGCCACACTGAGGCTTTTGAGTCCTTGGTTGTGAGTCCTGGAAGACGTGTTCCCTACATTGCTGGCCCTCATTGACTTCCAGCTACAAAGGCTGAGGATGCTGAACAGACTCTTGGGCTGGGGTATTGTTTAGGTTTTTTTTTGGGGGGGGGGGTTGATGATGTTATTGGTATTAATTTTTGCATTATTTTAGTTCAATTTGGCTGTGATTTTTTATATTTTATTAATTTCTTAATTATTGCCTTTGTTCTGTTGTAATTGTGTATTTGTTCATGTCGTAAGCTGCCTTGAACTTGGTTTGAACGCTGGAAAGGTAACATGCAAATATGTGTGTATGTATGTTTTGAAAGGAGCATGTGTTACCTGTGGGACAGAAGCTATGAACCATGAAAGTAAGCCCTGTGTCAATTAATTTTCACACAGCCATTTCTGCCTGCTTTCAGGACTTTCTCCTCACTCTCTCAATAAACAATCCAGAGGGCATTAAAAAAAGCCAGAAGTTTACACTGCTTAAAAACTACATCACCTGGGTCTAAGGGGTGAAATAGGCCAAGAACTATGCAGTTTGGCATCCCTATAGCCTCCTCCGTTAATGGTATTCTACTCACACAAGGGCAAAATCCATTCTGTACTGTGCAGAGGAATGGAACCAAACTAACGTGAAGATAAACTCATGCTTGGCCTCCAAGGAGGAGGGGTGGGGATGAACTCCTGAATTCAGTACTGGAATCTCAGGTGAATAAACACAGGGAGGGATTACAGATGCCAACATATATCCAGGAGTTAGTGAAACCCAACACTGCCTTCCTCCCTTGTTGAAATCCCAACAAGTGAAGGGAATCAAAGTGAGGAATTTAAAATAAGGAGACAAGACAATGCCGAAGGGTTCTCAGAAGCTTTAAAAAAGTCTCTTTTTCTCCCAACAGCAGTTGCTGCCAAGCAAATAAATAAATAAATAAATAAATAAAGCAGCACCTTCAAGAACAACAAATAATAGCCCAAGAGACAGCTGGAGCAAGGCAAAGGAGGGACGGATTTAAAACTAACTCTATCTGTGGTGAAGCAAATAAGCTGTCAAGCAGCCACAATGTCATATTCGGTAGCTGCATATACTCTAAAACATTCTTCCCCTGAAAGATATTTTTGGACAATGATTCTTACCAGTCCCAGCCTGCATGGCCAATGGTCACAGATGAAGGGAGTTGTAGTGCAATAATGTCTGGAAGACAGAATTGCATCCCACAATTCAGGGCGAGTTCACCTGAACTAGGATGGTTGCTTCATAGATGAAGAAGCGGGGAGGGAGAATACACTCCTCTACATACACACACACACACACACACACACACACACACATATGCAAACTACATGGAGACAGGAGCTCTCTCCCTCAGGAAAATTATGATTATCTAGATCCATTCTAGTCTAGTTTCAAGCCTGGTTTTAGCACTGAAAAAGCACTTCAGCAATATATCAAGTGTGAAATCATTACAGAAGTGGGCTAGTCCCCCTGTTTTCCATGTAAATTAAAATCTGGGTTGTCTTTCTTTTTAACATACCAGGCACCCAACAGACGTGTGCCCATATGCATTGCACGCCAAATCTCCAACGTAGGTCTCTGTGTGTGCACAGAATGAAAGGAGCCTGTGCTCACACCCATTTGTGCAGCTAAGTCACTTCACAGGAACCTGGACCCCAGAATATGGCCAGAAGGCACACGAGGTTACTGTCTTGTTGAATAAGCAGGCACTAACATATTTTTGTTGTTGCTGCTGCTGCTGCTGCTGCTGTTGTTGTTGTTTACCTACCCATAGTTTTGAAATAAACTAGTATAAATGATTCCCATATCACTGTTATTTGTGGGAGTTATTTGAGAGAACATTTACATGAGCTAAAATAATTGTGTGGGAATTCATTCTTCAAAGAAATAGATAAGCCATATGGATCCAGCTTCCTTCTCCCCTCAAAAATACAACCGCCTTTCTCCCTCAAATCAATTTTGTGTGCATGTAAGTATGCCATTGTTATTTATATTCTGAGAAATCTATTCTGGAGGTGCTATAACACATTATTTTTGTAAACAGCTTAGAAACTATTGTAGTTAAGTGGCACGTGAAATGTTTAAAGAAAACAAAATAAATAAAATTAGAATTGTCTGCTAATTTGGACTGGTTGAGAGCTAATCAAATGAAGTTCAATCCAGATAAGACTGAGGCATCCTTAGTGGATGGTTCCCTAGACTGGATAGGTAGGAATCAACTTGATCTGGAAGGGGGTTTAAGGTAAAGGTAAAAGTTACCCCCACAGTTAGGTCCAGTCGCGGACAACTCTGGGGCTGCACGCTTATCTCGCTCTATAGGCCGAGGGAGCCGGCATTTGTCCGCAGACAGCTTCTGGGTCATGTGGCCAGCATGACTAAGCCGCTTCTGGCAAACCAGAGCAGCACACGGAAATGCCGTTTACCTTCCTGCAAGAGTGGTACCTATTTATCTACTTGCACTTTGATGTGCTTTTGAACCGCTAGGTGGGCAAGAGCTGGGACTGAACAATGGGAGCTCACCCCATCGCGGGGATTCGAACCACTGACCTTCTGATCAGCAAGCCCTAGGCTCTGTGGTTAAGATCACAGTGCCACCCACGTCCCCTAAAAGAGCAGGTAAGCAAATTGGAAAAATTAAGAAGTGAGAGGATCAAATGGACAGATTTGTCCATCCTTATTTTATCCTTTATTTTGTCTATCCTCATTTTATGTCAGCCTTTTCCTCCCAATTCCGTACTGCTTCCTTTGTTCCAGCCAGGAGCCACAGAGAACTCACCTTCAAAATTCACAGTGTCTTTTTCCTTAACAACCATAATGCGACAAAGTTTTAACGTTAGCTTCCTACGCTTCGCAGTCGAATTCCCCAGCTCTTAAACTCCCTCTTTTCATATAAGCTTCCTGAATGTTCAGCGTGTAACAGAGCATCCATCAAGCTATAATTCGAGAAGTAATGTTTATGATCTTTTATTCCCCTTGAAAGATGCCAGCTTCTCCTAGCAGACCTCATCAATCCACAGAACTCTCAATAATAGAAGCCTCTCTAAACACTGAACTAGAGAAGGACTAAGACACACAGAATTGTGGTTAGAATAACTGGACTTGAACCAGGGATGCCTGAGACTAAATACGTACTCAGCCATAAAGCTTTTGATGAGTCACACACATATCTGGCTCCAACTACCTCATTGAGCTGTTGAGAGGGGATAGCATGGGGTGGCTCTCATGTTTTGCCACATTGTGCTCCTTAAAAGGAGCAATGGGGTATAAAAGTGAAAAAGTATGTATACCTGTACACAGGGCCATGAACCTATACTGAGATGACATGAATGCCTACATGCAGAGAAATGCGAACACGATTCAATGAAATCCTGATAACCTCCCCTTCCCAAAAGAATCCCAATGCATTTTTCCAGTGAATCAGGAACAGAATCCTAATGTTCTCCTATGTTCCTTCCCTAAGTAATCTGTATGCAGGTGTGAGGGAGAGATGGATAAGCACAGGATAGTGTGTGCAGGCCTGCCATTCCCAGGAACTGTTCATATGAATTCCAATAGAGGAAAACAGGGTGCTGATGAGTGTCATTCCAATCTTTCTATGCATAAGCACCGCCTTTGTGCTTTTCCTGAAGGAGCGTGTCCACCCCCTTTGCTCAGTCCAGACACTGAGGTCCTCCTCAGAAGGTCTTCTGCTGGTTCCCTCACTGCAAGAAGCGAAGTTGCAGGGAACAAGGCAGAGGGCCTTCTCGGTAGTGGTTCCCTCCCTGTGGAATGCCCTCCTTTCAGATGTCAAGGAGATAAAGAACTACACAACTTTTAGAAGACATCTGAAGGGAGCCCTGTATTGGGAAGTTTTTAATATCTGATGTTTGATTATGTTTTTATATATGCTGTAAGCCACCCAGGGTGGCTGGGGAAACCCAGCCAGATGGGTGGAATATAAATAATAAAATTGTTATTGTTATTCTATCATATCCCTTCCCCACCTGCAATAAAACCCAGGTATTTTTGCTCCATTGTGCACTAATTCTGCTCTCTGAACAAACACACAAATAAGCTGATGGTGGGGCAATTGCAACAGTGCATTGGGATAGTACAATGAAGCCCTCAGGGTTTTCTTCTTACAAACAGCAAAGATAGCAGAAATTACTCAAAGGTGTAAAGAGCAACCTTCTAAAACCATCCCACCCACTCTCTCTCTCTCTTCTGTTACACATTTGACTAGAAAAAGATAACAGCTCCATGAATTCCAGCAAGTTAATTGCTGATCTATCTATTCAGTGCTGAGTTTGATTCTTTTAAAAAAATGAAAGCCTGAATGTTGTTTTCTTTCTTTCATTCATTCTTTCAATGTTGTTTTAATTTAAATAAGACATCTCCATTCCTCCTCTCTGCAAACTTCCTACCCAGCAAGCAAACTCAGAAGGATGCACCTTTGAATACAGTTGACCTGAGACTACACCACTGCTTGGCAGAAGTAGGAAGAGCGCTCCCTCCTTCAGTAACAGTCTTTCTGTCTTTTTTCTCCCAGAATAATGATTCCAGGATTACTACTCCTAGTCCTTCACAGTATCAATATGGCAAAGGACATCAAAGCAGGACATCAAAATAACTTATTGCAATTACAATAGAAATTCCAATATCTCTGCATATATATTTTTCAATTCGTTATTATTTAACGTGGAGTTGGAAAACTTGCAATTAATGCCTATTGGTCACCATAGCCACACACTGCATTATATTTCTGCAAAGCACTGTGCAGTGAAATCAGAAGCAAGCCCTACCGGGCTCCAAGGGAAAACATCTATAGGACTTCAGCCTTAACCATACAAAACTGGAGCACGAAGAGGGAAGAGCATTCAAAGAACACATGCTATTGCACTCTGCTTCTGCCAGAAGCTCTTTTCCCTTAAACTAATATTTTTGGTAGTGAAGGCGGCACTGAATTAAAGTTGAGGAGAAGGGGAGGAGTCAGGCTAATACCCTGCCCAAGAAACAGCAAGTGTTTCTTCCATATGACCAGTGCTTTTTTCCCCCTAAAAAAATGTTTAGGGGTACTCTCATTTTCCTACTCATATTGAAATACTGCCCCTCAATGAGGCCAAACTGAGATTCACAAAATGTTTAGGGGTATGCGTACACCCAGAAAAAAAAGCACTGCATATGACTATGGAAAAACAGAAGCCCCTATCTGCAGCCTGAAGTGCCACCATCCAGAAAACGGTTTACCATTTATTTCTATCGAATGTATCAACTATTTCTAAGAGAAAGGAAAAGATGAAGAGGGGAGATTGAGGAAGCAGTGTTTAGAGCACCTTTCACCTCATGCATTTTGCTTTAAGGTAAGGGCTATTGGCCAGGATGTATAGAACCACTCCCAGAAATGTTGTTACTCTTCTCAAAAGAAAACATTGGCTTCCATCAGAATTCCTTGAACCTTTTACTTGGGAAATGACATCCAAATGCACTTTCAAGATTTCACTTTAGGTCAGACTGGGTGAGAGACAAGGGGTGGGTTTATCAATATATTTTAGACTCCTTTAGTATTCCTCTGATATTTCACTCCCAAATTCAATTCCACATTCATTTCAGGAGAAATGTCTGTAGCAACTCTAACCCTGAGCGTGGTCCTCCTAACTGCACTGAACCATCCAATTTTGAAAGGAAGGAATTCACGGACTTCCCCAACCATGAACAGAATTCTGTTTTTGCTCTGGCAGCATAGGCCTATCTGACAATACCCTTGAAGAATTGACATACTTCTCTGTCTTGATGTTTAGTAAGTCATCAGTAAACATGGGCATTCTTGCATTTCAACAGGGCCCTTGTTCTTCCCCACCTAAATTATGCTTGAGCCACTGGGGTGTAGCAAAACAAAAAAAAGGCTCTTCCAAAGATATGTCCCTCACCGGTAAAATTTGTTCCCCGGTGCCTCGCCAATTTTTTATTGTAATTAAAAATAGCGTAAGTGCCCTTGAACATAAAACGGATGTGTTTGTGAGCATTTTACCTAATTTTGATACAACAATTGAAAGACGCCATGCATGCAGAGGATCTAATGAGGTGAGGAAGCAATTACAGAGAAGTCAAGATGTTTCAGATCTGGCTCATGAATCATTACCTTCCGTACAGAGTAACATAAACAAACTACCCAGAGAAATAGAGGAGAAGAATCATACGCATAGATACACATTTTTCTCCTCTAATAGTCAATGATGTAAGGGAGTGAATATATACAAAGTTCTTGATGCTCAATGTCTGCGTTCCTGTATTAATTCTTGACCCTTTTTGTTTCAGGTCAGTTAAGCATGGTAGCCTCTTTGCCTTTTATTTAGCAGAAAATCTGCCAGTTTTCAGGCATGCAAATAGGCCTGGCAGAAAATCAGGGTTTTGCACAATGTCTGCTTACATCACAAAAAAGCTGAAGGCTCCCTAAAGCAGGAAAAAAACAATAATAATCCCTTTGGTAGTTCTTAGGTTGAAAATGACTTTGAGAAGCTCTTTCACATTCAAAAAGGTACCTTTCCCTCCTCTCAGCTTATAGATGGCATCACTCTCACCCTCACTAGAAAAGTGATTCAGTAGCACATAATCATTTATGGGGGGGGGGGGGAGTCAGTCATTTTCCACTAACTTTTGCTGCTACTTCCTATGGACTCTTTTGAAAAAAGTCAGATACATAATCTCCCTGATATTGGGCCATAAGGTAAAGGGACCCCTGACCATTAGGTCTAGCAGTGGCCGACTCTGGGGTTGCTGCGCTCATCTCGCTCTATTGGCCGAGGGAGCCGGCGTACAGCTTCCGGGTCATGGGGCCAGCATGACTAAGCCGCTTCTGGCAAACCAGAGCAGCGCACGGAATCGCTGTTTGCCTTCCCACTGGAGTGGTACCTACCTATTTATCTACTTGCACTTTGATGTGCTTTCGAACTGCTAGGTTGGCAGGAACAGGGACTGAGCAACAGGAGCTCACCCCGTCGCGAGGATTCGAACCGCCAACCTTCTGATCGGCAAGCCCTAGTCTCTATGGTTTAACCCACAGCACCACCCGTGTCCCTGATATTGGGCCATACATACGCAGAAAAGGGCTTTAGTGCAATTTCATGTTAGTGGTGCTATGTGCATTTCCCCTAGTTTAAATACTAGGTGTTAGATAATCACTAGCATTCTTATTTATCAGTTGGGAGGTGAGAGGAACATGGATGGCTTAATCCTGCCTTCAACTCTCCGTTCCTTCCCTCAAACAGTTAACCGGTGCTGTTTTCATATGTATTTCCACCTTCTTACCTACTGGAATTGCATATCCGGGAGACTTGCCGGGTAAAAGTTCATAGCCAGTTTTGCAATGCAGATCTCAATCATCAATGTTCATCACAAACATCATTTATGACTTGTTTAATTGCATCTTGTACATTCAGTCACTACTTTGTTTTTCACAGATTGGGACTATTATGCAGAAAAGTGAATGCGTGGTTTAAGCCGTGGAAGCAGAAAATCACAAATACTGTATTTACAGCACCCCCTACAAGTAGTTACTCCCATGGGTTTGGGTATCAACCTTGAACCACAGTAGACCTCCAATTTCTATACTGGTTATCTAGTATGTAATGCTCTTGAATTCAGATCCAGGCAGAATCTGGGGGAGAAACCATGGAATACCAGTTGATTTTAAAATTTCATCAGAATGCCCTCCAAAACCCACCTCCCCTAACACCCCATAAAGGGATGGATCCCAATCCATTATGAAAATGCTCTGCACATTTGACATGACTTTGGAAGCTGCATTGCAAATCGGGGCAAGTGGATAGCAAAAACGTTCCCATCTTGCCACATAAGAGAGTCTGGGCACATGTGTTAAGGTTGTCTTGCATTTCCCATGTTCCAATGCTGTGAGTGGGCAGTATTTTCACCCCACTGCCTCAATACCAGAAATGAGAGAAATATGCAGGGTGGTTTTATACAGTAGCCTTAGTTCATATGTACTGAATACGGCAAGGGCAAAAGAGTCAATTGGGTCTTTACATGCAGGCTGGAAGCAAATTGCTACTCCAGCTCCCATGACCAATTCCAGTCTAGTTTTTGCAGTATTTTTACAGCAAAATGTGGCCCCTAAATCCATTGGAAACCACTGCTTGTAGCAAGCCACTGTTAACATCAATTCCCATCTTCACACTGAAATCCTGTTCATGACACCTCACAAGTTCCTCTGAGCTAAAACTGACTCATTTCCCTGTGTTGCACTGTTCCTACTATGTGCTGCTTAGAGCCTAGAAACTCACATACAACCTACTGGCTGCCCACTTATGGATCCAAGACCATTCCTTTGCAGAAATCATATTACTTTGTCTGGTGTCTATCAATTTTGTAAAGGCGGGTCACTTATCTGGACACTTTGCTACATGTTATGCCTTCTTACAAAGCAATATTCTTGGGTTTCAGACAAGTTTTCATTTTCATTTCGAAACACAATCACCTCCTGATCAAAGAACATCCCCTTAGGAGGCAAGATGAGCATTATGCATTAATCTTCCATTATCAGTGCAACAGTTTGCAATCACCGAATACTGTAAAATGCAGCATCTTCAAACATACTGCTACTGGATCACTGGTGGAAAGTTTGGTAAACACCTTACATTCATTTCCTTCTGAGCAGCAGCTGGCTGAATGGAACTCATTGTGAAAGCAGATTTCTTACTTTCAAGTCACTTATTTTTGCCAAATGGAAGCATCTCTCCAAAATCTTCTTCCATCACCAAACTAGAGTTTAGTTGATATGAGTTTTATCTGCAGGATTTTTAATGCATATTTAAATGCATGCTTAAATATGTATTTATTGCAAATATGTGCTTATATTTAAATGCATATTTTGTCTCAATGTATGCATTTCTGAATGTAAGATGCAAATTATGTTTATACACTTTAAAAATGCAGACCAAACAAAATTCTCCCTCAGTCCAAAGTCCTAAAGGAGCATGGTAGGAATCTCTCATAAGGTTTTGCCTTGCACTTGCCAAACTGCAATTATGAGAGAAAGCCGCAACACTTACATGGGCTTAAATTAGTAATGCAGGTATATTGAGGAGCATGTTAGAAAAAGAAATAGATGTCTCAACCTTCCCACCGGAGTGGTATCTATTTATCTAGTTTCACAGGTGTGCTTTCGAACTGTTAGGTTGGGAGGAACTGGGACAGAGCAACAGGAGTTCACTCCATCATGGGGATTTGAACCGCCGACCTTCTGATCAGCAAGCCCAAGAGGCTCAGTGGTTTAGACCACAACGCCACCCATGTCCCTCTATCTAATAATCCACCATGAATTTCCTGTACTCAGGCCTCAGAACCTAATGACAATGCAGAAGGGAACAATGACTTGTTATACTGGTTCCTGAAATCAGCAAGCAATATGAACCTTCTGGATTGGCCAGGCCAGCAATAAAGTCTAGGACCTTTTTATAAAGCCTGGCCTTTTTATTTTTCCTGGTCAACAGAGGAATGCTTTTTTTTCCCTTTTCTGTTTGCTCCATATCATGTACCAGCTAACTAAGCTCTGGGCTCAAGGATCATGAGCTGGAAACACTTGATGTTTAGATTTGGGTGCTGTTGCTTGTGGCCACAGCCTGACCCTCACAGCATTCATGCTCAAATGCTTTTAGTTTAAACTACAGTGGTACTTCGGGTTAAGTACTTAATTCATTCCGGACGTCCGTTCTTAACCTGAAACTATTCTTAACCTGAAACACCACTTTAGCTAATGGGGCCTCCTGCTGCCGCCGTGCCGCCGGAGCCCGATTTCTGTTCTTATCCTGAAGCAAATTTCTTAACCTGAAGCACTATTTCTGGGTTAGCGTAGTCTGTAACCTGAAGCGTATGAAACCTGAAGCGTATGTAACCCGAGGTACCACTGTACATTTTTACTTGCTTTGATCAGAGGTTGACAAAAGAGTTTAGGAGGTCTGAGGTCATCTCTGGGTCATTTGTAGTGGATCGGGGGGGGTGGTGGTTCCCTGACTCCCAATATTTTAACAAGAACAAGTAAAATTGTAGATAACATATAAATATATCTATGCCATGGCTGGCCTTGTTCTAATCACTCATGAGCCTCTGCATTCCTCTCCCCTAAAATACAGATAGGTATTGGTTGCCATTGACCAAGTATAGCCCTGCTAACCAGTTTTAGAGTTTTGTGTTCAAATCCCTGATTTGTAGTAATTCAGATGATTCTTACTCGTATCTGCAGGTTATTCCAATGCATGGCTTAAAGGATGCAGCAGATACCGTATTTTTCGCTCTATAACACGCACCTGACCATAACACGCACATCGTTTTTAGAGGAGGAAAACAAGGAAAAAAATTCTGAATGAAACAGTGGATGTATCATTTTTGTGCTTCATGCTGTGGCCACAGACATGTGATCTGATGGTGAATTTGGGGTAGCTCAATGCAAAGATCCTGAGGATCCATGTGGATCCATGCTTTTTAACCACATTTTTGCACCATTGCAGCCCCAGGCAACAGTGGGTGTGTGATTTTTGGGGGGCAGGCTGCTATGTGATCTGATGGTGAATTTGGGGTGGCCCAATGCAAAGATCCTGAGGATCCATGTGGATCCATGCTTTTTAACCACGTTTTTGCACCATTGCAGCTCCAGGCAACAGTGGGTGTGTGATTTTAGGGGGGCAGGCTGCTATGTGATCTGATGGTGAATTTGGGGTGGCCCAATGCAAAGATCCTGAGGATCCATGTGGATCCATGCTTTGTAACTACATTTTAAGTGGGGAGTGAAGGAAAAACACAGAAGGGACAAGAGAGCGGTGTGCAGAGAAGCAGCTGGCTAAGAAAGCACGGAGAGGAATTAGAAGGAAAGACCTCTGCTTTCCCCTCTGCTTGCCTGGAGGGGAGGGGATTTGCCTGCTCTTTGTTCCGTTTGAGCAAACACAGCAACGAAACAGAGGAGGGTTGGCAGTAAGACCCTGAGGCAGAATGCAGGAAAGCAACCACTTCCTCTTTTCAGGTTTCCCTCTCGGACACAACGCACGATTGATTTTTGCTGATTTTTGTTCCTGCGCTCCCCTAATCGGCTCCAGGGACCCCCCCCCCCCCACATTCGCTCCATAACACGCACAGACATTTCCCCTTCCTTTTTAGGAGAAAAAATCTGCGTGTAATACAGAGAAAAATACGGTAATTAGCTGCACCCGCTGAGACACCATTTTGCTCCTGGTTCTGGTTGGTGGACCTTGAAGAAGGGATGGAGAGATCTTCCCAAGTCCATCCCATTTCATTTTCACTGGCACTCAGAGGGCCCATTTCATCCCACTTTATGTGGATTTTTAAAAAGAGGGCATAAAAGGCTCAAATTTAAATTGTATGCATTATTATATGCATTGCTGTACATATTTGTGTGCATTCCCTCAATATGCTTTCCCATAAGGTACACATTTTTACTGTAAAATACATATTCTTGTGCATACTTTTAGCACACTGAAACTACATTGCAAAATCTGGAGAACTGCATAAACCGATACAGAGTTGCATTCTGAACTGCAAGCAAGTCTGGGTTGCTCTACCAGACAGGTAATAGATGTACTCCGTTGTGGACTTGTGGTAGGGGTTGGAATAATCACTCTCTGTAATTATTTTTGCATTTAATACATTAACCTTGTACTAATAACTTTAAAGTACAGTGGACGCTCGGGTTGCGAATATGATCCGTGCGGTATGCACATTTGCAACCCACAGTACTGCATCTGCGCACACATGGGTTGCGATTCGGCGCTTCTGCGCATGCACGACCCCCGAAACCCGGAAGTAATTCATTCTGGTACTTCCGGGTTTTGGCGGGTCCATAACCTGAAAAAACACAACCTGAAGCATCTGTAACCCGAGATATGACTGTGTATCTGTAGGGAAGTTGTCTTCCACTCCAGGAAGAAAAATTCCTTAAGCTCATGGAAGTATATTTAACAAAGAATGTCTGCAATCATGGTCCAGAACCTAGTCACATGCCTGGATTCTCTCTCTTAGGCATATATATCCACAGAAAACTACAGCATGAGAATTACTATGATACAGCAATTATTAGCACATCATTCCAAAAGCAATTGAACCTGTTGCAGTTAAAGGCCTAGAATGTAGTATAACATTATTTCCAAACATCTTTGATTTTAATGGATTATAAAATAGTTTATTTGCCACAACACTACAAAACATGCACACTGTCCGCTGCTTCCAAGAAAATCATCTCACTCTTTATAATGCAGTCCATCTTGTATACCAACAGAATAGATGAGTTAAAGGCATTTTTTACTTTCTTCTCCCCCTTCAAAAAGCATCTAAAGAAGGAAATAACATTATACTCATTCACTTCTTACCAAACCTCTTTCACTCCCTCCTAAAATTCATGTCAATGACTTGGGCATTACATTTTCCTTCTCCTTAACATTATGCCCACCCAAAAGACAGGCTGCTGCTGAAAAAAGGAGCCTAAATTAATTTCTGAGGTGATGTGAATCCACTGCCAGCTAACGCTGTATTTTCATTTTCCCACTTTTAAAGAAGGTTGACCTTTACAGATATGATGTGATAACAGCTTTCCATTACATTTAGCATGATTTAGATAAGAGGTCACTTTGCTGTCATGCCCAATCATCTAAACCATAATTTAGTATGAAATGCATGGACAATAAGGAGGGAGGTGAGGAAAGCTAACGTCAAGTGATAAAACGAATGTAGGTAATAAAGCTTCTAAAATCTGACAATGGGTTATGTTGAGAGTGGTGGAATCATAAGGTCTCACACTTAAAATGTTAAAGGTAAATGTGAGGTGAGACATTTCTGATGTATTTCATCAGTACGGCTGCTCTTACAAGTGGGGGTGTTAACACTACAGTCCCTGCATCGCAGAAAATCAGGTGGGGCACCATACAATTGAACCCCACTTCCTGCACAGTGTTGGGGAGAAAAATTCTAGCCTGCCTTTCTACTGCCATGCTACTTTGCTACATGCAGGGTTTTTGCATGCGTTGGGGCCGCAAAGTCCAGTGACTCAGAAATACAGGGATAATTTTAACTACACATAATAATATATTTACACCCCACCCATCTGGCTGGGTCTCCCCAGGCACTCTGGGCGGCATTCAACAGAGCATTAAAAACAGAATAAATCTTCAAACATTAAAAACTTCCCTAAACAGGGCTGCCTTCAGATGTCTTCTAAAAGTGAGATATTTGTTTATTTCTTTGACATCTGATGGGAGGGCGTTCCACAGGCTGGGCGCCACTACCGAGAAGGCCCTCTGCCTGGTACCCTGTAACGTTGCTTCTCACAGTGAGGGAACCGCCAGAAGGCCCTCGGAGCTGGACCTCGGTGTCTGGGCAGAACGATGGGCGTGGAGATGCTCCTTCAGGTATATTGGGCCGAGGCCATTTAGGGCAGGTATAGGCAAACTCAGCCGTCCAGATGTTTTGGGACTACAACTCCCATCATCCCTGACCACTGGTCCTGTTAGCTACAACTATCAGATCATTTTTTGACAAATATGAGGTTCCTGGTTCAAGTCGTAGAGTCGCTGACCAACATAATAGCAAAAACCATAATATTAAGGAGAACAGTCGAAATCGTGCCCATTTGCTAGCAGAAAACTAAGGAGCCATTTGTATTATGACAGTGCACACAATGTACACCATTTAAACCAGAGAGTTGTTTAAACCACTGACTTGGTGCTTTATCTAACCCCACATTAACATTATATACTTCTCCTTGGCATTCCTGCCTACCTTTTCAACAACCACTTTGTCCATTAAGCAGTTATTGTGACCTTCTACATTACTGCACTATGACACTGAAAAGCAATTAGGTTGAGTCAAGCACTGGAGATGTTTGGTTACATTTATTAAGCAATTAGCAGTCTGGAGTGGCCCTGTTGCATTGTCAACTAGCGGTGAATACCCTAACTGTGACTGTTACAAGGAGTGAGCCTTGCAATAAGCGCTCGGAATAATACTGCCCAAGTAATAAACTGGAATGGCCACATTAGAGCTGGACAAATTAGTCCATTAATATATGTCCTGCTCTATATTTGCCAGCACTTTTCATGGCCCTAAGAAATAGTTGTTTACCAGCCTCAAACTGTAGCCGAGAGAATAGCATACCGACATAGCCTTGCTTGTTGCAATATTGCAGCAATTGTCAACAAGAATAAAGACAGGGTGCTTTTTTATGTTGCTTAAAGCACTCAAACCTTATTTTAAGTGAAACATTCTTTCTTCTTCAGCTGACCATTTTATGGATGTCTCAGGTGTGCTTCTTTGCCCTTCCTGTCTTACTAGTGGTTGTTTCTTAAAAGGTAAATAAAAGTGATTTCTCAATCTACAACTGAAGAGGAACACGGCTGGAGCAAAATAATCTCACAGCCTATTTCTTCTGAGTTACTTTTAGCTGTCACACTGCTATGAAATCTAGGACACCATATACATTTGCTTATACCAGCTTTGAAAAACGAGCAAACCCTTTACTACTTAGAGTAGGCCTCTTCAAACTGTGAACTATCACAACCAAACCAGGGAATGTATGCTAGCTCACCATGTTTAGGAAAAGCCCCCAGGGAGGCATGGGGGAAAGGGAGATATCAAGTCCTTTGCAGACTTCCAAACATGGCTGGCAGGCTGTGAGCAGACTGATAGGTCACAAGCTAGACAAGCTCGTATTATGGAACAGTAACACATATTCTGGTACCACTTTTCCTGGCTATGAAGGTAATGAACAGCACCCAGGCTGGAGCCTAAAGGGGTCATACTTCTTCCCTATTCATGTGTAGTCCTCTTTCTGTCCCTTAAAAAATCTTATTCAGTAGCTCTTCTGCAGCACTCAAAGGGAGTGATTGTTAAGTATAATTGTTCAATTGACACTGAAATGGAGAGTGCCTGTACGTATATTGCTGAAAAAGTTTAACATTGGAAAATTCCATTGAAGCACACTGAAGCTCTCTAAGCTTCTGAGTTGATAATTAACTGTTGGTGTTCTCTGCTAGCACTCATGTGAGTGTTTAACCTTGGATCATGTGATCAAGGTATTCAATTGCAAATCTCAATTTTTAAATGGAGTTGCCTTTGCCTTTGCCTTTTTTCCCCAGTGAGATAATGATGTGATAATGAGCCTCTCCAGGAGCTGTATAGCCTTAGGCTGGATGCAGGCTAATGCAAGCTATGGGAGAGACAGACCTTTGATTTTTTGCTCTGATCATAATTATGTTATTCGTTTAAGAATAGAAACCTATGCTTAGATAAGCGTATGCTTTATGGAATTATTTGGATGTGTCATTGATTGTTTCTGTACCTGTTTTGAAGAAGTTCTGGTTAGTAAAGCTCTGAATCACAATTATGTGTCTGGACAATTTTTATTCCAAAAAGAGTGAGCTTTTATGCATCCAATTGCGTCATGCTGCACAATATTGATATCTGCAATAGTAATGGTGCACAAGGAAAGCCTAGGACAACCTGTGGTGGTCTACAACTCTTACAGTGATCCTTGCAATCAGGTCTTTAGAAGCGCAAACTCATAACATTAGCCATAATTCAACTGGATCAACACTAACATAGTTTTCACTATTTCCCCACTTTGAACAAATCCGCCACACATTGGAGGAGTGCAAACAGTGAGGTGTAAAAGTGTTATACACTCCGGACATCAGTATTATTGGCTTCAAGTTTTGTTGCCCATCTTGGCAGGGCTGATCTTTGAGAGAGACATCAACCAATGTAAAATGTGATGGTGGGGACAGGGACTTGCAGGTATGTCCATAAGTTAATTGGCTGCTGCACTTGAGAGCATTTTTCAGACATGACGCCAAAAGTTGAGCATCCCCTGTTCTGCTTGTGATGTGTGAATGCTGTCAATGTGGGAGAGAATTCCAAAGGAGAAACCAATTTACACTGCAGCCCATTCCTTAAAGTAGCTTGTACACACAATGAAAATAACCTACATTGGCTGCAGTCGTTTGGGCAGGGGAAAACAAACACATATTCCTGGAACACATAATTAAAGGGACCTAGGCAGGAGCAGCTGGCGGGGCAGGGGGGCCAAGCCACCCTTCCAACAGGGGTGTGGCTCTTGCATACTGGAACAACACAGAGTGGGGCATGGTGGCAGTGAGAGCACTTTGGCAGAAGTACCAGTTTGGCTTTGTTGGTGTGCCCATGTAGTCTTGATCTCATCAACACCCTGCCTCCACACCAGTCCAAGGAACAGCAGCAATGAGCCCAGCAATGAGCTCCTGAGCCCATGTTAAATGTCATTTCCCCCTGCCCTGATACAAGTCTAGAGTAAGTTACTGATCAGAGGGAAGCCTGTAGGCCAGAGATAGCAAGCCATTCTGGGGTTGATGGAGATTTGCACTCCAAAATCAATCAATCAATCAATCAATCAATCAATCTGGAGGGCACTGTGTTGGCTGACCAAGTATGCAGTCTAAAAAGTTTCCAAGCCATTTAAGCCAGTTTAGACACACTAAGGTTAAGGCTCCTAAGCCAATTTAACACTGGTCTAAGTGCATCATGATTGAATACCTGGTTTTCTGCGCGCGCGCGCACACACACACACACACACACACACACACAGTGGTACCTTGGTTTACGAACTTAATCCGTTCCGGAAGTCCATTCTTAAACCAAAGTGTTCTTAACCCAAGGTGTGCTTTCCCATAGCAGCAGGGGACTCGATTTACAAATGGAACACACTCAAGAGGAAATGGAACATGTTCTGCTTCCAAGGCAAAGTTCACAAACCAAAACACCTACTTCTGGGTTTGCAGCATTCTTAATCAAAGTTGTTCATAAACTAAGCTATTCCTAAACCAAGGTACCTCTCTCTCTCTCTCTCTCTCTCTCTCTGTGTGTGTGTAGTTATTTATAGATGAACACACACCTGTTTATTTGTTTAACTCAGTTACATCTTTGTGATGAAGGTAAATCAGGGTCATCCAAAAAGCTATTTATTTACTATTGTGCACTGCTATTTTTTTATTATCATTTCTGAATGCAACTGATGTGGTGGAAAATATCACTCACAAAACAAGGTACTTCAAGTTGACGTTTCCCTACATGCAGAAGCACCTTAGCTGTCAAGATGCTTTTCTTCTACTACTTTGTGCATCCTACTTATCTATAGCTTATATCTTTCTCATTTATCCTTATCTGTATCTCTGTCCATAGACTGCATTATATTTTCTGTCTGCCACATGCATTTCAGAGCTCAGGTCCAAATAAAACCAGTTCATCACATATATGCTGCCTGCAGCAATTTTAGTTATTAAATACTTTGCCAGTGACATGCCAAACAAAATCATAAACCCAATACAATTGGGGTACTCACAAGATTGTGATTTTTTGTTTCAGCCCAACAACAATACCAATCAATCAATCAATCAATCAATCAAACCTTTCTTGCCTTAGCATACAGCCATAGCAGGATAAGACCAAAAAAAAAAAATGCAAGAGACAAGCAACCAATCAAAATTCAAAGCGATATTACTGGCGTTATGAGAATTAAATTGCCCTAAGACAATGATGTAAAGATTTAGTTGCCAGCGCCAGGAATCTAAAATGCAGATGTATATAAAGCATATAATGCCCCAAAATAGGCTCGGCACATTAGGTTAAAAAGGTAATAAAAAGAATTAAAACAGGTCCAGGTCTAGGACACACTACCCAGTCAGAGTAGCCCTGAGTTTCAAAGCCTGCACTATAAAGATTGCCACCCCACGTGAAATTTGGGGATTTGCATCCACAAGAAGCGATTTCAAACAGTCTTCCTTAGATGTGATGGTGGACAGGATCAAGAGGAGGAGCTTAGTTCTTATTAGCTCATAAATAGGGCAGTAGAAAAAGAAATGTATGAAGTCCTCTACTTCATTCATTGTGCATGGACATAGACGCTGAGTAATAGGGGTCTTAGAGTAAATCCCCTGCAAGAAGGCCATGGGTATAGAATGGAAACGGGCCATGGTAAACGCTCTTCTCAAATTGGGCTCCGTCAGGTCTATCAAGTAGTTGGCAAGTGATCTTACCACTTTCACTTTAGGGAGCCACATGGAGAGGCGAGCTGTGGTGGACTGTGCCCGGTCCATGGCCTCGTCTCTTGTAAGAATCCAGGCCCGGATTTTATGTTGGTCCCAAGATGACAGCGTGTCAAGATCTGGGAGGGAGTAGCGTGCAGTAATAGTCTCCATGGCCTTGGACCATTTGTTACTATGAGAACAAGTTAAAAAAGCTTGCCTGGCTAGTAGGGAACCTGGGGCTTTGGTTAATTTACAATAATACCAAATTAGGAAGCGTTGACCTTATGGGCTGGCGGTCAGCTACTACAAGACGGCTATGATTTAAGCAGAAAGTATGCATCTGAAGAGTCACAAAACAAAACATTTTTTTCCCTAGTTGCTGATTTTTTATATCTGCTTTTGACATTTTCGTCATTTATGCATGAATGTGCAGTAGCTTTCATCCAATGTTTCAACACTGAATTTTACCTAAAGCAAAATCTTAGTATGAATATCGAAGCTCCTGCTCAAGCCGAGTGTCCAAGGAATTTAAGGGAAGCAAAAGGCATTTAGATAAGGACAGCCAAATAACATCAATGCAGGTTTCTTGATCAAGCTGTGCTGCAGATATCACCTGACTCTCAGCAGCACTGAGGGTGTCCAGCTCGGAGTCAGGAGCTAGTGAAGAAACTGTTTATAAAAGTTGTCAGCATGGGACCCAAGTTGCCACTGAAATTCACTCAAAGTGAAATTTCAAGGTGAATGCAAAAGTTCCTGCTTGGCAGACATCTGGGGATTTTCAAAAGAAGGAGTCTAGCAATATGAATTTTCAAAGGAAGCAAAAATATTCTAGCAGTAGATATAGATATATGGATCTGATGGACAGTGATACAATAGCAAGCCTCCAATTATAAGAATGCACATTTCCCTTCTGCAAAAATTGTCACCCCCAAATTAGAGGGATAGATAGATAGAAAAACCGACAGACAGACAGACAGACCAACAGACCAACCTTAACTTTTCTATATTTAAATCCGTAACTGGAGTATAACCAGAACCATCGTAAGTGCATCCTCAAACAGACAAACACTCACCACATTGCCAAAAATGAATCAATTTTGCTCAAACCTGTGCAGCACAGCTTCTTGCAGAAGTTGCTATTGAGAGAAGAATGGCAAGCACTTTGCTTCCTGCTCTGCCATTTCCCCTAAAGGGAATGGAGGTTTAGCTGATATGGTCCACAGAGAAAGAATTGGAACCAGGTCAGAAGCAGGAGAGGCCAAGATAAATCGAAAGAATGATTGCAGAATGGTAAGATACCAGATGCACATGAGCAGGGGGGAATGAACAATTGCCAGCATTTCTCCAAACAAACAGAAAGCATCAAAAGTTGATCATGTTAAGCATGTGAAGTCATGATGGAACACATGCCATTATGAGAAATAGATTGGTCTTGAGCTCTGCCAGACTAGAGAACATGTTCCAGGAACAGCAGCTGAGATGGCTTAATTACAGAGCTGGGTATTAGATGGTGGCACTGTAATCACCACCATAAACTGGGAAAGAGGCTATTTTCAGTGTGAAAATATCAGAATGCTGTGCTTTCTGCCTTCTGTCCATCATTACACGCATGATATATATAAGCCACGTGCAAAACCTTCACTGAGAAGATTAAAGCATTTTGTATGGCTAAAATCAATCCTTCTTACTGTCTGGTTTAAAATGAAAATATGCTATAATACCTGCTATGCAGAAACGTTCAGATACATTTAATAGACATGACTGATATCCTCTTAAAGCCATCAAGGCTAACAAATGTTGATGAATATGTTTTTTAAAAAACAATTCCAGATTATTTGCACTTCTTTCAGGATATATTGTCTTCCCGATCTGCACCCAGTCTTAATTACATTGAAACCTTAAAGCAGCATATTACTTCACATTTTTAAGGTCACTCTAACCATGACCTGGGAGCTTCATATTGGACTAGGGCTGGGCGATAACCACAACTTCATATTGGACTAGGACTGGGCGATATTTGGTTTTCAACATCACGATATATCACCACCTAAACATCACGATATTCTATTATATCACAATGTCTGAAATAAGGATGGAGCTATGTAGAAGCATTGGTTGGTTTTACGGTTTTTCCCACATTGTGATTTTTGCATAACACACACACACACACACACACACACACACACACACACACACACACCATGATTCACAATATATTGCCAGGTCAAAAATTATGACATAAATATCATGATATGGACTTCAAACTGGTTTGGGATGATATAGCACCCATGTGATGGCCTGGGAATCCGATTCAGAGAGTGAACCGGAGGATTCCCAGCCTGCACAGGAGTCCCCGCCTCCAGGGCCAGCTGAACTGGGGCAAGGCCTTGATTCTGAGGAGTCTGCACCTGTGCCGGATCCTCAGGAGCAGGCACCAGGTGAATCCATTCTGGCTCCAGAGGTGGTTGAGGACTCAGTGCCTACAGGTGAGTCTCCCCCTGGGCCCAGTAACCCTTCAGCCTCTCCTGAACTGCAGAGGCTTAGGGCAGAGAGGCGAAGGGAACTGGTTTCTCCCAGGAGGAGTGCTCGCCTTAAGGCCAGGAGAGGCGGGGCTCCTGGGGGCCGGGACCGCCCCTGGCCTCAGAGAGGATAAAGGCCAGTCAGCCCGGTCCCAGGTTGCGGGAGCAACGTCGTCATTGAAGAGCTGTTTCGGCCGGCATCCAGACCTGATCTTCCAGTGTTCCTGTTCCCCGCCCGGCTACCTGCTTTTGACCTTCCAGCGTTCCTGTTCCCCGCCCGGCTTCCTGCTTCGTACCTCGCCTCGCACCTTGTGAACTATTTCCAGGCTAGTGACTCAGGACTGAACTTTGACTACGATAACGGTAACCTCCCCCCGGGACCAGCACAACCCAGCTCTAAAACACATCATGATTCATTATATATTGCCAGGTCAAAAATTATGAAACTGATATCACAATATAGACTTCAAACTGGATTGGGACAATATATCAATATATCACATAACCCTAGTGTGTGTGTGTGTGTGTGTGTGTGTGTGTGTGTGTTGCTGAAAAAGTAGCTGGGGTATAACTCTTGGCCTCTGCTCCCCATCTGCAATCTAAATCGTCACACATACACCTTTGTGGCTAACAGTCATCTGGTGCTCTCTTTAATGTATTTTCAGTGATAGGAAAATATATATTTTTTTGTTCTCTAAGGCCATTCAACTCCTCTCTAGTGTCCTTCACCAACCTGGTGCCCACCATAGGCGTTATAGGCCAAAACATCGGCAGAGCACTAGGTTGGCAAAGGCTGCTTTAAAATCATTGATACTATTTTGTTTTGGCTTCTGCAAAATAAACAGCAATTTGGCTGGTTTTAGCTTTTGTAACTGTAACTGTGAGCTTTGTTGGATGGTTTCCTGGAATTTGATTTGTGGCTGTCCCTGGTCCCTTCCAGACAACCTGTTTACTGAACATTCCTCCTGACTTGTTTACAGGGAGGTAGCGGCTATTCCATCAAGCCAAAAGTTCCATTTCCCCATCAGTTTCCTTACCACAAAATGTTCCGTTTTGGTGAGAGGTTGAGTTTGTTGCACAAGAGCTCCATATCAGCATTAAGTGTGCAATCTGTATTTGTCAGTATGGGACTGAATCCCACCTGGAAAGAATAATGGTCTAGAAGCACACTCTGTTTGATTTTATGGCCAGGTTTTATTGTTTGGCTATTGCTGGGGTTGGTTTTCTTGATTTATGACTTTCTTGAATTATGTGGTATGTTTTAGCACTGTCCACTTTACTATTCACATCACCTAGAGAATATTTCTTATTAGACTACTCATAATCCATAATAATAATAATAATAATAATAATTTATTATTTATACCCCGCCCATCTGGCTGGGCCTCCCCAGCCACTCTGGGCGGCTTCCATAAAAACCACAAATACAGTAAAATATCACACGTTAAAAACTTCCCTGAACAGGGCTGCCTTAAGATGTCTTCTGAATGTCAGGTAGTTGTTTATCGCTTTGACATCTGCTGGAAGGGCGTTCCACAGGGCGGGCGCCACTACCGAGAAGGCCCTCTGCCTGGTTCCCTGTAGCTTTGCTTCTCGCAATGAGGGAACCGCCAGAAGGCCCTCGGCGCTGGACCTCAGCGTCCGGGCAGAATGATGGGGGTGGAGACGCTCCTTCAGGTATACTGGACCGAGGCCGTTTAGGGCTTTAAAGGTCAGCACCAACACTTTGAATTGTGCTCGGAAACGTACTGGGAGCCAATGTAGGTCCTTCAAGACCGGTGTTATATGGTCTCGGCGGCCGCCCCCAGTCACCAGTCTAGCTGCCGCATTCTGGATTAGTTGAAGTTTCCGAGTCACCTTCAAAGGTAGCCCCACGTAGAGTGCATTGCAGTAGTCCAAGCGGGAGATAACCAGAGCATGTACCACTCTGGTGAGACAGTCTGCAGGCAGATAGGGTCTCAGCCTACGTACCAGATGGAGCTGGTAAACAGCTGCCCTGGACACAGATTTGACCTGTGCCCCCATGGACAGCTGTGAGTCCAGAATGACTCCCAGGCTGCGCACCTGGTCCTTCAGGGGCACAGTTACCCCATTCAGGACCAGGGAATCCTCCACACCTGCCCGCGTCCTGTCCCCCAAAAACAGTACTTCTGTCTTGTCAGGATTCAACCTCAATCTGTTAGCCGCCATCCAACCTCCAACCGCCTCCAGGCACTCACACATGACCTTCACTGCCTTCACTGGTTCTGATTTAAAAGAGAGGTAGAGCTGGGTATCATCTGCATACTGATGAACACCCAGCCCAAATCCCCTGATGATCTCTCCCAGCGGCTTCATGTAGATGTTGAAAAGCATGGGGGAGAGGACCGAACCCTGAGGCACCCCACAAGTGAGGGCCCAGGGGTCTGAACACTCATCCCCCACCACCACTTTCTGAACACGGCCCAGGAGGAAGGAGCGGAACCACTGTATAACAGTGCCTCCAGCTCCCAACCCCTGAAGACGGTCCAGAAGGATGTTATGGTCGATGGTATCAAACGCCGCTGAGAGATCCAGCAGAACTAGGAAACAGCTCTCACCTTTGTCCCTAGCCCGCCGGAGATCATCAACCAGTGCGACCAAGGCAGTTTCAGTCCCATGATGAGGCCTGAATCCCGACTGGAAGGGATCCAAATGGTCTGCTTCTTCCAGGCGTGCCTGGAGTTGTTCGGCAACCACTCGCTCAATCACCTTGCCCAAGAATGGAAGATTTGAGACTGGGCGATAGTTGGCCATCGTGGCCGCATCTAAGGATGGTTTTTTAAGAAGCGGTTTAATAACCGCCTCTTTCAGCGGGTCTGGGAAGGCTCCCTCACGGAGGGAAGCATTCACCACCCCACGAAGCCCATCGCCCAGTCCTTCCCGGCTAGCTTTTATAAGCCAGGATGGGCAAGGATCCAGGAGACAGGTGGTTGGTTTCACTCGTCCAAGCAGCCTGTCCACATCCTCGGAGGTAACAGATTGGAATTGATCCCACTCAACTTGACTAGACAGAACTCTAGCACTCTCCCGCCCCGGCCCTGCTCCCACGGTGGAGTCTACTTCTTCCCGAATCTGAGCGATTTTATCTGCAAAAAACTTTGCAAAATCATTGCAGGAGAACATGTGGCCCGTACTGGGCCCCGATGTTGCAGGTGGTTCCGCTAAATTGTGAACCACCTGAAAAAGTCTCCTGCTGCTGTTTTCTGCAGATGCAATAGAGGCTATCGCCACTTGGTAGGCTCGACGTTGAGCTCTAACCTGTGTTCGGTCAGATTCGGAATGAGTTATCCGCCACCGGCGCTCTAGCCGTCTCAACGATTGTTTCATTGCCCTCAGCTCCATGGAAAACCACGGGGCTGTCCGGGCTCCATGCAATCGGAGAGGGCGCTTCGGAGCCAAACAGTCAATAGCCCTGGTTAACTCCACATTCCAGCGGGCCACCAGGGAATCAGCTGAAAGGCCATCAACATGGGATAAAGCATCCCCTACCACTCTCTGGAAACCATTTGGATCCATTAAGTGGCGGGTGGCGGGGGCGGACCATCCGAATTGGTCCCACCTCCCTGCAGAGGGGATGGGTCGCAGAGAAGTCCAGTTGCACCAGGAAGTGATCTGACCATGGCACTTCTTTCGTAATATATTTATTAGTTAGTTTGTTTATTATTTTGGGTTTAGATTGAAGTTGCAGTGAGGGGCGGGGTATAAATAATAAAAAATAATTATTATATTATCATCATCTTCTTTTTATGTACACAAAATAATTCTGCTCTTGTGATGGTGCTCCTCCAAAGTGGGTAGGACAAAAATGTAAGGAGGACTTTCAGATATGCAATACGTCAGCAGCATTGATGGAGAATACAGCATTGAGTTTAATGACTGGTTGGAAAGGTCAATGCCATCAATGAGAAATTATAAGGAACTGCCCAGAGTTCTTTTATCTATATGCCTGGCATGATTATTTCCCATAAAATTAGCAGCAAAGCTAACCTAGTAAATATATGTTGCCATCAGTTATGGAGAACAGAATGTATGGATTAACTGACTGACTGATTGGACAGGTCAATTGTCTCAAGTAGGGACCTGCAATTACAGAGGACTACCCACAGTGCACTTCTTTCTTTCACATATCTAGCATAACTATTTCTTGTAAAAATGAGCAGCACAAAATTAGCACATATGTTCTTGAGTGTTGGGGAACAGGCTATTTGCCATGAACCCCCTGACATACAAACACACACATATATGCTCACCCAATCTCCCATCACCTGTGGCACTAGGGTTTGCCCAGGAAGGAGAGGAGAAAGGTGTTGATAACAAGACTGCCATGGGGCAACTAGACTGCAACACCAGACTGGATCTGACAGTGAATTTGAATTGTGCTTACCTTGCCGCAGTTGCAACCCTCCCCCCTCCTGGTAAATTGCAGCAATGCTGATGATGAAAGGCCAGTTTGGCGATGGTGCCCCTCTTTCCTACTTCTCTCTCTACATTAGAGGTAGTTAGACAGGATGTCCTCCAGATGGCTGAGCTTAGGAGGCCCATGGTCTCTAAGCCATTGGGTTAAAGCAGGGGTGGGAACCTGTGGTGCCTCAATTGTTAATGACCTCCTCATCATGAGTTCTGCAACATCTGCTTCCTGCTTTGTCTGGCCTGTTCCCACCTGGCCTGAGATGGTGGCGCTTTGACTGAATCAAAGCACAAAGGCTAATTCTGCTGCTCAGGATGCCTAGAAATCTTCAGAGTAGGATTTTGTTTAGGGGCTGCTGCTTGGATTAAGATTTAGCATTGAAGATGTATGATTTTTCTGTTATCTGGATTAGGTTATTGTCATTATTGTTATTATTAGAATTTATGATGGATTATCAGTGGACTCTGATTTTATTGTATGTTTATTACAGTATTTTTAATTAGCAAAAAAAATAGTGATAAACAGTAAACTAAGTCTTGTAAGTGAATTATGTAAACTGGTTTTTTTAGTAGTAATAGAAGAAGAAGAAGAAGAAGAAGAAGAGTTTGGATTTGATATCCCACTTTATTACTACCCTAAGGAGTCTCAAAGTGGCTAACATTCTCCTTTTCCCTTCCTCCTCCACAACAGACACTCTGTGAGGTGAGTGAGGCTGAGAGACTTCAAAGAAGTGTGACTAGACCAAGGTCACCCAGCAGCTGCATGTGGAGGAGCGGGGAATCGAACCCGGTTCACCAGATTATGAGTCCATCGCTCTTAACCACTACACCACACTGGCTGTGTATGCGTGTGTTTGTCTGAGTATGGTTTACTATGGAAAGGCAGCATACAAATAAATTGCTGGGATGCTGGGATTTGTAGCTCAGCAACAGTGTTGGAGCAACATGTTGGCTACCCCTGTCATATACAATCCCTTACGTTTGTTCTAAATGTTTCTAGTATAATTAACATTGGAATAAACTTAGCTGATATATTTATTATCTACTTGTACACCAGCTTTTCTCCTTCACAGTATTTTCAATAACATTACTGAGTTCTGAAAACTACCTTGTATTTCCTAGCTGCTTATATTCCTGCCAAGTCCAAATAAACCACAGAACTATTATAAAACAAAATGCAGAGTTATAAGCTTCAAAGTATAAATAAATTTATATGCTAAAATCAACAGATTTGTATAAAACAGATATATGCATAAAAGTAGCTACAACGAACCCAACAATTTCCTTAACTTTATTTCTGTTCTTTATTCATAACCGTTATTAAATACTGCTCATTATTTTCTTATTATAGACTCAACCCCAGATTGTCCTCCTCTGAAATTTCAGCAAGATTCATGTGGCTGCAGCATCTGCAATAAGCATTATCTACATAATGTTGCATGCAGGGCTTTTTTTCCAGCCGGAACTCACTGGAACTCAGTTCTGGTACCTCTCAGGTGGGCGCCATTGCCATTATAAGAGAACAAGGGAGGCATTTGTGGCGAGTTCCAGCACCTCACCTTGGAAAAATAGCACTGGTGGCATTGTTAGATGTTGCCTTCCCATCAGCAGGAAGCATCAGCTTCCTAAAAGATGTCCCACAATTAATGGAGGAAGATTGCTAAGTACAATTTGGGTAGAGTGTCATAAGCAAACATACTACACAGTTCTGGATAGTCAATTCAGTTTCAGAAAGGCACAATATACTATGTATATATTCACGCAATCACTCACAGATATCATGGAAGAGACATAACAGCTTTAAGGTCTACTACCTTTCACATTAGAACACAAGGATGGGGACCTGCCCACGCAACATGTTACTGAACTCCAACTCCCATCAGTTCCAGGCATCTTGGTCAATTGTTGGGTATGCTGGAAACTCTAACCCAACTATATCTGCAGGGCCACAGCTCTCCCAGCCCTGTTTTAACACATATATGAATGTATACACTGCAATATGCAAATCAAGAAGGGAGTAAAATGAAAGCTTGATGCGATCAAAGTGACAGTCTTTTCCACCCAAAAATAACATGCAAAATGTCTAAACATCTAGCTAGGATTTTAAAAAATATTCCTCAGTCATTCTTTCCAAAATGAGTTCATGATAGTCATGAATCAAGCCCACAGTAGAGCTGGAACTGATGACCAGGCAGGAATTTTACACTCGCTTCTGATACTTTGAACTATTGTGTTCTCATAACAAAAGAAAATAGGTCCTGTGAGGCACAGGCCTACCCAACCCTCAATAAATCTACATTGTATTCCAGTGCAATGCCTCACACAATATAATCTCCAATCCCCATTTCTTTCTGAGTATAGACTGGGAGGTCATGGATACTGTAGTCAAATAAACATGTTACTCATGTCAAATAAGTATGTTTGAATTAATACATTTTTGCCAGCCTCCCCCCATTTGAGAAATTGGAAATGCTCTTTCAGTGACCTTTTGCAGAGGGATTTCCAAGTCAACACATCCAGGAAATGTAAATTTGGGTGTACATACAGGAAGATAACTGGGAAGCTAATAATTGGTGAAACTGGTTACATGCATGTGTGTATAGAGGAGATGTAAGCTTTTTAAGAAAAATGTTATATATTTGCTAAGTGTATTATGTTTTATAGGTTTCATACATGCTATGAATGCTCTTAACAAATTGGATATTAGTTTAATAAGCAGTTGTTTCTTGTTGTTCTGATAACTGTGTGCCCCAGAGTGTTAGATTGTTTGCAGCACATACGACATTTGCAAGAAGAAAAGATGTTTGTTACCTTTCCAACATACTGAGGATCTGGTCCAAAGTGCTCTTCTAAAACAAAGAACTGGTTCCAAACCCATCCACGTTTGGGACGATGGTGAACTTCCGTTTCCCCCTCTATATGTTTGGTTTGGTTTCTGGTCACCTTGATGGAGCCATGATGTGCAGTTCCACAACACCTCTGCACAAAACAGAGACAAACTAGGACTGGGCAGATACAAGATGTGCTCGTAATTCTCATTGTAGGATCGCTTTCCAGTTCAAGGTGTTTTCTTCCCCTTTCACCTCTTTTGCCTTCCCGCTATAATCCGTTAGTAGGCTCCCATGGAAGAAGGAAATAACTGATTTAACAAAACAGTCCAGAAAGTTTCTTTTAGCCTGTCCATGGTTCAGCTCCTCATTGGTCAGAGACTGGGTTCATTTACATCATGAAAAGCAAAGTGAGGAAGAGGCTGGGGTTTATTCTGTGATCTTCACAATTGACTGTTGGAGCCACACATTTTATACCTAATGGAAAGAAAAGGAGAAAGAGAGAGAGGGGAGAAAAAACACTTTATCACATCACTAAGAACAGTAATTTCAGATTTTTGACCTGCAGTAATGATGTACTTATTACCACATTAACAGGTTCTGCCAAGAGAATGCCCTGCAGCAACCAACATTCTTTTTAACCTTTTATAGAAACTGTGTGTGTTTATGCATCTAAAAATTAGTGTAGTGTTTCAATAGGTGCAGATGGCAAGAGCGGACTAGCACAATATCTTGCAAGTGTGCGAAGCTTTGATACAGGAAATTTATTTTATGTTTTATTTATGAAGATTTATAACCCATCCAGAGCCCTGCAGCTCGGGCCAGCTAATACAATTTCCTTATCTCGTGCATTCTTCACGAACCTTGTCAAGTAGGCTGCTTTCTAATCACGCTCCCATGAGTGCAGTTCATGCCATTCCATCTCAAGAGAGATTAGTAGTACTAGGGAAAGTGCAGAGACACTCAGAACAAATACCCTGGGATGTATCACACTTTCCACATTAGCACAATATGGCTGAGGTCTATAAAATCTTGCCCCATGAATCGCAAGCACTTGTGAACACCTTGTTATTTGAGTGATCTTGTCTTCTCAGGCCTGTGAATTGATTTGCAGACCACTTCGTCAGATTAGCACCCCTCGCCCTTGCCACCAGGAGATGACTCCTTGGCCATCCCATCATCCTGTGTCACAAAAAATATAGTTCTGCTAGTTCCTGCTGACAATCATACTTGTTAGGGCACATGGAGAGAGAGAGAGAGAGAGAGAGAGAGAGAGAGAGAGAGAGAGAGAGAGAGACTCAGATCTTGTGACACAATTTTCCTGTATTAGGATGTTTTGAGTATTGATACACAGAGAATGCATGCAGAGCACTGTTTCTTTTTCATTGGGGGGGGGGGAGGCTTTCTGGGTTGGAGTTGGTCTTAGCAGCTGTAAGACCATGGGCAGGCAAATTAAGGCCCGGGGGCCAGATCCAGCCCAATCGCCTTCTAAATCTGGCCCACGGACAGTCCGGGAATCAGCCTGTTTTTACATGATTAGAATGTGCCATTTTATTTTAAAGGCATCTCTGGGTTATTTGTGTGGCATAGGAATTCATTCATTTTTTCCCTTCAAAATATAGTCCGGCCCCCTACAAGGTCTGAGAGACAGTGGACCAGCCCCCTGCTGAAAAAGTTTGCAGACCCCTGTGTAAGACTATGCTACTGCTCCCTACTCCAATACAACAGGAAAATGATTATTACATGCACATACACAGCACCTGGTTGGGAAAAGAGAATTCATACACACAACACACACACACACACACACACACGTATATATGTATGTATTAGAAGGGGGGGGGACCACTGTGTGGAAGACATTTTGTAATTCTGATAACTGTATTTACTAGAATGTCAACCACAATAATGTCATGGATCTGTACTAATCAAAAGCTCCTGTAAGAAATCAGGGAGGGTGAGGGATTGGCAACTGTGTTGAAAAAACTCAACGGTGATAAGGGGAGGTGGTGGCTTTTTTGGGGGGTATGACATCCCTACCTTTCAGACCCCAAACACAGTGTATGCCCCCCTTTCTCTCTGATGCCAGGTTGCTGAGTACTTCTAGGAAACAGATATTTCTAAGAGGAGATTATGGAACTGTGTTGGGTTTTTGTGTGTGTGTGTTTGGCAGGAGAAGAAAGATGCAAATATTCTGGAGAGAGAGATGAGAGTTGGGAAAGAAAGAGCATAATACTCTTGTCATCCTGCAAACACACACACAGAGAGATGCCTTAAAATCTAGCAAAAGCAACTGCTGCAGGAAACAGGTTGTCATGCGCAGGCCTCCTACACCCATGGGTGCCATTATCTTATGGTAATCACACCTCTGCCCTTCGTAGTGAATTGTTTAACAATCTAATGTGACAAAAGAAGGGGAATGATATAATATACTCAATACCCACTGGAACGAAGTTTGAAGAAACTCATCTTTCCAGGGTACTCCTGGTCAGGTTCTTGAAAACGAGGAAGACAAGTCACAGGAATATGCAGGCCTCAAAGTGCCGCAGTTCCAGCATGGCTTATGAATTTTTGTCTCTTGTTCTGTACACATGCTTCAAAATGAAGATTCCCACTGGAACATGAGGCGCTTTTGCAGTGTTTGTACTGCATCCAAGTACAGTTCCATCAGGCAGCAACAGGGCAGAGAGCAAACACCAGCTCAATCCTTTTCTGCTAACTGCTAATTAAGGAGCAAAACACCCCCAGAGATGCACAGATTTTTCCAATACAAAACAAGTTACAACATAATTTTGGTGCAAGAGCTTCCGCCAAAAGGAAAGAGGAAAAAATAATTATCTGGATCTACATCTGTATATATTTGCTTGTGCCACTTCACACACGACTCGACCAGGGCTTCACAAGTCTGTGGTTCACTGCTGCATTGGGTGGGAGGGAGGCTTAAACTAAAGATGAAGCTAGCAATATTGATTGCATGTGATCTGCTTTCCAGGGAACACAAAATACCGTATTAACCTAGATCATTTAATCATTTGAAACCAGTATTATATCTGAGGTGAGAAGAGCAAGGGCTCAGTCACATCTCCCTATCCCTTTTCCAATAAATATTCAACATATTATTATCAATAATAAAACCAGCAGCACTCAAAGGTTACGAATGGGAGTTATTTCAATCACTGCATGGGTGAGAAGATCTTAAATAATTCAGCTGTTCTACTTTCCTTTTCCTTTTGCACAACCAACACAAAATTACTTCTCCCTAAGCCAAGAACAAATAGAATATGAACACTTGATATTAACTTCTACAAAATGCCATGGAAGAGAAACCATTCAGTTCCAGTTCTCTTGGACAAACAAGACTTAATAGATAATCTACATCTTCTTCTTTCATGTGCCGGATCACAAATTACACAGAGGCAACATCAGAGCTAGTAACCTGGAGACAGGATAGCAGTTCAGTAGACCCTGGCAAGTTTTCCAGAGGAAACAGGCCAAAGACAGTAGTGATGTGTTAGCAACTCCTTGTGTCATGTGATTTTGCTGGTCTGAAAAGTTGCAGTATGCCCTCTGACCATCTAGATCAGTGGATCTCAACCTGTGGGTCCCCAGATATTGTTGGACTACAACTCCCATCATCCCTGAGCTCTGGCCTTGCTAGCAAGGGGTGATGGGAGTTGTGGTTCAACAACATCTGGGGATCCACAGGTTGAGAAAGGTGCTGAGAAAGGTGATCGAGATGGTGCTGCTGCTGCAGAGGAGCAAGGATCTAAACTCTACTACCAACAAACTGCTCTAGCGATGTAGGAAGAAGTGCACCTGGGCCTCACTATCACAGTCCCCAGTCTAAGGTCTACAGCACCAGCCATGGCTTTCCTGATAACAAGTATGGTTATATGATGCATGAGTTTCCAATCACATGTTTTCCCCACTCACACTTGATATCATTAGACATCACCCTCTGCTCATAAATTAATAGAAGACATCAATGGTGATATCACCTAGTTACATCCTAAAACATAGATCATGGTTTAAAGGGATTATCCGAGCCGCACAGGAGTCCGTTTCTCTTCTTTAGGGATAGGACGCTGATCAAGAATCTGGCAACCGTGAGTGATCTTAGGGGGTCATCATCATTTAATAGATATCTCAGTTTGGCTTCATTCGTATCATCAGCAATTCCCTTTAGATATTGAGCAAGAAACTTGCTCCTGGCCGATGAGTGAAAAGCACAATCAAGAATTATGTGATGCAACGATTCCGGTGCCCCACAATTACAATCACATAAGAGCGATATCTGTCCATTGGAGAATCTATTTCTCAGCACGTTCGATGGGAAGGTGTTGAATCTTGCCTTTACAAAGGCATATCTATGAGCGGAAGAAGTTAAGGAATTCAAATAGTTTGGGAGCCTTAAGAGGGGAAATAAACCAAGGTTTAGAGGTGAGCAGGTACCATTGCCCAAGACCATTTTCTGCTGCAAGTCCATCTCCTCTAATTTACAGGTTACTGTTCTTTTAGCTGGAACTATGTTCTGCTCTAGTAATTTGGATGGGGAGATTCCCATTGCCGTAATTTTCAGCTGTAAATTTTTTACCCATGGGCTCTGGAAATCATCTCTCCACATACATTGTATCAAGTACAAGTTTGGGAGATTGTGCCATAGAGGTAACCAGTGACAAAGTATGTGCTTCCACAGAGCGTTTTCCAGGGATACAGTATTAAGTTCCATGCGTAACGCTGTATTACTTACACAGTTGGGCAGTTTCAATATCCTTCTTAAAAACTGATTTTGAATAACCTCTAGGTGAGATAGGTTGACAAAAGTCCCCCAAATTGAGATGGCATAAGCAATTGTCGGGATCACCTTGGCCTTGAAGACTTTCAACGCCAATGGGATATGAAGGGCCCCATCGGTGAAGAAGAATCACAAGATCACCAAGGAGATAGCTTTGGCTCTATTTGTAACATAGGCTACATGGGCCTTCCATCTAAGGTTATGTTGTAACCAAACTCCCAAGTATTGGAATCTATAGACTTGTTCGATGACTCTCCCATCAATTCTCCAATTATGGAGTTTCCGGCTCTTTGAGAAAATTAGGATCTTAGATTTTCCATAATTAATTGTAAGGGAATTTGCGTTACAATATAATCCAAAAAAATTTAAGGCCCTCCTGAGACCTACTCTAGAAAAAGAAAGGATGACTGCGTCATCCGCATCCACAAAGGGCAGCGATAAAGTGCTAAGCGGGGTGCATGAATCCTTTCTTGAGCCTCTATTAGGGGAGTCCTCATGTCGCTTATGAACAAATTGAACAGGAATGGAGCCAATATACAACCCTGTCGGACACCTCTGTTAATGGGAATTGAATTGGTGAGATCACCCTCCGGGGTGAGTCTCACTCTAGCCGCTGAGTTCTCATGGAGTTTGATTATTAGCCAGAGAAGCCTTCTGTTGATGCCCCAGCGGGTGAGTTTTTCCCAGAGGATGCTCCTGGGGATACTATCGAATGCTGCCTTTAGGTCAATGAATGCCACACAGAGCTGGATAGACAGCAGACCTATATGAAGTGTCCTAGGACAACTCGTACTCCAGTTATTCCACATGCCTTTGGATAGGTCCTTTTCAGACAACAAACACAGTTTGACTGAATGTTTGAAGGATCCTGATAACATTGACAAGCTGAGCAACATACTTTGTATGCACATTACGTCTGATATCACAATCTATTGAATGTGCTGAAATATGCGGTGGCCACCACAATCCTGAGCCCTCCCAGCGCACATTTATTGCCAGACACCTCATACAAGCAGGTACACCTACAGAACATATGTCAGAGAGAAACACACTATGAGCAAAACGTTAGGGAGACCCAGGGACTTGGACTAATATCACTCACCAGGTGTCCCACTCAGCACTGCCTTCTATGCTGTCCCAGCCTGAAGACACTACTCTCCCATCATTGTCAGGCTGTGTGGATGACCCTCCTGTACTTCTCTTGCTCCACACCTAGACAAGACCATGCAACTGCAGAATCAGTTCTGGACCCTTTAAAGAAGGTTTGGGGAACTTTGGGCCCTCCATGAATTGCTGAATTATTACTCCCATCATCCCTGGCCATTGGCCATGGTTGCTGTGGCTAATGGGAGTTGTAATTTAGCAACATCTAGAGGTGCAGTAGTTCCCTATCCCTGCTTTAAAGCTCTCTCAAAGTGGTGGAGTCACTGGAAGGGAATGTCCTGCCATGCTTCTTAACCCTTCTGAAACTTGATGACTCTGTCCTTTCACACATCAGCCAGCAGGAATCACTGGGAGCTATCCATGGTACTGATATGCCTTGCCTTGTGCTGAGCCACACTTGGACTTGTAATTGCTACCAAATCATCTACAGGCACCAAACCTCAACAGAATAAGGTACAAAGACATGTTACAGTATTTGGGGGAACTACTTCCAGAAGAGGCTCCTGGGAATGTAGAAGCACAAGATGGGTGGATGCGTAACCCTTTCCTCACTCATATTTTCCCTGCTCCAACCACCCCTTCGCAGTATCTTTGCACCCACAAAGTTTCAGATTTGTTTCTCTCACCCACCTTTCCATCCATGAACAGATTCAAATGACTAAGCTCAATTATCACTATGTGGTGCATTCAAAGACCATTATACCAGTAAAGCTTTTGTCTGATTGCTCTGTGTTATGGACAGATCACATTTTATAGCAGTTTGAGGATACTCTCTTCCCCTCCCTCCTTTGTGTTTACTTCACTGTGTGCTAAAATTGGTCTGGTTGCAAAATGGAGCAATTTGGCAGCTGCATTACCACTATGCAGGTGTAATACGTGAATAGGTGAACAGACAGGTGAATAAACACAATCTTAGAAGTATTGTACAATGAAACAAATGCTATAAATACACATGCTTGGCTGATAGTTCAAGAGCTGGCTGATCTGCTTCTCTCTGCAATTTTAGGCTGAGTATTGAGGTTCCTGCCTGAGAGACAGAGGGATTTTCTGCACCTACCAATATTATAATGGCATGGTCACTGGGCTTTTTCCAAATTTGGGGGGCATGCATATATACAACGTCATTAGTATTCAGCTAGTGTTGAAGAATAGTGCACTCAAAAATATATTTTTCTTCTTCTATTGCAAAAAAAATCTGACTTTGATTTGCAAGCTCAGTTTGGATGATATGTGGCTGATAGAGATTGTGGCATTGAGTCAAAGTACTGCCATGTGTGGCAAACAAAAGTTTATGACAGTAACCAAGTTTGGCCTAGCTCAGGCAAACACATAGCTCCTTCTCTAATCTCCTATGTTCCCACAAGATTAGAATTCCATAATGCTAGGCCTTAACCCCCGCCCTCCTAAAAAAGAAAGACAGACAAAAGAAAGAAAGAAAGAAAGAAAGAAAGAAAGAAAGAAAGAAAGAAAGAAAGAAAGAAAAGCTGAGAAAGGGGTATACCTGTTTGCAAGCTCTTAATTCCAACATATATTAATGGGTAAAAAGGTAAAGGGACCCCTGTGCATTAGGTCCAGCCGTGACCCACTCAGGGGTTTATTGGCTGAGGGAGCCAGCATACAGCTTCCGGGTCATGTGGCCAGCATGACAAAGCTGCTTCTGGTGAACCAGAGCAGCACACAGAAACGCTGTTTACCTTCCCACCGGAGCAGTACCTATTTATCTACTTGCACTTTGACGTGCTTTCGAACTGCTAGGTTGGCAGGAGCAGGGACCGAGCAACGGGAGCTCACCCCATCACGGGGATTCGAACCACGACCTTCTGATCGGCAAGCCCTAGGCTCTGTGGTTTAACCCACTGCACCACCCGCATCCCATATTAATGGGTAGAGGAACACAAAAGAATATAAAAGGAGTGTGACTACAGTCAGTGGACTTTTCTATTTTGGGCACAACCAGTCATTAGAATGGAAAGAAATAAACCCTGTAGTCACTCTAATAACAGTGGCATGTGACCAAAGATTCAGACAACCAGCTGCAATTTGACTCTTAAAAACATTGGCAGAAACAATAACTATACAACTGCAAATCTTAAGTGCAGGAAAACATGGTACAGTGGTACCTCTGGTTACGTACTTAATTCATTCCAGAGGTCTGTTCTTAACCTGAAACTATTCTTAACCTGAGGTACTACTTTAGCTGTTGCCGCGCTGCCACCACATGATTTCTGTTCTCATCCTGAGGTAAAGTTCTCAACCTGAGGTACTACTTCCAGGTTAACAGAGTCTGTAACCCAAAGTGTTTGTAACCCAAGGTACCACTGTATGGGTGTGTGCATGTAAGAGGGCATAAGGGGAAAGCAAACACAACGTATACAAAGAAAAGTTATTCTTGCACTAAAAGATAACATAGAAACAAAAGCAGACACAGTTACAGTCACAATTTTAAGGTAGCATTCTTCATTGGTGGCAGAGACCATCTATAGTACTTTATGAACAAAACCTCTCATCTGCATTTTGGCAGGTTTGTGCATCTGCCTCGCTCATCTCAAAAGGAAGATGCTACAGGACTTTCAGTTCCTACATCTGCGTGCTTCACATTGGCATGAGGACATACACCCCCTTGCTCCCTCAGATCCTTTATGCTGCAGTATTTAATTAGCTAGTTGCCCATTGGAGGAGAGTAGCAACATTTTTCTGCCTACGCTACACTGCTGATCTGATGGGGATGGAGATATCTAGTTGTTCTTTTGCCACATCCTGTGGGTGCACAAGAGCATGAGCTCAGTAAGAAGCCAACACTCTCTGACCTCCCCAAAGCTTTGTGCAAGCAAATCAGGATGAACGCTAAACAAACAGGTCATCTGGAAGTGACCCACATTTGCATTGTACTCACCGTGTTTGGGTGTCAGCATGAAGAACAAGCTTACACTGAATACCGTTGCTTCACTCCACATGTAACCGACATTCCATTAGACAAATCCAAGTCCAAACGTTCCTTCTCAACTCCACGTTTCGATCTTTCAGTGGTTGCTTCTTTTCCTGGTTCACTAAGATACTTCTTGTGAATGGGCATCTGTGACCCTGCTAAAAAGAAGAAATAAATATTATATAGACAACTGTCTCTTTGAGGAAGGTCTTGAGAATCCATTTACGATATTTCTTTCCCCTTTTTATGGAACAGTCTACACGTAGGATTTCTGTTGTTCCTTGATAATTATTTCTTGAATGAGGTCTCTCTGTGTTTATGCTGCTTGATCAATTTTATTGCATATATTCTGCCTCTGATGAAGCACAGCAGTTCAAACTGCTTAAGATTTCTAATTCTACCATTGATAATACCTGTGGTTTTTGGAGCTGTGTGTGTATGTGTTCATGATGGGGTTTTCCCCCCTTTGCAAGAAAGAACATATGCTACCACTGAGCCAACTTTTCTTTTCTTTTTTATCTCCTGGGAACCCTTGCAAAATGAGTTCCATATCTCTTGTGTTGCTGCAGGTTGGAGTTAAAATAAATAATTAAATAAGTTGATGGAGGGGTACCGGAAGGGAGGGATAAAGTTCTTCTTGTGCTGCTGAAACTCATTAGAGTATACTTGGTTCCTGCTTAGTGAAGCAGTGAGACTCTAATGAATTCCCAGGGACCCAACTCTAGCATCGTGATGCAAGCTAAATGAAGCTTTGCAACCAGGAAAGCACAAAGGCCAAGATGAACTGTAAATCAACTGGGGTTTCAGAGGGCTTTGGAGCTCACCTGTCTGGTCAGACACCAGCAAGACACTTCCAGGGTCCACACCACATACAGTCATACAGTGTCAACTGGCTGGTTTGCCTCACTTTCTGCAGCCACATTCCCCATACTCTCCAAGACTTCTCCAATGAAAATAGGTGTGTCCTATTCTATTATTATTATTATTATTATTATTATTATTATTATTATTATTATTATTATTATTATTATATTTTACCCCAGCCACTCTGGGCAGCTTCCAACAAATATAAAAACAGAATAAAACACCAAACATTTTAAAACTTCCCTATGCAAGGCTGCCTTCAGATGTCTTCTACAGGTTGTATAGTTACTTATCTCCTTGGCTCAGGGGGCAACATTTTCCCAATGAAAATAGGGATTTCCTAAGGAAAAACAGGATACTAGGATCAAATTAGAAACCAGGATAGCTTCTGTAAATATGGGACTGTCCCTGGAAAATGGGGACACACTTGGAGGGTCTGCATTCACACTCTTGTAGCCAGGAGTGAGTTGTCCAAACCTAACGTTTGAAATCAGGATTCTGTCATTATCAAAGATGCCATCAACTAGACTAAATAATGCTATCAGCTACAAATGAAGCAAATTGATGCCTCATTGAAAAACCAAAACAACAAACAAGATGCACCCATAATTCATTAAGTGCTTACATATTCATATTGCTCTGTGCAACCCATTCATTTGGCCAGATACCTAACAATAAGGTTACCAGATTTTTTTTCCAATGAATCCGGGGACTAAATAAATAAATAAATAAATACATACATACATACATACTACACGTTCAGGACGTTGATGCTGCAGTGATGGTGGTGGCAGAGGGGCGACCGCTGCCTTGACCTCCACCACTATGTTTAACCTTCCTCTGAGGCTTTTATCTCCTTTCTCCATTAGCCTGGGCAACCCCTGAGTTGTTGGTTCTTCGGTGGTGGTGGTGGGGAAGTGGTGTGTGGTGGGTCAGGCACGGAAGGCGAAGGAGGAGGGCCAAGAGCAGTGGCAGTGAGGCTCTGGCAGCACAATGCCTCCCTTGCCATTGGAGCAGTCCCAATCCCAGTCCTACTTGCGTGCAAGCAGGAGGGGGCAGGGGTCCCTCAGCTGGGAAGTGAGACTTCACAATGCGTTTCGGAGCAGCCCCATCCCAGCTCCTACTTGCATGCTCCTACTTGCACAGGGATGCGGGTGGCGCTGTAGGGATGCGGGTGGCGCTGTGGGTAAAAGCCTCAGCGCCTAGGGCTTGCCGATCGAAAGGTCGGCGGTTCGAATCCCCGCGGCGGGGTGCGCTCCCGTTGTTCGGTCCCAGCGCCTGCCAACCTAGCAGTTCGAAAGCACTCCCGGGTGCAAGTAGATAAATAGGGACCGCTTACTAGCGGGAAGGTAAACGGTGTTTCCGTGTGCGGCTCTGGCTCGCCAGATGCAGCTTGTCACGCTGGCCACGTGACCCGGAAGTGTCTCCGGACAGCGCTGGCCCCCGGCCTCTTGAGTGAGATGGGCGCACAACCCTAGAGTCTGTCAAGACTGGCCCGTACGGGCAGGGGTACCTTTACCTTTACCTTTTACTTGCAGGAGGGGGCAGGGATCTCTCAGGCAGTGCAATACCTCCCTTCCCATCAAAGCAGCCCCAATCCCATTCCTACTTGCGTGCAAGCAGGAGGGGGCTGGGATCCCTCAGCTGGGAAGGGAGACTTCCTGTTGCCTAACTGGTAGATCCCTGTCCTCTCCTGTTTGTATGCAAGCTCTGATAGGAAGTGTGAAGCCTCCCGTCACAGTTGTGAGATCCCCTCCCCCTCCTGCTTGCACACAAGTAGGAGTTGGGAGGCTGCTCCGATAGGCAGCATGAAGCCTCCCTTCCCAGCTTAGTTGCTGGGGTCAGGGAAGGTGGAGGCAGCCCAGAAGCTGCATCTTAGAGCCCCTGCACCACCATCATATGGAGACTTCCAAGCAGCTCCTGAAGCCAGCCAGAGCCAACTGTTCTGGGCTGCTGAGAGACTGCCGCTGCTGCGTTTCCCAGGGACATTAGATGAAATCCAGGGACATTCCGGGGATGGAATTTGTCTGGGGACTTATTCACAAATCTGGAGACTGTCCCCAGGAAACAGGGACGTCTGGTAACCCTACTTTACAAGATAGAACACAGGGTTGCACTGGTATGTTATTGAAAAGCAACTTCTTGACTGTGGAACATGTACTCACTAGGTGGTTTAGGGCTCTTGCATTGCCAGTTTTCCCCAAACCCTCCTCAGTGCACCGGTGGAATGTGCAACTGTGAAATAAGCTACGTTTAGAGATGGGGAGGTAAATTTTCCAGACGGCAGGAAGAGTGTGAAATGATGGGAAAGAATTAATAGTTATATTTAAAATCCAATCCTGAAAAACAATAGTGGTGTCTAAGTTCTAAAGAAAGCAGGAGATGAAGTTATTCATGACTATTGGAAGTCTCGTATGATATACTGTATTGTTTGCTCTATAAGACTCACTTTTTCCCTCCTAAAAAGTAAGGGGAAATGTGTGTGCATCTTATGGAGCCAATGCAGGCTGTGCAGCTATTACAGAAGCCAGAAGAGCAAGAGGGATCGCTGCTTTCACTGCGTAGCGATCCCTCTTGCTGTTCTGGCTTCTGAGATTCAGAATATTTTTTTCTTGTTTTCCTCCTCCAAAAACTAGGTGCGTCTTGTGGTCTGGTGTGTCTTATAGAGCGAAAAATACGGTAACAGGATCTCTGGATTTTTCTTTTTCTTTTATTGAGGTAGGGAGAGTCTTACAATATACTATTTTTAATATATTATTACCCACCCATAGCAGTTGAGACCAGGTACATTACAAAAGCAAACAAACCATCAGACTAGAATGAAGAAATTTATAAATGTTGGCAAGACGTTTAGGGAGGGGGTCAACCACTGAAACAGTTTTGGAAAGTGGAAATGGAGCAATGTAAAGCAAGGACACGGAAAATTCACTAAAGCAAACTGGGAAAGGGAAAGTGCATATACTGTGCAATTGTATGGAGATTATATATATATATATATATATATATATATATATGCAGAGCTGTATCTATCACAGCTGGATTTGCTCCCAGCTGTTAACAGGAAGAAACAGAGGCTGAGAGAACAAAAAAACCTGGAAGAGAACATTTCACAGGCACTGTGATGTATTGAGGGAGTCTACAGTGATGGCGCCTCTGATAGTGTTTTGGATGTGAGCTGTCATAACATGAAGGACTAGACAGGATTTATTTATTAATTTACTAAAACATTTCCATGCTGCCTCTTCCCCCTTTTAGAAGTTAAAAGTAAACCAGGAATAGCTCAGGATGGGAGTAGGGTGGGGTAGAGATATTATGAAGGAGGGTTTGAATCCAATAGGCAGGAAAGGGATGGCAGAGGGATGGGTATAAGAGGAGGAAATAAAGTTGAAGGCTGTCTAGGGAGGGTACTCCACAGAGTGGGTACCACTGTCCCAAAGCTATGCTCCCTGACTTTGCAGATGGAATTAAAATAGATAATTAAATAAGTTGATTAAAATAAATAAAAAGAAGAAAGAAAGAAAGAAAGAAAGAAAGAAAGAAAGAAAGAAAGAAAGAAAGAAAGAAAGAAAGAAAGAAAGAAAGAAAGACATGGAACAAGGCTGACTTTGCAGATCTTAATGTGTGGAGAAGGGCATGTGGCAGAAAGCAATCACTGGGATACCTTTTACAGGTGATAAATAGTACTCTGAATTCTCACAGTAACAGCACAGCTGAGTATTCCTCATCTGCCTCACCCCAACACACACACACACAATATATATGTGTTTGAGTTATAACATTTTAGGTCCGCAGCTGAAATGTAAACAGATCCTTAATTACTGCAGTGTGTGTGTGCGCGAGAAAGTAGAGAATGAGTGGCAAAACGGCCTTAAAACACTCAAGAGCTCATTAGTTGGGGCTTAAGCAATAAAGCCCTTTATCTAACTTTAGCTGTCCTCTTAAAGCTGACTTCTCAAAAACCTGTTGCTTAAGCGTTGATGGGAAAGCCAGCTTTAATAGCTCAGCTGCTGGCAAAATGCCCGACAATTTAAGACTGTGATTCATTTGTGGTCTATTTTTCTCATTCTCTCTCAGCCAGTTAAAGTCAAGGGTAACCAAAGCAGTGATCTGAACCTTCAACCCAGAGATCAGATGCTAAGTGAACCAAAACTTTTCTGACGTTTGAAAATGACCACTTAACTCTCCTCCCCCTCCCCATTATTTTTCATTTCTACCTGCCAAGACTGGAAATGTAAGCACTAAAATATTGCAAAGATCGACAACACACACTCGCAGCATTCCTATTTGAATCTAGAAGGCAAAAGTGTTTCCCTGGATCCAGCAAAAAAAGGCCAGCAGCATGCATAAGCAGGTTCCCTTGACCACAGCCAATACGGCAAGTATATGCAACTCCATCTGCACTGTGATGGGCATATAAGGCCCACTGAACGGTCTGGATGTGTGTGTTTTTACAGATAAATGCCCCTCTCTATCCGGTTACTGAAGGGAATTCATTCTGCATCAGGGCTTTTGCATTTCAGAGGATAATAACTGTATTGCTGGATCAGAGCACTAACTCAACATTCTGTTTCCAACAACCAGCAGCCAGATGTCTCAGACAAGAAGGGTTTCATAGAGCAAAACTGGACAGGAACCCATACCCACGACTAGCAAGTGTATAAATGTTCTTTTAGCACAGCGATTGGAGCTTTTCTCTCGATGCAAACAGAATGCCTGGTGGGAGGGGATCTGGTTCAGGAATAATTGCTAATTGCATGAATGGTGTCACATCTAGTTTGACCCTAAATTATAGTTTTCCCCCTATGGTATGCCTCAAGAGCCTGGTATTCAGATCTACATGGAAGTTCCATTAACAACTCAGAGGCTTACTCATTAATTTGTCTAATACTTAACAAAAGAAAAATCAGGCATCTGAGCTAGAGATCATTAGTATACCTTGTGGCACAGAAGTCCCCTGATAGTTAAGTGGTTTGGCCGTGAATCTACTGCTATCCAGCTTCATTATATCACTGCATGTTCAATAATAATAATAATAATAATAATAATAATAATAATAATAATAATAATTTTTATTTATACCCCGCCCTCCCCAGCCAAGGCCGGGCTCAGAGCGGCTTACAAGCAATAATAAAAACAAGTTGAATGATTACAACTTAAAAACAAAATTAAAATACAACATTAAAATATCGAAACATTAAAATATTAAAATGTAGCCTCCTCGCAGAAGGAGAAGGAAAAGAAAAAAGGAAGAGAGGGAGGGAATCACATTGGCTCCAAGCCAAAGGCCAGGCAGAACAACTCTGTCTTACAGGCCCTGCGGAAAGAAATGAGATCCTGCAGGGCCCTGGTCTCATGAGGCAGAGCGTTCCACCAGGCCGGAGCCAGAGTTGAAAAGGCCCTGGCTCTGGTTGAAGCTAATATAACTTCCTTAGGGCCTGGGACCACTAGGGTGTTGCTATTTATGGACCTTGAGGCTCTCTCTCTCTCTTCTACTATTCTGAGAGGCTTCTGTCCACACTTTCCACACACCAATAGCAAACACACAAGTCTTGTTTATGACTTCCATGTAAGCTGCCTGTATGCTGAGCATTAATTCTGCAGGAGCAAAGTCATGTCCACTGGTGGTGTAATATCACAAATACCAACGGCGGACATTTGTCTGAATGTGAGTCCTTACGTAGCCACCCTCTCACAAGAAGGAGATATCAGAAGGGTTGGTGAAACTTGCATTAAGGGAAAACATGAATAGCAAAAATACACCAAATGGGACAGAAGGAACCCAAAAAAGCTCATTGTGGACTTGGTAAGTTCAGGGAGAACATAATAAGAACCTAACAAGAGCCATTAGGCCAGCATCTTGTTCTCACAGTGGCCAACCAAATACCTGTGGGAAAATTGCGAGCAGAACATGAGCACAGCAGTACTATGCCCTCCTATGATTCCCAGGAAATAGTTGTCAGGAGTTCAGCCTACACTTGAGTAGGACCCTGGTAGAAACACATGCCCAGCTGGCATGTTCCCTCCCTCCTGGTTGATCGTTCAGGAGCTTCAAAAGCTTTCTTCTGCCCGAACATCACAGCGACCGATGCCAACAGACACTGGCACACTTAGGGATCCGCAGAGTTTGCGCACCTTGCGTGACAGACCTCAGCTACTCAGCATTTTGGCTAATCTACTTTATTTACATATAAACACACACGGAGCACTGCAGCATGGCTCCCTCTCTCTCTCTCTAGCATCAGACAGAAAAAAGAGAAAATGAACAAAGGACAATAGTCCCATTCATGGAACACAGTAACACAAACATCCTGTTTCCGTCACTTCCCACTCTGTGGAGTCAATACATATACCGCCATGTGAAAGACAACAAACCCATGACTGCAATCATGGAGCAGGAATTCTAACAATGATATCATACTGCCTCTGACAGTGGAGGTAGAACATACCCATGATGGCTGGTAAGCATTATTATCCTTGTCCTCCATTATCCTTCCCCCCCCCCACAAAAAATCCTCTTTTAAAACCATCCAAGTTGGAGGCAATCATTGTCACCTGTAGGGACAGCTGTGCTGAATGTGATTCTATGCTGAATCTTCCAACATTCAGCTAAAACGGATGTCCAGAAACTCTAGTAATATGAGAGGGAGGGGGAAAAACTTGTCGCCACCCACTTTCTGCATGCCATGAATACTTTTATAAGCTTCTATCATCTTACTTGCCTTTTCTCTCAGCTAAAAAGTCACAAAAATAACCTTTCCTCAAAGACGAGTTGCTCCACCCCCTTAATAATTTCAGCTGCCTTTTTCAAAACCTTTTAAAACTCTGCAATAGCCCTTATGAGTTGAGGTGACCAGAAGTGTACACAGTATTCCAAATTCAGTTTCACCATAGATTTGCATAATGGCATTGTGACATTTGGCAGTTTTGTTTTCAGTTCCTTTCCTAATGATCACTAGCGTGGAATTTGCCTTTTTCACAGCTGCCACACATTGAGTTGACCATTGAGCTATCCACTATGACTCGAAGGTTGCATTCCTGGCCTGTCACTACCAATTCAGACCCTGTGGGTGTACATGTGAAACTGATGGCATTTTTTGGGGTGTTGTTGTTTTTTGCCCTGATATGCATCATTTATTGGACTTGTTTACAGTGAATTGCATCTGCCATTTTACTACCCATTGACTCTGCTTTCAGGATCTTCACCATCTCTTTTTTGTTAAAAGGACTCTGAACTGTTCAGTATCAGCTGCATACTTGGCCACCGTAAAGCTGGCTGGCTTTTGGAAGGAAGAACACAGAAAGAAGGAGTTGGGATGGAGTGGCTGGAAACCTGAACGCTCAGTCAGTTTTATTGCACACAGCCAAAGGCTGCCGCAATGTACACAGAATCATTCAACAATTAAAAGAAAATATACTTAATTGATACAAAAAACTTAAAACATTTATATTATCAAGACATTACCTACTCTAAAAGTAGCTTAATATACAAGTTAAGACATTAAAAAATAAAATTTATAAGCTAAAATTATCACATGGCCACTAATATATTAAAAATAATGTTAATTAATACAATGTGCAATTATATTTGGAGTTTGGTGATAAAGACAGAATATAGCTTGATGTAAAAGGTAAAGGTAAAGGTACCCCTGCCCGTACGGGCCAGTCTTGACAGACTCTAGGGTTGTGTGCCCATCTCACTTAAGAGGCCGGGGGCCAGCGCTGTCCGAAGACACTTCCGGGTCATGTGGCCAGCGTGACAAAGCTGCATCTGGCAAGCCAGTGCAGCACATGGAAACGCCGTTTACCTTCCCGCCAGTAAGCGGCCCCTATTTATCTACTTGCACCCGGGGGTGCTTTCAAACTGCTAGGTTGGCAGGCGCTGGGACCGAGCAACGGGAGCGCACCCCGCCGCGGGGATTCGAACCGCCGACCTTTCGATCGGCAAGCCCTAGGCACTGAGGCTTTTACCCACAGCGCCACCCGTACATAGCTTGATGTAGATAGGGTCAAATAAATTCATCTCCTTTACAGTTGGTGGCTACCTTGGCTATATAATTTGCTCTAATTTTCCTAGTGGCAATTGCAAAGAGTGCTACACGCCAGGTCACAAACTTATCTGGAAGGAGAAATAAAATTATGTCAGAAGGGTTCTGGCCAGGGGACCTTGTCATTATAGGTGCTAAAAATCTTTCTCTTGCTTCATTATATAAGGGGCAGCACAAGATATAATGCATAAGGTCCTCTACTTGCTTCTTTGGGTTGTGTCCTGGCTGTTTCAGCTACTAAGCCTTCTTCCAGCCATTAGGAATGCATTGACGCTGCTGAACATTAATCTTCAAACTTTGGAGGACCGTCCTGCAGCTCACACATTCATCTATGAGAAGTCAGACTGAGGAGCATTAAGTCTTTGCAAAACCTCTGAACGGACACTATAACTGAACTGATTAAAAAGAAATATGGTTGGCAGCGTGTTATAGATGAGGCACCAACTCCTATCACAGCATTATCCAGTATCCTGACCTGCACCGCTGATCCAGATTTCAAGACATGAAAACATCATAAAGCCTACTGCAAAATGTCATAAGTCATATGATGAATTATTTAAAAGAATCAAATATTGGGAAATATAGTGTTTTATTCATTTACTGCTTGTAAATACCAGCTGCTGCAAAATTCTGAAGTAATCTGCTTTGCCATTGATAGTTTTATCAGCTAAAATAGCGATGTGGCATCTATGGCTTTCCAGATGTTGCATCCCTAACTGTTGACAATGCTAGCTGAGCTTGATGTCCAATAACAACTGGAGGCCAAAGGATTTCCTGCCCCTGAACTTAAGACATTTAGCCCCCAAGATTCAAGACTCTGAAGATGCACAACATTATTATGAGAAATTCTTTTTTTCCTTTTTTGAAATCTGTTTTTCTGCTCCAAAGGAATGGATTTCTATGGAAAAGTCTTTGCTTTTTTTAAAAAAAATGTCAGCTTGTTTAGTTTGCTCTGGTACCTTTTCATTAGACGTTCTTCCATTGACAGTCTTCACTGACAGTCACCTTGCATCATGTTGCTTGTAGTCCCACTCTCTTACCCTAACAGCTTGCTATAGTTTAACAGGAAATTTCTAAGTCTGTAGCCACTGTGAAAATTCGCACAGATGCTTTCTCCAAGCAACCTTCATAAGGAACCAAATCCCACCCCCCACTTTGCAGTTTAGCATTATAGCACAAACTGGTTGTGAGAGAAAGCTGCCACCTGAACACTGGTACAAGAGGACATCTTGACACAACCCCCCCCCCCCGAAAGTTATTGCTAGATGTCAGGTGCTTCCTTTGGAGGGAAAAAAAAAAGATCTCTCTGAAAGGAGGACAAGGCAACAGTGTTTGGTCAAGGGCTCCGTGTTCTCCTTTAGGCTACACAAGCAGCAGCAAAAAGATTTCATTTTCCATTGAACAAATTTGACAGAGCCCTCTGCTCACCTTCATCTATCTGCCAGCCATGCCTCACTTGCACAAAGACGCAAAAACACAGGAGAAAACAAAATGGGGACAATGATCAAACACAACCACTGCTGCGTTGCTGTTATCGTCTTCTCGACTGAGCAGACCCTTCTCTTCCGATAAACCTTTTTGATAAGTATGAAGTGAGGAAATCATTTAGACTGCCTCACCTGATGCTTGGATTTTGAATGAAAATGGAGAGAAAATCCGAGGGTTGGGAGATTTGCCTCCCTTTGGGGAAGGGGTCTTCTAAACCCCTAGAGATCTTTTCCAACTCCTGCTTGAACAAGCCCTTGTGACATCCCTTCTAAAAATGCATTCCTTCCTCCATACCCCCTTCAGGAGGAGCCAATACCATTTGCTTGAGCTCATGTGTATTCAAGCTCACTCTTTTGAAATATCATTTCCTTTTAGCCCATTTCTATCCGTGGTTTAAAAAAGAAGCTATTATAATTAGACTTTGGCCTTCTCCTCTTTACTTTGGTCTTTGCGGAAGTCTAACATGCTCTGATTTCTGGCAATATTTATTTCCTTAAACTGCTGTACTCCTCTCAAGCACATCAAGTAGCAGCATGTCACCTATATGGAAGATCTAAGAAGAAAATAAAAGACCTTGCAGCTCTGATTCAAGTGTTAGCACTCCTCCCCAGCATACAGTACTCAATTTGACACATCAGTGGAACAATAAGAGGGGAAATGGGTGTGGGGAGGAAACAACACCTTGAAGAGTACACAAAACCTACAATCTCTCCATCTTGGGTCACCTTGATTTTCACTGACAGGATATGAAAAATTCCAACTGCACTCACAGCATGTTTTTATTGCTGTTCTCTGGTTTTTACATCTTGATTGTTTAGGAAGCAGAAGCAAACAATAAGTCCATTATTTATGGGAGCAAACAGATTAAAAGCTTAATTTTTCATAAGATGCATTACGATTGCCTTTTACAAAATCACCTTATACATTGTCTACTCAAAAGTAAACCCTGTGGAGTTCTATGGGGCTTACTCCCATGGAAGTATGTATAGGGTTGCAGCCTGAATGTGCATTTTCCTATAGTAATATAAAAGTGATTTTGGATTACATGCTGGATAGAATACCTGCACATGATGAAAGGAGTCAATTACATAACAAAATAACCTATTCTTTATCTTTCTTCAGCTACTTGCGCATAGCATGTTAATTTGGAAATAATTGTTACATCCTAAACCTTCAAAATACCTATTCTTAAACACTAGGTAATTTAGCATTTGTCCTGCATTGTGTGTACTATATATACTTCCATCTGTAAACTCTTTGGTACCAACTCTTTGTTTCTGTTAACAAATATTTCAGGATCTTAGACTGTTTCAATATATTACAAACCTATTTTAAAATTCACTTAATATATTTTCATGGTAGTTTTTACAACCTAAGGCAAGCCTATAAAGCAGTTATCACCACTTCCCCAAGCTGTGAAAATCACTACTGCATTTTGTTTCCTTTGAGTTGCGACATCCTTGTAATATATGTTTATTCACAAATAT